>NC_138886.1:107873043-108461638 GCF_965194825.1 Balaenoptera physalus | reverse complement strand
ATAGTTAAATCCATATGCTAAAAATTTGAAGGTAACCACTGAAAAACTAGAAATATAATCTGTAGCTTTCAAATCATCACAGGAAAATAATAATAATATAAAAACTCTATCCAACGTAAAGTACAAACAAAGAAAAAGAGGTAAAGGATAGAAAAGAAAAATTGTGTCTCTTTTGCCTTAATAAAGATATAAAGCAAAAAAAGAAAAGGAAAAAAAGACAAGAAAAATGTATAATATTTTTTTAAAGGACAATCACATGATCCAGCCCAGCCCACCCTTACAAGTGAATTTGCAATAGATTGCAGATGATCTGTCCTAAGAGAACTGGGTGAAAATCAAGAATTTCTAATGAAAATCTAGACTCTTATTTGCTTAATTCTTTAAAATGTCTTTACATAATTTATTAGTCAATATTTGACTATGAGGATCTTAGTGTTTATTTTTAATCTAATGTGTATCAGCAAAACACTGCAGAGGGGCACAGACACAGAGAGGTATAGAAAAGCATGTGACGGTTTATCCAGATACAAGCACTACGTAAAAACAAAACAAAATACAAACTCTGCCTTACACATCTCTTAGGACATCCCACACAGTCGCCCACCGGCAAGAGAAGAGAGTTCCACAATGAACTCAGAAGGTCCCTGGATGGACCTGTCTGGAGGACAACAAGGCCTATATGAGGGTCTGAGAGCTAACACGTGTTGAATTGGCTTACTCTGTACCAGGCACCCTCTATGCCCTTTGCATAATTTAACTCATTGCTCACAACAGTGCTATGTGGTGGTACAATTGTCATCCTTATTTTATAGATGAAGACATTAAAGTACAGAGAGGTTAAGTGACTTGCCCAAGCTCGAACAGCTAATAAATGGCAGAGCCAGTTCAACCTTTCCTCCCCTTCCAGAGCCCAGCTCAAAGGCCCAAGTAGGGAGGGGGTCAGGCCACAGCAGGGCAGATGCCTGATTTGTGTTTGAGACTGAGGTTTCGTAAGACAATGGCTCAGCCACCTGGGGGAAGTGGCCCTGATTCCAGAGGAGGAAGTCTGGAGAACCCCACCTTCATGATACCTTCATTTATGTAGCACTTGATACTTTCAGAAAGCATTTACAAAGTTCCCATTTCTTTGCAACACCTCCCTTTGAGGCAGGCTAAACAGAAATAATTATTCCATTGGATCTTCCCTTACGTCACACCTCCCTGCAGTGATGGAGCCAGAACTCAGATCTCTCGTCTCCTGCCTGCACTGGGTCACGCTGGCCCATCCCTGCACACACAGAAAGCCAGTTGTCCCCAGTGAGAATGAGGGTGGCTCCAAACACCCACCCACCGCAGTGACAGCAAACATGCACCTCTGCCCGTGGAACAACAAAAAAGCCAGACTGAGGACACATACGACTGTCTATTGTACAGAATGAGTAAATGCCTCCATAAACACGTAAGAAGGAAGCAAGTCCTAAGTAATTTATTAAAACAGCCAAAAAGATAGGCGTTCCATCCCAAACTCTCCCTCCTGCCATTAGCCTAGCCTAGCATAGTGGTTATCAGGGCAAGTACTGGGGTCAGACTATCCGTTCGAATACTGGTTTGACTACTTGTTAGCTGTGTGACTCTGAACAAATTGGTTAACCATCTATCTGTTTTAGTATCTTCATCTGTGAAATGGGGATAAGAGCTCTGGCCTCACTGAGGCCTCAAAGATGAATTAATCCATAATGAGGTAACCCACGTAAAGCACCTAGCACAGTATAAGGCTGGTGGAGATGGGACCCCCTGCACACAGGTGAGACATTCTAGGAACTCCAGCTCCAAAAGAACCAGATCAAAGGCTCTCCTGATCTCCTCTAGCCACGGACCCCAGGGTCCACAGCCACAAAATCACAGGTCCTGCTGCCGGCCTTAGGTGGTGACCTTTCTCTACCACCCAACACAATTTGCAGACAAAATCAGAAAGGGCCACTCCATCCTGCTTGCCCAACCCCTACCCTATGAGGGGAAGGGAGGATGTCACAATGTTAATCAAGTGACCGTGGGTCCTCGCTGAGCATGGGCCCCCACTGTCCACACATAGCCTGGCTCCGAGGGCCCTCAGCCTGCTACCTCTATGACCACCATTGAGTAGGCTACTGCACAGGTGCAGCTGAGGCTGGGGGTGCATCTTTGAAGCCAGATAAGGAGCTCTGTACTGTTAGGCTGGGCTCCGCCCTATGCCAGCTGCTCCATTTGCCAGGGATGAAGGATAGGAAAACTGAAGTGTCACCTTCAGTCACCGCAACGACCACCAAAGCAGCCCTGGGGGTCACATGCTGCTGGTAGTTGAAGGGGCTGGTCTGCTGAGGCACAAGTGCAGGATAAAGGCAGTGGAGCACATGATGCCAAAGGCCACTCAGATGTCACATAAGTCCCCAAAGGGCTAGCAGCCAGCTGCCTGGGTTGCCACTTTCCAAGGCATCACCAGCAGAGCCACCAGGAGGTCCAAGACGACCTTTTGTGCACGCTGGTGGCAAAAGTGCAAGACGCCAGCTCACACCAGCACTTTTCTCAGCAGCGTACAGGTGAGAAATCAGAGGAGCCCCGCACTGACGCCAACGCCTAGCGGGCCTGCCTCACCCCTGCTCTGCCCTCTGCTGGACCAGGGCCTTGGTCACCTCTGGTTCCGCCGTGAAGGCCTCCTGGCTGGGAGTTCTGGAGGCTTCCGAGCAGGGCCGAGATTTGGAACAAAGGCCAGGTCGTGAGGCCAGGACGGAGGCACCAGCCTTCTCCCTTAAAATCAACCAAACGCACCCCCGGCTTCCTGCGGGGTCCTTCTCCCTGTGCTGAAGAGGTGCCCCTGGCAGGATCCCGCTGTTGAAGGAGGTCCTTGCACAGCGCAAAGAATAGGACGTCCTGGATTTACCCGGTGAAGGGAGCAGGGAGGTCTTGGTCCGTGGTTCCCGGACTCCTCCCAACGTCGAGGAAGACGCCACTACGGGCCCCGTAAGGGCCCAGAGTCTGCGCCAGGGACCGACGTGGGAACATGAAAGGCCTGGGCGCAAGAAACGGCTGGAAAGGGAAGCGTTATGTGGGACAGGCAGGGCCCGACCGGGGGCGCAGGGATCCGATAAGAGCGGACTTTCCGTCTTGCTCGGCCGCCTTCCCCCGAGGACCCGACTCCGGAGACTTTTCCGACCGATGGTTTCCCGCGCCTGGCTCCCAGCGTTCGCAGCAAAACGAGACACGCGCCCCGCTCCAGAGCCCCGCGGCCGGGTACCCACACGCCCGCTTCCTCTGGAGCGCAGGAGTCGCTCGCACCTCCTTCCCTGGGGGTCCGGTGACCTAGAGCTGCGCTCCGCTCCTGCGCCGAGCCTGCGTCGCAGAAGAATCGCCAGTAGGGACAGGAGCGGCTCTCCCAGAAGTCGAACGGCGCGCACTCGAGGCCCCTCCGCGACCCCTCCCCGAATCCCCGCCCCTTTCCCGCCTCCCCGAGTGCCCGCCCCCTACCAGCCTCATGGGCACCCCACCGAGTAGAGACTGGACAAGAGCGACTCTGAACATGAACTCCGACTTTGGAGGCTTTTTTTCTAGAAGGGTCACCTCTTCCCACCATGGCTCCTCGCTGGACTCCGGAGGAGCAGAAAAAATGTCCTCTTGCTATGGCGGTGTTTGGAGACGAGGGAGGGGCCCGGGGGAGCCTGACGCCAGAGAACCCCGTATGCAGTATCAGTGACAGAGAATCAGAACAGGGCGCTAAGGAATCTCACCTCTTCCCCCGTCATCCTCTCATTAATGCCCAGGACGAAGCCTGCAGCTCGCTTCTAATCCTGGAAACTGGTAAGGACAGCTGAGATTTGGGTCCATTCTATAAAGGGCCCCACCCCCAGAAGCTCTAGTTCGTGCTCCTGGTAAACAAAAACAAAAACAAATTCGGTTCTGGTTTCTGGAAGTTTCTCTTCCAGTCCTCTCCTACAATCAAAGGGAATTATTCATATGAAACTTGCAGAAAAGCTGCAGTTTTCAAGAAACAACATGGTATGTGTGTGCGCTTCATAAATCTGGTAGGATGATCAGAATCACAGCCAACTCTTGTCCTAATTGGGACTAGAGCAGAAAAAGAGGAAAGGAAAAGAAGAATGCAAAAATTAGATTCACCCAGCTAAAGCCTCTCTCCATCATTAAAAGGGATTCTTTACCCAACTGCACTGTGTAGGGATGTGGGGAGTTTTCCCCACACCATCAAGCAATTCTTGGACACCTGCTGGGTGTCCTACAATTCAACTCCGTGCTAATAGTATCTACTGGGAGATAGCATCAGATCCCAGAGGTTAAGGGCTCAGTCCCACAAGAATGACCTCCCCTACCCAGCTTCAGATGCCAATCACAAGTCCAGGTTGTTACCTATACTTCTGACAGACTGGCTATAAACCAGAGATTCCCACACCCCCTCTTTGGGTGCAATTAATTTGCTAGGGCAGCTCACAGAACTCAGGAAACCTGCTCTGGTTTATTACAAAAGGCTGTTAAAGAATATGAATCAACAGCCAGATGGAGAGATACATAGGGTGAGGTCTCAAACAAAGGCGCTTCTATCCCTGTGGAATTTGGGGCCCCATGTGGTGGCATGTGAAAGCATTTTGGTTACCCAACCTGGAAGCTCTCTGAATCTTTTTGGGATTTTATGGAGGCTTCATTACCTAGGCAGTATTGATTAGATCATTGGCCATTGCTGATTGAACTCAACCTCTGGCCCCTCTCCCTTCTCTGGGGATTGGGGCGGGGGTGGGGGAGACAATGTTCCAACCTCTTATCACGTGGTTGGTCACCTCATTAACATAAATCAGGTATGGTTGAAAGAAGTTTTTATAAACATCAAGACATCTTTTTTGTTCTCATCGCTTAGGAAATTCCAAGGGTTTTAGGAGCTCTGTGCCAGAAACACGGACAAAGACCACATATATATTTCTTATTATAAATCACAATCACAATCATCCACTGGTAACCCTGGACAAATTATTTACCATTTCTAAGCCTCTGTTAACTCATTTGTGAAGTAACAGTACCTGTCTCATTGGGAAGATTAAATACATTCAAAGATCTTAGCACAGCCAGAGAATCATGGAGATGCACTGTCCAGGGCGCCCTTCAAGGATCTGCTGCCCAGCTGCAGGGAGTGCGGTCAACAGCCTCCCAGCCAGCTGTCAGCTCCTTCTAGGCTGCCCCAGATGCAGAGAGCTACCAAGCTGAGGTCATGCCCTTGCCAGGAATATCTGATGACTGAGGGAGAAGGGTAGGGATGCATAAAGGCCTAGCTGTTTCTGCTTGATACGGGACATTCATGGACAATACTTGCTCTAGAATTCTCCACCAGTGTGACCAAGAGTTTAGGGGGCCTGCATTGTAGTTTGACCTCTTCTCCCTAATCGTGCTTCTTCCCCTTTTCCTTCACAGGTGGTGTTCCTGATACCCCAAACTCTGTCTCCAGGCCTGCTTCTGAAGAGCCCAACCTGTAGTGTCCAGCAGACAGTAAGCACCCAATAAATGTTAGCCACTGTTCATTTTTTTTTATTATTGCATTAAAATAGTAACCAGAGTCCAAGATTGGGCATTCTCTTCCCAACCCATCCAACCCCTGCTCTACAAATTCCTAGTGCTATACTAATCCTTCATGTGCTAATAAATTGGAATTACCCTTTGCTATAGACTGAACGTTTGTGTCTTCCCCAAATTCATATGTTGAAATCCTAACCCCCAATGTAATGGTATTAGGAGGTAAGGCCTTTGGGGGGAAGTAATCAGGCCGTTAGGGTAGAGCCCTCATGAATGGGCTTAGTGCCCTTATAAAGGAAATGCCAGACAGCTCCCTTGCCCTCTTTCCATCATGTGAGGATATGAGAAGGGGGCCATTTGCAACCCAGAAGAGGGCTGGCCCTCACCAGAACCAGACCATGCTGGCACTCTGATATCCGACTTCCAGCATCCAGAACTATAAGAAATAAATTGCTGTTGCTTATAAGTCACTCAGTCTATGGCATTTTGTTATAGCAGCCTGCACTGACTAAGACACCTTCCTCTGACTTTAAGTTCCTGAAAGGCAGGGCCCCAAACTAAAGCTTCCTTCTTTCCTCCACTGATTTCTTAGCTCACATGTAATAGGCACACCACTTGAGTTTGTGTTTTGTTTTTAAATTTTATTTATTTATTTATTTGGTTGTGCCGGTCTTACGTTGCAGCAGGCGGGCTCCTTAGTTGCGGCTCACTGGCTCCTTAGTTGTGGCATGTGAACTCTCAGTTGCAGCATGCATGTGGGATCTAGTTCCCTGACCAGGGATCGAACCCAGGCCCCCTGCATTGGGAGCTAGGAGTCTTAACCACTGCACCACCAGGCAAGTCCCTTGAGTTTATTAATTTTTAACTTTCCTGGGTCAAGAACTGCAGCATGGTATTTTTGTGTGGCTGAATTCTCTTCCAACATGTATAATCTAAATACATTTCTATTATCCTAGGCTAGACCATTATTATCCTAGGCTAGCCCAATAAGCAGGCCTACACTCATTACACTGTGCAGAGGGATGGGAATCCACTAGCTGAGGTTTGATCCGCCCTACATTTCACAACATGCTTTGGGGGTACCTTGGGGGTATCATGTCATCTAATCACAGCACTGGTTATCTCACAAGGGCCCTAAGTCTGGCTCCTTCAGGAAGTGCAAGGCAGCCCCGAGCTGCAAATTTTTTCTGCACAGTTGATGTGCCTGCTACAAAATACCAGTCAAGAACGATTACCATTATGGTGCATATCAGCAAAGGAACAGTGTGAAGACTGTCCTGGTTTCCCTAAAAACTGGAAAGTGGCCAGCCACTTAGGAGGTGGTTTTCTACCCACAGAAGTCTGTGTAATCACAGCACTGACAGCCAGAGGAAGCTGAGCTGCCAGCTCAAAGCACTGACACACCTGACTACCATCCACCCACCACCGACCACGGGAAGTATCGTACTTTGGAGTTAAATGGTTTTTGAGAGCCTGCCTTAAGAGGAGCCTGGGGTACCGAGAGACCAGCAACCCGGAAGTCAGCAGTCCTAAGTTCCCCTGTGAACTCTGTGCCTTGGGCAAGTCACCAAAGCTTCCGTGTCTTCATCTGTGAAACGGAGGCTTTGCCACCAGTTGCTGAGACCCCTTCCAGCGCTCATGCTCGGGAGTCTATTGTTTCTGTGCAGGAGGAGAAAAGGAACCACGCTTTCCCCAAAGCGTAGCTGCAACTTGAGTAAAATGAGACGTTGGCGGAGAAAACAGTGAAATACTTCAAAAGAAAAGAGAGTTGCCAAACTCCCCCGTCAACCCCAAAGCCAGGCTGCTTTTGGATTCCTGTGCGTCAGCAGCTCTGTCAGTGGCCTCGTCCTTCTGAACAGCTTTGGTAGCTCTCTCTCTTTTCCCATGGCCTTGATGACATTGCCAGCAGATTGAACCGGAATATCCTGACCTCTTCCCGGGGTCTGCTCAACCTTGGACACTCTCTCTGCCCTTTGGGCAGGCAGCGATAATCACAGCAGTTTCACCCTTCCTGGGCCCTCTCACAACAGGGGGCCCAACCTCGGAGCCCATGCAGCCACAGGGCTCTGGCTAAGAGCCGCTTTCTGGGAGGCCCAGCAGACGCTGAGGCTGAGCCCGTCCCCTTCCTCCCACCCCCACCTGCCCTCCGCACACCACATTCATGTCCCCAGCTGGCAGGGACTGGGGACTCTCCGGCCACCTTTGCAGGCGTGGCTTTGCTGTGGCACTGCCCTGACTCCCGTCACGAGGCAGCAAGGATTCAAGAGAAGGGAGAAGCAGACTGCTCAGAGGACCCTAAGACCATCAGAATTTCCGGATCACCTTGTCTGTCTGCATCTCTTTATGAATGAGAAATGAGAGGCCCCGTGTTTCCAAAGCCACCAGTTAGTGGCGGAGTTGAGAACTGGAGCCAAGTTTCCTGATCCGCATCAGGACCAGTCCCTACCTGATTAGCTACATTTTCTCTCCCTACTTGATCTCAGTGGAATTAAGGATGTATGATATTCTAAAACTTGTAGATTGCTTGACAAGATTTTAAAAACCCAAGGAAATATTCAAGGGAAATGAGAGCTTGGGCCCTCCCTGAGCCCTTAACTTGAAATAGTTGTTCCCTGAATGTCCTTGCTGTGTATCTGGACCCCACAGGGAACTTCACTCCTAATAGGACAGCATCTGAACCTGATTCATCTGGGCCTGATCTCTCTCCACATAGAAGAAAACTCACCAGCTCCCTTATTAAACCAAGTCGACTCCTTCAAGAGGAGAGAATCCTGAGGCCAGACCCAGGCCCCCCACGGGAATCCAATGCCGAAAATGCAGCCACGACCAGAGGGCGGCTCCTTGTCTTCCCTCTGACCCAAGCCCAGGCTCAACCTCTTCTCTTAATTTCCTGTTGCACAGCAAAGAACGAGGATGAAACATTGAAGCAAGGACTCCTTATCAGCTCAGGTCAGCGAGAGAAAGAGTAACAGGAGAGCAGATAAGAGGCTCAAAGTCTAGGCACTTACACTTTTGGGGGCGGAGAGGGTTCCCTACTACATCCCCCACTCCCCCTGCCGCCCTCCGGCCTGTCTTCACTCTGTTCTGTTCAAACCGTCTCTGCTCTTGGCTCCTCCGGACGCCTTTTCCTGGTTGGTTCACCTGCTAACGTACCAAGTGCTGCAGCAGATCTTCTAGTCCGTTCTAGCTCTGCTCGCAGGCTCAAAACCTGTCTCCCGCCATGGATGGCAAACCCCACGCATGTAACAGGCGCTGAGTAACTACTGGTGCCAGACTAAAATATGGTACGATCACACGGGCCGAGGAAAGTGGGTCATTTAGAGGGAAGAGGGAAAAGAAAAGAGTAAGGAAAATGATGACACGTTCTTAAACAAAAGAGGCCATTTAATAACAGCATCAGCGTGAGAGCCATCAGGTAAGCTGACCACTTTCCCAGCAGCTGGGGACTCCCGCTAGGAAGCCAGTCAGCCTTCTCCTGTGGCATCAGTGAAAGAACCCGTGTGTGCATGCTGGAGGTGAGGGTGGGGATGCAGGAAGGACCAAGGCACTGTATACAACCTAAAAAAGAGACGAGGACGAGGCGCTCAGGGTTTTTCTTTTAATTATTTACCAGATAAAAAAAGAAAAAATAGTGATTGTTTCTCTTCACCCCCAACATTTCAGTTTCCCAAGGCCGAGTGGGAGA
This sequence comes from Balaenoptera physalus, assembly GCF_965194825.1. Lineage (NCBI taxonomy): Eukaryota > Metazoa > Chordata > Mammalia > Artiodactyla > Balaenopteridae > Balaenoptera > Balaenoptera physalus. The sequence continues at coordinate 108,452,430 of NC_138886.1, read as the reverse complement.
GAAACTTGTTGAACAGCGATTTGTGCTCCTGGCCTGGAGCAAATCCCTCCCCTCTGTTCTCCGGCACCCTAAGCAGGAGGGGCCGGGCCGAGGGCCAGGCAGGCGTCTGGGACTGCGCGGCAGAGCGGCAGTGTGGCTGGTGTCTTTTCTTCTCCCTGCTGCCAGCACACTCAGGCCCTCTCCTGCCTGTCCCCCTCCGCCATCCTCTCCCACGCGTCAAAGGAAGTAGGAAGATGGGCCTTCAGGAGGCGGGGCCGGACGCAGAGCAGGACCGGGGGAGCACACAGCAGACGTGGCCGAGGCCACCGTCCTCTGCTTCTATTGCACATCCTGGCTCGGATCCCCTGCCCCGAGTGGTGGGCTACAACGTAAAATGCTTCTGAAATTCAAACAACCTGCTGTTGTCTGCCAGGCTCAAGAAGGGGAGGTGTGCTGTTGTGTGGCTTCTTCTGATTTATGTATTTAAGTTATATTTAATTTATTCACCACGGGGGCAAGGCAAAGATGATGCCTTTTTAAGAAAGCATATGGGGTTTGGACACCCGGGGCCCTGTAGTCACCTGGGCTTCTCCTCGTCAAATTCAAAAGACCAAGAGTAACCATTTCTCAAGTCAGCAGGTCGTCTTTTGCATAAGATGGAAGAGGCAGCAGTGGCCACCAACCCCACAAGCCCCCTCTCCAACCGTCACGACTCTGAGCCACTCAGGGGTTACCTCTCTTTCTGAACACCTGGAGAATCTGAACCCCAGGGGAGAACCTTTCACACTGCGTGTTTCTCCATAACGTGGCAGCTGTTTGATTCTCCTTCTTCTCGCTACCAATGGAAACAGAGTAGGGCTGGGAAGAGCTGTGTAACAGACCTACTGACAGAATAAACTCCTCTAAACACAGTGAGGGTGGGGGACGAGGACAGATTTTGATTTGGCAAAGCTGCACCAATCTTTCGCCTTCGCTGGCCGGAACAAAGCTGGTGGGGGAAGACAAACCTAACTGAGCCCATGGCAGGAGCCGCAGGCTATGAGAGACGACAGGGCAAACACAGAACTGTATAAACTGCGGCACTATAAAGACGAGAAGGCAGGGCCATGAGCCCAGCTGGCAGCACGCCTCGGGAGCACGCTTCCGGAAATTCTATCTGTCCCGTAGTAAGTGGTAGTATCCAGATACATCAAAATGGTTGTCCTTCCTCCTCTTTCCAACACATTCCGAGAGTTTCTCGTTTAAATAACTATGTACACACACACAAGCCTGGTCTCTCTTTGACATGAGGGTCCTTCACTTGAGGGTCCTACAATGGCTTTAGAGAGTCGGTTCCAATTGTCTTTTTGGAGATTTACTGCTTGGGACCAAACCTGCAAGGAGAAGAAATGACTGAACTCTATACCAGGTAGATCTTTGAGATGAAAGCATCCCAGTGTTTAAGGGACCGAGTCTGAATAATGAGCCCACAACTCCCTCACCCGACTTCGGTACCCTGGCAGATTGGGCAACGGGGCTGGGAAACGTTAACCTCGAGCCTCGCTACTGTCAGCCAGAGGACCACAGGCCCACCAGCAGCCCTGGGAATACAGCTCCGTACCTCCCTCTGATAAGGACAGTTTCTCAAGTTCAGCTTCAAGTTCAGCGTCCGAGATCCTAGGGGTAGGCACACTGTGGGTATGAAACGTCTCCTGGGGGTTGTCGGGCAGATCCAAAGGTTCTTTGGTGGTGTCCTGAAGGAGGATGTCCAATTCCTTCTCCAGTTCCTCACTGTCAAAGTCTGGAAAGAAAAGACGACATAAGGACACATGAAGTCCAGGGAGGAAATGCATTAATGAGTCAAGGATTGAGGACTGCAAACCCAGCTCGGCTTTACAAAAGATGCCCAGGCCCCCTTGAAGGTTTATTCAAAAACTCGTGTGAGTTGGGAGGCAGAGGACACCTTCAAGCAGATCGCTTCTTCCACACACAGAGCCGAGTCATCAAGGAGGTGTATCTTGCTAACACCATGGAATGGACCCTGCTTCTCCTTGCCCTTGAAGAGGCCTAGGGAGTAAGGGACGCCGGAGCACCAAGGCGTCGTTAGCACAGCCTGTCAAGGAGGAAATGCCAATTCCTTCTCCTTACTCCTGTGGAGAAGCCCCACAGAGAGGGGAGGGTGGGCCAGCCCTGCCTGCACCAAAAAAACCAGATCCACAGCCGCACCTATCACAGCACAAGGGGCTGAAGTCATCTTAGAGAGGAAAGAAGACGGAATCACCATGTCAACTCACCTAAGCCATTGGTTACCCCACCAGCCAGAGTCTGAGAAACTTCGTCCTGGGTGTCACACAGCTGTAAGAGAAAAGCACAAGGCCTTGAACTCTGAATGGTCTTTGGGTCTCAGTGTTCAGGGTTACAAAGTAATGCTGCCCCATTGGAGAATCAAGGAAAGCGTCCTCAAGTTCACAAGGTAAACAGTTTGGGAAAGAAGGAGGTACGACAAAGTCACTTCTGTCCTCTGGAACTGCCTTGTGTAGGTGTGTCCTCCCGCCCCCTCCTGTACCTCTTGGATCTGATCCACAAGGCTCTCTGCCTTCTCCACTGTGACATCCTTCATGGAGAGTTTCAGTGCTCCTACCCCGGCCTGATACGCATTGAAAACCTGAAGAGAAAACAAAGTTATCAGTGCAGATAAAGAACACTGGGCAAAATACAGACAATATTGTTTCATCTCCAAAAGAAAGCTTTGTGTTTTTTTTTCCCCACCCATGCATGATTCACCCCATGTCCACTGAGGCCAAAACTGCCCAATGGGAGAGGCAAAGGCAGTCCCAGGCATATCCTGAAAGAACCCAGGCCTCCTCCAAACAGCAAAGCCAGCCACAGCGGAGGGGATGAGCGGTGGACACCGCAGAGACCAGCCAAGCACTGGGGCAGAGGGGCAGTGGCTACCATCTGATCTGTCTGCGAGGCATAGATCCGGTCCAGGATGCCTTGAACAGTGTCCAGCTTGGCATGCAGGGCTTCGATGCGCTTCTCCGTCCGCTGCTTGGCCTTGAGAGACCTCAGGGCCTGGGGGGGCGGGGTGTGGAGACATGGTCATGGTCAGGGTCAGACCGGGCAGGCGAAAGGGCTAGAGGAAGAGAGCACTTCCCAGATGATAAGACCACCCCAGGTTTGTAAAACAGGCTGTGGTGCCTGGGCCACCCGCAGACTGTTCCCCCCAAGAAGGTCACTCCCTGAACTGGGGCTCCTCTTGCTGTGGGCACAGGTACACAGCTGTGGGGGGAAGAGAGAGAACTCACCAGCTGCTTCTTTCCTACTCGGCATGCCCGGCGGGCTTCTTCTTTATGCCTACGAACAAAGGGACAGCTCAAGATGATGAGGCCGGACGATGCGGGTGGCAGGGTCCTGAAGTGTCCCCAAGAGTAGCACTTTTAGTGAAGGTACTTTCAAATCTGAAGATCAAATTCATTCCACCCAATGGCCAGAAAAACGATGCCCAACAGCCCACCGCCAAACCCCTGCAGCAAGCTGAGATGCGGGCTGGGCGGGTCTGCCCGTGGGAAAGGCAAAGGACCAAGGAAAAGCTGTTTCAACCCACAGCGGGGGCGGGGCGGGTGGGCGGGGGTGTGCAAACATGCTGACGAGGCACCCTGAAGACAAATTCCCATCCTGGGAGCCAGGAGGTAGGGAGTGACTTCCTAACACCACCAACGACGCTGGCCTTCCCACAACATGGGGTTTCTCCCACTGTAAGAGGGCGTGAACAAGCACATTCTAATTCCATGTCTACATACCCTACTTTTTGGAGAAGTGGTAATGTGCCTTTAGCAGGGACGCCTTGCACAGTCATTGGAGGGGAAGAGCAGAGGTCCCTCAGCAAGACCCCTGGAAGGCAGAGACCTGTCTCGTTCACTACTGTATCCCCAAGTCCCCAAGACAAGGCCTAGCTCAATAAACACTGGTTAAATGGATCCTGGCACGGAAGAGCATAAACGTAGTGTTAAAAGCTGTACTCTTTGGGGGAGGAATTCATTTTTTTCTCCTTTGTGATAGTCTGTGCTTTCCATGATGGCTGCACTGAACAGTCAGTACTTTCACAATTAGTAAAAAAAAAAAAAACAAAAACCTTTTTTTGTTAAGCGCCCACGGACACCAGCTCTGAGGGCCAGGGTGGGGGTCAAAGGTGCTCAGCTCAGCGGGAGTTACCTCTCTGCTTCCTGGGATAAGGACTCCACCTTGCGCGACAGCAGCTGTTCGCTCTGCATCAGCTGGTAAACCCCGACGTCTACGTCGTTGACAGGAGAGACCTTGGCGTGTGGGCCCCGGGCAAACTTCACAATCTGAGGGACAGGGACAAATTACTGCTGCCCCGACCCCAAATGCTGAGAAATCACCAGGCAGGGATGCGGGCGGGCATGTCAGTACACGCTGAACAAGTCCTCGGTGAGTCAGGGAAGGAGCAGCGAGTTTCCATACCTTCTCCCCGTTCTGCTCAAGGACGGTGACTCGCTTCTCTTTCTGCAGCTGCAGCAACACCAAGTAGAAGGTCCTCTCGTCCAGACAGGAGCCCGCACAGAGGATGCTCAGCTCCGACAGGGCCACCACGGGGTGGGAGGAGAGAGGGGAGTTCTGATACAGACGATACACCTCCTCAGCCTTCTCCTGCAGGGAAAGTGAAAGGTGCTCGCGGGCCCTGATCGCTGCCCACGGAACCCGGAGAGCCCTGACCCCGTGCTTCAGATCCACGATCACACAAGGCAAGAAGAGCAGGGGAGCACCGACCCTGTCTTCAGCTTTGGAAAAGGAAAAAGGATTTGTGTTTTTTTTTTAAACCTCGGAGGAAAGTCTGGGGAACACGGATGAAATGAGGTACGTAATATATTGGGAGCCAGATGTGTGCCTGCCCTTCCATCTAGGACCTCATGTCTCTGCAGCTCCCTGGCCCGTGGTCCCCCAAGGGGAGAATGAGGTGGTGTGGTGGGGTGCAATGGCCAGGAATGAGAGCCAAGGCCCGGTGGCTGGCCTAGCCCGTGTGACCCTGGACCAGTCAGTGTCACTGGTCCTCAGCATCCCACTCACCAACTGGAGAAGGTGGATGAGATGATATTTAAATTCCCTGCCAATCCTGGTCTCTCCATTTTTATGCCAAATGGCAATCCTGCAAACCGGAACATTATTGAGTCTATAAAGGAGTCTTATGTGACAAATGGGTGGGATAGGATTTTTGTGAGAAGTCTAAGAAATACAAGTTCCAAAAAACAATGCCACCGTCTTCCTCTTTCACGGAAATGACTCTCTCGGTCTCCTGTAAACAAGAAATATTTACTGGAGTATGCACAGAATGCTATGAAAATACAGGGAAGGAATACCCAAGGAGTTCATAAATTGCTCACACACAAAAAAAGATTGTTGAGCAGAATCCTGTAGGGTGAATAAGTCATTAGGTGAAGTCAGTGGGAAGGGCATCGTGGGAAGAGGGATGGTCATGAGTCCCTCAACGGCAGGGAGTCTGAGTCAGTGTGGTGTTTATGGATGCGGGTGGGAAGGGCTGAGAAAGCAGAAGCCCTTCTACCACATACAAAGTGTAATGTATCTTCTGTGCTGTCCTTTACTCTGCAGATGGTGGGTAGTCCCTGAAGGGAAGGCCACGGCTAGATTAACAGAGATGTAGCTGACAACGGGGAAAGGATGGATTGCAGGAGTTGGGCTCAGAGGCAGGGAGACCACTGATGCAAGAGAATACGAGGGACTGAACAGGGCAATGGGAATAGGGACAAAGAGGGAGGGATTCAAGCAAAAGTTAAAAGATAAAACTGGCAGTCCATGGTGACTGGGTCTGGGGGGAGAGGCGAAAGAGGAATCTAGGATGACTCCTGGGCTCTGGATTGAGTGACTGGGTGGATTGACAGGAAGAATTCAGGAGGAAAAGCATACTTTACAGGCAAGACAAAACATTCCATTTTGGACATGTTGGTTTGGGGTGCTTGAGATTGTACAGGAGATAATTGGATATAAAAATCTGAAGCTCGAAGGAGACGCCAGGGCAGGAGATATATTAATCTGAAAGTCCTCAGCATACAGAAGGTAGTTAAAATCGCAAGTATAAATGAGTTACCCAAGGAAATGCAGAGAGCAAAGTAATAAGCTGAAGGAAGACCAACGTTCAAAACGTTCAGGAGATGAAGGAGCTCACAAAAGCGATGCAGAAACTGCTTGGGGAGAACCAAGGAGAACCTGCGTTGCAGTGACAACAAAGTCAAGGTAATGGAAAATTTTAAGCAGTGAGTGGTCAACAGTATCCAAGGCAGCAGAAGAGTCTAATAAGACAGAAACTAGAGCTTTCATTAGATCTGACTGTGCTGTCAGATAAAAACATTTACTACAAAGCTACTGTAGTAAGAACGGTGTGCTGTCCACACACACATACATTAATGGTACACAACAGTAACAAATGATGTTAAGACAACTGGCTACCCATTTAGAAGAAAACAGTTTTTCTCTACCACATATACAAAAATACATACCGAATTACTAAAACTTAAATTGAGAAAATGAAAGTATAAAATAATTCGAAGAAAATATTTTAAAAATCTGGTAACCTTGAAGTAGAGGATGCCTTCCTAAGCAAGAGCAGAAATTCAAGAGCCATAAAGGAAAATGTGAGAACTCTGACTGCAGAAATATAAAAACGTTTATATAGTAAAAGACATCATAAATAAAAATGAAAAGCAAACAAGAGACTGGGAAACAATATTAACATCCCTAATACTAAATATGTTATATATCTATCTATCCCTAACAAAGAACTCCGACAAATTAATATAAAAGACAAAGAATCCAAAATAAAAACAGGCAAAGGATATAAAGAGGCAATTCACAGAAAGGAATATGTAAATGGCCAGTAGATAGGTGAAAAGATGCTCAAATCACAAATAGGAAGTATCATTTTTGTTCATCAAATGGGCAAAATTTGAAAGATTGCTGGTATCCAGTGCTGGCAAGGATATGAAGAGACTGGACACTTTAATGCAATCTTCATGAAAGTGTAAATTTATACAAACTTTTGAAAAGTAATTTGGCAATTTCTGTTAAAATTTAAAATGTACATATGCATTTCTAGAAATCAATTCCATAAAAATAAAAGTAGAAGTACATACATGTAGGCACAAGGCTGTCAAAGAAGTATCTTTTTGTAGTAGGGAGAAATTGGAATGACTCAAATATCCATTTGGTAACTATTGCATAAATTGTGGCGTGTTTATAGATTATTCTGCAGCCATCCAAAAGAATGAAGTAGATCTATATTGTGTAGGGACCTGGAAAGATGCTCACGATATACTAAGGTGAAAAATAAAAAAAAAAGGAGGTTGCAGACCAATAGGTGAAAGCAGATTCCATTTCTGGAAAAAAAAATGGAGTATATGTACATAGATATGTATGTATGTGTATATTCATTTATTTACTTAACTAATATTTACTGACTCTCTACTATGTACCAGGCACTGTTCCCAGAGCCCACGGAACTTCTCCTTCTGGTAGGGGAGACAGCTTATATAGTAAATAAATGAACAAGTAAATAAAGTTTCCAGGAAGTATTAAATGCCAACAAGAAGATACAATGGAAAGTAATATAATAGGCTCAATAAGAAAAGATGCGTGTGTTTTTACAGACACAAGCAGGAAGGGAATGGACCCAAAGAGATGGAAATGGGATGAATAGAACGGAAACTTTAACTTCTTTCTTTAAATTTTTAAATAGCAAAATCTATGGGCAATTTTTACTTTTTGGTATTTTTTTCAAATAAAATTAAAAGTTGCTGGCTGCTTTCTGTGTTTAGACTTGGGAAAATCAATTTACCGAAGAAACGGGCTTTTTTGCTTTATAAAAATATCCAGATAAGACCCTTTATTTTCACACATGAAAACAAGTCTCTAACCCAGGAGAAAACTGCATCTTTGAGGTCACCATATATTTGATAGCAGACGTCACCGAAAGAGAATAAGTGTGAAGTGTTCTATTTAGTGATGTAAGCTGGGTACAGATTTAACAGTCCATGCCCCTGAAGAGCTAAATTTATTTTTCTACCTAAATAGGATTAGACTACTTTTCTGTCAAAAATTATTGTTGGTTCTTAGAAGACCTATGTAATTCCACTCCCACCCCCATCTCTGCGTTTGCTCTCAAAAGACTAAGTCCAAAATCACATCTGTGGGGATAAATGGATCTACCTCTCTTTGCTCCAGACTGGAGGACCCCGGAGGTAAAAGACCGCAGGGAGGGATGGAGTTGGCCCAGAACCACCTAAAACACCCCACAGTTTCTGTGAGGTCTTGGCTGAGCCCCGGAGGTCCTGGAGGTCAGGGCCCTGGGCGGGGAGGGGGTGCAGCGCAAAGGGGCAGAGGTGTTCCCCTGAAGAAAATGCATGCTGCTCAGTCAAAACTCCCGGGGGACAGAGAGAGTTGGTAGATTTTGGAGACCTGCTCCCCAAGCCAAAGGGTGGTGCTGGGGGGACGTCTGTGGAGGTGAGGAGAAACTGGAGCTTCTCACGGGGCAGGGGCGGGGGATTCCGACCTGTGTCCAGCGGTGTGGAAGCCTCCAGGGCTATGCAAGGGCCCTGAGGTTGGGCTTGGTCTGTGAGTTTCAAAAAATAACCACTGTCTCCGAGTCTACTTCTGCCACCTGGTGTTCAGTCAACTTTATAAACACACACACGCACACACTTAAGGTTACTATAACCTCGCCCACAGCAATCGGGTGGAATGATGGGGGTGAAGCAGGTCTGCCCTGGGTTAAAGGGTGTGTGGAGGTGAGGACGTGGGGACAACAAGGAGAGACAGAGCGGTGACTAGGAGGGGCCCCAGGTCCCGCAAGGAGTCATCCTGAGATGGGAGAACCAGAGTGGGTTTAGAGGCTCAAGAAGGAGAGCATCGACAGAGAGGGGGAAGGAATATACAGATCTGCAGGGTCACAGACGCCACAAAGGGTAGGGACAGACTCGAGAGCACACGGGGAACACAGGAAGGACACTTCATCCTCTGAGCTTGGGGAGAAAGCAGGGCTCAGAGGAAGTCAAACTGGAGGTGGGCGGACAGACAGCTGAAGGCACGACTAAGGGGGTTCTACCTTCTCAGTGCGGTGACTGCAGAGAATGCAAGGTGTGTGGGAGGGCCGGGGAGGGGACAAGAACACTGGCCTGCGGAGTGGCTCCCAGGGCCCTCCTAAAGCTGGGGACCTTGAAAGGGGCCCCAGGCTTGGCGATACAGCGATGTTCTCTGGCAGGGATGGTGGACCATGGGGCTGATCTAAGGTGGCTGATTTGCTGGTGTCTCTGGTGTGGCCCGAGAGAGCTGCAGAGGCGCCCGAGGGTGTTGATAAGGGAAGCAGTCAAGCATCAGCTGCATGCTCTGGGCTGCGGATGGAAGGCAGGCCAGGAGGAAGCCGACTGACCAGGAGAGCATGAAGGGATCAAGGGCCTGGTGGCTTCTTTGATGGAGGTAAGTAAGTACAAAAGAAGGACATCTGAGCCTAGTTCCCTGATTTAGGGGAAGGCAAAGCTGAAAGTCTAAGGTCCTCAGAAAGAAATTTTTGCACATAAACTACAGAAGGCAAAGCATTTTCTAAACTTTTTATCATTAATCCCTACAAATACAGAAAAGAATCAACTGTGTGTTAACTGACAATTCCTAGACAGAGGCTCACCCGTGAAGTGGACAGGTCCAACTAACAACTAAATACTACAAAGTACAGCGAAAGGGAGGTTAGATAAACTCAGTTATCAACTCTGTCACTGTGTAAAAAAGATCTGTTCTTTTTCTAACCATTCACCCAAGCAACCCAAGGAACGTGGAGGGTCCTGCCATCACTCCAGAAGACACCCAGACCTCTTGCTTCTGAACACCCACCTTAAGAAGCTCCAGGGCCACGAGCACCTCCTCGGCAGGAACCTTATTATCCCCTAGCATATTGGAAAGAGTCCACTTGAGGGGCTTCAGCAGGAAGACTCCGACCCCCCAGGAGATCCAGCTGCTGTCTACACTGGCCATGAAGTCTGACTCCCGCTGCAGCTCCCCTCGACTGCAGGCAAAGAAAGAAAAAGACATGTAGTAGGCTTACTGCACTGTCCCCACCTCCCTCCTTACCCGCAAAGAGGAACTTGATCATCCTCATAAACACCATTTACCAGGCACCGACTCCGTGCCAGCTACTGGGAGCAGTACGGTTTATGCTCCAGCTCTAAGCCTCACAATTTTCTGCAAGAAAAAACTGAGGGACTGAGAAGATGACAGAGGCCAAAGCTAAACTATAATTTGGCTCCAAAACGCACGCTCTCCACTAAGACTACAGAGAGGCACAGGAGGCCACACAGCCTATGTTGAGACTTCCCGTTACAAACGGAGCTCAAAACGATCAAATGAAAATAATGGATTAACGTCAAGAGCAAGACATGACGAAGAATACCAAGGCGTTCAGAGAAAGGGTTTTCTGCTATTCCTAAGCTTGGGTGGAGATAAGACATAAGCATTTCATGGTACTAGGGTTAAGTAGCTAAATTTACTGAATGCTTCCCATGGGCCAGTCACTATGCTAAGGGCTACATAAGGAGTGTCTCTTCAAATACTCAATAAACCTAAGTATAATTATCATCACATTTTATAACTGGTCAAACTGAGGCTTATGGAGGGGCATATAATTTTTCCTCTGTCACATAATTTAGCACGTGGCAGAGCCAAGATTTGCACCCAGGCCATCTGGCCCTCACGCAAAGCTGTTAACCACTCTGCTATGCTGCTTCTATGGAAAAATATCTCCCTGAGAAATTCTTCAGGTCCCAGACCCCATCAAGCCCCAAGAGGCATCAGTGGAGTGCTAGCAGTCAGGAGAGGAGAAATCGAGGTACTAAAGGTCTCTGGGTGGGAAGTGGCAGAGGATGGTCCTGTTGTAATATGGAAGCCCAGACTCTTCCTGCCCCTCACTGACTTTTTCAGCTACTGTCTCCCCACGTTGGGCATGAACTGAAACTGCCCACAGTACACTTTCCTAGAAAGGTGAAGTTCCAGAAATGGCTTGCCCCATCAATGTCAGCCAAGGGAAGGGGGCTGGGGAGAAGGGAGATCTCTTAATCAGGAAGAGCAGAGAGCTAAAAGCAACATATCAAAGTTGACTTTCGTCTTCAGTCACGGAGGGAGTCACTGTGCTTGCGAGGCTGCTCTGGGTATGACATATACAACGTGAAGTGCAAATGCTTTAGAATCAGAAGACCCGGGGTCCAGCCCCGGCATGACCTCTATCCAGCTGTGTAACCCCCAGCAAGTCGCTCGATCTCTCTGTGGCTCAGCTTCCTCTTCTGTCTGCTGAGGATAATTCTGTCACCTCACCCACAGGACTGCTGAGGGAGCCAGATGGTGTATGCATAATACCTGCCCGCTACAAAGTGCAGTACGTCTGTTTGATGTGCATGCTACCGCCTCAGGAACCTCCAAAACCCTGCACCTGTCGCACAGGTAGCACCTACAGGACCTTCTCGGGTCATCAAGAGAGGCCAGACACATGACCTGTGGCGGGGATGGGGTGGAGGCTGCTGGCAAGACCCGTACAGGCCTCTTCCCCACCACTACCTTCTTCTTAGCTCTGCCCTTCCTTAGTTCAATAAATCCTGTCTCACAGACCTTCTGTTCCGGGGTTATTCAAATGTGGAAGCCCCTATGAAATAACTACATAACGGGATTCCAGTCCAGACAAATCACTGTCACCTCCGCCAGGCTGGCTTCTCCTCTTACCGTCTGGATCTCATCTAATCAGGCTATCCTGGCCCCTCAATCTCCCCCTATACCCCGCCTCCCTCTCCCTCCAAACACCCCTAACCCGGCCTCCTTCTTCGCCCACTGAGCAAACACAGACGGCTCCTGGAGGCCAGACCCCGGGCTGGGCGAACGACCTGGGTCCCTGCCCGCGGGGAGCCGCCCCGCCCCCGGAACGGGCCCGCCCTCACCGCATCAGGTCCTGCAGCACGGTGGCCAGCCCCAGCGGGACGCTGCCCTTGCGCTGAAAGGCCTCCTGCAAGTCCCGCAGACGCAGGCGCACCACCCCCTGGCGGCGGCTGTGGCTCAGCACCAACGGCGCCCAGAAGCCCATCTTGCTGTCCCAGTCGGTGCTGTTCACTTCGCGACTCCTTTTGAAAGCGGAGAACAGGAAGGACAAGCGCTCCTCATCCTCCTCCCACTCGGGGGGCAGTAGGCCCGCCGGGTCTCCCCCGGCCGGGGCCTCGGCGTCCCGCTCCGGGGACCACATTGGAACCCCAGCCCAGCCGAGGCTCCGAACACAGCACTGGCCCTGATCCCCTTCCGCCCTGGTTCCTTCCCGGCTTCCGTTCCTGGGCCGCCTCCTCCTCTGTCATTACGTCACCGCCGCGTGAAATAAGTCCCGTGCTTCCTCACAGCGCATGCGTTTCTCTACCGGCTTGCGCCAGGAGGCGGGATGATGACCCTATTTTCCGAGAAACTCAGAGCGCTTGCGCCGACCCCTCCTCCCGCAGCCTTTGTGCGGAAAGGAGGATGTAGCGCTTGCGCGGCGGGTAAGTGCGTGTCGCGACCTCTCGGTAATCGTGGAGTTTGGCATAGTGTTGTAGAGAGGCAAACGATTATGCTCAGACTTGCGGTGGTTTCGGGTAGTAGGACTGGAGAGTCCCGCTAAGGGGCGCCAGAGGTACCAGGATCGCCCGCGTGGATCACCGTTTAGTGCTCCTAGACCAGGCGTTCTTACTTCGGACGTTTAATTTAAACTTCCAAGTTAGCTTCCGTTTACCGTAATATCAGCGGATAAACGAAACTGTTGGTCACTCAAGCTCTGTGACAGTGTATACGCCGAATTTCAGGGATATATAAGCTTCTACTTGCTCCCCACCTTCTGGAGTGTCCCTCTGTTTCCTTCTCAGAATCAGTATCCTATGGATCCCTTAAGATCCAGCTCAATTCTGATCGTCCTTGAGGGACTTCCCTGGCGGTCCAGTGGTTAAGACTCCGCGATTCCACTGCAGGGGGCATGGGTTCCATCCCTGGTGAGGGAACTAAGATCCCACATACCACGCGGCGCTCCCCCTCCCCCCCTCCCAATCTTCCTTGGAACCGTTTCCGACTGTCCTGATGATCTCTTTCCTGGACTGAACAATTTAGCATTTACTAGTCTGTGTCCTGATATTTAAGCAATGGCTTAAATATCTACCACGCATAGTGGTTCCGTAGAAATATTTCATAAACTGAAAGGTGAGTAACTTGAGTCTTGCCTTTCTAATATCTTAGGATCTTGTTCGAGTCTCACAAAAAAAATCTCAGCAAGAAACACGTCCAGTGTGTTAAGAATAAATTGGTTTTCTTTTTAACTGAACCATTTAAAAGGCGAAAGGAGGCCTCCGCACGCATACTGGCTCTCGGGACTGCGGGGCGGCGAGGCTGCGCGCTCTTCTCGGAGCCGCTCGCTGCAGGAGCGAGTCCGGTGCCCCAGCCCAAGCCCTCGAAGCCGCCGCCCCGCGACGACCACCGCCGCCCCTGCCCTGCCGCCGCCGCCTCGGGACCAGCTGTATGATTAGGCCACAGTCTTCAATGAGTAGACGTATTCCTCAGATCTGTGGTGTTCTTGGTCACACGTTTATGGAGTTTCTGAAGGGCAGTGGAGATTACTGCCAGGCACAGCACGACCTCTATGCAGACAAGTGAACTGTAGAAATTCATTATACTCCACAAAGATGCCCCCATAAGAGTGGTTAGAAACAGTGATTATTTAATGTCTGTCTATAAATCTCATTTTGTGCTGTTATAGAACACCTCCATTTTGAAAATCTGCCTGTACTGAAGCACATGTTTTTTAAGGTCTCCAGGCAAAAAAGCCTTATAGTTAATTTTAATGTTTGCACTTTGGGGGTAGAAATACTTTGTTATTGTAGCGAAAACAATTCTTAATCGCAAAATTTCTGAAATTCTTGTAATTTTTTTTCATACTTACCTGAAGTTGTTTACCAACTTATTTTTGTTTGAAGTGTGATTCCCAACCTCTCTTGCAAAAAAAAAAAAAAGAAGTGGGTCTCTGCTAATGAATTGAGCAGACATTTAATATTTTATACGCCTTTTGAGCTGTGTGACTTAATATTTGGATACTTGACCATTTGTTTTATTATGTAATGGATAAAATGGTGATGTGTATTAACATTAGCTCAACCATATATTTATACTGTTTGGGAACGTGGTTATAGTTCTGTGGGAGAAATAATTTGTCATTGTTCACCAGCTTGTAAAAATCCAGTGTGAGAGCTTAAACATTAAGTGATGAAATGCAAAAAAAAAAAAAAAAAAAAAAAAGTGAAAGGAGTTTCTTGTTTTATGGAACCAGGTAACAATCATCAGAGTTGAATGTAAATTTCACTTCTGCCTCTCACTGGCTGTGTGACCTTGATCAAGTACCTAAACTTTCTGAGCCTCTTCTGTAAAATAATATTTCCTAATAGGGCTGTTTGAAGGAAATGTTATGATGTATGTAAAATACCTAGCACATAATGTAGTAGGTGTTATCACTGAGTGGCAGGATATTTAGTAGTTGGGACTCAGTGTAAGGAAGAATTTTAATAAGCATTTTGAAGGAGGGGAAGGGATATGATTGGTTACATGAATGAATGTGTCCATCGATACTAATGTGTTGTGTTATAGTCTTACAAGTACTTTCACAGTCAGTATCTCATTTAATACTCGTAACAACTGACAGAAATTTTCCTCGACCCCGCTCTGGATAGGTTCCTCTGAAGCCTCTTCTTAACTATACCTGCCCACCTTGGCCCATAAAGACATGAACAAACACTAACATGGTTTCTGGCAGCTCGAGGCATATTCATTGGATGACCCTAGCCCTGCTTAACATGCCTACCTGAGAAAACTCAAGGTTGTCAAAAAATTTACTGTATGTTCCAGCCAACACCTGAAGACAGGGCTCCTGTCTCCTGGCCTCTGTGGGAGGGGAGGAGTCTTACTTTGATAAGCCCTAGTTAGCAAACCCAAATGAGTTTTACAAGGATCAACCCTCCCTTCCTGCGGTTTGTAATTTTTCACTGGCCTGACCCTACTGAGACACCCTCACCCTCTTCCCTATTCCCTCATTCTCCCTTTAAAGAGCCCAGTCACCTCTGTACAAATCAAAGTTGAGTATCACCCTGGGCTCTTTTCTCTATTGCAATAGTATATTACTGATTAAAATCTATCCTGAGCACTTTAACTGGTGTCTGGCTTTGTAAACAAAGACCAGACTTTGACACAACCCTGTGAGATGTTCTGGCACTTTTTCCATTTTTCAGAAGAGAAACTTGAACCACGACTATTTTGAGTCTGGTGGAGAACATTCCAGAAACGAAGAATAGTATGTAATGTGAGCAAATGAGTTGTACCCTGAGAACCATATTTTGACCATGCTCTCATGTCCTATTAAATGGCCGGTTGGTTTGTGTCATGAGAGAGACCAGATTGTTTTCTCCCTTAGGTCTCTGAGTCTGATAAAATAGTCCTGCTCCTAAGCGTTTTCAGGAGAGCAAAGTTGTGTACCTGTGACCACCTGTATCTCAAAGTGCCACTGGGTTCCTGACACCTCTGGGCGCAGAGTTCTCTGCTTCCACCTGTTGGAGATTGGAAGAGCTACTGGGAGTGGCGGAGAATGGAAAGAAAGCTCTGCTGATCCTGAGAGGGGCGGCTGGGTATATGGCAAGCTCTTTCACTCTGCCGGGCTTCCAACTGCTACACTCTTCCTCTGCTCTGCAGGACTGGCTCTTTTTCATCCTTAGGTCACAGCCTAAAGGTCACTTCATCAGAAAGGCCTTGTCTGAACACCCCATCTAACATAGCACCCTTGGCATTTTAGGATGGATGGGTCAGTTTGACAACACCTGCTGGTTAATCTTAACATCACAAAAGGAAAGACAACCCAACATTACTTGCCTCCCGAAGTAATGTGATGGAAAGTACACAGAACCACCTATGAAGTATTTTTGTCAAAAAATTGAACCTTAATCTGATCAAGGCATTAGATCTAAGTACTAGTTGATGGAGGTTAAAAAAAAAAAAATCAGAAGGTAGAGGAACATGTTAGTGAAAACTGAGGTTGCAATTAGCAAAATCCAGACTGGGGTATTCTACTAGATAACGACCTTGTTTCTTCAAAAAATAATGGCAACAAAGGGACGTTTAATGGGCAATGTTATTAGATCTGATTTGGGTCCAATTTACACAAACAATCATAAAAACCCATCTATGATCATTAGATACTTTCAGTATTAAACTGGGTATTTGATGATATTAGCAAATTGAGTGCAATGGTATGGTGATTATGTTTTATTAAAAGTATATCTTATAGATACATCTAAAGTATTTATGAGAGAGACTGTATGATACTTGTGGCAGGAGGTTGAGTGGAGGACAGTAGAGAAGTATCAGTGAGTATAAATTTCATATTTTGTACCCAGCACATAGCTCGACACTTGGATATTATTCAATTTAAAAAAAAATAAAGAAATCACCTAGACCTGCATTCCTGTTTCATCTCTGTAGTAAAGAGCTGCATGGCCTCAGACAAGCAGGTGTCCTCTCAGATTCCTCCTCTGTGAATTAAAGGTTTCTATGTTACGATCTTGAGTTTTTTTCTAGCGCCCACCTCCTGCTTCTAAATGTAGTACCTACTGTAGATGTGTGATTGCAGAAGTTCTTTAGTTCTGCGGAGTCTGAAGAACAAAATGCCACCTAAACATCAGCGTATCATGGCAGTGATATTTATTTACTGATGCTCCAATATGTTTTTGGCCGGACACCGAAGCAGCCTCACTTCAGCCATAAAGCACAAACTCTGCAGGTGCTACTACAGTGCCTCCGTGCTGCACGATGCTCCGTGTCATCTCATCTGCTTATTGGGGATGCTTCATCATTCTTGTAGAAATATGCATGCCCTGTTGCATTATCCAGTTATTTCTAGTTCTTATCTCTACGATTTACAGCCATTAGGACTTGGCTAAAAGAGGACTGAGAAGGAAAATACATTATTCTTAGCCTACAAGGTTTATAGGGGAAGAAGCCAGGCACCGCTGTGTTATGGGAGACTTCCCCGATCTTTCTTTCCTCTTCCCTCCTTCTTGCTCCAGGCTGGATTGGGTGTCCCTCCTTATTTTTCTATAACCTGTGTACCTCTCTATTATTTAATGTGCCACATTGTTTTCTAAGTTTCTGTTTGTGTGCCTGTCTCTCTGACTAGCTTAAGTGCCTTCCTGGTAGGGACTGTGTTCTTAATTATGTTTGTTTCTAGCACAGTGCCTGGCACATCCTAAGGACTCAGTTTGTTGAATGAATAAATGAATGAATTTAATTGATCAAACTATGAGTAAAGAAACAATTTCATCAAGGCCTATCCTTTACAGCATAAGAATATTTATCCAAATATAATGTACTAATACAGTAATTGTATCTTTTACTTATTTGAATGACTATTTGTTTCTTAGCTGTTTGGGGCTGAAATGCCTCTAAATTTAATTGCCTGCATGTTCAGACAGAGGGGTTAGAGCAATCACAGATGTGGGAAATCCCCTTTCTTCTTTCTTCAAAACTTGCAAACCACAGGAGGTTGTTGCTATCTACCCATTAACAACCATGATCTTCTAGAATGCCTCAGTGACCATTTATGAAACTGTTCAGTTTTACTCCAAAGAAATTATCCCTTTTTAATCTCACTGTCTTCTCTTCCACTCTTTCCTTCTAAATTGTTCTATATTTCCAGTCCAGAACGTAAGTAACTTGGAAGTCATCACTTTGTCCAAACAAGAAAAGAGCTGAAAAAACAATAGATTAACAACTCTTAGATCCATCAGAGAATTGAGATCAAAGGGCAAACTTCTACTACAAAAATTGGAGAGAAAGACAGGCAGATACAGAGAATCACAACTTACTAGAGCAGAAACCTACAGGCAAAATCCTCCTTGGGAACCAGTATCAAAGTAGGAAAACCAGTAGTGTATGTGTGGATAAATCTGAAAATTAAAGACACCAGGGAAGGCCAGTCTTAGAGGGAATCCCCAGACTATTGTGTTTTACTTCCAGGAGCTCTACCAGGTTCTCACAGTGAAGATTAAAACAAAAACAAAAACAAAAACAAAAACCTCTTGCTTTCTGCAGGGAAAGGGGGAAAGTATCATTTTGAAGTAGTGTTAGATTTTTCTAAAGGCCTGCCTTCAAGAGAAACTTTTTCTTTTCACCAGCACTACGCAGTTTTATTAACCATTCAAGTACAATAGCATCTGGTAAGATCTGGACAAAATTGGGATTTAAAAGTTTCGGCATCTAACAGTTTGAAAGAAGTCACTACTTACTCTTCTCACAAATGTGTTTTCACAGAGCCAAAACAGTACTAGCCATTTAACCCAGTGCACCAAGTGTACGGAAGTAGAAAAGATGCAACAAGAAAAATAGATACATTAGAAAGACGTCAACACTGTAGAAAAAAGAGTAGAACACTTTTAGTTTCTCCCCTTTAGCCCCTAAAACAATATCATCCAGTATGGATCTACCTATACAGTCCTACCTCAGCCTCTAGAATATTTGTCAAGAGGGCAAAAATAAAATGACACTGGCCGGTACAGTCTTTGGATATGTGAGAACTGGAGGGGGAGGGAGAGTCTCATCAGCAGGGTCTTTTCATGTCTTGACAGCTCATTTCTTCATATTGCTGAATAACATTCTCTTATCTGAATGTACCACGGTCTATTTACCCATTCACCTACTGAAGGACATCTTGGTTGCTTCCAGGTTTTGGCAATTATGAATAAAGCTTCTGTAAACATCCATGTGCATGTTTTTGTGTGGACATACATTTTTAACTCATTTGGGGTAAATACCAAGATATAAACCTTAGAATCAGTTAATTGATATCCACAAAATAAGATTTTGACTGGGATTATGTTGAATCTGTAGATCAACTTGGGAAGAATTGACATCTTGACAATATTGAGTCTTCCTATCCATGAAAATAGAACATCTCTCCATTTATTTAGCTCTTCTTTCATCAGTGCTTTGTAGTCTTCCTCATGCAGATTTGAATATCTTTTGTTAGATTTATGCCTAAGAATTTCAATTTTGGGGGTGCTAATGTAAATTGTATTGTGGTTTCCATTTCAAAATCCACTTGTTCATTACTGGTATGTAAGAAGGCAATTAACTTTTATATATTAACGTTGTATCCTGCAACCTTGCTACAAATGCTCATTAGTTCCATTGAGGGTTTTTTGGGGTTTTTTTTTTGAGTCTTCTGGATTTCCTATGTAAACAATCATGTCATCTGCAAACAAAGACAGTTTTATTTCATCCATCCCAATCTGTATACCTTTTATTTCTTAATGCATTAGCTATGACTTCCAGCATGGTGTTGAAAAAGAGTGGTGAGAGGGGACATGCTTGTTTTGTTCCTGATCTTAGGGGGAAAGCTCCTAGTTTCTCACCATTTAGTATGATGTTAGCTGTATGTTTTTTGGTTGATGTTCTTTATCAAGTTGATGAACTTCCCCGCTATTCCTAGTTTGCTGAGAGTTTTTATCATGAATGGGTGCTGGATCTTATCAAATGCTTTTCTGCATCTTTTGATATAAACATACAGTTTTTCTCTTTAGCTTGTTGATGTGGTGGATTACATTGAATGATTTTCAAATACTGAACCAGCCTTGCATACCTGGGATAAATCCCACTTGGTCATGGTGTATAATTCTTCTTATGCTTGGCTAGATTTGCTAATATTTTGTTGGGGATTTTTGCATCTATATTTGAGAGATATTGGTCTGTAGTTGTCTTTTCTTGTAATGTCTTTGTCTGGTTTTGATATTAGGGTAATGCTGGCCTCATAGAATGAGTTAAGAAGTATTCCCTCTGCTTCTATCTTCTGGAAGAGATTATGGAGAATTGGAATAATTTCTTCTTTAAATGGTTGGTAGAACTCACCTGTGAACCCATCTGGGCTTGGTGCTTCCTGTTTGGGTAGTTTATTAATTACTGATTTGATTTCTTTAATAGATATAGGCCAATTTAGATTGTCTATTTCTTCTTGTGTAAGTTTTTGTAGATTGTTTCTTTCAAGGAATTTGTCCATTTTATCTGGGTTATCAAATTTATAGGCATAGACTTGTTCATAATATTCCTTTATTATTCTGTCAGCATCCCTGGGATCAATAGTTATGGTCTCTGTTTCTCTCTCTTCCCCCCCACCCCGTCCCCTCAACCTCACGAGAGATTTCTCAATTTTACTGATCTTTTCAAAGAGACAGCTTGGTCTGGTTGATATTCTTTACTCATTTCCTGTTTTCAGTTGTATTGATTTTTGCTCTAATTTTTATTTGTTCTTTTCTTCCTCTTACTTTGAATTTAACTTGCTCTTTTTTTTTCTAGTTTTCTAAGTTGGAATCTTAGATTATTGATTTTAGATCTTCCTTCTTTTCTGATATGTGCATTCATTGCTATAAATTTCCTTCCATGCACTGCTTGTGCTGCAGCCCACAAAGTTTAATAAATTTTATTTTTATTTCCATTTAGTTCAAAATATTTAATTTCTCTCAATCCTTTTTCATTCGACCATGTGTGGTTTAGCAATTATTGTTTAATTTCCAAGTATCTGGGGATTTTCTAGATGTTTCTGTTATAGATTTCTATAGTTTTATTCCATTGTGATTTGAGAGCAGACATTGTAGGATTTTTATTCCTTAAAACTTGCTAAGGGGTGTTTTATGGCCCAGAATGTGATCTGTCTTGGTGAATGTTCCATGTCAGCTTGATAAGAATGTGTATTCTGCTACTGTTGGATAAAGTAGACTATAGATGTCAATTAGATGCAGTTGATTAATGGTGTTGTTGAGCTCAGCTAGGTCCTTACTGATTCTCTGCCTGATGGATCTGTCCGTTACTGATGGAGGCTGCTGAAGTCTTCAGCTTTAATAGTAGATTCATTTATTTCTCCTTGCATGTCTGTCAATTTTTGCCTCACGTATATTTTGACACTCTGTTGTTAGGTGCATTCACATTAAGGATTGCTAAGTTTTCTTGGAGAATTGACCTTTTTTTTTTCATTGCATGTTGCCCCTCTTTATCCCTGATGATTTTCCTTCCTCTGAAGTCTGCTTTGTCTGAAAGTAATATAGGCATTCCACCGTTCTAGTTTTAGTGTTAGTATATTTTTCTCTACAGCTTTACTTTTTGTCTATCTGTGTCTACATCGCTTTTTTTCTTTTCTTTTTTTGCAGACATCATACAGTTGAGTGTTGTTTGTTTTTATCCACTATGTCAGTCTCTGTCTTTTAGTTGGGGTATTTAGGCCACTGATGTTTTTAATTATTATTTATATAGTTGAATTATACATCTATGATATTTGTTACTATTCTCTATTGCCTTGTTCTTTGTTTCTTGTATTGACTTCCACTTTTTCTGGCTTCTATGGGTTTAATTGAACATTTTATATGATTTCATTTTTAACCTCTGTTAGCATATAAGTTTTACTTCTTTTTTTTTTTTTTTAATTTTCTGAGTAGTTGTCCTTTGGTTTACAATATGCACTTAAAACTAATCCAGCTGGACTTCCCTGGTGGCACAGTGGTTAATAATCCACCTGCCAATGCTTGGGACACGGGTTCAAACCCTGGTCCTGGAAGATCCCACATGCCGCGGAGCAACTAAGCCCGTGCACCACAACTACTGAGCCTGTGCTGTAAAGCCCGCGAGCCACAACTACTGAGCCTGAGTGCTACAACTACTGAAGCCCATGGGCCTAGAACCCATGCTCTGCAACAAGAGAAGCCACCGCAATGAGAAGCCTGCGCACCACAACGAAGAGTAGCCCCCGCTCGCCACAACCAGAGAAAGCCCGAGCGCAGCAACGAAGACCCAATGCAGCCAAAAATAAAAAAAAAAACCTAATCCAAGTCCTTTTCCTAATAACACTATATCACTTCACAGGTAGTGCAAGTACACTATAGCAGTGTCATCCCAATTCCTTCCTCCCATCCCTTATAACACTGCTTTCATTCATTTCACTTATCAAGAAGTTATAATCACTAGATACATTTTTGCTAGAATTATTTTGAACAAACTGTTATCTGTTAGATCAAATAAGAATAAGTAACCTTAGAATATAGTTTGTCTCTAATCTGAATGAGACAGTTAAATTTTATAGCAATATAACTAAAAAACAGTTGTGGGCTTCCCTGGTGGTGCAGTGGTTGAGAGTCTGCCTGCCAATGCAGGGGACACGGGTTCGAGCCCTGGTCTGGGAAGATCCCACATGCCGCGGAGCGACTAGGCCCATGAGCCACAATTGCTGAGCCTGCACGTCTGGAGCCTGTGCTCCGCAGCAAGAGAGGCCGTGATAGTGAAAGGCCCGCACACCGCGATGAAGAGTGGCCCCCGCTTGCCACAACTAGAGAGAGCCCTTGCACAGAAACGAAGACCCAACACAGCCAAAAATAAATAAATAAATAAATAAAATTTTAAAAAAAGCAAAACAGTTGTCACTGCAGAATCAGAAAGTGTATTATAATTATATTTTCTAGTGGATAAGCTGCATGATGACAGTCTTTTGTTGTTGTTGTTTGCCCTGGGTGTCCAGAGTCTAAATAGTTACTGGTCCGTAGTCAGTGTTCAATAAAGAACAGTTGAATGTAAAACTTTCTTTCAAAAAAAAATAAGAAGTAGGGACTTCCCTGGTGGCACAGTGGTTAAGAACCTGTGCTCCCAGTGGCGGGGTCCTGGGTTTGATCCCTGGTCAGGGAACTAGATCCCACATGCATGCCACAACTAAGAGTTCACATGCCACAACTAAGGAGCCCGTGAGCTGCAACTAAGACCTGGAGCAACCAAATAAATAAATAAACATTAAAACAATAACAAAGATCTAAATAAATTGAAAGGTATTTATACAAAAAAGAAGTAAAAGAAAAGATTTTAATTTGCCTTGTTTTATTCCCTCTCTAAAGCTCTTCCTTTATGCAAATCTGAGTTTCTGACCTATATCATTTTTCTTCTTTCTGAAAAAAAAACTTTTTTAAAACATATATTGCAAGGCAGGTCTACTAGCAACAAGTTTCCTCAATTTTTTTTTGTCTGAGAAAGTTGTTATTTCTCTTTTACTTTTGAAGGATAATTTTGCTCGATACAGAAATCTAGGTTGGTGGGGTTTTTTTCCTTTCACACTTTAAATATTTTACCCCACTTCCTTCTTGCTTTCATGGTTACTGAAGAAAAGCTCAATATAATTCTTATTCTTCCTCCTCTATAGGTAAGGCACTTTTTCCCTCAGGCCTCTTTTAAGGTTTTCTATTTTTCTTTGGCATTCTGCAGCTTGAGTATGATATGCCTATGTATAGAATTTTCGGGGTATTTATCCTGCTCAGTGTTCTGCTACTTTGGTGTCTGTCATTAATTTTGGGAAATTTGAAGTCATTATTTCTTCAAATATTTCTTCTTTTCCTTTTCCTTTTCTTTTCCTTCCGGTATTCCCCTTATGTATATGTTACTCCTTTTTTAAATTGTCCCACTATTCTTGAATATTCTGTTCTGCCCTTTTCATTCTTTTTTTTCCTCTTTGCACTTTGGTTTTCTAACTTTCTGTTGACATTGATTCAAGCTCACTGATTCTTTCCTTGGTCATGCCCAGTCTATTCATGAGCACATGGAAAGCATTCTTCATTTCTGTTACAGTGGGGTTTTTTGTTTGTTTCTAGCATTGCTTTTTAATTTTTTCTTGAAGTTTCCATCTCCTTGCTTACATTTCCTATCTGTTCTTGCATGTTGTCCACTTTTCTATTAGAATAATTAGTATATTATTCATAGTTGTTTTAAATTCCTGGTGTGATAATTCCAACATCTCCACAATATCCGTGTCTCATTCTGGTGCTGGCTCTATCTCTTAAAACTCTATGGGGGTTTTTTTTTTGTTTTTTTTTTCTTTTAGTATGCCATGTAATTTTTTGTTGAAAGCTGGGCATGATGTACCTGTTAAAAGAACTGAGCTAAGTAGGCCTTTAGTGTGAGGTTGTATTTTTGTCTGGCTAGGAGTTAGAATGTGTTTACTATTTGCCATAGCTGTTGGTGTCAGAGGCTAAAATTTCGTCTGTTGTGCTTGTTTATCTATTCTCTGTCATCTTTGGGTTTCCCTTAAGCCTTCCTTGTAAATAAGGTGTGATACCTTCTCTATTCATTTTTCTTCCTTTCTCTTCTCCTCCTCTACCTTCTTTCTCCTGATTATCCCAAGGTTTTTTCTCTCCAAAGTGAAAATACAAGTCCTTGGTGATGGGAACATTTTTAATATGCCCTGTCAATACCACACTTTATTACAATTGTTTTACTGTCTCCTTACTAAATTGCAAGTCTCTTGGAGGAGGTGCTGCATACTTTAATCTTTGTATGCATTATGTCTGGTACATAATCAATGCTCAATAAATAGTTATAAAATTAAGTATTCAGGGGCTAAAAAACATTTTCACATTGTCTGCTACTGATACTTCCCATTACATATCTCTTTCTTCCAGGTAAAATTTATTTGGTTCTTAACTCTAATTCATAATAGAGTCTCTTTTAGGGAGCTTTAAAATATATGTTTGGTTTATAGAAAATATTATTAAAATGAATGGAATATAGTATATCTCAGCATAGAAGTGATAACTATAAAACAAGAACCAAAAGGAAATTTTAGAACTGAAAATTCCATTATCTGAAATAAATTCACTTGAATGATATTAACAGAGTTTGAACACTGCAGAAGAAAGAATGAGTGAACTTGAAGAGAGATTTGATAGAAACCATTCAATCTGAAGAGCAGAGGTTAAAAAAAATTTGAAAGGAAACAAGGAACAGAGTCTTGGTGACCTTTGGGACAATACCATGGAATATATTTGGAATTGGAGACTGAAAAGAAATGGCTGAACAAATGAGAAAAAAAATGGCTGTAATTTTCTCAAGTGTAGTGCAAAACACCAAGTTACAAATTCAAAAAGCGCAGAAAATGCCAAAGAAAGATAAATATAAAGAAGACACCAGCTGGGTACAGCATAGTCAGTGGCTTTGTGCATGAAAAAAAATTTTTTTTGCATTTGTAAGACCCCTGAATGACAACTGACTTAAACAGTGGAGCTCAGAATCTTTGAAGCAGTGAAAGGAACCTGCTGAGTCATGATTCATTTATATCCAGTGAAAATATTTTTTAAAAACAAGGGCAAAATGAAGAAATTGTGACAGATTCTATATTCCAAATAAGGCTACAACGATAAATGTAAGTAGAATAAACATTCCAGTTATAAGGCTGAGATTCTCCAACTGGAAAAAAAGCCAGCTGAAATTATAAGCTGTCTAAAGCATATGGACTTTATTTTTTTAAACAAATATACATACATATTCCTTTTTTACATTCTATTCCATTATAGGTTATTACAAGACATTGAGTATAGTTCCCTGTGCTGTACATTAGGTCCTTGTTAGTTATCTACTTTATATATAGTAGTGTGTATATTTCAATCCCAAATTCCTGATTCCAGATAGAATGAAAGTAAAAGATGGGAAAAGACATACAATGCAACCAGTAAGTATAAGAAAGCCGGTGTGCCTCTCATTATTTCAAATCAAGTAGATTCAATATTAGGCATATTAGCAAAGATAAAGAGGGATACATAATGATAAAAGAGTCAGTTCATCAGAATGACATAATGCTCAAAAATATGTGTATACCTAATAACAGAGCTTTAAAGACTTGAAGCAGAAATGGACATAATTAGTGGGAGAAATAGACAAATCTACAGTCATAGAAATTTTTAACACCCTTTGCTCAACAACTCATAGAACAACTAGTGAGAAAAAAAAATCGGTAAAGTCATAGAAGTTCTGAAAAATTCCTCAACTACTTTGACCTAATTAACATTTATAGAGCACTGTACCCAACAACTGTAGAATACTCATTCCTTTTGAATGCACATGGTATATTCACTAAGGTAGATCATATTCTGGGCCATAAAACAAGTTTCAATAAATTTAAAAGGTTTGAAATTGTACCAGAGTATGTTTTCTGGTTGCAAAGGAATTGAATTAGAAACCAAAAACAGCAAGATATTTTTTTAAAAACTTCCATATCTGGAATTTAAAGAGCATACTTCTAGATAATCCATGAATCAAAGGAGAAACTACACATTAATTAGAAAATATTTCAAGCTGAATGATAATGATACTGCAACATCAAAATTTATGGGAAGCAGCTAGAGCAAGGGTTAGATAGTGTAAATGTTTATATTTGTAAATAAAAGAAGGTTAAAATCAGTGATCTCATTTGCTATTTGAGAAGATAGAAAAGGTCAAAATAAACCCAAAATAAGGAGAAGAAAGGTAAAAACAAAGAGAAGAAATCTATGAAATAGAAACAGAAAATGAACCTGAAAAAGAAAGAAAATTAATGTAGATCACATAGTTATTTGAAAAGATTAATAACATTTATAAATCCCTAGCAAAATTCATCAAGAAAAAGAGAGAAAACTCAAATTACCAAAGTCAGAATAAAAGGCTATCACTATGATCATTAAGGATAATAAGAGGATAGTGTGAACAACTTTATGCCAGTATATTTGACAGCTTAGATAAAAGAGACAAATTCCTTGAAAAACGTCACTTGCCAAAACAAATACATGAACAAATAGAAAATCTGAATAGCACCATATCTATTAAAAGATTTGAATTTATTATCAAAAACCACACACACATGGGCTTCCCTGGTGGCGCAGTTGAGAATCTGCCTGCCAATGCAGGGGACACGGGTTCGAGCCCTGTTCTGGGAAGATCCCACATGCCGCGGAGCAACTAAGCCCGTGAGCCACAATTACTGAGCCTGCGCGTCTGGAGCCTGTGCTCCACAACAAGAGAGGCCACGATAGTGAGAGGCCCGCGCACCGCGATGAAGAGTGGCCCCCACTTGCCCGAACAAGAGAAAGCCCTCGAACAGAAACGAAGACCCAATGCAGCCATAAATAAAATAAATAAATAAAAATTAAAAAAAAAAAAAACGAAAAATATCCCCCAGGAATCTGAAAACAAAGACTAGATTCCAAAATAATTACTGTGAATGTACAGGGAGCATATCTCTAAAGAAAAAAAAAAGACCCACACACTCAAACAAAACAACAAGAAATAGCCTTCGGGTCCAGGTGGTGTTATTGGTGAATGCTATCAAACCTTTACAGAAGAAATAATACCAATCTTATAAAAGTCTCAAGAAAATTGAGCTTATTTTATAAGGCCAGCTTAATGCTGATACCAAAACCTTACAAAGACATCATAGAAGGAGAAAATTATAGACTAATATCTCTCATGAATACAGACACAAAAAATCCTTAAGAAAAGTGTTAGCAAATCAAATCTAGCAAATATGTGAAAAGGACAATACATCATGACAAGTGAAATTTAGCCCAGAAATTCAAGGTAGGTTTAACATATTAAAGTCCATCAATTTGATTCATCATTTTAATAAAGGAGAAACGCCATATGATCATCTCAATAGATGTAGAAAAATATCATTTGACAAAATTCAAAACTCATTCATGATAAAAACTTATACCAAACTTGGAACTGAAGTTAAGTAATCTGATAAATGGTATCTATGAAAACGCTACAACTAACCTCATATGTAACAGTGACATATTGGATGCTTTCCCTCTAAGATTAAGAATAAAACAAGCAATTCTGTTTTCACCATTTCTGTTTAACATTGTACTGGAAGTCCTAGCCAGGGCAATTAAGCAAGAAAGACATAAGGAATAAAGACTGGAAAAGGAGAAGTAAGACTGCGTTTAGTTGCAGACAATATGATTGCTTATGTAGAAAATTCTAAACAATCTACAAAACAACTGAAATACATAAATTTAGCAATATCATAGGATACACGATCAATGCAGAAAAATCAGTTGTGTTTCTAAACAGCAGCACAAAAACAACTTGAAAATAAAATAATCTAAACCAATTCCACTGAAAATAGCATCAAAAACATTTGGGAATACATTTACAAAAGATGTGCACAATTTGTACACAGGAAGCTTACAAAATATTGTCAAGATAAAGTAAGAAAGATCTAAAACAAAACCATCTCATTGATTGGAAAACAATATTGTTAAAATGTCAATTCTCATCAATCACCACATTCAATGCAATGCCACTTAAAATCATAGCAGGATTTTATTTTTTTTAACATCTTTATTGGAGTATAATTGCTTTACAATGGTGTGTTCGTTTCTGCTTTATAACAAAGTGAATCAGCTATACAAATACATGTATCCCCATATCTCTTCACTCTTGCATCTCCCTCCCTCCCACCCTCCCTATCCCACCCCTCTAGGTGGTCACAAAG
Organism: Balaenoptera physalus; assembly: GCF_965194825.1. NCBI lineage: Eukaryota > Metazoa > Chordata > Mammalia > Artiodactyla > Balaenopteridae > Balaenoptera > Balaenoptera physalus. Next base: position 108,424,049 of record NC_138886.1, on the reverse strand, counting down.
CACCGAGCTGATCTCCCTGTGCTATGTGGCCGCTTCCCACTAGCTAACTATTTTACATTTGGTAGTATATGTAAGTCCACGCCACTCTCTCACTTCATCCCAGCTTACCCTTCCCCCTCCCTGTGTCCTCAAGTCCATTCTCTAGTAGGTCTCACAACAGTATTTTTTAATTGAATATTTTAATTTATATAAAAATTATATGGAAATGCAAACAATTCCAGGAAAAAAAAAGTTGGAGGACTTAAACTACCTGATTTCAACACTGTAGAAAGCTACAGTAATCAAGACAACATGGTATTGGCAAAAGGATAGAAAATTAATAGATCCATGGAACAGAATATAGAGTCCAGAAATGGAACATATATATAATCAATTGAATTTCAACAAAGGCAGTAATATTATTCAATGGGAAAAGAAAGTCTTTTCAATAAATGATGTTGCAACAACTGGATAAACATATGGAGAAAAATGAATTTTAATCCCTACAACCCTGGCCTCACAAAACTGATCCAAGGGGTGGAGCTGGAGGCTCCCAGGTTCCCTTCTCTCCTACTCAGTCCCCAGCCCTTCAGTCACCCTGTGAGCAGGACCTAGCCTTGTGCCGCTTTCTGAATACTGGACTCCACATAACTTGGGCCCAGCAGAGTGCCCAGTGTGTAGGGACAGCTGGAAGGACCTGACCCACGTAGGGACCCCCCCTCTTGGCCCATTTGGTTTCACGTGCCAATTAGTCTCCAGCAGTTTTGTTTCCCAAGGGCTTTAAAGAATCTACAGGGGAGGAAAACCCCGAAGAAAGGCTTAATAAAGTGGATTCCTCCAGCTCGCCTGACTGCAGGAGCAGCAGGGTTAAGAAGAGATGGCATGACGTCCTGAGTGCGAAAGTCAGATGACAGACCTGGAATTACGGGAACATGCAAGGTGGTGATGGGGGAGGTCGGGAGCCTAGTGGTGACCTGAATTCAGATCCACCGATTGCTGCCTCTGCGACCTTCATTCTGTTCACCCACGTGTTCATTGAGTGTCTGCTCCAGCCAAGCACCTGGTTACTGAGATGCTAAGATGAAGCCTCTGGCTCAGAAGCTTGGCACTGGGACAGAGCTGCAAAGTGACTCTGAAGCCAGTGATATCCATGCACCCACCCTGCCAACGAGGGTGGGAGGAGCAGAAGCTGAGAGTGGGCAGAAGGCTGTAGTCAGAAGCCCAGAGCGGTAGCTCGGGAGCGTCGTTGACCCTGGTAAGGGACCCGATTCAGGAAGGGTTTTTAACGCCAACTCTTGTCTTTTTTCCAGTTCGGAGGAAGACGGAGCTTCTTATTCGCCCGGCACTGATTACGCAATATTAGCGTAAGACTAGGCGGGGCCACCCGCTCCTCGCATTCACCCCAAACCCGCGAGAGCGGTGCGCCGGGACTGAGGCATCCCGCAGACCTCCAGCAACTAGCAATCAGAAGCGGACTTTCCCGTGTTCCGCAAAAGACACTCTCGATCCCTGATGGCTCTGCCGGCTGTCACCTCGCGGCGACCTGAACAGCGAGCGCTCCCCGACCGCACAAGGCAGCGGGGACATAGCGCGCCGGCCGCCTCGGGCTCCCGGGCCTCGGTTCCTAGTCCCAGGCCTCCGTTCCGGGGCCCCAGGGCTCTCATCTTCGTCCTTTTGGGTGTCCTGCTGTCGGTGAGTCCCTATCGCGGGTCCTGGCTCCGGAAGGCGCGCTTGGCGGCCGGGAAAGGGGCGGGGGGCGGGGCGTGGGGGACACGGTGGGGTGCCTGCCCGAGTCACCTGCGGCCCGGGTTGTCTGAGCGGGACCAGCAGTGGGCAGAGTCGGGAGAAGGAGCAGAGTCATGACCCGGCAGGACCGACCGGGGCCCAGAGGGAGAAAAGCCCGCGTTCCTAGGCTTGTCTGGCTGCCCCGGAGGTAAATTCCAGAGAGAAGAGTTGAAAACTCCTTAGCAAGCCTTGATGTGGCCCGACCCTTCCCTCTCATTACCATACTCCGCTTCGCGCCCCCTCTCTCCTCCCTCTCCCTTCCTTTCCTTCCCAGCTTCCTCCCTCCCCTCTCCCTTCTCACCTTCCCTCCCCTCCCCTCCCCTCCCCTCCCCTCCCCTCCTTCCCCTCCCCTCCCCTCCCTCCCTTCCCCTCCCCCTCCCTTCCCTTCCATCCCTCCCTTCCCCTCCCCCTCCCTTCCCTTCCATCCCTCCGTTCCCCTCGCCCTCCCTTCCCTTTTTTATGCCTCTGTTTAAATTCTAAAACATGCTCATTGCATCTATTCTTCCCATTGATTTTTACAGAAAAGTAGCTTTCCCATCCTCCCTTGCATTCAGCACCCCTTCTTGGCTGCTGTGAGCAATTTGCCAAATTCCTTCCCGGCACTTTCTTCCACAGCAACATACAGGGCTTACAGGGTAAACCACCAGTAATCATACAGCTGACCCCAGAGGCTCTGTCTTTAGTTTAGGAGGAAAGGGTGTGAAGCTTTTATTTTGATTTCCATTTTGAGATCGAAACAGGTAAGGTGTGCATCCTGGAAAAACTATTTAATGGCTGCCCTGAGCTAGGAGGCGGAAGTGTTAACGTAGCTTGTCTTTTTACCTATACAACAACCATCCAAACCCACAAAAATCTCAGAGGAAACAGACCTCAGACCACAAGAAGACCTTGAGAACAAGTCTGACGCACTATGTCACAGCTGCTCAGGTTAAGAGTAAAAGACAAACACTGTATGATATTACCTATATGTGGAATCTGAAAAATACAACAAACTAGTGAATAAAACAAAAAAGAACCAGACTCACGCATATAGAGAACAACCTGGTGGTTACCAGTGGGGAGAGGGAAGCAGGGGGGGGACAATATAGGGATAAGGGGAAAAGAAGGGTTGTTATGGGATTATATGAAATCACGTGTGTGAAACGTTTGAAAATTGTAAAGTACTAGAGAATTTAAAGAATCTTTAAAAAAAAAAATAAAAGAGTAACGGTGCAGCTTTAGGGTGTGTTCGTCCTGGCAAGCAAAGAGCAGTGTTTGTTTGGTTGACTCTTATCAGGAAAATGAGAGCGTGAAGATCAAGTTAGACTGTTTTGCAGTCTGGAGGGGGGCGGGGAGGGCGGGAAGCAGGAGAGGGAAATCCCTGCTCATGATTCATCTCTGGGCAGAGCAGGGTCAGTAGAGTCTACACAGGACTCAACTTAACATACTTCCACATCTCCTCCTTCCTTCTCATTTCCTCCTTTTTTTTTTTTTGCCATGCCGGGAGCATGTGGGATCTTAGTTTCCTGACCAGGTATGGAACCCTTGACCCCTGCAGTGGAAGCGGGGAGTCATAACCACCTGCCTGCCAGGGAAGTCCCCTCGTTTCCTTCTCTCTTTTGTCCCATGCTGCTGCTCCAGTGCAACCCTCCTGTCTCCCTCCTCTGTCTCTGTCTCTGTCTCTCTCTCTCTCTCACACACACACACACACACACACACACACACACACACACACACACCCCGCCCCCACAGACACACAAGTCTGTGGGTCGGCAAAGCCTCAGATCTCCACCGCCCCCGGGTCCCTCAAACAGGGTGCAGTGGGGACTACACACTAGGAAGCCTCCTCCTCGCCCACCCCCTCCCCCATTACTTTGACTTCGTTCTTGTCTGTGATCCTGTCCGTGTGGACTTTTAACTCCATGTCCACCAGTGTCCCTGCCACCAGTAGCATTGTCACCTCTGTCTTGCAGCCCCTCCAGGCTCTTTTCACCTTGGTGACCTTGGTGGTGTTTATGGGGGTGCGGGGGGTCTTTGTGTCTCTGCCTCAGCTCCCTGTGGCCGGAACTGTCCCTGCACAGGGCTGCTCAGCAAGCTCCAGACGTGCCTCCCCTGAACGCACATGGGTTCTAAGATGCCTGCAATAACGCTAGTATGATGTCCTTGTCCTGTTCTAGGGGGTATTTATGTGGGTGGTGGGAAATATGACTGGCAGGTTGGGAACAGAACAGAGGTAATTGAATGTCCTGTTGAGGGATTGCCCAGGTCCAAAGGCACCATGGAGTCAATTTCAAGTTTTCACTTGATGTTACCAAAGATTTTTAAAAAGGCACCATTTGTAGTGTTAAAAGTGTCAATTCATCAGGAAGACATCTTAATCATAAATATTATGTGCCTAATAGTAGAGCTTTAAAATACCAATACATAAAGCAAAAACTGATGAAATTAAAGGACTATCATATCACCCTTTAATGCAGATGAAAAACGGTAGTGACACTATCAACCACCATGGGAATTTCCCCACAGTCCAGTGGTTAGGACTCTGTGCTTTCACTGCGGAGGGCACCTGTTCACTCCCTGGTTGCGGAACTAAGATGCCGGAAGCCCTGCGGCACGACCAAATTAAAAACAAACTTAAAAAAAACCGAACCAAAAAAAAAAAACCTATCAACCACCTTGACTTAATTGACATCCAGAGAGCACAGTGCAACATCTAATGAAGTCTCATTCTTTTTTGACGAACGAGGTACTTTCATCAACATAGACCACGTTCTGGACAATTTTTAAAAGTCTAAATAAGTTTAAAAGCAATGAAATCATATAGAGTTTAAAAGCAATGAAATCATATAGACTCTGTTTTCTGACTTAAATGAAATTACATTACTAGTCAAGAATGATCTCTAGAAAAAAAAACTCCAAAATCTGAATTTAAAGCAACATACCTCCAAAGCATTCATGGTCTTAGATGAAATCAATAGAGAATTTTTTAAAATTTCAAAATAAATAATAATGAATATATACCACATGGAAATTTGTGGAAGGCTGCTAAAGCAGTGCTTAGAGTAAACTGTGTAGTTTGCAATTAAAGACCTTCCTTCTATTAAAAGAATAGGGGGTTGGGAGAAATGGGGAGTAAAATTTCAAAAAATAAAAAATAAAATAAAATCAGTGACCGGAAGATCCACACTAATCACCATAAAATAAGTGCAAATTAAACTCAAAAGAGTAAGAAGGAAATAATAATAATATGAGTAGAAATCAATGAAATAGAATACAAACAGTTAAAGGAATTGACAAACCAAGCATTGATTCTTTGAAATAATCAACAAAATGAATAAAATAAAATCAATAAACCAAATTTTAAAAGAAAAAAATGCAAAAAAAAAAGAAAACCAATATCAAGAATTAATGATGGGGTATTATTACAAACTCTGCAGCCATGAAAACGATAATAAGGGGATCTTATGAATAATAATAATTTTATGCTGATAAATTTGACAACTTGAATAAAATGGACAAATTCCCTGAAAAATACTACTTAGCAAAACAGATACAAGATGATTGTACTCAGGTCCTGGACATTACTCTAAGTCAGAGGAGGAAGGCATAAAGATCGGAAAGGAAGAAATAACCAACTGTATTCATTTGCAGAAAACAACTGCTAGAACTAAGTGAATCTAGCAGGTCATAGCATGCAAGTCCGGGAACATAGGAGGGAATAGGATTGTGTGAGCAGAAAAAGAGGACACAGCCATTACCTAAACTCAGAGGAGGCCCGGCCTGGAAAAGGAAGGACTAGAGGGACACACATGAGCACAGCTCTCTCTAAGTTCTTGAAAGAATTTTATGTGTCAGAGGGCTGCATTTTGTCTTATTTGGATCCAGCCAGTCAAACTGGGCTCCACATAACTTGTTTTTGGTTCAATCTTCTTCTTTTTAAAATTTAACTTCCTGACTTAAAACACTCTCAAATTACAGAAAATTGCAAAAATCATACTAAACACATTTCCTTGAACCATCTGAGAACAAGTCAATGACAGAATGCACATCACCCCTTAACGCTTCAGTGGGGGTTTCCAACAAACCAGAACATTCTACCCCCATAGTTAAAGGCAGCCTTCAAAATCAGAAAATTAACATCCAGAGGGTACTGTCAGTTAATCCTCAGACCCCATTCATATTTCTCCAGTTGTCTCTATGATATCATTTATTGCACAGAGATCCTATCCTGAATTGCTGTTTCATCTTTTTCTGTGACTCTTTGATATTTAGTGGGAAATTGACAGACTATTTTTGAGGACAGGTTGTCAACTTCCTTTTTATTTTATTTACTTATTTACATGTATGTTAGATGATTTTGTATTTTTCCTACGTGCCTGTTATGGGCTGAATTGTGCTCCCCCACCACCAAATTCATATGTTTAAATCCTAACCAACAGTAGCTCAGAATAAGACTATGTTTGTAGATAGGGTCTTTAATTTATTTAATTTTTTAAATAAAAAATATTATTCAATTTATCTAAACTCAAAACCAAAACCAAACAAAACAGTTCATCCATTTCACCCATCCTCCACTCCCATCTCACCTCTTGCAACCATCAATCTGTTCTCTGTATCTATGAGCTTGTTTTTTTGTTTTGTTTTTTAAAATTTTTTTTAGATTCTGCATATAAGAGAGATCATATGGTATTTTTCTTTGTCTGACTTTTTCACCAAGCATAATGTCCTCAAGGTCCACCCATGTTGTCATGCATGGAGAGATTTAATTTTTTATGGCTGAATAATATTCCACTGTGTTTATATATATACCACAATTTCTTTATACATTCACCCATCAGTGGACACTTCGGCTGTGTCCATATCTTGAGTATTGTAAATAATACTGCAGTGAACATGGGGCGCTTATATCTTTTTTAGTTAGTGTTTTCATTTTCTTTGGATAAATACACAGAGGTGAAATTGCAGAATCATATAGTAGTTATATTTTTAATTCTTTGAGAAATCTTCATACTGTTTTCTATGGTGGTTGCACAAATTTGCATTCCCACCAACAGTGCACAAGGGTCCCCTTTTCTTCACATCCTCCCCAACGCTTATTCTTTTTTTGTCTTTTTGATAATAGCCATTCTAACAGGTGTGAGGCAATATCTCATTGTGGTTTTGATTTGCATTTCCCTGATGATTAATGATGTTGACCATATTTTTATGTACCTGTTGGCTATCTGTATGTCTTCTTTGGATTAGAACTTCTGCTAATTTTTAAATTGGATTGTTTGGGGTTTTTTTTATGTACCTGTTGGCTATCTGTATGTCTTCTTTGGATTAGAACTTCTGCTAATTTTTAAATTGGATTGTTTGGGGGTTTTTTGCTGTTGAGTTGTATGAGCTCCTTATATATTTTGGATATTACCTGTTTATCAGATATATGATTTGCACATGTTTTCTCGCATTCAATATGTTGCCTTTTCATTTTGTTGACAGTTCCCTTTGCTGTGCAGAAGCTTTGTAGTCCCACTTGTTTATGTTTGCTTTTGTTGCTTTTGCTTTTGGTGTCAGATTAAAAAAATCATTGCCAAGATCAGTGTCAAGTTGCTTACTGTCTATGTTTTTTTCTAGGAGTTTTATGGTTTCAGTTCTTATGTTCAACTCTTTAATCCACTTTGGGTTGATTGTGTGTATGGTATAAGATAGTGGTCCAGTTTCATTCTTGTGCATGTGGCTGTCCAGTTTTCCCAACACCATTTACTGAAGAGAATGTCCTTTCCCTATTGTATATTCTTGGCTCTCTTGGCATAAATTAATTGACCATATATGCATGGGTTTATTTTGGGGCTTTCTATTCTATTCCACTGATTTATGTGTCTGTTTTTATGCCAATACCATACTGTTTAATTGAAATAGCTTTATAATATAGTTTGAAATCAGGAAGCAAGAGGCTTCCAGCTTTGCTTTCCTTTCTTAAGATTACTTTGGCTATTCAGGGTCTTTTGTGGTTTGGTACAAATTTTAATTCTTTGCTCTATTTCTGTGAAAAATGGCATTGAAATTTTGATAGGGATTGCATTGAATCTGTAGATTGTTTTAGGTATATGAACATTTTAACAGTATTGATTCTTTAAATCCATGGGCATGGACTATCTTTCCATTTATTTGTGTCTTCTTCAATGTAGTTTTCAATATACAGGCCTTTGACCTCCTTGGTTAAATGTATTCATAGGAATTTTCTTTTTTAGATGCAATTGTAAATTAGATTGTTTTCTTAGTTTCTCTTTCTGCTGGTTTGTTATTAGTGTAAAGAAATGCAACCAGATGTTTTCATATTGATTTTGTATCCTGTAACTTTACTGAATTCATTTATTAGTTCTAAGAGTTTTTTTGATGGCATTTTTAGCATTTTCCATACATAATATCATGTCATCTGTGACATGTGACAATTTTACTTACTCCTTTCCAATTTGGATGTCTTTTATTTCTTTTTCTTACCTAAACACTCTGGCTGGGACTTCCAATACTATGTTAAATAAAAGTGACAAGAGTGAGTGTCCTTATCTTGTTCCTGATCTTAGAAGAGGTAATTTTAGCTTTCCACCATTGAATATGATGTTTGCTGTGGACTTGTCAGATATGGCCTTTATTATGTTGAGGTCTATTCCCTCTATATCTGCTTTGTTGAGAGTTTTATCATAAATCGATGTTGAATTTTGTCATATGCTTTTTCTGCATCTATTGAGATGATCATATGATTTTTATTCTTCATTTTGTTAATGTGGTGTATCACATTGACTGATTTGTGGATTTTGAACCATAGTTTGCATCCTTAGAATAAATCCCACTTGATCATGTTGTATGGTCCTTTTAATGTATTGTTGAATTCAGTTTTCTAATATTTTGTTGAAGATTTTTGCATCTATGTTCATCAAGTATATTAGCCTGTAATTTTCTCTGTGTGTGTGTGGCTGGCTTCCAGTCATCCTGAATCTAGGCACTGAGATCTTCTCCTCTGGGATAGGACATGTCTTGGCACATGCTCAACTACTGGGAACACTTAAAAAATATAATAGGCTGCTTCAGCAATCCCAGAAGTTTGAGAGATGACTAAGAGCTGGGGTAGGGCTGAACGAAAAATTCATTTCCTACACAAGGCTACTCCTTCAAGACTGGGAGAGAGATGGTTGTTTCATCTACTGTATAGAAACAAACACAGAGAGTCAAGCGAAATGAAGAAACAAAGAAATCTGTTCCAAATGACAAAATAAGATAAAACCTTAGGAAAAACCCTTAATGAAATGGAGATAAGTAAGTTCCTTGATAAAGAGTTCAAAGTAATGGTCACAAAGAAGCTTGCCGAACTGGGGAGAATGAATGAACACAGTGAGAACTTCAACAAAGAGATGGAAAATATAAGAAATATAAAACATTGGGATACTTTTTTTTTTTTAAATACTGTCTTTGAAATTCAGAGTGTATTTTTCACTTGCAACACACCTTGATTCAGAGAAGCTATTTGAAGTGCTCCATCCCCACATGGGCCTAATGATTACTGTATTGGACAGCACCACCTGGGTCTCTAGAACTGAGAGAAGAAAGTCCTAATCCCTGTCCTCAATGAGCTGCCAGTCAATGGAAGACACAAAGAGGCACAGAAATAATACAATAAGGAGGGAAAAGCCTTCAGATAAAGCTCATGCCATCTGCCCCGGCAAAAAAACAATAGGAAAAATTTTAAGCTGCAAAGAGTCAAATGGTGACCCAAAGAAAGGGGGTTCTATGCTCTGGAATGCAAAGGTATTCTCCAGGAACTGAGCTGAAGACTTGCAGGAGCTGTCACGACCTGGGAGCCCATGTCCCAAGGCTTGACCTTCACCTCCAGGCTTTCCTCCTTCAGGTGACCTCACTCTTCCCTGCAGGATCTCTCTGTCTTTCTCATCTAATTCATATTTATCAATAACGAAAGATACTCTAAAAAACCAACTTTCAAAACCTTTCCTTAATAATGTGTTATGATGATGACACTTCCTATCAATGATAAAAAAGTGACTATTCAATAATGGTGATGGAGCAACTAGGATGACTTCTAAAAAATAATAGTGTCTTCCTTATGCTCTTCTTATATTAGAAAATTAAGACTAGATGGACCAATGAATTAATTGTAATATATGAAACAAAAAAGTACTGCAAAAATATGAGAAAAAAATTCTTACAAGTTTGGAGAGGGGAAGGACTTCTTCAGTATGACAAGAAACTATAAAACTTGCCTAAAGTCAGCTATATAAAAATTAAGAAGAAAGCTGCATGGAAGAAATCATGACAAAGATAAAAATAAACTAGAAAAAAATACTCAGAATACAAAGCACACTTAGAAGTGTAATTTCCTTAATCTATAAGAATTCATAATGGGGACTTCCCTGGTGGTCCAGTGGTTAAAACTCCAAGCTTCTACTGCGAGGGGCACAGGTTCGATCCCTTGTCAGGGAACTAAGATCCCACACACTGCACAGTGTGGCAAAAAAAAAAAAAAAAAAAAAAAGTTCATAATGAACTGGAAAGAAGATCAACAAGGAAATAGTAGACTTGAACAATACTATAAAGCAACTAGACCTAGCAGACATCTATAGAGTACTTCAGTCAACCAAAACAAAATATACATTCTTTTCAAGTGCACATGGAACATTCTCCAGAATAGACCATATGTGAGCTTGTAGAACAAATATCAATAAATTTAAAAGGAGAGAAATAATAGAAAGTATACCCTCCCACCACAATGGAATGAAATTAGAAATCAATAACAGGAAGAAATTGGGGAAGTTCACAGCTATGTAAAAATTAAACCACACTCCCAAATAACCAGTTAGTCGAAGGAGACATCAGAAAGGAAATTGGAAAATATTTTGAGATGAATGAGGTTGAAGATACAGCATACCAAAACTTATGGGACATAGCTAAAGTAGCTGAAAACAGAAAGAAATTTAGAGCTGTAAATGACTACTTTAAAGGAAGAAGAAAGATCTCAAATCAATAACCTAATATTGTACTGTAAGACACTGAAAAATGAAGAACAAACTAAAGGTAAAGTAAGCAGAGGAAGGAAATAATACAGATTAGAGCAGCAAGTAATGAAATTGAAAGTAGAAAAATAACAGAGTGTGTGCTGACGAGTGTGTGATGGGCCTTGTGGTGCCCTAGCCCTTCTGCTTGCCCATGACTGTGGTAGAAACAGGGAAAGGCCGATGCTGGTCTGGTCTCCTGTGCCGTGGGGAAGTGGTGAAGGAGGGAGATCAGGGTCATGGAGGGGAAGGGAACCCGCCCACTGCTATGGTAGACTGGCAGCTCTGCGAGATGTTATGCTACTTATTATCTGTCTTGTTTTCACTAGCTATATTCCTAAAACCTAAAACAGGCAGGCACAGAGTGGGTACTCCCATGTTTGTTGAATGATTAAATAAAGGCTGCATAGTATTCCACTGTGTGGTTGTTATATAATTTAGTAATAATCCTCATAACACTAAGAATTTTTTATTTTTTTCAAAATTATTATTTCATTGAATATATTTGAAAATAAATCCATATATATTTTTCTGATCATGTTAGTAGGGTGGCTTTCTAGAGGAAAAGAATCTGGGTCAACCTGCAAAAGTACATTTTTACTGTAGACCTGCATACACACACTCAAGTGGGCACATGTGCATCTGGTTTTGGTTCATATAGTTCAGTAGTTTTGATCTCATGCTGTGGGCCTTTTTTCATTTTTGGTAACTATGAAAAAATTAATTGGTTTAAACTTGCATATCTTTATTTTCATTATTTTTGTTTATGATTTTGGTCTTTTCTACTTAGAGTCTTTCTAAGAAGACAAGCTGTCATGCCTGTGCATTTTCTCACATACAGACAATAAGTTCCTAATTTTTTGTTATCCTTTTATTTAGTCTAATATTTTAGTGTACAGAAATTTTCATTTTTAACTAGTGAAATTTGTAGATACATACACTTTTTAATTGCTTATAAGCTTAGAAAGACCCCATAAGAGATGAAGTTCTCTAATCTCTTAGAGAATTTTTATTTTTTTTAGCATGTAGCTATAACCTAAATGGAATTTATTTTGTGATTGATATGATGTGTTCCCTGAATTGTTCTGAGTCACTTTCTGGTTCTTCCAGCCCCATTCAACAATGGATTCTCCTATATCTCTCTGCTTTTGATCTGTCCTTGATCACAGTTCAAATGTTTTTACAGACATTGGTCTCTTTCTGCCTAGACAGTTCCTTTTTTCTCTTTTCTTGCTCAATACATATTTTAACTTAATAAAGTGAATGTAAAAAAAAAAAAAAGAAAGAAAACAAACATTTAAAAGGTCAGTTATCCCTCCATCCTGATTAACTACTTTGATATTTTTAAAAAGAGGTCAATACACGTTCAAAGGGAGAAAATTTAAATAGTACAGAAAGGTTCTCAGACAATAGTGAGACCTCTTTCACTCTTTTCCCAGCCCCCTGGCTCTTTTTATTTCAAGTAACTAGGAGAGGGAATTTCTTGTGATTGTTTGCCAGAATCTTTATGTATATGCCATGTATATATGCATATGCATATGTATAGCTGTATATTTTTTACATGCAAGACATTATATTATGTAATACACTCTTCCCAATGAAATTTTCTAATATATTTTAGTATGTAACAGAGCAAATACCTTTTCCTTACTTTTTTAAAACTTATAATTTTACCCAGGCAGAATTTAGAATTGTTTCACAAGATTTCCTCCATCTCCCCCCCCAAAAAATCATTGAAGTTTTTATTAAATTTATCTTAAAATTAAAAAAATAATCTAGTAAGAATTGAGATATTGTCAATATTCAACATATTTCTTATGAAGATAGAATTTCAAGTCAAGTACAGTCGTCCCTCGGTACCTGCAGGAAATTGGTTCCAGGAGTTCCCACATATGCCAAAATCTGCAGATGCTCAAGTCCCTGATATAAAATGGCATGGTAAAGGCAGCCCTCCATATCCACGGGTTTTGCATCTGTGGATTCAACCAACTACAGATAGAAATTTCAAAATGTGCAAATATGGAGAGCTGACTGTATATTTTTTGAAAAAATCCACATATAAGTGGATTCACAAAGTTGAAATCTGTGTTGTTCAAGGTTCAACTGTATTTTATTATAACCCAATTAAGATTTATGCTTTTCTTCACATAAATTATTACATTTTCTTGTCAAGGCTGTTTTCTTTGTATTTTAAGCATTTTGTAAGTTGGACCCTCTTGTAATAAATTTTCTGATTCATTTTTAAACTCTACAATCATATCTAAAATAATGACTGTTTTACCTGCTCCATCCAAGAATCTGCCTCATTTTTTTTTCACAACATGCTTCATAGGCTAGAGTTTTCAGAATAATGTTCAACTATCCTTAGAGAAGGCAGGTGTTTTCATATTCATTGGACTCTCTTGGAGAGGCCCTTAGTATTTAACCATTAAAAACAAGGTTGGGGATAAAAGGTCATACTGTATAGCACAGAGAACTATGTTCAATATCCTATGATAAACCATAATGGAAAAGAATATTTTTAAAAAATTATATATATATGAATAACTGAATCACTTTGCTGTACAGCAGAAATTAACACAACATTGTAAATCAACTGTACTTCAGTAAAAATTAAATTAAATTAATTTTTTTAGAAAAGAATGGGGTTGGGTCTTGGTTTCATGTAGAAATTCTTATCATTTTGGATGCAGCCTCCGATTTTGAGATGGTTTCAAAAAATCAAAATTGGTGCTTAATTTTACCAAATATCTTTCCACCTTCCATGGAGACTATCAGATGCTTTCATTCCCTTATTTAGACTATTGATATGGTACATTATTACTGATCAAAGCACCTTTGCATTTGTGGAATAACCTTTACTTCTATTTTCCAAAGTGCCCTCATATATATTCTTCATTTGAGTCACATATAGCCTGGGAGGGAGTGCCTATCTCCTGATGGGGTGGGTGGGAAAGGACTAGAAGGGGCAGAAGGGAGCTGTGTGGGGTGCTGGGAATGTTCGGTGTCTTGATTGGGTGATAGCTACTTAGCTGCATACAGCTGTCAAAGCTGGAGCAGACACTTAAGAAATGAGGATTACTGCAGGGAATGTGTCCATAAAAATAGAATATATCAAAAGGAACCAAAATGAAATTGTAGGGCTGAAAAGTCAAATAGCTGAAGTGACAAATCCACACTAGAGGTGTTTAACCGCACACTTGACAGGTAGAAGAAAGGATCAGTGAACTTGAAGATAGGACAAGAGAACACATAGATAGCCCCTGCATGTGCATGGGAGTGGAAGAATTGATTTAGGAAATCACAGTGTCCCTGGTTTATCCCTTCTCCTTGAAAGGGAAGCAGTTGATTATCCCTTTGAAGAGTTTGTCGATAATATCAAACAATACAAGAAAGGCCATTAGCTACAAAATATTTACATATTTATGAATCCATGACCAAAATATGTAATTATAAATAAAAAGAAGTGTGTGTGTGTATTTTTCTCCCCCATCCTCCTCTTCTCTTCTGGAGCAGTGCTGAGTGACCCGGGTGCAGGGGTGTGTTTTCTTGCTGTGTGACCGGCTCCTTCCTTCTACCCTTTATGTCTCAGGCTCACCCTACATGGGTGTCTCCTGCTCTGACTCTGGATTTCCAGGCGCCAGGTTCCTGGGGGACTGGAATCCAGCCCCTCCTCCCTCCCTCTCCTCCCTGCCCTTCCCCTGGGAGAGGGACCCCAGCCTGGCCCGGCTTCCCCACAGCCTCCCCAGGTGATGTCTCTGGGCCACACCTGGCCCTGCTGGGCTCCCTTGAGGTGGAGACCGGCTCTGACAGAGCTGCTGGGAAGTGGGGGTGGGGCCCTGCTTGCTGGAGTCATTCTGTGACCCCTCATCTGGGGGCCTCCTGCAGCTCCTGGGCCACCTTCCCTTTCTGTCCCCACTGGCCTTTCTGCATCCTCATCAGTGGGCCCAGTGACTCAGCCCTGCAACCTCACAGAGACCCATTTCTTCTCCCCTGGACTTTAGGCCCTAGCTCTCCTTCTCACTTAGAGTTTCTGGAAGGCTCCATGGTTCCACCTCTGTCCCCTTCCCAGAACCAAGGTGCTGAGTACAGAGCTGCCTCCCCCACCCCCAGAGGCTGCCCTTCTGCCCCTGCCCATTGATACTTCAGTCTCACCCTGAAGCCACGGAAACCACAACCTGCTGTTTTAATCTTCCGTAGTCCTCGAGTACCATCTCTCCTCTCCTCCACAGTCTGCTCCTGCTCAATTATCCCCCTTTCTCCTTCCCTTTTGCTCCAAACCAGTACTAGGTGTCCTCTTACTACAGGGCATTCCCATTCTCCAGCCCGGTACCTTTTCTCCTGCATTTCACCTTTGCCCCAACTTCCCCACCCCAACGCAGACAATAAACCTTCTGTGGGGTCACCTCTGAAGGTGAGGAAGATAACCTGCATTCCCAAGATGGCAAGTGTCCATTGTTATGTTGGAGCCCTGCAACCATCCCCTCCCTGAAAGCTCAATCACCAGCATCCTGATAGCCAAGAACTTGTGAATATATTTGAAAATATATCTTCAGTTAGATTCTTGATCATGTTCTTAAGGTAACTTCCTAGAAGAAGTGGAATATTGAGTTAAGCTAGAGAGGTATTTTTTCCTCTACACACACACACACACACACATACACACACATGCACATATGCGTGCACACATACACACACATACACACGTGCACTATTTTGGTTCCTACCAACAGCTCATTCATTTTGGTCTGGAGATTTTGGGAGAGCTATGGTCAGGGTTCCTCACAATTGATTCCGTGCACTCGTTTAGCCCCATGGTGGAGAAAGGTCAGGCGCAGGACTGGGGTTGAGAAGGCAGAGGGTCATGCTGGGACTGGGACAGTGGCATGTCTGCACAGAGCTCTTCAGGGCCCTGCAGGTGGATGAGGACAGACCCTGGCAAAGTATTCACACCTTGAGAGGGATCAGGGCATCCTTAGGGAGGGAATGTCCTCACCACAGGGAGGGAAGATCCCTGGAAGGGAAGTGGCCCAGTAAAGCTCACCTCCATCTTGTATGCCCTGGTCTGCAGCAGCAAGCAGGGACCTGCATCTCCTGGCTCCTGAGGTTTCCCTGGGGAAATCCCTTCCTGCATCCACTGCTGTCTTGTGAGTTGTTCAGTCATTACTACCATTATGGTTATTCCAACTTCCCTTATTCAAAGAAAAGAAGTGTACTGAAATTAGTGTATCAATTTAAAAGAGAAAAATATTCAATTATATACCTGATCATTAACTTTACACTTAACATCTTCCATCTATATCTGCTTACTTTTCTCTGTCATATGGGTCCAAGTCCTAATCTACCTTACTGCCATTTAGAATGTAGAATATTGCAGTAGTGCCAACAGGTGGGATCTTTAACAATATCCAAAGGTATGTTTAAGGGAGAACATGCAGGATTCTTATTTCATTTTAAAAGTCAGGCACAATATATATCCAATATCAGTGTACATTAGGAAAACAACCAGCTCATCAAACTTGTGCTTTACAGTTTGGAACCCTTTCTATTCTCATACCTTGTCTTGTACATGTTTTAATGATCCATTACTAGGTTACTTTTACGTTAAATTTTCTTCTGATTTTAAAATAATCCATGAGGCAGACACACGCTGAGATGACCACCAATGAGTCCAGCCCTGTGTAATCCCACCTGTGGGTATGGACAGAATCTGTGACTTGCTTCTCACCAAGAAAATGCCAAGGTGATGGGATGTCACCCCCTGATTGGGTTACATTATGTGGACAAAGGGATAGGATGCCACTCTTTGTTTCTATTAGTTGCATCCTCTGTCCACTAAATGTCCAACCAGACTCCTTCTCTCTCCACATACTCCCTGTGTCACGCAGGCACTAGGGGGCCTAGTGATGGTGACACTCAGCATACACAGGAACGTCATGAGATTTCCTCCGAGGCCAAAGCACTCAGCAGTGCTCTTACAGCACCCACAAGGGCTGTTCAGACCCTGACCACCAGGCAGGCCCAAAAGGGCTAGAGGTAAGGGTCGGTGGGTGAACTCATGCCCACTGGCTCCAGTGAGGTGGTCTCTACAATTGCGTGGTTCTGATTCTTCTAGCTGGCCAATAATCCAGGCAGAAGAAGTTCTCGAGGATCCTAGGTCACCTTCCTCATGGAGAACCTAAAACCCCTTCAACACTCACCATGCATTTAATTTTCTCCTTCTCTCTTTTGGGAATATAAGATGAACAGGAATGTTGTTAGCAGCAGTTCTCAAATAAGTCTCATCAAAATTTGTGTGTACATATTGTAGAAAATAAATGTCCCATTATTGCAATAATCAGATAATACATAAATGTTCCTATAAGAAATCTCTCTCCAGCATTGTCCTGGTTGGCTCTTGACTGCAGCTAAGGACAGGGAGGAATGTGTCCATGAAAAGATGCCCAAAAGAGGTGATGGGGTGACAGATGAGGTCACCCATCCGAGTCACGTCTTCCCCGGGAGAAAGAGTAATGAGCATCACAACTACTGCCCTCCTGGAAAGCAGATTCACTCTTATGGCTTCCTCTCTGTGTCCTTCCCCAAAAGGGGAGGGTTCCACGTATGACTGGGCTTTTGAAAGCATAGTTCCCTCACAAGAGAGGTCTGAGAGCAGCTGAGTGGTATTTGAATGTTGTGTAATGTTTTTCAACTGTAACTAAAGGGCAGTAGTTACCCTTTGCTGATCTAGAGGTGTCTTCCTTATCTGGAAGTTCTCTGCATGGCATAATTCACAAGAATCTGAAAACTTTTCCTCTAAGATCAGGAATATGACAAGGATGCCCACTCTCACAGCTTTTATCCATATAGTACCACAAGTCCTAGCCAGAGGAATTAGGCAAGAAAAAGAGATAAAAGTCATCCAAATAGGAAAGAAAGGGAGACGCAAGAGG
Organism: Balaenoptera physalus; assembly: GCF_965194825.1. Taxonomy (NCBI): domain Eukaryota; kingdom Metazoa; phylum Chordata; class Mammalia; order Artiodactyla; family Balaenopteridae; genus Balaenoptera; species Balaenoptera physalus. The sequence continues at coordinate 108,406,330 of NC_138886.1, read as the reverse complement.
GAGGAGATATGGGGATATATGTATATGTATAGCTGATACACTTTGTTATAAAGCAGAAAATAACACATCATTGTAAAGCAATTATACTCCAATAAAGATGTTAAAAAAAATAGGAAAGAAAGTAGTAAAACTGTCACTATTCTCAGAGAACATGATATTATATATAGAAAACTCTCAAGACTCCATCAAAAACTCTTAGAACTAATAAATGAATTCAATAAAGTTATCTTTATTGATAGAAATATCTATTGTATTTCTTTACACTAATAATAAACCCTCAGAAAGAGAAATTAAGGAAATAATGTCATTTACAATTGCATCAAACAGAATAAGATTCCTAGGAATAAATTTAACAAAGGAAGCGAAAGATCTGTATATTGAAAACTACAAGACATTGAAGAAGACACAAATAAATGGAAAAATAGTAAATGTTCATGGAATTGATGAATCAATATTGTTAAAATGTTCATATACCCAAAACCATCTACAGATTCAATGCAATCCCTATCAAAATTTCAATCGCATTTTCACAGAAATAGAAAAAAATGATCTTGACACTTGAGGTAAGGAAGATGGCGGAGTAGAAGGACATGCTTTCACTCCCTCTTTCAAGAACACCGAAATCACAACTAACTGCTGAACAATCATCGACAGGAAGACACTGTATCTCACCAAAAAAGATACCCCACATGCAAAGGCAAAGGAGAAGCCACAATGAGATGGTAGGAGGGGTGCTATCATAATAAAATCAAATCCCATAACTGCTGGGTGGGTGACTCACAAACTGGAGAACACTTATACCACAGAAGTCCACCCACTGGAGTGAAGGTTCTGAGCCACACATCAGGCTTCCCAACCTGGGGGTCTGGCAACAGGAGGAGGAATTCCTAGAGAATCAGACTTTGAAGGCTAGCGGGATTTGATTGCAGGACTTCGGCAGGACTGAGGGAAACAGAGACTCCACTCCTGGAGGGCACACACAAAGTAGTGTGCACATCGGGGCCCAGGGGAAGGAGCAGTGACGCCATAGGAGACTGAACCAGACCTACCTGCTAGTGTTGGAGGATCTTCTGCAGAGGTGGGGGGCAGCTGTGGCTCACCAAGGGACAAGGACACTGGCAGAAGAAGTTCTGGGAAGTACTCCTTGGTGTGAGCCCTCCCAGAGTCTGCCATTGGCCCCACCAAAGAGCCCAGGTAGGCTCCAGTGTTGGGTCACCTCAGGCCAAACAACCAACAGGGAGGGAACCCAGCCCCAACCATCAGCGGACAAGCGGATTAAAGTTTTACTGAGCTCTGCCCACCAGAGCAACAGCCAGCTCTACCCACCACCAGTCCCTCCCATCAGGAAACTTGCACAAGCCTCTTAGATAGACTCATCCACCAGAGGGCAGACAGCAGAAACAAGAAGAACTACAATCCTGCAGCCTATGGAACGAAAACCACATTCACAGGAAGATAGACAAGATGAAAAGGCAGAAGGCTATGTACCAGATGAAGGAACAAGATACAACCCCAGAAAAACATCTAAAGGAAATGGAGATAGGCAACCTTCCAGAAAAAGAATTCAGATTAATGATAGTGAAGATGATCCAGGACCTTGGAAAAAGCATGGAGGCAAAGATCGAGAAGATGCAAGAAATGTTCAACACAGATCTAGAAGAATTAAAGAACAAACAAACAGAAATGAACAATACAATAACTGAAATGAAAAATACACTAGAAGGAATCAATAGCAGAATAACTGAGGCAGAAGAACGGATAAGTGACCTGGAAGACACAATGGTGGAATTCACTACTGCGGAACAGAATAAAGAAAAAAGAATGAAAAGGAATGAAGGCAGCCTAAGAGACCTCTGGGACAACATTAAACACAACAACATTCACATTACAGGGGTCCCAGAAGAAGAGAGAAAGGACTCGAGAAAATATTTGAAGAGATTATAGTCAAAAACTCTCCTAACATGGGAAAGGAAATAGCCACCCAAGTCCAGGAAGCACAGCGACTCCCATACAGGATAAACCCAAGGAGAAACACTCTGAGACACATAGTAATCAAACTGACAGAAATTAAAGACAAATAAAAATTATTGAAAGCAGCAAGGGAAAAAAACAAATAACATAAAAGGGAACTCCCATAAAGTTAACAGCTGATTTCTCAGCAGAAACTCTACAAGCCAGAAGAGAGTGGCATGATATATTTAAAGTGATGAAAGGGAAGAACCTACAACCAAGATTACTACCCCACAAGGATCTCATTCAGATTCGATGGAGAAATCAAAAGCTTTACAGACAAGCAAAAGCTAAGAGAATTCAGCACCACCAAACCAGCTCTACATCAAATGCTAAAGGAACTTCCTTAAGTGGGAAACACAAGAGAAGAAAAGGACCTACGAAAACAAAACCAAAACAATTAAGAAAATAGTAATAGGAACATACATATCGATAATTACCTTAAACGTGAATGGATTAAATGCTCCAACCAAAAGACACAGGCTCGCTCAACGGATACAAAAACAAGACCCATCTATATGCTGTCTACAAGAGACCCACTTCAGACCTGGGGACACATACAGACTGATAGTGAGGGGATGGAAAAAGATATTCCATGCAAATGGAAATTTAAAAAAAGCTGGAGTAGCAATACTCATATGAGATAAAATAGACTTTAAAATAAAGAATGTTACAAGAGAAAAGGAAGGACAGTACATAATGATCAAGGGATCAATCCAAGAAGAAGATATAACAATTATAAATATATATGCACCCAACATAGGAGCACCTCAATACATAAGGCAACTGCTAACAGTTATAAAAGAGGAAATCGACAGTAACACAGTAATAGTGGGGGACTATACCACCTCACTTACACCAATGGACAGATCATCCAGACAGAAAATTAATAAGGAAACACAAGCTTTAAATGACACAATAGACCAGAGAGATTTAATTGATATTTATAGGACATTCCATCCAAAAACAGCAGATTACACTTTCTTCTCAAGTGCGCATGGAACATTCTCCAAGATAGATCACATCACGGGTCACAAATCAAGCCTCAGTAAATTTAAAAAATTGAAATCATATCAAGCATCTTCTCTGACCACAATGCTATGAGATTAGAAATGAATTATAGGGGAAAAAACGTAAAAAACAGAAACACATGGAGACTAAACAATACGTTACTAAATAACCAAGAGATCACTGAAGAAATCAAAGAGGAAACCAAAAAATACCTAGAGACAAATGACAATGAAAACACGACGATCCAAAACCTATGGGATGCAGCAAAAGCAGTTTTAAGAGGGAAGTTTATAGCTATACAAGCCTACCTCAAGAAACAAGAAAAATCTCAAATAAACAATCTAACGTTACACCTAAAGGAACTAGAGAAAGAAGAACAAACAAAACCCAAAGTTAGCAGAAGGAAAGAAATCATAAAGATCAGAGCAGAAATAAATGAAATAGAAACAAAGAAAACAATAGCAAGGATCAATAAAACTAAAAGCTGGCTCTTTGAGAAGATAAACAAAGTTGATAAGCCATTAGCCAGACTCATAAAGAAAAAGAGGGAGAGGACTCGAATCAATAAAATTAGAAATGAAAAAGGAGAAGTTACAACAGACACCGCACAAATACAAAGCATCCTAAGAGACTACTACAAGCAACTCTATGCCAATAAAATGGACAACCTGGAAGAAATGGACAAATTCTTAGAAAGGTATAGCCTTCCAAAACTGAACCAGGAAGAAATAGAAAATAGGAACAGACCAATCTCAAGTAATGATATTGAAACTGTGATTAAAAATCTTCCAGCAAACACAAGTCCAGGACCAGATGGCTTCCCAGGTGAATTCTATCAAACATTTAGAGAAGAGCTAACACCCATCCTTCTCAAACTCATCCAAAAAATTGCAGAGGAAGGAACACTCCCAAACTCATTCTATGAGGCCACCATCACCCTGATACCAAAACCAGACAAAGATACTACAAAAAAAGAAAATTACAGACCAATATCACTGATGAATATAGATGCAAAAATCCTCAACAAAATACTAGCAACCAGAATCCAACAACACATTAAAAGGATCATACACCATGATCAAGTGGGATTTATCCCAGGGATGCAAGGATTCTTCAACATATGCAAATCAATCAATATGATACACCATATTAACAAATTGAAGAATAAAAACTATATGATCATCTCAATAGATGTAGAAAAATCTTTTGACAAAATTCATCACCCATTTATGATAAAAACTCTCCAGAAAGTAGGCATAGAGGGAACCTGCTTCAACATAATAAAGGCCATATACGACAAACCCACAGCAAACATCCTTCTCAATGTTGAAAAAGTGAAAGCATTTCCTCTAAGATCAGGAACAAGACAAGGATGTCCACTCTCACCACTATTATTCAACATAGTTTTGGAAGTCCTAGCCACGCAATCAGAGAAGAAAAAGAAATAAAAGGAATACCAATTGGAAAAGAAGAAGTAAAACTGTCACTGTTTGCAGATGACATGATACTACACACAGAGAATCCTAAAGATGCCACCAGAAAACTGCTAGACCTAATGAATTAATTTGGTAAAGTTGCAGGATACAAAATTAATGCACAGAAATCTCTTGCATTCCTATACACTAATGATGAAAAATCTGAAAGAGAAATTAAGAAAACACTCCCATTTACCATCGCAACAAAAAGAATAAAATACCTAGGAATAAACCTACCTAGGGAGACAAAAGACCTGTATGCAGAAAACTATAAGACACTAATGAAAGAAATTAAAGATGATACCAACAGATGGAGAGACATACCATGTTCTTGGATTGGAAGAATCAATATTGTGAAAATGACTGTACTACCCAAAGCAATCTACAGATTCAATGCAATCCCTGTCAAATTACCAATGGCATTTTTTACAGAACTAAAACAAAAAATCTTGAAATTTGTATGGAGACACAAAAGACCCCGAATAGCCAAAGCCGTCTTGAGGGGAAAAAACGGAGCTGGCGGAATCAGACTCCCTGACTTCAGACTATACTACAAAGCTACAGTAATCAAGACAATATGGTACTGGCAGAAAAACAGAAATATAGATCAATGGAACAGGATAGAAAGCCCAGAGATAAACCCACGCACCTGTGGTCAACTAATCTATGACAAAGGAGGCAAGGATATACAATGGAGAAAAGACAGTCTCTTCAATAAGTGATGCTGGGAAAACTGGATAGCTACATGTAAAAGAATGAAATTAGAACACTCCCTAACACCGTACACAAAAATAAACTCAAAATGGATTAGAGACCTAAATGTAAGACCAGGCACTATAAAACTCTTAGAGGAAAACATAGGAAGAACACTCTTTGATGTAAATCACAGCAAGATATTTTTTGATCCACCTCCGAGAGTAATGGAAGTAAAAACAAAAATAAACAAATGGGACCTAATGAAACTTAAAAGCTTTTGCACAGCAAAGGAAACCATAAACAAGACCAAAAGACAACCCTCAGAATGGGAGAAAATGTTTGCAAATGATTCATTGGACAAAGGATTAATCTCCAAAATATATGAACAGCTCATGCAGCTCAATATTAAAGAAACAAACACCGCAATCCAAAAATGGGCAGAAGACCTAAATAGACATTTCTCCAAAGAAGACATACAGATGGCCAGGAAGCACATGAAAAGCTGCTCAACATCACTAATTATTAGAGAAATTCAAATCAAAACTACAATGAGGTATCACCTCACACCTGTTAGAATGGGCATCATCAGCAAATCTACAAACAACAAATGCTGGAGAGGGTGTGGAGAAAAGGCAACCCTCTTGCACTGTTTGTGCAAATGTAAATTGATACAGCCACTATGGAGAACAGTATGGAGGTTCCTTAAAAAACTACAAATAGAACTACCATACGACCCAGCAATCCCACTACTGGGCATATACCCTGAGAAAACCATAGGTCAAAAAGAGTCATGTACCAAAATGTTCATTGCAGCTCTATTTACAATAGCCAGGACATGGAAGCAATCTAAATGTCCATCGACAGATGAATGGATAAAGAAGATGTGGCACATATATACAATGGAATATTACTCAGCCATAAAAAGAAATGAAATGGAGGTATTTGTAATGAGGTGGATGGAGTTAGAGTCTGTCATACAGAGTGAAGTAAGTCAGAAAGAGAAAAACAAATACAGTATGCTAACACATATATACGGAATCTAAGGGAAAAAAAAAAAAAAAAAAGGCCATGAAGAACCTAGTGGCAAGACGGGAATAAAGACACAGACCTACTAGAGAATGGACTTGAGGATATGGGGAGGGGGTGGGGTGAGATGTGAGAGGGTAAGAGAGTGTCATGGACATATATACACTACCAAATGTAAAATAGATAACTAGTGGGAAGCAGCCGCATAGAACAGGGAGATCAGCTCGGTGCTTTGTGACCACCTAGAGGGATGGGATGGGGAGGGCGGGAGGGAGGGAGATGCAAGAGGGAAGAGAATGGGAACATATTGTATATGTATTACTGATTCACTTTGTTATAAAGCAGAAGCTAACACACCATTGTAAGGCAATTATACTTCAATAAAGATGTTTAAAAAAAAAAAAAAAATAGCCAGGACATGGAAGCAACCTAAATGCCCATCGACAGATGAATGGATAAAGAAATAGTGGTACATATATACAATGGAATATTACTCAGCCCTGAAAAGGAACGAAATTGGGTTGTTTGTAGAGACATGGATGGATATAGAGACTGTCATACAGAGTGAAGTAAGTCAGAAAGAGAAAAACAAATATCATATATTAATGCATATATGTGGAACCTAGAAAATGGTACAGATGAACCGGTTTGCACAGCAGAAATTGAGACACAGATGTAGAGAAAAAACTTACGGACACCAAGGGGGGAAAGCGGCGGGGGGTGGGGGTGGTGTGATGAATTGGGAGATTGGGATTGACATGTATACAGTGATGTGTATAAAATGGATGACTAATAAGAAAATTTAAAAATATATATATAAACATTAAATAAATAAGTAAATAAATAAAATAATCTTAAATTTGTATGGAACCACCAAAGACCCCGAATAGCTTAAACAGTCTTAAGAAAGAAGAACATAGCTAGAGGCATCCTGCTTCCTGATTTCAAACTATATTTCCAAGTTATTGTAATTAAACAGTATGGTATTGGCATAAAAACAGACACATCTATCAATGGACTAGAATAGAGAGCCCAGAAATAAACCCATGCATATATGGTCAATTAATTTATGCCAAGGGAGTCAAGAATATACAATGGGGAAAGGACTTCTGTTCAATAAATGGTGTTGGGAAAACTGGAAAGCCACATGCAAAAGAACGAAACTGGACCGCTATCTTACCCCATACACAAAAATTAACTCAAAATGGATTAAAGATTTGAACATAAGAACTGAAACCATAAGACTCCTAGAAAGAAAACGTAGGCAGTAAGTTCCTTGACATTGGTCCTGGCAATGATTTTTTGAATCTGACACCGAAAGCAAAAGCAACAAAAGCAAACATAAACAAGTGGGACTACATCAAACTAAAAAGCTTCTGCACAGCAAAGGAAACCATCAACTAAACAAAAAGGCAACATACTGAATGGGAGAAAATGTTTGCAAACCATATATCTGAAAAAGGGCTAATATCCAAAATATATAAGCAACTCATACAACTCAATAAGAAAAACCAAACGATCCAATTAAAAAATTGGCAGAAGATCTGAACAGATATTTTTCCAGAGAAGACATACAGATGGCCAACAGGTACATGAAAAGATGTTTAATATCACTAATCATCAGGGAAATGCAAATCAAAACCACAATGAGATATCACCTCAAATTTGTTAGAATGGCTATTATCAAAAAAACCCAGGAAATAACAAGTATTGGTGAGGCAGCAGAGAAAAGGGAGCCCTTGTGCACTCTTGGTAGGATGGTAAATTGGTGCAGCCACTATGAAAAATTATGGAGATTCCTCAGAACATTAAAAATAAAACTACCATATGATCCAGCAATTCTACTTCTGGGTATTTATCTGAAAAAAATGAAAACACTAACTGGAAAAGATATCTGCACACCCATGTTCATAGCAGCGTTATTTACAATAGCCAAGATATGGAAACAACCTAAGTGTCCATCAATAGATGAATGGATAAAGAAATTGTGGCATATATATATATATATGTGTATATATATATATATATATATATATATATATATATATGTATATATATATATATATATACACACACACACACACACACACACACACACACACACATACACACAATGGACTATTATTCAACCATAAAAAGAATGAAATCCTGCCATTTGTGAAAACATGGATGGGCCTTGAGGGCATTATCCTAAGTGAAATAAACCAGACAGAGAAAGAGAATACAATATAATCTTTCTTACATATAAAATCTTTAAAAAAAAAAGCACAAAACCCAAAAAAAACCCAAATCAAGTTCACAAATACAGAGAACAGATTGATGGTTGCCTGGGGTGGGTGGGGGGGTGGTTGGAGGGGTGGAGAAATGGGTGAAGAGCATCAAAAGGCAACAAGTAAAGAAAAAAGAACTGTATACAAACGGAGAGTTAAGAGACTCAGAGACAGCTCCATGACTGTGGGCTTTAGCACAGGGGCTGGGGCGGATTTCCTCTGGCTGGTTCGAATGTCTCTTGCTTCCTCTTGGTTCTCAGTGCCATGGTAGGTGACGAGGCTGGGGGTACCCAAGACCTCCACCAGCCTGAGTCATCAGTTCCATCCAATCTGCCTTGGGTTCTCTCTGGCAGCTCCCCTCCCCAGGACCAGCTTAGACTCCCCCTCCTCTAGTTGGACTGTTAATAGAAGACCTGCCTCAGGCCACCGGCGTCAAGGGGCAGTGTGTAAAATATTTTTTAAATGTTTTTAATTAAAAAAAAACCTTTCCTCAAGTCACACAGGGATTTATTGACTCAGGGATTATTAGAACCCAGAGGTCTCCAGTGGACATGTTGGTATTCTGGTCTGCAATTAAAAAAAAGAAAAAAAAATCCAATATAGGGTCTGGTTGGGGGCATTGCTGTGACAAACAGCAAATACAAAAGCACTTCCCTACCAGGCTTCTGGGCCCTCACCAGGCTTCTGAGGGGGCAGCTTCCAGAACACCTCCCAGTTGTGGTCCCCCCCCCCACTTCACCCCACCACTACCACTGTGCAGCACAGGACAGGGACCCTTGTTCCCAGTCTGCAACATCCTAATAGGAAGTAGGCCTGTGGAGCAAAATGATGAAGGAAAGAAAGGAAAGGCATAGAGGGAAGAGGAGGATGACTTACTCTGCTTTGAACCAGGCTCACCGTGAATAGATGATTCCTTTCAGTGGAAGAGGTTTTCATAATAAAGGTTCCTTTCTCTATATTTTGCATCATTATATCTGAAAGGTGCCATAACAGACTTTGATGGAACTTTTTTTTTTTTTAACAAAGTATTTGTACCTGCATTGTGTCATAAATGCTCACACCCCCCTAGGATAGAGAGCCCAGCACCAGTGAAGAATGGGGGACAGACTCGGGCTTGGGAACAGCACCATGGAGTCCATGGCAAGAGCCCACAGATATCAGAGGCCCAACCCAGACACTGGAGGGTGAGAGAGAGGGTAGAGGAAGGTGCTGGGAACCCTGAGGGGGTATTCACCAGGGTCCAAATGTTCTATCAGGTAGAACTTCAGGTTTATAAAACAAACGTGACGAAAGTAAATTTATACAGACATGCTAATGATAATTAAGGTCCTTAAAAAGTAGAGTTCGCAACAGGAAAATATAGTGTGTATCCTTTGCCTTTAAATAAATACGTATTTGTAGTTCGATAGTAAATTGATCATTAACATTAATTACGTGAATAGGCCCAGGGCAAAAAATCCCACCAGGTCTGTCTCATTCTCTAAGCACTTAAATCTCAGAAAGTGCAAGTGAGTCTGGCAGTCTACTGATTTTTCTAACAATTCAAGGTTTCTTAGTTCACACCCCTACAATACGTGCAGGGCATCCACTCTGTGCCAAGCGGGGCTGGAGGCGCTCCGCAGACTCTCGCGGGGTCTCCTTCTTGGGAGTCCCTGTTCTCTGGCCTCCTTGGGGCCCTGGTCAATGGAGGGGGGGCGGGGAGGAGCAGAAGCTGAGAGTGGGCAGAAGGCGGTAGTCAGAAGACAGGTGGTTCAGGGTTTATGAACGGGTGGGGCATTTGCCCTGCAAAGGGGCAGGGTCAGGACCCCACTTGAACGCAGATTCTGAATCTCACAGCCCGGATCACAACAGAGCATGTGGGAGGTGCCCTGTCCCCACCTCCCAAAGGCACAGACCGGACCCTTGATGAAAAACCGCATCCCCGGGCATCAGCCGCCAAAGCAGGCAGTTTCCTCTTTGAAACAGAGGTGCCCTCCAGGTCGCTGGGCTCCTCTCCTGAGCCACACGCGATTGGCTAGAAGTGGTGAATGTTTACGTCAACTCGACGGAAGGCGTAGCTCATTCGCCCCCGCGGATGACGCAATCCCAGGACAGGGTATAAAGCTAGGGTCTGTCTGAGTTATTAGACCGTAGAGCCCTGCCCCGCGCACCGCGCAGGCGGCAGGGACGATCCCGCGCCCCACGAAAGACACTGTTGCTTCCTGATGGCTCTGCCGTCTGTCACCCCGCGGCGGCTGGGACAGCGAGCGCCCCGCGACAGCACGGGGCAGCTGGGACAGAGCACACAGGCCGCCTCGAGCACCCGGGCAGGGCGCGCCCCCTGTCCCAGGCCTCGGCTGCGGGGCGCCTTGGTTCTCATCTTCGTCGTCCCGGGTGTCCTTCTGTCGGTGAGTCCCCGCCGGGAGTCCCGCCAGGTGGCGCGCTCCGTGGCCGGGAAAGGACGGGGGGGAGGGGGGCGGGACACGGCTGGGCATGTCCCGGCAGGACCCTCCCTGGCGAAGTCCAAGTACAGGGGGTGAGGGGGTGGCGGGGTGCGGATCCGGGGCTGGCAGCATCTACCTGCGGCCCCGAAGGAGAAGAGCCCGCTCTCCGCCTCCGGGTCCTTGGAGGGTCTGGCCTCCAGATTGGTCCCAGGCGAGCATCAGCGAGTGACAGACAGATCGCCTTTTCTTTCTCTTCCCCTTTCCTTCCTCCGATCCTCCTCACTCTTTCTAACTTTCTCTCTCTCTCTCTCTTTTTATTTTGCACTACGTTTAACTTTTTTTTTAAAATTTATTTATTTTATCTATTTATTTTTTTGTCTGTGTTGGGTCTTTGCCGCTGGGCGCGGGCCCTCTCTAGTTGCGGCGAGCGGGGGCCACCCTCCTCCGCGGTGAGCGGGGATCTCATTGCGGTGGCTTCTCTTGTTGCGGAGCACGGGCTCCAGGCGCGCGGGCTTCAGTAGTTGTGGCACGTGGGCTCAGTAGCTGTGGCTCGCGGGCTCTAGAGCACAGGCTCAGTAGTTGTGGCGCACGGGCTTCGTTGCTCCGCGGCATGTGGGATCCTCCCGGACCAGGGCTCGAACCCGCGTCCCCCGCATTGGCAGGCGGACTCCCAAGCACTGCGCCACCAAGGAAGACCACGTTTAACTTTTAAAACGTGTCCTTTGTAAATCGATTAACCGTGTAGGCCCCCGCCTTCCCCCACCACTGCCTTAAGCACCTTTGAATTTCCTTTTTCCTGAAAGGGGAGCAACCTTTAACGTTGCTTCCTGTTTGTTGCAATTTGTGGGTGCTGTGTAGAAACCATCAATCAACTCACCATTGGGACCAGATTCTCACCACTTCTTTAGGAGGCGAGCTAGAGGCTCTGAGTGTGATTTACCACTATCGGTGTGCATCCTAAAGAAACTCACTATGGAAAAAAATGTGCCTACTTCCACTGCTTTCTCAGGTTGTTTGAGGCTCTTTTCGAAGTTTCTTATATGTTCACAGGAAAAAAAAAAATTAAGGGCCTAACAAGGTTACAGGAATCATGAAAATGTGTACTTTTCATTGTACAAATTAGTACTAAAAATCAGAAAAGAAGTAACGTTTTGTATTCACAAAAAAATATAGAATTAGTTTTTAAAATATCAGTTTGTCATAGGCAGGACTCATGTTGAACACTGCCTGATGAAGGGCTCTGGGTGCCTGTAGGCACTGTCAAGTATCCGTGTAGCCATGTGCATTGTCTGTTAGGTAACTCCTTAGAAGTAGAATTGCTGTCAGCAGGTTAGATAATTTTACACTTTTGTTTAGATAAGGATAAACTGGCCTCCAGAAGAAGGCTGGACCATTTTACCTCACACCAAGAGTCCACAAGTGTGCCTGTTTCCCTACACCTTTGCCACACTAAACCACACGTTAATTCTTTGCTAGTCTAAGAAGTAAAAATGGGGCACCCCAGTGCTGTGGTTTTGATTCCTCAGTGCCAGTAGAGATTTTCAAGGATCCATGAGATATCTGAGACTGGGAGTGGATGACCAGGAGACCAGGCAGCAGTTGGGGGGGCGGGGGCAAAAATACAAACAGTAAAAGAACTGACAAAAATCTTACACAAATTCTTTCAGACAGCTTAAAAGTTCTTCAGTAGTTTCTAAGCCCAGCATAACCTTAATAGTGAAACCTGACAAAAACATTTGAAAGGAAGAAAAATATTAATACCTTTCAATATCCTTCCTAAAAACAGAAGCAAAATTCCTTAACTAAACAAATAGTAAACTAAATTCAGGAATTTTTAAAGAAGAAAACATGCCATGACCAAGTGGGGTTAATCACAGGAATAACATCTGAAAATGAATCAGTGTTTTTCACTATGCTAACACCATGAAGGAGAAAATCTATATGAACAGCTGTGATGCAGAAAAAGCATTCGACAACACTTAACCTCCCTGTCATGATAAAACCTCTCATTATATCAGGGCAGAAGAGACCTTCCTCTGTCTGATGAAGGCCACTTCCTCTTGGAGTCACATAGGAGATTAGGATAACCCAGAAAGGGGTGTGAAGGAATGTTCTGTAGTAATGCTAATTTCCGGGATCTAGATAGAGGGTCTGGGTTTCCCAAGTGTATGCGTTTTAAAAAACCATTTGAATGGTACCCTTAAGAATTGTGCATTTCCTTCTTTGTAAATCTTAACACTGAAAAAAAAACTGTAAAGAAATATGGAGCTCTGAACTGATGAGGATGAGTATAATTTTTGTGACTTTTCTGTCTGAATTAAAAAAAAAAAAATCCCACAAGGACTCAGAGGCAAAGAATATACAAATCAATTTTCACTGCAAAGTAAAGGAGCTGTTACAGTGGAGGATTACTGGACTGAATGTCAGTATTATGACATAGTATGAGTGTGTTTCATGTTTGGTAATTGCAATCATTCTTGCTTTTGTTGTAGTCATCCATGTACAATGCTTGGTGTCAGTCTATTTATCTCTTGTAAAAATAAAATACAGTGTGTGTGTGTGAAAAAAAAAAAAAGGAGGATAATTATGAAGAGAGAAATTATGTTTGCACCTTTGTAGATACTAAAAAAAAAAAAAAAAAGAAATATGGAGCTCAAGTTACTGACATAATGCTGAAGTATTGAGTTGCAGACATGTGAATTTCATCATAAAAATAAGACACTTAGGAGAATGGACAGAGGGATGGATAAAGAAAGAAATATGGGGCTTCCCTGGTGGCGCAGTGGTTAAGAATCTGCCTGCCAATGCAGGGGACACGGGTTCAAGCACTGGTCCGGGAAGATCCCACAAGCTGTGGAGCAGCTAAGCCCGTGCGCCACAACTACTGAGCCTGCGCTCTAGAGCCCGCGAGTCACAACTAGAGAAAGCCCGCGTGCAGCAACGAAGACCCAACGCAGCCAAAAATAAATAAAAATTAAATAAATTAATTTAAAAAAAGAAAGAAATATGTGATAAGGCACATATAGCAAAATATTAGTTACAGAATCTAGGTGGTGAGTATATGAGAGTTTACCGTACAGAGCTTTAAACTTTGTTGGATGCATGAAAATGTTCATAATAAAACATTGAGGGAGAGAGCCTGTGAGAGGAGAACCAGGAAAGAGAGGGGGGAATAGGACTGTGAAGGCAGGGAAAGGAGATTCTACCAACCTGTGGGGACTCGGAGGAGGCCCAGCCTGGGGAAGGGACGACTTAGAGGACATATGTAGGCTTAGCTGTCCCCAAATACTTGACAGGCTTTTCTGTGGAAGAGAGCTGCATTTTATGTTGTTTAGATCCAGGCAGTTGAACTGGGCTCAACATAAGCTTTTTCCATCGTAACTTTGATTTTCTTTCTTTCTTTTTTTTTTCCCTTAATTTCACTTTCTCTTTTGTCACTCCCAGGTTAAAGCAAAGTTGCAAAGACTATACAAACCCCCCCCTTTTTCCTGTACCATGTGAAAAATAGCTGCTGACATGCTAGATCCCATGACCGAATACTTGAATGTATATTTCCTACAAATGAGGACATTCTCCCCCAAAACTACAGCACAGCCTTCAGCATCAGAACACTAACATCAACACGTTAATCCTCATCAGATCCGCAGACTCCATTCAGATTTTTTTCGACTGGCCCCGTTGTGTCATTGTTAGCACGGAGACTCATCTCAAAACCCTGTATTGCTGTTTCTTCTTCCTCTGTGTGACTCATTATGTGGAACTCTAACAGCTTCCTTTCCAGGACAGCTTGTCCGGTTAAAGCCAAAAGTTCATGACTCAACTGTGATTCTGTATCCTGCTTTTGAAAAAGTGTGTGCATAGTATAAGACTCATTTGTGAAAATGTGTGTGTGCGCGCACGTACGCGCATGGGAGAAAGAAAGAGAGAGAGCCTGAGAGTATTACACATATGGTCAAATAGAAGAAGTAAAGACACAAAATAATGGATGTTTTCTCTAACTGAGGGGATCCCTGTGGTTTCTGTATTCTTTTAAAAATTTTTTTCCTTGCCCATACTTTCCGGAATAAACATATTTTATTTTATTATAAGAGAAAGGAATACCAGGAAAAAAATTTAAGTGTAAGTTACTTGGTAGCACAAAAGGCCAGAGGACAGACATGAAAAGAATGAGAGTTTATAGCTGGAAGAAAGGCCCCAGTTCTGTTCCGTTTTGCAGGCTGTGGTCAAGGGACTGTGGGACGCATCCTGGGAGGGATGAGAGTCTGGAAGCCACTCATGCCCGTCCCTGCTTTGTCTCCACAGACTGCGGCTGCTTCAGCCATGCACATAAGGCAGGAAAAATTTCACCAGCAATCAGCTGCCCCACAGAGATGGAAACGCAGCCTCTCAGAGAAGTTGTGTGCACCAGGTACATTCTAAGACTGATCTCCAGCCCTTACCCCACCCTTGTCTCCAAGTCCTTCTGGTCTTCTGATTCCTGCGGTTCCTGGTTCTTATTCCGCAGGCATTTACTGGAAGTCTTCCATGTGCCAGGCACTGTGCCAGTGGAGGGCACGAGGCCCCTGCCCTCCTGGAACCCTCCTCCTAGGATGGTACCCAGACAGATGGACAAATGTGACAGTTAGAGAGATGAGATAGCAACCGTGAGGATAATTGAGTGATGGGTGGGACAGAGTCGGGGTTGGTGAGGCCTCCTGGGGATGGTGACTTTGGTGCAGAGAGCCAGGTAGAGCTCCTGAGGGGGCCCCCGGGAACTGTCACCCCAAGGGGCAGGGCTGGGCTTGTTTGAGCAAAGCTAGGGGGCAGCTGGGGTGAGTGGAAGGTGGAGAGGTCACCGGGACAGGTGGGAGGAGGCCACAGACCCTGAACACTGTGAAGGGAGCATGAGTTTTATTTTTTTAGTGAGGTATTAAAGTAAGTAAAAATCTCACTGTTTTATATTGATACATGTTGAAATGATACTATGTTGGATATTGCCTCTTTCTTTTTACTCTTTTTTTTTTTTTTAATATACAAGTGACTTGGATTTTTTTTTTTTTTTTTTTTTGGCTATGTTGGGTCTTTGTTTCTGTACGAGGGCTTTCTCTAGTTGCGGCAAGCGGGGGCCACTCTTCATCGTGGTGCGCGGGCCTCTCACTATCGCGGCCTCTCTTGTTGCGGAGCACAGGCTCCAGACGCGCAGGCTCAGTAATTGTGGCTCACGGGCCTAGTTGCTCCGCGGCATGTGGGATCTTCCCAGACCAGGGCTCAAACCCGTGTCCCCTGCATTGGCAGGCAGATTCTCAACCACTGCGCCACCAGGGAAGCCCTTTCTTTTTACTCTTTAGTGTGCCAACTATGAATGTGACTTTTATGTGTGGCTAGTAATATACTCCTGTTGGCAGTACTGGTCTAAGGTGTGTGGTAGATGTAGAATCAAAAGATTAAAGCCAGGTCAAGGAGAGTTCCCCGTGTGGATTCCACTGATGGCCGAAAGAGGCAGCCCTGTCCACACTGCCAGCCTCTGGGAATCCTGTGGGGATTTACTCACCAGCTTTTCCCTTCCTTCCCAGGGTTCTATATGGAGGAAGCCAGTGGAGATTGTACACCGTGCACGGATAAGGTGGATTACACCAATTATTCAAACACCCTCTCTTCTTGCTTACTCTGTAGGATTTGCAAATCAGGTACAGAACATGTCCCCATGCCTACAGTTGGGTGATGAGATGGGATTTGAATGGAACGGGGAGTCAGAAACCTGATTTCCAGCCCAGCTAGGTCTTCATTCTACCCTGTCTTAGGTCAGTAAAATAAATGAAAACAGAAATTATTTGTATTACGTATGCCACCTGGTAGGGAAGTCTTTCAGAACATCAGTTGGAAGGAGGGGAGTAATGTGTCCCTTGACGGAGGGGCTGGTTAGTGACAGCATGGGAGGCCTGGTTGAGTGGGACAGGGCTGGGTTTGAGCTGTGTGGCGAGTCTGGTTCTGGGCCAGGCCCCTGTGAGCCCTGTGACTTCTGCTCCGGGATCTCAGCCTCCCTCAGCCTTCATGACCAGCAGGGCCAGGTGTTGGGAAGTCACCCAAGCGTTCCTCTCCATCCAGAGTGTCTCATATTACACCCCGCCCCACCCCACCCCGGCTCTTGCTCCTGATTTGTGATCTAAAACCTTTTTCTTCCCAATCCTGATGTAATCTGTAATGACGCATGGTCCCTTTTATATGCCTCTATTGGTGACACGTGAACAGTGGCTGTCCTTTGGATGGTCTGTGTGTGTTGCTGCAGAAAATGGCCCCCAAATTACTTCCTGAACTGAGTAGAACTGAGTGGGTGGGGATCTGGGTGGTGAAGAATGGTTGAGAGACACGTGAGGGAAACACACCCCCAAAACCTTATCTTTGGTCTCCAGGGGAAGAAGAGAAAAGTCCGTGCACCTCAACCAAGGACACTGAGTGTCAGTGCAAACCTGGCACTTTCCGTAGAGAAGATGCACCTGAATTCTGCTACAAGTGCAGCACCCGGTGAGACATGGGAGCCTAGGGGGCTCCCAACCCACAGAGACCCCCCAGTTTCCTTGTACCCCTTTCTCCGGTTTCCATGCAGCCCCTCCTACCTCCTCAGGGCTCCCTTGTGCCTGTGGGGTCTCCTGAGCATGCAGCAGCCCCTCCTCATGCCTCTGTGTGTCCTTCCCCAGGGCCCCCTTCCCACACCTCCTCAGAAGGAGCCTAGAAAGGCAAGTGTCTACCACAGACAAAAGTCATAATGAGGCCATATGTGTGCTCCTTCAAGCTTCCCATAAAACCCGAGCCAACTCAGCTGGCCTCACATCCAGCCTTGTCCCCCAATAAGATCTGAATCTTTCCTATTTGGGGATTTAGGGGCCAATAATAATTAGCTCTTCTCTGATGCTCCAGTGCTGGCTGCGATTGGTAGGAAGAGTCAACACGTGGAGGACAAGAGGGTCCTTGTGTTAAAGCTTGACTGGAGGATGAGGCTTGGCTTGTGCCCAAACCCTTCTGACCCTTGACTTGGATGAGATGCCCCCTCCCAGGGGCCCAGCTCCTGAAAGGGCAGCTCTGAACACTCAGCAGGAGCCCTGGGGCCTGAAGTGCACAAGCCCAGATCCTTCTCCCACCCGACAAGGGGTAGTGAGGGGACCCAGCCCTGCAGACAGGACAAGCCTGTCCCTCCTGCACCGTCTTGTCAGGGAACCCCAGGTGGGAGTTTTCTCTCTCTTTCTCCTCATCCGGCCAGCTTTCCCTGACGGATCCCCTCCATGTCCTCCCTGTGTCTGTACCCAGGTGCCCTGATGAGATGGTCGTGGCCACGCCCTGTAGCCCCTTCAGTGACCTCAAATGTGTGGACCAAAAATCAGGTACCCAGGCCAGTGCGGAGGCCCTGGTTCCTGGAAACACAGTGACCATGAGCCGGAGACTGCCCACCACTCCCTCTCCCTCCTCAGGCACTTCACAGCTGGTGATCGGAATGGTAGCTGCCGGTGTCCTCCTGCTGCCGGTGCTGATCGCATATGTTTTCCGGAGGTTCTTCATTCAAGGTGAGGTTCTGGGAGGGAAGGGGAGGCGCTGGCCCCCCTCCGTCTCCCCACTCCTCCGGTTCCTCCTGGCCCGGCTCTGATCTTTTTCCCCGGAATCCCCCTCCACCTCCCACCTCACCTGCTCCTACGAAGCCGGGATCACATCCGTCCCCCATCTCAGCTGACGGTCGCCTCTCCCCCCTGGCCGAGTCTGGTGTAGCGGGGGGCAGGGTCAGTTCTTAATGTCTTCAGGACCCCCAGCCGGGGCAGAGAGGTGGTCAGCACCTTGACTGGGTGACAAGAGTCAGGAGGAGAGGGTCGTTCAGCAGAACCCCACAGAGGTTTTACATGGGTTTCATTTTATTTCATTTTCCCCCTTCTCTTCTCCCTCCCCGAGGGTTCTCCAGACTTGGAATGGCCCGCTCCCTGTCACCAGGCCCGAGGCTCCTTGTTCAGTATCTGAGCCCCCAGCCCACACCCTGTCCCTGGCACTGTCCCTGGGGAGGGAGGTGCTGCAAGAGGGCCCTCCGCACTGCTCAGGTGGATGCCTCTTCTCTTCTAGGTCGTGGTGTGGACCCTAAGTGCATGGACAAAGTGAGTTGGTTTCTCCAGGACCTGGTGGCATCAGGCCCTCAGTAACTGCTTGGCCCTGGGTGGACACGGTCCCCAGTTTGTCCTATACTGTTGTCCCTGGCTCTCTCAAGTGGCCTAGGAGCTCTGGGCTGACTGTAGGAGAGCAACTGGCCTGTTGAGAGCAGCCCTAAGGCTGGTTGGCAGTGCTAACCCTGTCCCTCTTACTGCTTGTGAGGCGCCCTCACCCCATAACCCTGGATGCACCCTGGGGCATGGAGGGTGTCAGGAAGGGGTGCTGAACCCCCCTTAGCACAGCACTAGGGTCCTGGTGCCATCAGCAGGGCCCTGGATGTGCTGAGTCTGTACCCACCTGGGGGGCACAGCATGGGAGTAGGTGGGGAGGCAAAACCCACAATGTGCCCCGCAGACACTACACGGATCTGTGGGTATGGACTCCTGAGTCAGTTCTTTGCCTTCCCAAGGTCCTCTTTTGGCGCTCACATCCCTTAAGAGGTCCTGGGGCTCTGGACAATGCCCACAACAACATGCTGATCAACAGAGAGTCGCTGATTGATCTGGTCCCTGTGCAGGAGGTAGAAGAGCAGGTGAAGCCGACAGATGTCACAGCCCAGTCCCAGGGGGAAGCAAAGCGTCTGCTGGTGAGTGTGGTGCCCTGGCCCTTCTGCTTGCCCAGGCCTGCGGTAGAAACAGGGAAAGGCCGATGCTGGTCCGGTCTCCAGTCCCATGGGGAAGTGGTGATGGAGGGAGATCATGGTCATGGAGGGGAAGGGAGCCCACCCCCTGCTATGGTCGACTGGCAGCTCTTATGCTACTTATCATCTGTCCTGGTGTCTAGAATAGCCAGAGTCGTCACTCCCATGATTGTTCAGTGATGGAATTAAAGCTACGTGATATTTTTCTGTGTGATTGTTACATGCTTTTAAGCCATTCCTCATCACGTTAGGAATTTCACATTTATTTCAAAATTATTATTAAATTGAACCTATTTGAAAATTAGTATTTGTCTCAATGAATAGACATGTTTGTGGGGTGGCTTCCTAGTAGAAGTAAACTCTCTTAACGTATTTTTCACTGTACACACACACACACACAGACGTTTGGGGTCATATCATTTCAATAGTTTTGATATGACATTATTATATTTCTTTTTTGGTAACAAGCAAAAAACTGACTTAAACTAGTATTTTTTTTGTTTTGATTATTTTCACATGATTGTTGTCTTGTCTGTTACGAGTCTTTCTAAGCAGACATGTTCTTGTGCCCATGAGTACATACATGTGTGTTTTTTCATTTGGTTTAGTATTTTAATGTGCAGAATTTTATATATTAAGTAATTAAATCTATCGATACATTTATTTTTCATTGCTCAGAGCTTTTAAAGTCCTTCATCAAACAGAAGATAAGATAAAATTCTCTAATTTCTTAGGTAGGCTTTTTTTAAATGATGTGATTGGTAGCATAGAGCTTATAAGCTAAATGGAGGAACTTCCCTGGTGGCGCAGTGGTTAAGAATCCACCTGCCAATGCAGGGGACATGGGTTCGAGCCCTGGTCCGGGAAGATCCCACATGCCGCGGAGCAACTAAGCCCGAGCGCCACAACTACTGAGCCTGCGCTCTAGAACCCATGAGCCACAACTACTGAGCCCGCATGCCACAACTACTGAAGTCCACACACTTAGAGCCTGTGCTCCACAAAAAGAGAAGCCACCGCAATGGGAAGCCCACACACCACCACAAAGAGTAGCCCCGGCTCACAGCAGCTGGAGAAAGCCCGCATGCAGCAATGAAGACCCAACACAGCCAAAAATAAATAAATAAAATTTAAAAAAAAAAAAGCTAAATGGAATTTATTTTGTGATAAATAAGACATGAGGAACTCCCTGAATTGTTCTGAGTTACCATCTCATTCCTTATGCTCGATTTAGCTGCTGAGTTTTTGAGTATTACCTTAATTTATAAATTAATCTAGGAAGAACTGAGATCTTTTAAATATTCTGTATTTTTCTTATGAAGAGAGGTAGCATTTTCAAGTCAAGTGTTTTATAATACCTCAACTAGATGTGTGTTTTTCTTTGGCAAATTTCTCCTATTTCTTGTTGAGGCTGTGTCTTTGTATTACAAGTGTTCTGTAACCTTATGAGTTTATCTGACTCGTAATTCTTTATATAATTTATTGTCTGCTACAATTTTTAACATTCATCCATCCATCCATTCACATTTAAGTATTTTCGCTAAACCATTAGAGTTTTGTAAGAATACAATCGTGTATCAAATAATGACTATTTTGTCTTCTCTCTTCAAATATCCTACATTGTGTTTTTGCTTCACTTATGGCTGCATATGCCAGAATTTCAGAACAATGTTTGCGGGGCTCAGTTCTGGAACCCAGGATCCCTGATTAAGACCAAAGCTGTTCTCCACTGTGTTTTACAGGAACCAGCAGGAGCTGAAGGGTCTCACACGAGAGGAAGGCTGCTGGTTCCAGCAAACGGTGCAGACCCCACTGAAAGTGAGTGTTTTCCCCGGGCAGTGGAGCACGAGTGGAGGGAGGAGGGACAGTGTCCTAACTGCTGTCCCCATAGCTGTTAGGGCAACTCAGAGCAGGCGATGGCTTGTTACTGGACCATCGGGACTCTAATTCCCTCTCGGCCCCCTCTTCTTCTCCCCACCCTGCACCCCTCTGTCCCCTAACAGTGTCCCCTAACACCTCCCTGTCCTTCCCTCCCCCCCCCATCCTCCCACCTCCCTTGCTGCTCAGGGCCAGGTTGGCCCACCCTGAGGCATCTAAGGGGCTGTGCCGTCCAGCAGGGCACCCACTGGCCGCAGGAGGCTGTGGAGCACCTGACCTGTGGCCAGATCTGAAGAGCTGTAGTATCACTCAATACTGTACTGCAAAGAACTGGTAGGAAAAAGACTGTAATATGTCTCATTAACAGTTTGTTGGATACTGATTACATGTTGAAATGAAAATTTTTAGAATATATTGAGTTAGTACCATATTTTATGAAAATTAGTTATTACTTGTTACTTTTTACGTTTTTCAGTGTAGCTGTTAGAAAATACAAATTTGTGTTCGGTGCCCACCTTATGTACCTATGGACGGTGGTGTGCACTGCATTTCACACACATCTCCTTGAATCCCCAGTACAGTCCCGGAGGTGGGTGGTGCTTGCTCCATTTTATGGGTTAAATTCTTGCTCTGAGTCTGTCCCCATCCAGCTCTGCCACAGTGCCAGTCAGCGAGGCCGAGCTGGGCGTGAGGCCAGAGACCTTCCTCCCTCCAGGCCCTTGCTCTGTCCCCAGTGCAGAGGTGGCAGCCGGGGGACCTCACTGTCGTGAGAACGGCAGGTGCCCTCCTCTGAGGTCTGTTGCACCACTGTGTGCCGCCCTCTGTCTCCTACCACAGACTGCCTTCTCCCTCCATGACGTCCATCTCCCCTCCCTGGTGGGCCCTCATCCCCCCCTTAGGGCAGGACTCTCTGGTGACCTGGACTCCCTGCAGTGCCTTGGGCACAGGTGAGGCCCATGCAGTGTGGCCTGATTCTCTGCTGATGGGAAGCATGTCAGGGACGCAGAGCAGCAGGTTCACCAGCAGGGGGAGCTCCTGAGGTCCCACCCTGGGGTCTAGGCCTGATTGAGGGTCCTCTGCCCTTTCTGAAGCCTGTCCCAACTCTGTCTCTGTGACTTTCCCACAACTTAGACCTGAGGCTGTTCTTTGATGACTTTGCAACCATCGTGCCGTGTGACTCCTGGGATTCGCTCATGAGGAAGTTGGGCCTCACGCAAAATGAGATCCTTCTGGTCAGAGAAGGGGTCCGGGTCCCTCGGGATGCCTTGTATGAAATGCTAGAGGCCTGGGTCAGCAACAAGGGACGGGAGGCCTCAGTCAACACCCTGCTGGACGCCTTGGAAAAGCTGGGGCAAAGATTGGCAAAGCAGAATATTCAGGACCACCTACTGAACTCGGGAAAGTATGTCTATGAAGAGAGCAAAGAAGGCTCTGCTGTGTCCTGAGTGTTTGAGGACCTCAGTCTTTCAGTTGAAGACACTTTTTTATCCTAATAGACTTGCACTTTTTATTTGTATTTGTTATTTGTATTCGTCATTCATGTTGATATGTATGCATTTAATGATGTGTAACATAACACACATCGTTAAAGTGCAAACATATTGTGAATCTTAACTACTTTCATGTTTATATATATATTTATATAAGTGAAGAAAGGAATTTTGGGACTATAGTTTCTAGGATGTTTACATGGGTTACCTGGATGAGAGCTGGCAATCAAAAACAATTAGAAATACAAAGGAGGAAATTCCCTGGCAGTTCAGTGGTTAGGACTCTGCGTTTCCACTGCTGAGGGCCCGGGTTCAATCCCTGGTCGGGGAAGTAAGATACCAAAAGCTGCGAGGCAAGAAAAACAAAACAACAACAACAAAAAGCACAAAAGAACAAAAACAAACACAAAACAACAACAACAAAAAAAGCAAAAAAAAAAAAAAAAAAAGGAAAGGAGAAAAAACCCACTGTGGGGAGAGCACTGATAGCATCTTCTCCCTCAAAGGAAGTTTGGTCACTTTTGGATGCCTGGTGACTTCTACAGGGCCCACTTTATACATGTCAATTTTATAGCCGTGTGAATATTTACATTTTTTATAGGTAGGAGTTTACAAGTGAGCAGAGAGTGAGAAGTGGCATCTGTGTGCAGCCCTGTATCTGGCGTCCGTGAACTGTGCTGTCATGCCTGGGCCTCCTCCTGCTTATCTGAATTGGCTATATAAAGGATCTCAGCAGCTTTGGAAGCTTTGGCCTTCTGCAGAAGAGACTCACACAAAAATACCAGTTCTTAAATACTGTGAGAATTGACCTAAAATGGCTGCTATGTTAAGGTTTGGTCCTTTTATTGCTTTTTAAAAAAATCTTCCTTCCATTAAACCCTTCTCCATAGTGTTCCAACTGCTGCAGGATAATTTAATGGCGGAAACAATTCTCAGGGGTTTTTGGTCTATTCCATCTCAAAGCTTTGTGTGTTGTCTTCCCTAAGGTTGATGTGGCTAATGTGGCCAAAACTGGAATTGCCTGAAATTTAGGCACATCAGGATATAGCATGTGGAGTCCACTTGAGTTTACAGAAGGGCCGACCCCTGTGGTCTTGGTGCTATATGCCCCTGGCCCTGATGTCCCTCCCTTTCCTGGAAGTCAGGTGTTTCCTGCCTTTGCTGTTCCCTCTGTGCAGGACACTTTGCCTTCATCTTCAGAGGGAAATATAAATGAATTCTTGTCAATTAAGTGTTGGGTCACTTGTCCCTTTCTCAGAAGACTCCCTTGAGTGCCCATCTGAAGTATTAGCCTTGCCAGTGTTTGTCAGCTACATTCACTTGTTCACATGTTTCTGGTGTGTTTTACCAATGAGAATCTTTAAGAAACACGAACTTGCATGCTATATTGCTTTATGCCAGTGCAAATATGATACTTGTGAAGTTTTACTTGAAAATTGGATGTCTGCTCAAGTCTCTTCTCAATGAGAGGACCCCTTCTTGAAGATTTTCCTAGAAACGTCAAACAATACAAGAAAGATCATTAGGTACAAAATACTCATGTGTTTATGAATTCGTGACCAAATTAAATATGCAACGTTATATTAAAAATTTTATAATTTTATATAAATATGCAATTTTATGAACTCGTGAACAAATTAAATATGCAATTTTATATAAAAAGAGGCGTGTGTGTGTGTGTTTTCTCCCCCATCGTACTGTTCTCTGGAGCAGTGCTGAGTGACCCGGGTGCAGGGGTGTGTGTTCTTGCTGTGTGACCCGCTCCATCCTTCTCCCTTTTATGCCTCGGGCTCAAGCTCGCCCTGCATGGGTGTGTCTCCTGCTCTGACTCTGGATTTCCGGGCGCCAGGTTCCTGGGGGACTGGAATCCAGCCCCTCCTCCCTCCCTCTCCTCCCTGCCCTTCCCCTGGGAGAGGGACCCCAGCCTGGCCCGGCTTCCCCACAGCCTCCCCAGGTGATGTCTCTGGGCCACACCTGGGCCTGCTGGGCTCCCTGGAGGTGCAGACCGGCTCTGACAGAGCCGCTGGGAAGCGGGGGTGGGGCCCTGCTTGCTGGGGTCATTCTGTGACCCCTCACCTGGGGGCCTCCTGCACCTCCTGGGCCACCTTCCCTTTCTGTCCCCACTGGCCTGTCTGCATCCTCATCAGTGGGCCCAGTGGCTCAGCCCTGCAACCTCATGGAGCCCCAATTCCCTTCCCCTGGACCTTAGGGTCTGGCCCTCCCACCAACCTAGAGTTCCTGGGAGGCCCCGTGGTCCCACCCCTGTCCCCTCCCCCAGAGCGAAGGTGCTGGGTGCAGAGCTGCATACTCCCTTGGGCCCCCCTCCTGCCACTGCCCCTGCCTGTGAGTTATTACATATTACAACAGGATTGAGAAGAAAAATATTTTAGATCACAAATCAGGAGTAAGAGGTGAATTTATAATTACTTTAAAATAAATTCTTGAAAAGAAATTTTGCCTGTATGAGGCCCTTGTAACGAATCATCTGAATTGTCCTTGAACTGGGCAGTCTGATTGGGCCTCCATCTGTTTCTGTGTCTGTTAAAGTTTTACTGGAGCCTGCGGGGTGAGAAGGTGAAGGTGTTAGGGGTAATATTCCACAGTCAATAGGCTTTATTTCACAGTCCGCTTGGGATGAACCTGAGCAGTTTTGCAGGATACGTAAAAGCCCGTATTAGTAGAAATTACTCTAAAACTTAGTGTTTTAAAAACCACAACCTTTATTACATCACCATTTCTAGGGATCAGGAATCCAGGCCCAGCGTAGTTGGGTTCTCTGATTCTGGGTCTCACAAGACTGGGGCTGCGGTCACTTCAAGACCTGAGTGGGGAAGGACAAGCTTCCAAGCTCACACACTAGGTGGTGGCAGGATTCAGTTTTTGGGGGCAGTTGGCAGGAGGCTACCCTCGGTCTTTGTGCTGTGGGCCTCTCCATAGGGCTGCACACCACACAGCAGCTTCTTTCATCAGAGCGAGAGAGCAGGGAGAGACTGGGGGAGTGTCAGGGTGACTGAAGTCGCGGTCCTTCTACCCTGATCTTGAAAGAGACGTCCCGCATTTCTCAATATTTTGTTTGAAACTCTGACAGGGCTGAGATCCTACTAACGATTTAACAAGTTACCTTGCCACAGTTATCTACGTGAGTCCTTGTGTGTCTGTGTAGACCTGGGTAGCATGTATGTATTTGTATCCATGTATACATGTGTATATGCATGTATACAAACATACATGCTAGCAGACTATACACACACCATCAC
The DNA here is from genome assembly GCF_965194825.1 of Balaenoptera physalus. Classification (NCBI taxonomy): domain Eukaryota; kingdom Metazoa; phylum Chordata; class Mammalia; order Artiodactyla; family Balaenopteridae; genus Balaenoptera; species Balaenoptera physalus. The sequence goes on along the minus strand of NC_138886.1, from coordinate 108,379,994 downwards.
GTCGTGCAATTTCTGGATCAAGGATCAGACTGTTTAGTTGCCAAGCAAACTTAGCCCCGGTTACCCAAGCCCCAGGTCCCCCCCCCCCCACGCAAGGTCGCCAAGGTGAAAAGAGCCTGGAGGGGCTGCAAAGCAGAGGTGACAATGCCACGGGTGGTAGGGACACAGGTGGACATGGAGGGGAAAGTCCACACAGACAGGATCACAGATAAGAACAAGGTCAAAGTAATGGGAGGGAGGAGTGAAGGGAGGGCAGGGAGGAGGCTTGCTAGTTTGAGGTCAGCCGTCTCTGCTTGAGGGATCCAGGGTGTGTCCATCCTTGGGTGTGTGTGTGTGTGTGTGTGTGTGTGTGTGAGAGAGAGAGAGAGAGAGGGAGAGAGAGAGAGAGAGAGAGAACCAAATGCCAGAGGCGAGGTAAAGGAAAGAAGGAAGATGAGAAGAGAGGAGGCCCTGTGTTCCAGTTCTTGGGCTGCATAAGACTCCATGGACCCTAGCTCTTCCCAGAGATGAGTGTCAGCTGGGAATTTCCGTGTCTTTTTTTTTTTTTTTTTTTTTTTGCCTCAAAGCAATGCATGCTTTAGACTCTTCTAGAACCAAATTTGATCCTCACTCTAGCTACTTTTGTTGGATCAAGAATCAACTCAAGCAATCTCCTTTATCCCCTCTAGAGCATACAACCCTTAAAACTGCCTTGCTTATCTTAAATTAAGCTGTAATTTGGTAAACTGACATCAGCTTCAGATCTGTCCTCAAGGTCTTCCTGTGGCTTGAGATCTGATTCTGAGGTTTATGGCTTCTTTTTAACTGTGTAAAAAGACCACAGGGTGAGAATCCAGGCATCAGGCTTCTCATCCAGGGCCAGACACTAAACAGCTACACGATCCTGGGAAGTCACTTCCTTTCCTCTCCAACCTCACATTTACCCTTATTCAGGTAAATAAGGGTAAATGTGAATAAGGGTAAATATGAGGTTGGAGAGGAAAGGAAGTGACTAAATGACCTCACAGCGACCCTCCAGTGGTGACCCTGTGCTGCCTGACTGCACGCCTCAGAGACCAAATGTTCGCCTGGAGAGTGGTCAGCAGGGGACCCAGTTCCCAACCTTGGGGCTGCTCGCCTGCCTGCCCCTCCACCAAAGAGCTGGGGTACCTCCAGCAGGCCACGTCTACCTATCTTCGTCTCACATTGCTCATCGGACAAGGATAATCAGAGATCTTACCCAGCAGGGCTTTTGGGAGAATTCAATGAGAGTCTATGTGTATAAAGAGCTTGGCCCATGGTAAAAGCTGTATTTCAGTACAAGCTCTCTTTAGTGTAATCATTACTCACAAAGCTGATTTTAATTTTTAAAAAAACCAAAAAACCAAAAACCCACATCCTCCAGTAGTAATATCGTAACCCAGGGCCTCGCCTCTGTCAGAGGAAATCCACAGAGGAATCACATCACAGGCTCTCTGGAGGTGGGCTGAGGTGAGGGTGATGGGATCTCAGGCCATTTTCTTTTGGTTATTTAGGTCCCTGGTCTCACTTCCTCCACAGACTGTGAGCTCCCAGGAGCAGGGGACACATGGAGCCATTTGTTTCCTTCCCAGTCTGGGCCCAGACTTTCCCAGAATGAAGAGCTCATCAAGTATTGGGCTGGCCAAAAAGTTCGTTCGGTTTTAAGTAACAATGAGACAGATTTTTTCATTTTCACCAAGAACTTTATTGAACAACATGTTCATTAACCAGATGAACTTTTTGGCCAACCCAATATTTGGTGGGTGAATAACAGCACCCTCCCCAGGACACAAAGGAGGTGAGCCTAGGGTTGGCCTCAGAATCCTGCCTAAGGACAGTTTCCAGGCTGAAGTTCAGGAAGGGATCTAACAGGGGCCCCGTGGCCTCTGTTGAGGGGACAGAGAGGAGTTCCAGGAGGCTGAATGCAGGGCGAGAACTGGAGAAGAAAAGCTGCCCAGAGAGAGCTCTGGAGACGTGAAGAGGGGCCCATCCAGTGTGTGGGTGAGCGCTGATCTGTGCACGCGCGGGAGGGACCCACCCCAGGCTGAGAAGAGACCCCTGGAAATCAGCAGGCTGACAAGGAGCGAGGCTCGCCCGGGGCTGGCATTGCTCATGCTCCCATTAACCAGAGTGGGCAGACTGCATAATAGGGGCGCTGCCGACATATCAGAGGTTAACTATTGACTCACCCTTAATACTTAACTAAACTCCAATGACTTAGTAATGAAATTCTTCTAGCTGAACACTGAAATTGCCTTTATATTCTACTTTTAAAAAATAAACATTCCTATTTTCCCCCTCTCCCTCTCAGTTCCTCTCTACAGACTTCAGACCCAGTCCACTTTTCCTCTCTGAGCTATAGTTTCTCATCTGTAAACTGGAATTCTCTCACCTCCCCTAAATGTCCAACGTGGTTGTCTAAAGTGTTAGCACACTGGGGTGTTAAGTACAACGTAGATCCTTTCTTCCTTGCCCCCCTTCTCACCCATACCTGAAGAGGAACGGCAGGAGATGCTATTCCCAGGGCAAAATATACCTGCTATTATAAAGATGGTCAGGCCAGAAATATCAGAAATGTATTCCTTCTGAATCTCATTTTCTCTATATTAAATACAGGTTAAAAACCATCCTTGAATTGTTAGGAAAATTACACTGAGTAACGGATACCCAATCCCTGGTTGAGTGCAGGACACGTCTGCCCAGCTGCACATGCTCCGTGCATGCCACTGGCCCTACTCCTCCAGCCCCGACACAGAAGGTTGGAGCCATGCTTCTCTCCATCCCTGGCTGAGGGGAAGTGGTCCAAGGACAGGGACTGAGGCCTTCTTAGCAGGGGTCGGGGTGACCAGCCATGTGCAGCCTCATGGATGGATGCCTTCACCCTTCAAACTGCACCTGTGCAAGGCGCTCACCAGAGGGACAGCTGAGAGCATTTGGGCTCACCAGGCCTGAGGCCCTGCACTGCCATCCCTGACACCACCTGACGCTGGGCTCCTCTGAGTTCCTCCATGACCCCCGCAGCACAGCACTCCACCCTGTGCTTCAGAAGCTCCTGCCCCACCCCAGGGAGCCCACACCACGGTGACAATACATGCGGGGCCGGGGGGTAGGAGACCACGTGCCCTGTGGCCCTCCCAGCACCAGCGTGACCGACACCAGCCCTGAGGATGGGATTCGTCCTCCCACGCAGCCTCACATAGCGCCCCCATGGCTCTCAGCAGCTTCCAGAGGGCCCTGCAGACGTTCACGTCCTGCCATTTTACAGCAGGAAGCAGGGGTACGCAGGGTCCCAGAGCTGGGAGGAGCAGAGCAGGCCTGCAGTCTCCAGCTGCAGCCCTGAGACTCCTACGGCCTGACTGAGCTTCCGAGCCTCTGAACCTCACGGTTGCCACTTTGAAAGAGAGAGAAACCTGGGGGTAGAAGACCTACAACAGAAATGGGGCCCCATCACATGTGCAGAACGGGGACCTGGGTGAGGACCAAGCTCAGCTCTGCAGCTCATCTCATGTCATCCTTCCAAGAGCCCGAACACATGGGCCTCAGCTCATGACAGGCAGGGCTGGGGGCAGTAACTGGCCCTGGGTGACACCATTCAAGTGCAGAGCTGGGACTGCTGTCCCCCTGCCCCCTCCCCTGCTGCCTGATCTGGGGTCTCCTGGTCATCCACTCCCCATCTCAGAAACCTCATGGATCCTTGAAAATCTCTACTGGCACCAAGGAATCAAAACCACAGCACTGTGGTGCCCCATATTTACTTTAGACAAGCAGAGAATTAAAGTTCAGTGTGGCAAGGGTGCAGGGAAACAGGCATACCTGTGGACTCTTGATGTGAGTTAAAATGGTCCAGCCTTCTTTTGGAGAACAGTTTGTTGTTATCTAAAAAATCCTAAAATCATTTATGCCACTGATGAAACAATTCCACTACTAAGGAGTTATGCAATAGACTGGTACACAAGTCTATATGGATGTATGATATGTACAAGGGTATTTACTACCATGCTGTTGGAATTAGCAAAAACACAAATAGGATATAGTTGAAACAACTATCCAGAGGAGGGGAAAGTAAAAGTGTGGTTCATTCAAACAATAAAATACTCTGCCAATTATTTAAAAGAATAAGGTAAATCAATGTACTTATAAAAACATCTAATGTAATTTGTTATTGGCTTCAGATTTTCAAGAATGATGGAGCATATAAATGCATAGAAATGGCAGTACTTATTGGGGGCCCAAGTGGAATTTTCTTCCATAGACATGTAAAATTATTTGTTAAGTAATGACCAATTTACTATTGAATTGCTAAGACGATTTTACATATAAGCAAAGGACTGTATTTTACTATTGTGAATTAACTTTGGCCTCTATAATTTTATAAATTTAAAGCTCTACATCATAGAATACTTTGGACATGTTAGACAGTTATTTTTCTTTCTTTTTTGTTTGAATTGAAGTAACACTGGTTTATAATATTACATGGGTTTCATGTGTACTGCATTATATTTCTACTTCTATATACACTACAGCATGCAAGTGAGATCCACAAGAAAGAATGTGGTCTGGATGTGACTACAGAGCTCAAACACTATTTTATAGATAAATAAACTGCATGTTATTTATCTTCATGACTCTCTGAATGTGTCTCCACGGCAACAGGGCCCTGATTTCACAATTCCATGTCACTATCCACACTGGGGCAAGGCTGTGCTTCCTGCCACCAGGCTCAGAGATGTATGTCCAGGTCACCCTAGACTGCCCCATCTCTCTAGTTTATCAGGACTAAGCTGTTTCCAAACCCCCATCCCACTCCTCACAGTTCCCAGCGTCTTCCTCTATTCTCCGTCTCACCCACCAGGACCTGGGTTGGGCCTCTGATATCTGTAGGCTGTTGCCATGGACTCTGCAGTGTGGTTCCCAAGCCCATGTCCTTCTCCTCTTCCTCGAGCCGCACAGAATCATGGGAGGCATTTTGTTCACTGAAAGGAACTTGGCATTGGCCTTGAGTAAAGTGCAGAATAGGTGCCTGGGCTCTGTGAGAGGATTTGAAGACAACGCGTGAGGGAAAAAAAAAACTCTGTTGCTGTGTCAGGGATGATGTTATCAACATAGTTCAGAATTAACAATGCAAAACAATTTTTAAACAAAAAGTCTTTATTATACAATCTTTCTCCTTTGAAAGAAAATGCAATCAGGAGTGAGCGTGGAATCAGAAGCAGGACTGGTGTTTTTTGGGCAGTGAGCCTCAGCTACTTTTGCCAAAACATGCTAACTGGATGGGTCTGGTGCCCTGTGCGCTGGACTGCTGGCCCGATTCCATAATACAGGGCAGCTCGCATGGGCCAACCATGCCTGTGCTTGGCGGGCAAGGCTGACCCACCCTCCCATCCTCGTGGGGCAGTGGGAGGGACAAAATAAAGACATATTTCCATGGATTACACTTCAGAGGGGTGCTAGGCAGGAGAATGGTGCTGATTTTCTTGATTGCAGTCCAACCCCACCTCCTCTTTCATCTTTCTGGCCTCCTCCAATCCTCCTGGATTTAACACCAATTAATCCTCGACTCCAGCCCCTTACCTAGTTCTTCCAAGAATTTGTTTTGTTCTTGGCTAGAAATGGGAGGGAAAAACAACCCAAAAAACTTTCTGCTTTGTTCAAATACTCTGCATGATCAGGGATTTCCTGCTTTAAAATACAGGATGTAGCAGCAGAACTACATTCTATTCCCTTTTACTTCCTTTTAATAGTTAAAAATATCACGAGGTGCTTTGGCCGAAAGCCAAACTTGTTCAAACCCTGTGACTCTACCCTATAAAGCCATAATCACACAGAGACTCTGCAGAGCTCCACCCTCTCACCCCACCTCACACAAACCCCAGGTCCTAGCTGGGACCTAGGCCAGGCTGCATTTCTTGGTCAGCCTGCTCAAGATGGACGCTTCGTAATTCTTATCTTCTTATAAGCAAAAGCAGAAAATCTGGAAATTATTTTTCTAAAGCAAAGCAAGGCACATTCAGGGGATGGTTAAAATGGCAATAGTTTCATACTAATTACTTTTCTAGATCATTACTTTTCTAAAATCATGATATTGGATGCTTACCATTCAGTAAATTCATTCTGCTACTGCTGAATCACAGAGATTACTGTAAATGTTGGTAAGCAGTTGGCTCTTCAGGAAACTGGCTGGAATTTCCCTTTCAAAAATGTTGTCTCAGGTCTAAAAAAATTTAGTATTTTTCACGGTAGTGCTTGCTTACAAGCATTGGTTTGTTGAGAGAAATAATTACATTAAAGTAGATTCTATCATACTAAAAAGGCTTCTCTTATAAACAGGGTAGAGCATTGTATATTTAAAAACAATATTTATATTTTAAGTTAGACATATTTGCTGTGGAAGATTAAAATGATACATATATACAGAAATCTCATTGTTTTTCCATTATCTAGATATATCACCCTCAGCATATTAGTGCATTTCATTAGACATAGATGAATAAACAGAAGGGAGGGACAGAGGTGGGAAGGGAAGAGTGAGGTTGAGTGATTCAATGGTATCCCGTCCTCATTGCATCATGTACACTGTAATAGTTATCTATTGCTGCCTACACATCTCCTGAAAATGTTGACGCTTAAAACTACAAGCATTTATAATCTGATTGCTTGTGTGTGTCAGGAATTGGGAGTGGCTTAGCTGTGTGTTTCTGGCTCAGAGTCTCTCTTGGGTTGTGGTCAAGTTGTCATTGGTCTGTGGTCAGCTGAAAGACTGACTAGGGCTGGAGGGTCTACTGCCCAGGTGGCTCATCACGTGGTTACTGAAGAAGCCTCCATTGCTTGCTGGCTCTTGGCAGGAGGACTCAGTCACTTGCTGCAGGAACTTCTCCATAGGACTGCTTGAATATCCTCATGTCAGGGCAGTTGACCTCCCCAGAGAGAGTGATCCAACAGAGAGAGGAAGGAGGAAACCACGATGCCTTTAATGATCTAGTCTGAGGAGTCACACACTGCCACTTCTGTTGTATCCTATTCATTACAGGCAAGTTACTGATTTTAGCTTATGCTCAGCTGAACTATTTGAGGAGAATGATAAAAAAATTTTGAACTTCTCCTAAAACCACAAAATATATACTCTATTTAATCCTCTCATGTTTTCCTCCTGCCATATTTTGATCATGCTGTGTATCATTAATTATCTTGCTACAACATTATTTTAATAACTCTCTAATATTACACTATATGGATATACCATCATTTACTCAACCAGAATCCTATAGGGATTCTTGCAATGTGCTTGATATTTTGCATAATGCTTCAAGAAACTTTTTTGTACATAAATGTTTTTATAATCTATGATTATTTCCTTAGGTTAATTCTTTAGGCTAGTAGGGTAGAGCAAAATGGTCATTAGTGTGAGAAAGGTTTTGGTGAACCAAGAGAAATGAAGCAAGAGCCACCTGACAAGACATTGCCTGAACACTCTCTAGGAGGCATGGGGAGGGTTAGAAATCCTGGGAAGTGGTTTGTTATTTATTTATTTATTTTGAATTTTATTTATTTATTTATTTTTTATACAGCAGGTTCTTATTAGTTATCTAGTTTATATATATTAGTGCATATATGTCAATTCCAATCTCCCAATTCATCCCACCACCACCACCCGCCCCCCACTTTCCCCCCTTGGTGTCCATACATCTGTTCTCTACACCTGTGTCTCTATTTATGCCTTGCAAACCGGTTCATCTGTACCATTTTTCTAGGTTCCATATATATGCGTTAATACATGATTTGTGTTTCTCTTTCTGACTTACTTCACTCTGTATGACAGTCTCTAGGTCCATCTATGTCTCTACAAATGACCCAGTTTCATTCCTTTTTATGGCTGAGTGATATTCCATTGCATATATGTACCACATCTTCTTTATCTATTCATCTGTTAATGGGCATTTAGGTTACTTCCATGACCTAGCTATTGTAAATAGTCTGCAATGAACATTGGGGTGCATGTGTCTTTTTGAATTATGGTTTTCTCTGGGTATATGCCCAGTAGTGGGATTTCTGGGTCATATGGTAATTCTATTTTTAGTTTTTTAAGGAACTTCCATATTGTTCTCCATAGTGGCTGTATCAGTTTACATTCCCACCAACAGTGCAATAGCGTTCCCTTTTCTCCACACCCTCTCCAGCATTTGTTGTTTGTAGATTTTCTGTTGATGCCCATTCTAACTAGTGTGAGGTGATACCTTATTGTAATTTTGATTTGCATTTCTCTAATACTTAGTGATGTTGAGCAGCTTTTCAGGTGCTTCTTGGTCATCTGTATGTCTTCTTTGGAGAAATGTCTATTTAGGTCTTCTGTCCATTTTTGGATTGGGTTGTTTGTTTTTTTAATATTGAGCTGCATGAGCTGTTTATATATTTTGGAGATTAATCCTTTGTTGATTCGTTGCGAATATTTTCTCCCATTCTGAGGGTTGTCTTTTGGTCTTGTTTATGGTTTCCTTTGCTGTGCAAAAGCTTTTAAGTTTCATTAGGTCCCATTTGTTTATTTTTGTTTTTATTTCCATTACTCTAGGAGGTGGGTCAGAAAAGATTTTGCTGTGATTTACATCAAAGAGTGTTCTTCTTATGTTTTCCTCTAAGAGTTTTATAGTGCCCGGTCTTACATTTAGGTCTCTAATCCATTTTGAGTTTATTTTTGTGTATGGTGTTAGGGAGTGTTCTAATTTCATTCTTTTACATGTAGCTGTCCAGTTTTCCCAGCACCACTTATTGAAGAGACTGTCTTTTCTCCATTGTATATCCTTGCCTCCTTCGTCGTAAATTAGGTGACAATTAGGCAATGAAAGTTTTTAAAATGAGAATGTAGAGTCCCTCAACTAGAGATAGCATCATTAATATTTTATCTTACTTAGTTCAACTATTTGAACATATGTATGAGTTCTCTCTCTCTCTTTTTTACAAATAAAGGTTGTATATTGGCATACTTTTAAAATCTCAGGACACAGGATCACACTTTAAGTAACGATCTTCTGGTTTAAAAAGGTGCCTGACAAGCTGTCTCCCACAAAAAAACTGTATGGTGTCTGAGGATTAGATAGTAATGTGTTGGTGTTAATATCCTGATTTGAAGGATATGTTATGTAAGGTCACTAGAGTTCAGTATTTGTATACAGTTTTTTAATGGTATAATTTAGAAACATGGAATGCATGATTCTTAAGTGTACTATTCAATGAATTTTAATAAATACATACATTTGTGTAACCCAAATCCTCTATCTAGATCACAAAACATTAGCATTACCACAGAATATTCCCTTGTGTCCCCTCCCAGATAGTTCTACTCTGCAACACCACCCCTAGAGGCAATTACTTTTTCTACAATGGGTTAGTTTTGTCAACAATGGAATTTTAAATAAGTGCATCTGTGTGAGCCTTCTTTTTCACTCAGCATATTGTTTTTGAGATTTGTCTATGTTGCTTTATGTATTAATATTTTGTTCCCTTTTATTGATAAATAGTATTTCCTTGTATAAATATAACTCAATTCCATCATGTGTTTATCTATCTTCTGTTGATAGACCCTTGGTCCATTTCCAGCTTTTGGCAACTGTAATTAAAATGGTTATGGAAGATTCTTTTACAAGTTTTTGTTTTTTTGGTGGACTTATGCTTTCATTCATCTTTGGTAAACACAAAAGAGTGGAATTGCTAGTTCAAAGATTAGGTGAGTGTTTAATTTTAGAAGACTGTCAGAATATTTGCATAATTTGTTGTACCATTTTACACTCCCATTACCAACATATGAGAGTTCCAGTTGCTCTACATCTTCACTAACATTTGGTGATGTTAGTCTTTTTAATTTTAGCCAATATAGTAGGTGTGTTAAAGCACCTCATTGAAGTTTTAACATGCATTTTCCTCATGATTAATGATATTGAACACTTTTTCTTGCACTTACCAGTCATTTGTAAATCTTCCTTTGTGAAGTGCTGGGTGGCTGTTAATGAGTTGTAGGGTTCTTTATATATTCTAGACAACAATTCTTTTTTAGACATATGTTTTGAAAATATTTTTATCTCAGGTTGTAGTTTACCTATTTATTTTCTATCTGGTGTCACATGATAAGCAGAGGTTTAAAACTATGACAAACTACAAATAACAAATGCTGGAGAGGGTGTGGAGAAAAGAGAACCCTCCTATATTGTTGGTGGGAATGTAAATTGGTGCAGCCACTATGGAATACAGTATGGAGGTTCTTCAAAAAACTAAAAATAGAGTTGCCATATGATCCTGCAATCCCACTCCTGGGCAATATCTGGAGAAAACTAATTAGAAAAGATACATGCATCCCAATGTTCATGGCAGCACTACTTACAATAGCCAAGACATGGAAACAACCTAAATGTCCACTGACAGACAAATGGTTAAAGAAGATGCGGTACATATATACAATGGAATTCTACTCAGCCATAAAAAGGAATGAAATAATGCCATTTGCAGCAACTAGAGATTATCATACTCAGTGAAGTAAGCCAGAAAGACAAAGACAAACACCATATGATATCACTTATATGTGGAATCTAAAATATGATGGAAATGAACTTATATATGAAACAGAAACTCACAGACATAGAGAACAGATTTGTGGTTACCAAGGGGAGGGGTGGGGGCGGGGTGGATTGGGAGTTTGGGATTAGCAGATGCAATCTATTATAAATAGAATGGATAAAAAACAAGGACTTACTGTATAGCATGGGGAACTATATTCAATATCCTATAATAAACCATAGTGGAAAAAATATGAAAAAGAATGTATATGTGTGTGTGTGTATATATATATATATATATATATATATATATATATATATAATAACAATCACTTTTGCTGTATAGTAGAAATTAATACAACATTGTAAATCAACTATACTTCAATAAAATAAAATTTAAAAACTAACTCAAAATGGATCAAAGATCTAAACATAAGAGCTAAAACTATAAAACTCTTAGAATGAAACACAGAGAAAAAGCTTCATGACGTTGGATTTGTCAGTGATTCCTTGGACACGATACCAAAAGTGCAGGCAACAACAACAAAAAAAAGGATAAATTAGACTACATCAAAATTTAAAATTTCTGTGCATCAAAGGACACAATCAACATAGTGAAAAAGCAACGTATGGAATGGGAGAAAGTATTTGCAAATCATATGATGATATGATTTGCAAATCAGATGATAAGAGGTTCATATCTAGAATATATCAGGAATTCCTACAACTCAATAATGAAAAAACAACCTGTTTGAAAAATGCCCTTGACTAGATATTTTTCCAAAGAGGATATGCAAATAGCCAACAAGCATATGAAAAGATGCTTAAAGAGGATATACAAATAGCCAACAGTCATATTAAAAGATGCTCAGTATCACTAATAATTATGGAAATTCAAATCAAAACCACAATGAGATATCACCTCACACCAGTTAGTTTGGCTACTATCAAAAAGGAAAAACAGATCAGCATGTTCTGGCGTATTTCAAGATGGTTCCTCTTCTCCTTCTGCTGGAAGCACGAGAAGGTTTTCTTCCCAGAGCTCCACTGTGAGAATCTGGTAGGGCTCCTAGAGGCGAGACTAACTGAGTTTGGGCCCCTCTGGAGTTTTTAATTCTCAGATTTGTGTACTCTGAGCCTCCAGCAATCCTTCAATTACAGTTCAGCTTTCCCCACCCTGGCGCTGGTTCCTACTTAGAGAAGCCACCCCTTCAGAGGAGGACCACCCTCTTGCCTTCTCTGTTATGGCTCCTGGCCAGAACCCGTGTCCTGGGATGTTAGGAATGTGCTCAGCAGATGACTACCAATATACAGAATATGTTCTCTGCTCCTGACTCATCAGCTTACAACCAACTTTTGTGACTTCTGCCATGTGTCAGAAGAAAACGTCATTGGTACATGGTGATTCCTGCACAGATAACTAATCTGTAAAATTAAGATGTACTTAACATTCAACTCAAATTTATTAAACAACTTGTAAATGTTAAGCTCTTTGCTGTGTATGGGATATATAGGAAAAAAAAATAAGTTTACCATTTTTAGGCACTCATAGTCTAGCATTAACAATAGTATTTCAGTAACTATTTATAACATAAGTAGTGCAAGTCAAGTTATGTATGGAGTGCAGTGGCCGGGTGGAAAAGGACCCTATTTGATCAGGGTACTGGAGGATGCAACAGGCTAGAACTGGTGAGAGGACCATAACGCTGTTGACTAGGTTCAGGTGATTTCTGGAAAAGAACAGCACTGGCCAGAGCTCAGAGCCAGGACACATATGTCCCTAAAGGAATGAAAGGCAGTGTGGTGATGCACGGCCTTCAGAAACGACCCCTAGCAATATCTCCAGCTTCCAGAGCCCCTGGGATCAAAAACCCCACCCTTACCTGCTGAGCCATGGCTCGGATGAGCCAGTACTCGGCCTCAGCACTGGGGGAGGAGGAGGGGGCCGCCACCCTCACCTGGCAGCCTTCCCCGCTGAAGCCCTCGGTGCCTCTGTGGAAGCAGCCCAGCAGATCCTGGGGAGAAACACAGCAGTCGTTCGCTGGGTGCAGCTGAGTTCATGGCTCCAGGCCCTGTCTTTGATCTGACATTGTCACTGCGTCTGGGACAAAGTGCTGATCCAGCTACCTTGTTCCCACCAAGTAAGACCTCCTGCTACAAGGAGGGAGGCGGAATTCAGGCGACCCAACTTGAGAAGCACCAGGGAGCTGAGGAAGGCTGGAGGTGCCCTGGTCTCTCCTCCGAGTGACTTACCTTCACTGGCTTGAGCGTGGTCGAGAAGGCGTCCTGCAGGGCACAGCAAGCCAGCCTCCACATCTCCTCTGTGAACACGGGGCCCGCTGTCACGAGGACGTACCTGCCAGGAGAAAAAAGGAAAGAAGTCTTGAATTCATATATTTTATTGTCACAAAAGGACAAAAATCATGCACTGGTATTTACTAAGCACTTCTAGACAACGATGCTGTCTACTAAACAACTACTCAGCATGAGCTGCTCTGGCACCTTAGATACCTGAGTGGATGAAGCTCTGAATGTGCTCCACCACCAGCTCACAGGACAGACCGATGGCATGCTTGAAGTTAGCAGAGGCCACGTCCCAGTAAGAATGGTCGTTATGGCTATGGCGAAGCCAAAGGGACATCACAGGAAGGAGAAGGTGAACAACTGCATAGATGCCAAACCCTGGTCCTGAAAAAGAAAGGTCAGCATCAGAATTGTGATCTTAGCACCTCTCCTGCAACAAAAGGGCAGCGCCGAGTGACGGCAGAGAGCTTCCCATCTCTTTCGCAGAAGCTCCCCATTCTGAGAAGGAACAAAGAAAAAGAATTTACCACTGATTGGGAAATATATGGTCTTTGGTGACATTTTTCTTTTTTGTTTCTGCATGATTTTAATTACGTAAGTAATACATAAATATACTCATTAAAAATTCAAACAATACTGATAAAGCTAAAGTATCACTTGATCACTTCCTTAGTCCCCATAAACATACAAATACATATACACATATAAGAAGAAATTCACCCTTTGAACTGTAAGTACATATATTTATATGAAACTAAGAGTACATATATTTATATGAAACAAAGAGAAATATATATATATATATATATATATATATATATATATATATATTTTATTACTTTTATATAAATGGGATAAGGTAAACCTTGGTCTGCATGTTGATTTTTTGCCCATAACAGTTACAAGTTAGAGATCATTCTGTGTCAGCAAGTTTAGATATTCCTCATTTTTATTACCACATACTATTCCAAACTATTCAAACTGTATATGCATTAGTTTGTACTTATCCATTCCCTTACTGATGGAAATTTAAGATGTTTCTATATTTTGCTTTATGAACAACAATGTAATAAAAATATTTGTGGAAATGTTGATGGATTTTTAAAATTCTGATTACAAAAGCAAGGTATCCCTTTCATAATAAACACAGAAAACACATGAGAATATGAAGAAGAAGAAAATAATATTCTGATGTATTTCCTTCTAGTACTTTTTGAATGTATTATGTTTGGGTGTATGTGTATATTTATAAATGCTTCTCAAAAAGTTGAGATTGTACTCCACGCTATATATATTTTAACATAATGCCCTATAAACAATTATTGATGTCATTAAAAAAAAAAAAAAGGAAAAACACAAGTGTTGGTGAAGATGTGGAGAAATTGGAACACTTATGCACTGTTGGTGGGAATATAAAATGGTGCAATAGAATATAAAATCTATTGCAAATTGATTTTTGAGTATGGTATAATATAGGAGTTCTTATGCCATTTTTTCCCCATATCGATAGCCATAGTTCCATCACCATTTATTAAAAATACTTTTCTTACCCCATTGAATTGTTTTGACACATTGGTTAAAAATTAAAGAAACATACAAGTCTGGGTCCATTTTATAGCTGTCTATTCTGTTCCATTGATTTAATTTTCCAAACTTTTGACAGTACCACACTGTTTTAATTAATGTTGCTTTATAATATGTCCTGAAGTCAGATAGTGCCAGTTGTCTAATTATGTTCTTTCTTTTCAGTATTGTTTTGGATATTCTAGGACCTTTGTATTTCCATATTAATTTTAGAATCAGCTTGCCAATTTCTATTTTTAAAACCTGGAAGAATCGGGATTTTATAATAATTGCATTGAATTTATACATCATTTTGTGGAAAATTGGCAAAACGGAGTCTTCCAATCCATGAATTTCCGTAATTTAGGTCTTCATTAACTTCTCTCAGCAATGCATTGCAGTTTTCTGTCTAGAAGTCTGCAGGTTTACAATTTTGTTTCTGACACTATTTTAAATTAAATTTCTAACCTTTATATGTTATGTTTTTTGATGCTCTTTTAAACAAAATTTTAACATTTGCTTTCCCAACTGTTTGATGCTAGTACATAGAACTACAATTGATGTTTGTATGTCAACCTGCTAGATACACTTAAAACCAGTAGCTGATATCTGCAAATGAATATAGTTTTCTTTCTTTCTTTCAAATCCTTGTGTCTTTCTACCTTCCTTATTGCACTGGCTAGGACCCTGAGTACAATGTTGAATAGATGTAATGAGCTAAAACCCTAGGTATTATTCCCAAACTTTGGGGAATTTTACCATTTTCAATGATGTTAACTGTAGCTTTTTTAATACCTACCCTTTATCAGATGGAGGAAATTCTCTTTTTTTCCTATTATAATGAGAGCTTTTATCATGAAAGTGTGTTAAATGCCTTTTTTTACATCTATTAAGATGTTCATATATTTTTTCTCTTTCACACTATCAATATAGTGAACAACACATTGATTTCAGGTATAATCTAACATGTATTCCTGAGCTTATTTCCACTTAGTCATGATATATTGCCTTCTTCAAATATTTTTTTATTCAGTTAGGTGTTGTTTAAGGATTTCTGCAGTGATATTTATGAGGGATATTGATCAGCTTTTTTTCTGTGTGTGTGTGTGTGTGTGTGTGTGACGTCTTTGTCAGTTTTTTAAAATCAGGTTTATGCTGGTTTCATAAAACAGTTAAGAAGTGTTCCCTCCTCTCATATTTTCTGAAAGAATATGTGTAATATCTGTGTTATTTCTTCCATAAATATCTGTAGAATTCACCAGTAAATCATCTGGGGCTGCAGTTTTCTTTGTTAAAAGGTTTTAAATAGACCTCCTGTTACTGTTCTGACATGTAAGAGGCAGAAGTCACCACTCAGTCCTAAAAACAGTGAAAAAGCTAAACGAATTAAAACAACACTTCTTAAATCCATTGAAGTGAGGTCAAAGAACTCCTGCTCCCAAATTTGAGAGACCTACAGGTAAATACAGATAATCACAACTTTCCAGAGCAGAATCCCATGATTAGGAATCTCTGGGGGAACTAGTGCCAAGTGGGAAAACCTGAGCTGTAATTGATGAGTTTCTGGAGGCTCAGTGTCGATTTTTCTATTTCTGCAAAAACCACCATTGGGATTGCAATCGTCTTAGTAATAATTTTTTAAATATTTATTTATTTATTTATTTATTTATTTATTTATTTATTTATTTTTGGCTGCATCAGGTCTTACTTGCGGCATGCGAGATCTTCGCTGAGGCATGTGGGATCTTTCGTTGCAGTGCACGGGCTCTTCATTGCAGGCTCTCTAGTTGTGATGCGCAGGCTTCTCTCTAGATGTGGCGAACAGGTTTTCTCTCTCTAGTTGTGGCGTGCAGGCTCCAGGGTGTGTGGGCTCTGCAGTTTGTGGAATGCAGGCTCTGTAGTTGAGGCGCCCGAGCTCAGTAGTTGTGGGGAGAGGCTTAGTTGCCCCGTGGCATGCGGGATCCTAGTTCCCTGACCAGGCAGCGAACCCACATCCCCTACATTAGAAGGCAGATTCTTCACCACTGGACCACCAGGGAAGTCCTGTCTTAGCAATATTAAGTCTAACAATCATAAACATGGGATGTCTTTCCATTTATGTGTCTTCTTTTATTTCTTTCAGCAAAGTTTTGTAGTTTTCAGTGTGTAAGTCTTTCACTGGTGTGGTTAAGTTCATTCCTAAGAATTTTATTCTTTTTGATGCTATTGTGGATGGAATTGTTTTCTTAATTTCCTTTTCAGATTATTCACTGCTAATGTATAGAAATACAACTAATTTTTATGTGTTGATCTTGTATAGTGCAACTTTACTGAATTCATTTATTATTTCTAATGGGGTGTGTGTGTGTTGTGTGTGTGTGATCATTATGGTTTTTATATATAAGTTCATGAATTCTATGAACAGAGATAATTTTACCTCTTCCTTTCCAATTTGAATGCCTTTTATTTCTTTTTCTTGCTTAATTGGTCTGGCTAGGACTTCCACTACTGTGTTAAATAGAAGTGGCTAAAGTGGGCATCTTTGTCATGTTTCTGATCTTAGGGGAATTTTTTTCCATTTTTCACACTGAGTACAATGTTAGCAGTGGGTCTTTCATATACGGCCTTTATATCGTTGAGATGTTTCCTTCTATTCCTAGTTGTTGAGTGTTTTTCCTATGAAAGGGTGTTGAATTTTATCAAATCCTTTTTCTGCATCAATTGAGATGGTCATTTTTTTCCCTTCATCCTGTTAACTTGGAGTATTATATTGATTGATGTTGGTAATTTGAACCATTTGGTCATGGTGTATCCTTTTAATGTGCTGTTAAATTCTGTTAGCTAGTTTTTTCTTTTTTTCTGAGAATTTTTTGCATCCTTAATCATGAGGGATATTGGCTTATAGATTTATTTTCTTATGGTGTCTTTGTCTGGCTTTGGTATGAGGGCAATGCTGGCCACATAAAATGAGCTTGACAACATGCCTTCTTTAAATTTTTTGAAGAGTTTGAGGAGTACTGGTGTTAATTCTTTAAATGTTTGGTAGAATTTACTATTGAAGCTATCTGCCAGGGCTTTCCTTTGTTGAGACATTTCTGATTATTGATCCAATGTCCTTAATACTTATAGGTCTATTCCAGTTTCCTATTCTTCCTGATTCAGTCTCGGAAGGTTGTATATTTCTATGATTTCTTCCATTTTGTCTAGGTTACCCAATTTTTTGGTATACAATTTTTCATAGTACTTTCTTATAATCTTTTATTTCTGTAAGATTTTTTGTGATGTCCCGTCTTTCCTTTCTGATTTTAGTTACTTGAGTCTTCTTTATTTTTTAATTTAATCTAGGTAAATGTTTTCTAATTTTATTGATCTTTTTGAGGAATGAACATTTTTTAAACTTTATTTTACATTGGAGTATAGTTGTTTAGCAATGTTGTGTTAGTTTCAGATGTACAGCATATTGATTCAGTTATACATATACATGTATATATTCTTTTTCAAATTCTTTTCCCATTAGGTTTTTTTTTTAAAAAACGTCTTTATTGGAGTATAATTCCTTGACAATGGTGTGTTAGTTTCTGCTTTATAACAAAGTGAATCAGCTATACGGAATCTAAAAAAAAAAAATGGTTATGAAGAACCTAGGGGCAGGACAGGAATAAAGTCACAGACGTAGAGAATGGACTTGAGGACACAGGGAGGGGGAAGGGTAAGCTGGGACGAAGTGAGAGAGTGCATGGACTTATATATACTCCCATTAGGTTTTTACATAATATTGAGCAGAGTTCCCTGTGCTATACAGTAGGTCATTGTTGGTTACCTATTTTAAATATAGCAGTGTGTACATGTCAATCCCAAACTCCCAGTTTATCCGTCCCCCACACCCTTTCCCCCAGTAACCAAAAATTCATTCTCTAAGTCTGAGTCCGTTTCTGTTTTGTAAATAAGTCCATTTGTATCATTTTCTTAAGATTCTGCATATAAATGATAACTATGGTATTTCTCTTTCTCTGTTTGACTTACTTCACTCAATATGACAATCTCTAGGTCCATCCATGTTGCTGAAAATGGCATTATTTCATTTTTTTAATGGCTGAGTAATATTCCATTGTATACATGTACCACATCTTCTTTATCCATTCCTCTGTTGATGGACATTTAGGAATAAACATTATGTTTCACTGATTTTCTCTATTATTTTCTATTCCCTATTTATCTCTGCTCTTATCTCTTTATTTCCTTCCTTTTGCTAGATTTGGGTTTAGGTTTTTGTTTTTTTATAGTTCCTTTAGGTGTAATTTTAGGCTGTTGATTTGAGATCTTTTTTAATGTAAACATTTAAAACTATAAAATTTTCTCCTAGCACTGCCTTCACTGCATTCCATAGGTATTGATATGTTGTGTTTTCATTTTCCATTTTCTCAAGATATTTTCTTATTCCCCATGTGATTTCTTCTTTGAACGATTGGTTAAGAGTTGTTTTATTTCCATACATTTGCGTACTTTTAAATTTTATTTCTGATATTGATTTCTAATTTTATTCAATTGTGACTGGAAAAGATACTTTGTATGATTTCAGTTTCTATAATTTATTAACACTTGGTTTGTGGCCTAACTATGGTCTATCCTGGAGGTTATTCTATGCACACTTGAGAAAAATGAGTATTCTGCTAATGTTTGCTGAGGTGTACAATATATATATCTGTTATGTCCAATCAGTCTATAGTTTTGTTCAAGTCTTCTATTTCCATATTGATATTTGGTCTGGTTGTTTTATCCATTATTGAAACTGGGATATTGAAGAGTCTCCTGGTGGTATTGTAGATCTATTTCTTTTTTCAGTTCTGTGAATGTTTGCTTCATACATTTAGTAGTTCTGATGTTCAGTGCATATGTGTTTATAATTGTTATAACTTCATGGTGAATTGACCCTTTTTCATTATAAAAAGTCCTACTTGATAAGAAATAGGAATAATTTATCTGGAGAAAGTCACAAATTGTAATTGAATTATAATGAAGCACTTGAAATATCTTCTTTGATAAGAAAAATATTGAAAATATCTCAATTCTTCCTATGTATTTGATAGAAATGAAACTGCTTCTGATTGGTACAATTGTGCAAATGGCCATTGCTCTGAATTTAATTAATCTGAATTTAAGATGGTGTTTGTGATCCTCCTAGAACCACTGCAGGTAGAAGCCAGGTGGAGGGACTTCCCCGGTGGTGCAGTGAATAAGGATCCACCTGCCAATACAGGGGACACGGGTTTGATCCCTGGTCCAGGAAGATCCCACATGTCGCGGAGCAACTAAGTCCGTGCGCCACAACTACTGAGCCTGCGCTCTGGAGCCTGCATGCCACAACTACTAAGCCCGCGTGCAGCAACTACTGAAGCCCCCGTGCCTAGAGCCCGTGCTCTGCAACAAGAGAAGCCACCACAAGGAGAACCCCGTGCACCATGACGAAGAGTAGCCCCCATTTGCCACAACTAGAGATAGCCTGCACGCAGCAATGAAAGCCCAACACAGCCAAAAATAAATAAAATTAAATCTTTAAAAAAAAAAAAAAAAGAAAAGAAGGCTGGTGGAAAAAGGATGCTGAAAAAAGCGTCCAAGACAGGAGAATGGACAAAAAGAATGAACATCTATTACCTGTCTGTTCTGAGCAACAGAACTCATCTAGTCCTTCTTTCATTCATTCATTTGTGCAGCCAATATTTACCAAGCGACTGCTTTGACACCAGGCACCAGGAAAGGTTCTCTTGGTGAATAAGACAATGGCACAAGATGGGGTACCTCCCATACAGAGGAGACAGAGTCCTATGCAAATGTGTGCAGTCTGGGCCACACCTTCTGGGCAAACTTTTCAGCAAATCACCCCAGTGGAGAGGAAAAAGCAGGATCTGGAATCAGACAAGAGGAGTTTAAACTGCAGCTCCATTATTTAAAGACAGGAACCTCACCTGAGCAAGTTACATTGTCTTTCAGGGCCTCAGCTTTCCTCATCTGCAAAAATAGGCTGCTAATAACTCGTCACAGAATTGTTATAAAAACTGACAGTAAATGTAAAGCATCTAAATCAGTGTCATGTAAATATTAGGCACACAATAAAAACTGTATCCCTTAAGTGTATGGCAAGTACTCTTTGATTTCGTATCTTTCTTTAAGCATTGACATTTTAAACATGCCTAAGAAACACACATACAGTGCCGCAGAGGGTCCTGGACACTACCCAATGTCACTGGAAACAGTGAGAACTCTCTTTGATTGTGAAAACAGAGCTGCCCTGCTCCATCCAGATGCCCTGACAGCAGGTCCTCAAGCTGTAGCCCTCCATGTAAGGTAACTGATCAGAAAGGTGATGGTAACAATATGGCTTCCTCTTTCTTCTCTATTCCTGTGGGCGCACTTCGTCCTTTCCCTGCTGAATCACTGTAAAGGGTCTGCTATTTGACAACTGTCCCTCTCCTCTACATATTGAACCCAGGACACTGGACCCATGCATTTAGCGTGTTTTGGTGCCACCAGCTGAGGACAATAGTCAGACAGCCACCAACCCTGCTCTAACCAGGCTCCTTCTTATAGATTTTCCCTTTTAATAGAGAAGTGTTTCATAACAAGGGTTCTTTTCTCTTTCTTTTTATTTTGTGTCATCAAGTCTGAAATGTACTGTAACAAACTTTCCATAGAGCTTTTTAACGAAGTATTTGTACCTGCATTGTATTATCAAATGTTCACACCTCCTATAGGATAGAGAGCCTAGGACCACCAAATCACACAGTGTCAGAGCCAGCCTTTTCCTCCCAGTGCCAACTGACAAATTATTTTCACTGGAGCCGCCAGTGTCCCACTTCCTCCTTCGCATGAAGAAGAGAGGAGGGACGTGGGCTTGAGAACAGCACAATGGAGTCCTTGGCAACAGCCTACAGATATCAGAGGCCAAACCCAGACATTCCAGGATGAGATGAAGAGCAGAAGAAGATGACGGGAACTTGAGGAGTGGGATGAAGGTTTGGTAACTACTTGGTCCTGACAAACTAGAGAGATGGGACAGTCTAGAGTGACCTGGACATATGTCTCTGAGCCTGATGACCCAAAGTACAGCGTTGCCCAATGTGGATGGTGTCCCTGGATTGTGAAATCAGGGCCCTGTTATCCTCAAAGGACATTCAGAGAGTCATGAAGATAAAATAAACCAGGCACAGAGCTGGAGGTATAGGGACAGCTGAAAGGGCCTGACCCACGTGGGGAACCCCCCTCTTGGCCCATTTGATTTAATGTGCCAATTAGTCTCCAGCAGTTCTGTTTCCCAAGGGCTTTATAGAATCTACAGGGAAGGAAAATCCTGAAGAAAGGCTGAAATGGGTTCCTCCAGCTTGCCTGACTGCAGGAGCAGTAGGGCTGAGACAAGATAACATGAAGCCCTGAGTGTGAAAGTCAGATGATGGAGCTGAAATTACCAGAACATGCAAGGTGGTGATGGGGGAGGTCGGAAGCCTAATGGTTACCTGAATTCAGACCCAGCGATCAATGCCTCTGTGACCTTCATTCTGTCTACTCACCTGTTCATTGAGTGTCTGCTCCAGCCAGACACCTGGCTACAGAGAAGCTAAGATCAAGCCCCTGACCAAGAAGCTTCGCACTGGGACAGAGCTGCAAAGTGACCCTAGGTGCAGTGAAACATATCAACTCAGTCAATGAGACTCTTGGGTGGGGGGTGGGGAGGGAGTAGCTGTGTGAGGAGAATGCCAAAGTCAGGGCAGGTTAGTTCAGAGTTTGTAAACATGAGGGGCTTTGGCTCTGGAAAGGAGACAGGATCAGGACAGGTCCTGGATTCGGACTCAACCTCACTACCCTGGTCACAGCTGAGGGCACAGCTTCTGGGAGTGGTCAGCTCCCACTTCGTCCCCCCAAACGCCTCACCACCACCTTCTGTGCCTGTCCTGGGAAGGACAGGATCCAGAAACAAACCACGTGCCCAGGGTAGCCAGAGGGTTAGTTCTATGTCCAGCCCCCCACCTTCCGGAGGTGTACCTAGAAGACGACGGCCTTCCATTCAGAGCCTCTGTGTCAACACATCACGTGTTTCAACAACGCTGGCCTATTTGCTTGCTGGCTCCCGTTCTTTGCCCCGCCCGGGTGACTCAACGCCGCCAAGAGTACAAAAGTCAGGACGGTCCACCCTCCCACGAGTAAAGAGAGAGACAAGAGTGAGCCCCCGCACACCCCACGGGCGGCACGGACGATCCAGCGCCCCACGAAAGACACTGTTGCTTCCTGATGGCTCTGCCGTCTGTCACCCCGCGGCGGCTGGGACAGCGAGAGCCCCGCGACAGCACGGGGCAGCGGGGACAGAGCCCACCGGCCGCCTCGGGCTCCCGAGCAGGGCGCGCCCCCGGTCCCAGGCCTCGGCTCCGGGGGCCCTTGGCTCTCATCTTCGTCGTCCTGGGTGTCCTGCTCTCGGTGAGTCCCCGCCGCGGGTCCTGGCTCGGGGGAAGGATCGCCTGGTGGCCGGGAGTGGGCGGCAGAAGCGGGGGGGGGGGCGGTGGTGGCGGGGGGCAGGCGGACATGGCTGGGTGCCTGGCCGGGTCACCTGCGGCCGCGGGTATCCTAGCAGGATCAAAAGTGGGCAGAAGCGGGGCAAGGAGCAGAGTCATGGCCCGGCAGGACCGACCCGGGCCCAGAGGGAGAAGAGCTCGCGCTCCCCTTCCCGATCCGCGGCCCGGCTGGCCTCCTGAGCGGTCCCAGCAGTGTATTCCAGGCACTGGAGGGGGCAGTGTCACGCTGGAAACTCCCTGGCAAGCTGCCTGGAGCGACAGAGAGATGGGCTGTCTTTTCTTTCTTTCTTTTTACTATTTTACACTTACGCCTAAATTCTAAAACATACTCATGGCAAATTGGTTAAACAGCAGCCCACGAAGAAGGCTGCCTTCCACACGTTTTGTTCTGACCCTTGAGTTTCAGCAGGAAGCAGGTTCCCAGTTCCTTCTAGTCACATTGCCTGCGAGGCTGCGCTTAGATGACCATCGGGCAGCCAGGAACTGGAGCCGCCCCCTCCTTCCTTAGAGGTGGGAGAGGCAAACAGGAAAACCCATGGTGATGCACATCCTAAAGACACTCCAAGTGGAAAGGCTCCGCCCCTGCATGGTCCAGTTTCCTTATATGTTAAAAAAAAAAAAAAAATTTAAATGTGAAACCAACATTACAGGTGTCATGAAGTTTTAAATATTTTCATTTAACGAATTAATTCAGAGACGCAATAACATTTATAATCACAAAATGATTACAGAATTAATTTTTTTAAAAATTAGTCTATACTAGATGAGACCCATGTTTAAGGCTGCTGCATGAATGACTCACTTTAGTACGGCGGGTGTGTTTCCAGGTGAATGTGAGAATACCTGTGTAGACAAGGTCAAAATATGATCTTGATGGTTTGGGGAATGTGAGACCTAGGCCTCTGACATCCCAAACTCCCGTTCTCATCCCTCCTCATGGCTTTTTTAAAAATGCATTTACAGTCATGATCACTTTTCTTATATTCTGAGTTAATAACCAATTCCATTAGATGTCTTAGGTCAGTACATGCAGATTTATCCTATTCTTTTTAACAGCATAATATTTTATTGTATAGGTAAAGCAGATGTGGGTGAACCAGTTTATTTCGTTCTTGTCTTTCACGAATATCTTTTTAGATTATATCCTTGTTTGGTTTTTTTGTTTTGTTTTTTTTGCTAATTCCAACTGTACTGTAGTATATACCTTTGTATGTGTCATACATGTATGTGTACCGTCTATTGCGTAACTCCTTGGAAGTGAAATTGTTGTGTCAGTGGGTTAGGCAATTTTATACTTTCATTATATATAATGGCAAACTGTCCTCAAAAAAAGGCCGGACCATTTTAACTCACACCAGGAGTCCACAGGTATGCCTGTTTCCCTGCACCCTTGACACACTGAACTTTAATTCTTTGCTAGTCTAAGAAGTAAATATGGGGCACCATAGTGCTGTGGTTTTGATTCCTCGGTGCCAGTAGAGATTTTCAAGGATCCATGAGATTTCTGAGACTGGGAGTGGATGACCAGGAGACCCCAGATCAGGCAGCAGGGGAGGGGGCAGGGGGACAGCAGTCCCAGCTCTGCACTTGAATGGTGTCACCCAGGGCCAGTTACTGCCCCCAGCCCTGCCTGTCATGAGCTGAGGCCCATGTGTTCGGGCTCTTGGAAGGATGACATGAGATGAGCTGCAGAGCTAAGCTTGGTCCTCACCCAGGTCCCTGTTCTGCACATGTGATGGGGCCCCATTTCTGTTGTAGGTCTTCTACCCCAGGTTTCTCTCTCTTTCAAAGTGGCAACTGTGAGGTTCAGAGGCTCGGAAGCTCAGTCAGGCCGTAGGAGTCTCAGGGCTGCAGCTGGAGACTGCAGGCCTGCTCTGCTCCTCCCAGCTCTGGGACCCTGCGTACCCCTGCTTCCTGCTGTAAAATGGCAGGACGTGAACGTCTGCAGGGCCCTCTGGAAGCTGCTGAGAGCCGTGTGGGCGCTATGTGAGGCTGCGTGGGAGGACGAATCCCATCCTCAAGGCTGGTGTCGGTCACGCTGGTGCTGGGAGGGCCACAGGGCACGTGGTCTCCTATCCCCCCGGCCCCGCATGTATTGTCACCGTGGTGTGGGCTCCCTGGGGTGGGGCAGGAGCTTCTGAAGCACAGGGTGGAGTGCTGTGCTGGGGGGGTCATGGAGGAGCTCAGAGGAGCCCAGCGTCAGGTGGCGTCAGGGATGGCAGTGCAGGGCCTCAGGCCTGGTGAGCCCAAATGCTCTCAACTTGGCATCTGTTTTTTCCCATTATTTCTCTCTCATTTTGAATAGTTTCTATTGCTTTCTCTCCAAGTTCATTGATTTTCTACACATCCTAATCTGCTGTTAATCCCATCCAGCATATTTTTTTCCTTTGTTTGTTTTGTTTTTAAGACTTTATTCTTTTAGAGCAGTTTTAGATTCAAAATAAAATCGAGAGGAAGGTACATAGATTTCCCGTATACCCCCTGTCCCCACACATACATGGTCTCCTCCATTATCAACATACCCACCAGAGTGGTACATGTGTTATAATTGGTGAACCTACACTGACACATTCTAATCGCCCAAAGTTCGTAGTTTACATTACGGTTCACTCTTGGCGTTGTAAGTTCTATGAGCTTGGACGGATGTATACCATTGTTACGGTATCATACAGAGTATTTTCACTGCCCTAAAAATCCTCTGTGCTTTGCCTATTCATTCCTCCCTGGCCCCCAGCCGCTGGAAATCACTGATCTTTTTACTGCCTCCATAGTTTTGCCTTTTCCAGAATGTCATGCCATTGGAATCATACAGTATGTAGCTTTTTCAGATTGGCTTCTTTCACTTAGTGATATGCATTTGAGGTTCCTCCATGTCTTTTCATGGCTTGATAACTTATTTCTTTTCTGGCCTGAATAACATTCCATTGCCTGGATGTACCACAGTTTATTTATCGATTCACCTACTGAAGGAAATCTTGGTTGTTTCCAAGTTTGGGCAATTGTGAAAAAAAGCTGCTATAAACATCTGTGCTCATGTTTTTGTGTGGACGTACATTTTCAAGTCATTTGGGTAAATACAAAGGAGCGCAATTGCTGGATTATATGGTAAGAGTATGTTTAGTTTTGCAAGAAACCACACAACTATCTTCAAAGTGGCTCTGCCATTTGCATTTCTACCAGCAGTGATTGAGAGTTCCTGTTGCTCCACCTCTTCATCAGCATCTGGTGTTGTCAGTGTCCAGGTTTTGGCCATTCTTATAGGTGTGTACAGCATCTCATTAGTGTTTTACTTTGTATTTCCGTGATGACGTATGATGTGGATCAACTATTTGTATGCTTACTGGCCATCTGTATATTTTCTTTGGTGAGGTATCTGTTAAGGTCTTTTGTCCATTTTTTAACAGAGTTGTTTGTTTTCTTATTGTTGAGTTTTTTTTTAAGTTCTTTGTATATTTTGGAAAACAGTCCTTTTTAGATGTATCTTTTGCAAATACTTTCTCCCAGTCTGTTACTTGACTTCTCATTCTTTTGATATTGTCTTTTTCAAAGCAGAATTTAATTTTAATGAAATCCAGCTTATTGGTTATTTCTTTCATGGATCATGCCTTTGGTAGTTGTATCTAGAAAGTCATCACCAGGGACTTCCCTGGTGGTCCAGTGGTTAAAAATCCGCCTTCCAATGTAGGGGACACATGTTCAATCCCTGGTCTGGAAACTAAGATCCCACTTGCCACAGGGCAACTAAGCCCATGCGCTCTAGAGCCCACACACCACAACTACTGAGTATGCGTGCTCGAGAGCCCGTGCGCCAAAATTAGAGGGAAGCCCGCATGCTGTAACAAAGAGCCTGTGCACCACAACAAAACAGCCCACATGCCGCAACTACGACCCAATGCAGCCAAATAAATAAATAAATATTAAAAAAAAAAAAGTCATCACCAGAGCTAAGTTCATTTAGGTTTTTTCCTATGTTGTCTTCTAGGAGTTTTATAGTTTTGTGTTTTACATTTAGTTTTGCTAAGTTTGAGTTAATTGTGTAAAGGGTGTAAGGTCTGTTGACTTAAAAAACATTCACAACCTGAAAGTTGAGAGTTATGTTTTATTCAGTGGGAATTTTTATTTAATTTTATTTATTTATTTATTTTTGGCCATGCCGCATGGCATGCAGGATCTTAGTTCCCTGACCAGGTATCAAACCTGCGCCCCCTGCAGTGAAAGCATGGAGTCTTAACCACTGGACCGCCAGGGAAGTCCCTCGGTGGGAATTTTTAGGACTTCAAGCCCGGGAGGCAGCATCTCAAGTAACCCTGAGAGAAGTGCTCCAAGGAAGCGAAGGGGGAGCTAGGATATATAGGAGTTTGCAACAAAGGGCAGGTAGTCGGGAACATCAAAAGATTATTGTTGGCACAGTGGTTGAGAATCTGCCTGCTAATGCAGGGGACACGGGTTCGAGCCCTTGTCTGGGAAGATCCCACATGCCACGGAGCGACTAGGCCCGTGAGCCACAACTACTGAGCCTGCGCGTCTGGAGCCTGTGCTCCGCAACAAGAGAGGCCGCGATAGTGAGAGGCCCGCGCACCGCAATGAAGAGTGGCCCCCGCTTGCCACAACTAGAGAAAGCCCTTGCACAGAAACGAAGACCCAACACAGCCAAAAATAAATAAATAAATGAATTAAAAAAAAAAAAGGAAAAAGAAATGTTCTCCCTTTAAAAAAAAAAAAAAAGATTATTGTTAATGAAAGAAAACCAGATATCCCAAGTTAAGGAATTTAGCACCTTTCTACGTATGGGAAGATGCAAGAGTCAGGTCTCACAGAAATCATTCCTTTAGTATGCACCTAACCTATCTGGGGCCAGAATCCTGTGTTTTCAAATCCTGAGTTTCCTCAGGGTTTTCACATCCTGAGCTTCCTCAGGTCGCAGGTG
Organism: Balaenoptera physalus; assembly: GCF_965194825.1. Classification (NCBI taxonomy): domain Eukaryota; kingdom Metazoa; phylum Chordata; class Mammalia; order Artiodactyla; family Balaenopteridae; genus Balaenoptera; species Balaenoptera physalus. The sequence goes on along the minus strand of NC_138886.1, from coordinate 108,352,125 downwards.
GCCGCAGGTGAAGGCCGCTAGATGGCAGGTATTCTTTCCTTCCTGAGGCCTGTATCTAGATTTATTTTTTGCATGTGGACATCTAGTTGTTCCAGTCCCAATCACTATATCTGTCATTACAGATATGGTATTTCTAAAATTTCTAGAAGTTCCATTTGGTTTTTTTGGGGTTTTTTTTTTTTTTTTGTATATATATATCATCCATCTCTCTCCTGATTGTGTTCATTTTCTTCTTTTATGTCCCTGAGTATATTTATAAGATTCAGATAGCTGTTTTATAGTCTTTGCGTATTAATTCTATGGTCTCTGTCACTTTCTACAATTTCTATTGACTGAATTTTTCCTACTTACGGTGATGTTTTCCTGCTTCATGCCTTGTCATTTTTTATTAAGTGATACAGATGGTGAATTTTGTTTTCTTAGGTATTCATTTTTGTTGTGTTCTTTTAAAGAGGGCTGGGTATTGTTCCAGTCATAGTAAAGAAAATTGAATATCAGTTTGATCTTCCAATATTTGCTTTTAAATTCGATGCCTGGGCTACACTTGCCTTATTGGGGCATTGAATTCATTAACTACAAAGGACTTAGTAGTTAACCTCTGATATGTCGGCAGCGCCCCTATTATGCAGTCTGCCCACTCTGGTTAATGGGAGCATGAACAATGCCAGCCCCGGGCGAGCCTCGATGCCTGTCAGTCTGCTGATTTCCAGTGGTCTCTTCTCAGCCTGGGGTGGGTCCCTCCCGCGCGTGCACAGATCAGCGCTCACCCACACACTGGATGGGCCCCTCTTCACGTCTCCAGAGCTCTCTCTGGGCAGCTTTTCTTCTCCAGTTCTCGCCCTGCATTCAGCCTCCTGGAACTCCTCTCTGTCCCCTCAACAGAGGCCACGTGGCCCCTGTCGGATCCCTTCCTGAACTTCAGCCTGGAAACTGTCCCTAGGCAGGATGCTGAGGCCAACCCTAGGCTCACCTCCTTTGTGTCCTGGGGATGGTGCTGTATTTTTATTCTGACATATTTTCTTAATTTAACCCTTTATTTTAAAACACTCAAAATTACAGAAAATTTGCATATATTGTACAAAACCCTTTATCCTGACCATCTGAAAACTAGATGCTAACGTGATAAACGTCATTCCTGAACACTTCGGTGTGTACTCCCTACAAACAGGAACATTCTCCCCCACAGCCACAATACAACCTTCAAATCAGAACATTAACATCGACACATTATTACTGTCTAATTCGCGGACCTCATTCAAATTTCTCCAATTGCTCTTATGTCATTTATAGCTCAGAGATTGTGACACAAATTGTCACTTTTCTGTGACTCTCTGGTATTTAATAGATCATTGACAGGTTCCACTAGGGACAGCTTGTCAGGCGCCTTAAAATTTTTTTAAAAATTGTGGTAAAATATACATCACATAAAATTCACCATCTTAACCATTTTTCAGTGTATAGTTCACTAGCATTAACTATATTCTCATTGTGCAACCAATCTCTAGAGCTATTTTCATTTTGCAAAACTGAAACTCTCTACTCGTTAAACAACAACGTCCAAATTCTCCCCTCTACCCAGTCCCCGGCAATGGCTATTCTACTTTCTCTGTGAACTTGACTACTCTAGGGACCTCACGTAAGTGGAATCATACGGTATTTTTGTGATTGGCTTATTTCACTTAGCATAGTGTCCTCAGGTTCATCCGTGTTGTAGCATGTGCCAGAATTTCCTTGTTTTTTAAGATGAATACTATTCCATTTTATGTATATACCACATTGTTTATCCATTCATCCACTGATGGACATTTGGATTACTTCCATCTTTTGGCTATTGTGAATAATGGTGCTATGAACATGGATGTACAAATATCCCTTTGAGACCTTGCTTTCAATTCTTTTGGGTATATACCCAGAGATGAAATTGCTAGATCATATAGTAATTTTATTTTTAATTTTTTGAGAAACCCCCAAATTTTATGGAAACTGTTTTCCATAGGGGCTGCATCATTTTACATTCCCACCAACAGTGCACAAGACTTCCAATTTCTCCACATCTTTGCCAACACTTGTAGTTTATGGGTTTCTTTTTTTCTTTCTTTCTTTTTCTTTTAAGAGTGGCCATCCTAATGGATGTGCAGTGGTACCTCATTGTGGTTTTGATTTGCATTTCCCTAATGATTCGTGATGTTGAGCATCTTTTCATGTGCTTATTGGCCACTTGTATATCTTCTTTGGAAAAACGTCTATTCAAATCTTTTACTTATATTTTAAAATGGTTGTTTATTATTATTATTGTTGTTGTTGTGTTGTAGGAGTTCTTTATATATTCTGGATATTAACCCCTTATCAGATATATGATTTTCAAACATTTCTCCCATTCTGTGGTTTGCCCTTTCACTCTGTTAATTGTGTTTTTTTGATGCACAGAAGTTTTAAATTTTGATGTTAGCACAATTTATCTATTTTTTTCATGTTGCCTATGCTTTTGGTGTCATATCCAAGAAGTCATTTCCAAATCCCAGTTCATGAAGAACTGCCCCTATATTTTCTCCTAAGTGTTTTATAGCTTTGACTCTTATGTTTCTATCTTTGATCCATTTTGAGTTAATTTTTGTATATGGTGTAAAGTAAGGGTCCAAGTTCATATTTTTGCATATGGATATCCAGTTTTCCCAAGATTGTCCTTTCTCCGTTAAATGATTTTGGTACTCCTTGTCAAGTCATTTGACCATATATGCAACAGTCTATTTCTGGACTATCTGTTCTATTCTATTGGTCTAGATGTCTGAGGCACCTTTTTAACCCAGAAATTCATTATTTAATCAACATTTGGTGAACAAAAAATTATTTAATGTTTGATTCTGTATCCTGATTTTTTTAAGTTTGCATATTATATAACCCTCATTCATAAATGTGTGTGTGTACGTAAGAGAAAGAGAATATTCACACATATGGTGAAATAGTGGAACTAAATGAGACAAAACATTAATGGATGCTATTTCTAAGATGAGGGGATCATATATAGTTTTTGTATTCTTATAAAAATTTTACCTGCTAATATTTTCTAGAATAAACACGTTTTCTTCTATAAGAGAAAAGGATAAAGAAGAGTTTTTCAAGTGTATGTTACTTGGCTAGCCCCAAATCATGAAAGTTCAAACATAAATACTGAAGAATATTTAAGAGTTTGGAGCTGGGAGAAAGGTGTAAGTTCTGCTTAGTTTTGGAGGTGAGGTGAAAGGAATGTGGAATGGATTCTGGGAGGGGTGAGAGTCTGGAAGCCACTCATGCCTGTCCCTGTTTTGTCCCTATAGGTCACAGCTGCCTCAACCATGCCCACAGGGAAGGATGGAGTTCACCAGCAATCAGCTGCCCCACAGAGATGGAAACGCAGCCTCTCAGAGAAGTTGTGTGCACCAGGTACATTCTAAGACTGATCTCCAGCCCTTACCCCACCCTTGTCTCCAAGTCCTTCTGGTCTTCTGATTCCTGCGGTTCCTGGTTCTTATTCCGCAGGCATTTACTGGAAGTCTTCCATGTGCCAGGCGCTGTGCCAGTGGAGGGCACGAGGCCCCCGCCCTCCTGGAACCCTCCTCCTAGGATGGTACCCAGACAGATGGACAAACATGACAGTCAGAGAGATGAGCTAGGAACTGTGAGGATAATTGAGTGATGGGTGGGACAGAGTCGGGGTTGGTGAGGCCGCCTGGGGTTGGTGACTTTGGTGCAGAGAGCCAGGTAGAGTGCTCCTGAGGGGGCCCCCGGGAACTGTCACCCCAGGGGGCAGGGCTGGGCTTGTTTTAGCAAAGCTAGGGGGCAGCTGGGGTGAGTGGAGGGTGGAGAGGTCAACAGGACAGGTGGGAGGAGATCACACGGGGTCCTGGACACTGTGGAGGGAGCATGGGTTTTATTTTGTTAGTAAGGGACATCTCCAAAAAGTTTTAAGCAAAAGACTGAAGGAATCAGGTTTGTTTTAGGCAGAGGACCAATGGGATAAGAGCACACTCTTGGATTGAAAGGGAGCAAGACCAGAAACAGGTGGAGAGCCTTCCAGGGCATGTCTGTGAAGTGCACCCCTGGTTCTTCTACCTGGTGTGATATCTGTGTTCCATATGGTTCTATGAGCCACAGGAAAACATCAGGAACCATGCCTGGCAGGGTGGTTGACTGGAGTTTTTGTTTTGCACGTGTTTCCTTTACCCCAAGAAGGAAAGTGAGTTAGAAATTGATTTTCTGCCCAAGGGCTTCCAGAGTTGGCAAGAGTAGCACTGAGGGGTGCTTAAAAACCCTTTAAAACTGTGCATTTCCATGAGCATCATAAGAAAGACTCTTGTGCCTTTCCATTCGATGTTCAGTGTGGGCTTGTCAAAGTGTCAGGATGTGGAGAGGGAAGAGCTTAGCCCCAACCAAACACACAAACGAAACTAAATGCACAAGGGCTTCCAGCACCTGTTGCTGTGGTCCGGGGTCAAGATGGGTGAGCTTGAATATGGTGGTGAACAGAGCCATGGGAAGATTAGGAAGGATGAGGGATATACTGAGATAATTCTTTCTCTTTATAAAATTGTAAGAGAAATTTCTCATATATATTTGCAGTAGTTTTGTGATTTTCTATTTTATAATTAAGTCATTGATTCACCCAGATTTTATTTTCTTATAAGAAGAGAGTAAGAAAGACATTTCATTGTTTTCCAGTAGTCTTCTTAGTTGCCCCAGCACCATTATTAAATAATCACATTTTTATCATTGATATAAATTGTCATCATGATAATACATTATTAAGTTTTCTGTAAGGTAGGGTTTTTAGAGTATATTCAATATTGATAAAAATAAATCAGGGGACTCACGGACAACATGTAGAAGAATTATGGTTTTGGTTTTTCTGTCCCCATTCTGACCATCTCTACCTTTTAATTGGAGAGTTTAAATTATTTACATTTAACATTATTACTGATAAGGTAAAACTTACTTCTGCTCTTAGGTATTTAATTCTTTATGTCTTATGTATTTTGTTCCTCAATTTCTCCATGACTGCCTTTTTAAAAATTTGGTTGATTTTTTTAGTACTATTTCAATTCCCTTCTTCTTTCCTTTTCTGTGTATTTTTTAGTTATTTTCTTAGTGGTTACCATGGAGATTAGAATTACCATCTTAAACTGATAAAAATCTAGTTTTTATAATGCTGATAACATTTCAATGGAATCCAAACACTGTGCTCCTATACATCTCCATCTCTGCTCTTATATATTGTCTTCAGAGATCACATCTTTGTACATTGTGCGCCCATTAACAGGGATCTTCTGGAGATGTGTATGGGTGTCAAGTTGACAAGGGGTGGGCTTGTGATGGTTAATTTGATGTGTCAACTTATTTAGGTCACGGTACCCAGATAATTGGTCAAATACTTTCTAATGTTTCTGTGAAGGTAGTTTTTTAGATAAGATAACATTTAAATCAGTAGACTTTGAGTGAAGCATATTACCCTCCTTAATGTGGGTGAGCTTCATCCAATCCGTTGAAAGTCTTAATAGAAAAAGATTCACCTTTCTGGAGGAAGAGGGAATTCTGACAGTAGAGTGCCTTCAGAATCAAACTGCAACTCTTCCCTGTCTGCCTACCCTGTGTGAACCAGTCCCTTAAAATATCTTTTTCTTTCTATACACACACGAACACACACACACACACACACACACACACACACACACACTCCGTTTCTCTCTATTGGTTCTATTTCTCTGGAAAACAAATAGAAAAATTTTAAAGATTTAAAATCTTTTTGACCATACTCAATCTTCAAATAAAGACAACAACAAGATCATAGTTCTAACATGATCCAACACTGCTGCATACGTCTGAAAACACACCTATATTTTCTTTAGAAGAGGATGCAATGTCCTTGGGTGACTTTTACTCTTCTCCGTGATATCTCATAACTTAAATACTGTGATGTAAGTTAACAATACTTAAATACTATGATATAAAGTCAATATATCTTATGTTATGTGATAAGGGGATAAGAGAGGAAAGAAAACAAAGATATTTGCTTAACATATATAAATACAAGAGCACAAGCATAACATAATAAAGAAGACATTTATAACAATTACAGCCCTTGTTTCCATAACTGGTCATGCAGTCATAGCTGGTATTTAAACCATCTTCTACTACCCATTCCATTTTCCCTGCCCTCAGCAAGCATCTTAGCTGATCATGGCTCTGTGCATGTTAGAGTGAGCCAAGCCTTCATTCCTGAGGGGTCTAAGGCATTAGTCCTGCCTGAATCGAATTGTTATAGATTTCCATTGACTTTAATCACAACGCACGGTAATTCTAAGAAACACCCTAAGGGATCTTTTGGATTCTAGACATGATCTTCCTTACCTTCATTGTGTAGTAGTAGTTCAATTTCCCCTTGGCAGTCAGGGTCAGCACAGTAACTTCTTTGCCTGCTAATTCAGAGACATGAAAAGCCCTACGTGGCTGGGTGGCATTCTTAACTGCCAGTTCAATTGAATCATCGTTGTGTCTTCTGGTGGAAACATTCCTCCCTTTAGAACTAAACCTCTAGGCCAGCAGAGCATAAAGTCATGGGAACAAGAAGCAAAATTTTGGCGAGTGTATAGTTAGTGGTAATAGTGAGTAGTAACACTCCCATTTCCACTCCTTGGTTCCTGGATCCATGAATGCTGGCCATGGAAGAAAATATTATACATTGGATGCTGATTCAGAGCATATACAGCCTTATGGAAAACCTTGTCCCAATCTTACAAGGTATTGCCATCTAGCTGGCATTGCAACTGAGTTTTCGAAAGGTCATTCCACCATTCTATCAAGCCAGATGATTCAAGATGGTGGAGAGCATGATAAGACCAGGGAATTCCTTGGGAATGAGCTCATTGCTGCACTTCACTTACTGTCAAGTGAGTTCCTTGGTCAGATCAATGGTGCGAGGCATACCACAGCGGTGGATAGGCATTCTGTAAGTCCATGGATGGTAGTTTTGGCAGAAACATTGCATGTAGGAAAGGTAAATTCATCTTCAGAGTGTCTATTCCAGTAAGAACAAAATGTTGCCCGTTTTCATGATGGAAGTGGTCCAGTGTAATCAACCTGCACAGCATTCTCTTGTTCTGGGCACAGCTCAAAATTAGCAGCTTTTTGGGTCACTCAGTAATAGGCTGGAATAACACATCAAAATGAGGAATATGTCGCCTCTGAAACCTAAAGAAGCCCATTAAATGTTGTACCTTTTTCTCGGTTGTAGGGGGAGCCAGAGGGAACAGCTTATCCTTTACCTTAGAAAGGATAACTCAACATGCCCCACACCACAGGACCCCTAGACATTTCAATGAGGCAGGAGGCCCCTGAATTTTTGTTGGATTTCTTTCCCACTCTTTAATATACAAACATCTTACCAGAGTACTTACTACTCCTTGCTCACTAGGTCCAATCAGCATAACATTGTCGATGTAATGAACCAGTGTGATGTTGTGTATAAGGGAAAGGACATCAAGACCTTGTGAACTATATTATGACACAGGACTGGAGGGCTGATGTACCTCTGAGGCAGGACAGTGTAGGTATATTGCTGGACTTGCTGGTTGGTGGTCTTTACTAACAAATATGAAGAAAAAAGCATTTGTCAGATCAATGGCTGCACACCAGGTACCAGAGGATGTGTTAATTTGCTTTCACAATGAAACCACATCTGGTGCTGCAGTTGCGATGGTTGAGCTTACAATAATCCACTGTCATTCTCCAAGATCCATCTGTCTTCTGCACAGGCCAGATAGACAAAATGGATGGGGATGCATCCTTCAAGTCCTGGATGGTGGCACTGATTTCTGCAGTCTCTCCAGAAATGCAGTATTGCTTTTGGTTTACTATTTTTCTAGGTAGAGGCAGTTCTAGTGGCTTCCACTTGGTCTTTCCCACCTAATAGCCCTCATTCTACATCTCAGGAAACTAATATAAGGATGCTGCCAGTTGCTGAGTATGTCTCTTCCAATTATGCATTTCAGAACTGGAGAAATCATGGCATGATGTATTTGGGGGCCCATTGGACCCTCTGTGAGATGGACCTGAGCTAAAACTCCATTGTTCACCAGACCTTCATAAGCCCCTATTCTGACTTGTGGACCATGGTGATGGTTTGGGTCTTCTGGAATTGGTGTCAGTTCAAAGCCAGTGTCCAGTGATCTCTGAAAGGTCTGATTATTTCCTTTTCCCCAAAGCAGTCAGTCTGGTAAAAGACTGTAGGTCCCTTTGGGGAAAGCTCAGAGAAAGATTAACAATATAAACTTTTGGCAGTATACCAGGGTTTTTCCTCAAGGGTACCCAGATTCTCCTTCATTTGAAGAGTTCTAGGTCTGTAAAGAGGATGGGAATTGATTGAGGGGACATGACTCTGTTTTTATGATTCAAGTTAGACTTTTGATCACTTGACCTAGAATTTTTCTACTTATACATATCATGTACAAATTTAGTAGACTTTTCTATATATTTCAGTTCTAGGAACGCCATAATCAACTTGCCAATGTCATAGGTTTCTGTGAGTAAGACTATTCTGAGCAGTACTTTGACTCTGCTGTCCATTAAATAACCACACCCACCTTACGTTTGGCCATTGAGTGCCACCACTTGGCCCCTGCCACCTTGGCATCCAATTACCCTCATTATATTTAGATTTCCCAGTTCAGTAGCCGCAGTTCCCACAGTGCTTTCTGGTCTACAGAGAAGAGCAATCACAGAGCTCTTCAAGGATGCTAGGGATCCTTCACAAATTTATTTCCCAGAGTACTAGTGAAAGACGTGTCCTCTGGACCATCCCAGAGTGTGTGAGCAGGTCTTAAATGTCAAACCCACTCTAACATTCCAATCTCTTTGAGTCTTTCCCTTCCTCTGTAGTATAGGAAGGCAGGTCTGGCATTTCAACTTCATTTACTGTGAGCTACTTTTTAGTCAATGTTTCAGCCAGCCAACAAACTGACCAAACAAACAAACAATTAGAGCCCTTTGTAACTCCCAAATTGCAACATTAGTTGACCCATATCAATAAATGTGGCCGAATCCAACTTTATGTTCTTTCTACCATTATTCCACAACCTTAATATCCATCCCACACATATTCCCGAGATTCTGTTTAAATTGGAAAAATCAAGCAGCTCTTTTGGCGTGTACTGAACAATTTGTATTGTGATTCAGCCACTAGATACTGGGTTTGGTTTTCAGCACACTCACCTCTGCAGTTACAGGAAACAAGTGTCTCTTTCAGGGCAGACATAGAAGCTATCATGTCATTTATGCAGTGCTTAAGCTGGGAATTAAAATCCTTGAGCTCATTGTTTTCTACCCCCATTGTGTCCAGCAAAATTAAAAGCAGGCAGCCAATCTCATTTTGTTCATTAGTTTTATAACAATGTTCAAAGGAATCAGCAACAAAAACAAAAAAAAGACAAATGGAACTACATAAAACTCTAAAACTGTGCATCATAAGAAACAATCAACAGAGTGAAAAGACAGCCTACTGAATGGGAGAAAATATTTGCAAGTTGTATATCTGATAAGGGGTTAATATCCAGGGTATATAAGGAACTTTTACCACTCAACAACAACAACAAAGATAACCTAATTTAAAAATGGGCAAAGTTCTTGGATAGACAATTCTCCAAAGAAGACAAAAAAAATGGTTAATGAACATATGAAAAGATGCTCAACTTCTCTAATCATAAGAGAAATGCAAATCAAAACCACAATGAGATATCACTTTACATCCATTAGGATAGCCACTATCAAAAGAACAGAAAATGACAAGTGTTGGTGAGGATGTGGAAGGACTGGAGCCCTTGTGCACTATTGGTAGGAATGTAAAATGATGCAGTCATTATGGAAAACAGTATGAAGACTCCTAAAGAAAGATTAAAATAGAATCACCATATGATCCACCATTTCCACTTCTGGGAATATGCCCAAAGGAATTGAAAGCAGGATCTCAAACAGATATTTGCATACTCCTTCATATATGAGCTGCATTATTCACAATAGCCAAGAGGTGAGAGCAACCCAAATGTTCACCAAGAGTTGAATGGATAAAGAAAATGTGTTATATACACACAATGGAATATTATGCAGCCTTGAAAAGGAGGGAAATCCTGTCACATGCTACAACAAATAGCCAGTCACAAAAGGACAAATACTGTACGGTTCCACTCATAGAAAGTATTTAAAGTACTCAAAATCATAGAAACAGAAAGTAGGAAGATGATTGCCAAGGGCTGGGGAGAGTGGGGGGGGGGAATTACCATTTTTTAATTATAAAGGTAGTACACATAAGAGAAGGTCGTAAAAGGGTATTCATCAAAAACTCTTTATAGTGTTAACCTCTAAGACTTTGTAAAGGGGAGAAATTGCAATTTTACTTCTGAATTTTAATTTTTGTTTTACAGTAGGTTCTTGTTGGTTATCTATTTTAAATATAGCAGTGTGTACATGTCAATCCCAAATTCCCAGTCTATCCCTCCCCCCCTGCACCCTTTCCCCCAGTAACCATAAGTTCATTTTCTAAGTCTGTGAGTCTGTTTCTGTTTTGTAAATAAGTTCATTTGTATCACTTTTTTTTTTAAGATTCTGCATATAAGCAATATCATATGATATTTGTCTTTCTCTGTCTGACTTACTTCACTTCGTATGATAATCTCCAGGTCCATCCACATTGCTGCAGATGTCACTATTTTGTTCCTTTTCATGGCTGGGTAATACTCCATTGTATATATTTACCACATCTTCTTTACCCATTCATGTGTTTTTAGACATTTAGGTTGCTTCCGTGTCTTGGCTATTGTAAACAGTGCTGCAATGAACATTGGAGTGAATGTATGCTTTCAAACCATGTTTTTCTCCAGATATATGCCCAGGAGTGGGATCGCTGGATCATACAGTAGCTCTATTTTTAGTTTTTTTAAGGAACCTCCATACTGTTCTCCATAGTGTCTGTACCAATTTACATTCCCACCAACAGTACAGAAGGATTCCTTTTTCTCCACACCCTCTCCAGCATTTATTGTTTGTAGATTTTTTAATGATGGCCATTCTTACTGGTGTGAGGTGATATCTCATTGTTTTTATTTGCATGTCTCTAATAATTAGCTATGTTGAGCATCTTTTCATGTGCCTTTAAGAGACCTTGTCTCTTATTTGATTAGAAGATCCAGGGGTGATATTTTGCATATCTCTATTGTGACATCAATCCATGGACTATCCGTGCACTCCTTTCTCTTAATTTAAATTTTATTGAAGTATAGTTGAATTATAATGTGTTAATTACAGCTGTATGGCAAGTGACTCAGTTATACATATATATACATTCTTTTTCATATTGTTTTCCATTATATTTTATCACTGGATATTGAATATACTTCCCTGTGCCATACAATAGGACATTATTGTTTATCCATTCTATATATACCAGTTTGTATCTGCTATTCCCAAACTCCCAATCCAACCCTCTCCCACTCCCCTCCCCCTTGGCCATGCACTCTTTATTATAGGAAATAAAGGCATCAGTGTGTTTAAGTCTAAGCAGATTAGAGAACCAATTCTAATCCATCATCCTTAAGATTCTGTTCTGCTAGAATCGCTCTCAGTACCAAAAATTTGTTTTAGTAAGAATTATCCAGAGAAAAAGAACCAATAGAGAGTGTATGTATAGATAGAGAACTATTTTCAAGAATTGCTCATGCAGTTGTGGAAGCTGGCAAGTCCAAAATCCAGAAATCGGCTAGCAGTCTGCTGAATATAGAACTTCATGGTTGACAAGTTGTTTTTTGTTTTTGGTTTTTTTTCCTTCAGCACTTTATATTTGTCCCTCCACTGCCTTCTGGCCTCTATTATTTCTAATGAGAAATCAACTAATAACCTTATTGAGAATCCCTTGTCCTTGTATGTGATGAATCATGTCTTACGTGCTGGGTTTGTGTTTTTTTTACTTTTTTCGATACTACTTCCCCAGGTTGGGAGTGGGGAATTTGCATGCCTGCTGCTTTCCTTACCTCCCTCTCTGGATTCAAACCCTGATCCCCCATCACCCATGGTCACCACTGTCCAGGCAGCTACTACCATCAAAAGTTGATAGGGCAGACATTTGAATGGGTCATGGCCCCCATGGGGCCTGCAATGGGCTGATGTTATCTAGAGTCACTGAAGCCGGCAGCACCGCCCTCACTGGGGCTAGTGGGGAGGCTGACCAGGTTGCTTTTGAGCTGATAAATGCATGCACCACCCCCAAGGGGGTCAGCACTCATTGGTATGTATTAGCTTTAGAATTACCACAGTTATCCAAGTAGGAGAGGAACGAGGGACCAAAGGAAAAAAATATATATTTATATATATTATATCAAAAAATATATCCTAGTTTGATATAGTCCCATTTGTTTATGCTTTTGTTTCCCTTGCCTGAGGAGATGTATCCAAAAAAATATTGCTAAGACTGATGTCAAAGAGTGAACTCCTGATGCTTTCTTCTGAAGGTTTTGTGGTTTCAGGTGTTACATTAAAGTCTTTAAACCATTTTGAATTTAAATTTTTATATGGTGTGAGAAGGTAGTCCAGTTTATATGTAGCCTTACAGTTTTCCCAACACCATTTATTGAAGAGGCGTGTTTGTTCCTATTGTATATTCTTGCCTCTTTTGTCATAGATTAATTGTCTATATAAGTGTGGGTTTATTTTTGGACTCTCTGTTTTATTCCATTGATCTATGTGTCTGTTTTTGTGCCAGTACCATACTGTTTTGATGGCTGTAGCTTTGTAGTGTAGTTTGAAATCAGGGAGTGTGATACCTCCAGCTTTGTTCTTTCTCAAAATTGTTTTGGCTATTTAGGGACTTTTGTGTTTCATTAAAAATTTTAGAATTATTTTTTCTATTTCTGTGAAAAATGTCACTGGTGTTTTGATAGGAATTGCATTGAATCTGTAGATTTCCTCAGGTAGTGTTGTCATTTTAACAATATTAATTCTTCCAACATATGACCATGGTATACCTTTCCATCTCTTTGTGTTGACTTCAGTTTCTTTCATCAGTGTCTTAGTTTTCCAAGTACATTTCATTTACCTCCTTACTTAGATTTATTCCTAGTTATTTTATTCTTTTTGATGCAATAGTAAATGGGATTGTTTTGTAATTTCTGATAGTTCATTGATAGTGTATAGAAACAACAGATTTCTCTATATTAATTGTGTATCCTGCAACTTTACAGAATTCATTGATGAGCTCTAGTAGTTTTTTGGTGATGTCTTCAGAATTTTCTATGTATAATATCATGTCATCGGCAAACAGTGACAGTTTTGCTTCTTCTCTTCCAATTTGGATGCCTTTTATTTCTTTTTCTTGTCTGATTGCTATGGCTAGAACTTCCAGTAGTACGTTGAATAAAAGAGGCAAGAGTGGTCATCTTTTTCTTGTTCCTGATCTTAGAGGAAATGCTTTCAGCTTTTCACCATTGAGTATGATGGTAGTTGTGGGCTTGTCGTATATGGCCTTTACAATATTGAGGTGTGTACCCTCTATATCCACTTTGTTGAGAGTTTGTATCATATATGGATGTTGAATTGTGTCAAAAGCTTTTTCTGCCTCGATTGAGATGGTTTTTATTCTTCAGTTTGCTAATGTGGTGTATTACGTCATGTATTGAACCATCTTTGCATCCTTGGGATAAATCTCAATTGATCATGGTGTATGATCCTTTGAATGTATTGTTGGATTTGGTTTGCTTATATTTTACCGAGGATTTTTGCATCTATGTTCATCAGTGATATTGGACTGTAATTTTTCCCATACATTTGTCTGGTTTTTGTATCAGGGTGATGCTGGCCTCACAGTACGAGTTCAGAAGTATTTCTTCCTCTGCAATTTTTTGGAATAGTTTGAGAAGGATGAGTGTTAACTCTTCTCTAAATGTTTGGTAGAATTCCCCTGTGAAGCTATCTGGTCCTGGAATTTTGTTTGCTGGAATTTTTAAATTATTGATTTAATTTCATTACTGGTAATTGGTCTCTTCAAAATTTCTATTTCTGTCTGATTCAGTCTTGAGAGATTGGACATTTCTAGGATTTTTTCTATTTTTTTAAAGGTTTTTCTATTTTATTGCTGTATAATTGTTTGTTGTAATCTCTTATGATCTTTTGTATTTCTGTGGTGTCAGTTGTACCTTTTCCTTTTTCATTCCTGATTTTATAGATTTGGGCCCTTTCTCTTTTTTTCTTAATGCGTTTGGCTAAAGGTTTATCAACTTTGTTTATCTTTTCAAAGAACCAGCTCTTAGTTTCATTGATTTTTTTCTATTGTTTTTAAAATCTCTATTACATTTATTTCTGATCTGATCTTCATGATTTCTTTCCTTCTACTAACTTTGGGTTTTGTTTGTTCTTTTTCTACCTCCTTTAGGTGTAAGGTTAGATTATTTGAGATTTTTCTTGTTTCCTGAGGTGAGATTGAAATGCTATAAACTTCCCTCTTAGAACTGCTTTTGCTGCATCCCATACATTTTGGGTCATTGTGTTTTCATTTTCATTTGTCTCCAGGTATTTTTTAATTTCCTCTTTGATTTCTTCAGTGATCTGTTGCTTGCTTAGTATTGTATTATTTATCCTCACTTTGTTTGTGTTTTTTGCAGTTTTTTTTCTTGTAGCTGATTTCTGGTCTCATAGCATTGTGATAGGAAAGGGTGATTGATAAAATGTCAATTTTCGTAAATTTACCAAGACTTGTTTTGTGGCTAGCATGTGATCTATCCTGGAGAATGTTCCATGTGCACTTGAAAAGAATGTGTATTCTGTTGCTTTTGGATGGAATGTTCTATATATATATATGTTAGATGGGATCTAATGTATCATTTAAGGTCAGTGTTTCCTTATTGATTTTGTGTCTGGATGATCTGTCCATTGATGTAAGTGGGGTGTTAAAATCCCCTACTAAATTTGTTACTGCCATTTTCTCCTTTTGTGTCTGTTAATATTTGCCTTATATATTTAGATGCTCCTATGTTGAGTGCATATATATTTATAATTGTTATATCATCCTCTTGGATTGATCCTTTGATCATTATATAATGTCCTTCTTTGTCTCTTATAACAGTCTTTGTTTTAAAGCCTATTTTGTCTGATATTAATATTGCTACCCTGGCTTTCTTTTCTTTTCCATTTGCATGGAATACCTTTTCTCAGCCCCTCACTTTCAGTGTGAATGTCTTTAGTGCTGAAGTGAGTCTCTTGTAAGCAGCAGATTGGAGCATTTAGTCCATTTACATTTAAAGTACTTACCAATAGATATGTATGCATTGACATTTTGTTAATTGTTTTGGGGTTGTTTTGTAGTTTTTTGTTCCTTTTTTCTTCTTTTCCTCTCTTCCCTGTGATTTGATGACTATCTTCAGTGTTTTGTTTGGATTACTTTCCCTTTGTGTGCGTATCTAACACAAATTTTTGAAATATGGTTACCATGAGGCTTATATATAGCAATCTGTGTGTGTGTGTGTGTGTGTGTGTGTATGATTAAGTTGCTGCTCTCTTAAATTTGAACACAGTTTAACAACAGTGCAACTGTATTTTTACTCCCCAACCCCCAATCTTTACTTTTTTTGACATCATATTTTACATCTTTTTGTTTTGTGTATCTCTTAACTACTTATGGTGGATATAGATGATTTTACTTCTTTTGTCTTTTAGCCTTCCTACTGGTTTTATAAGTAGATTTACAACCTTTACTGTATATTTGCCTTTACCAATTAGCTTTTTACTTTCATAACTTTCCTGTTTCTAGTTGTGGTCTTTTCTATTATGCTGAGAGAAGTCCCATTAACATTTCTTGTAAAACTGGTTTGGAGGTGCTGAAGTCATTTAACTTTTGCTTGTCTGTAAAACTTTTGATATCTCCTTCAAATCTGAATGATAGCCTTGACAAGTAGAGTTTTCTTCATTGTAGTTTTTTCCCCTTTATCACTTTAAATGTATTGTGCCACTCCTTTCTGCCCTACAGAGTTTCTGCTGAAGAGTCAGTTGATGGTCTTATGGGAGTTCCCTTGTGTGTAACTTGTTGCTTTTCCCTTGCTGCTTTTAATATTCTCTATCTTTAATTTTTGCCATTTTAATTTCAGTGTGTCTTGGTGTGGTTCTCTTTGCATTTATCCTGTTTGGGACCCTCTGTGCTTCCTGAACCAGGATGTCTGTTTCCTTTCCCAGGTTAGGGAAATTTTCAGCTATTATGACTTCAAATATGTTCTCTGTACCTTTTCCTCTTTCTATTCTCCTTCTGAGACCCCTATAATGTGAATTTAGTATACTTGACGTTGTCCAAGGTTTCTTAAAATGTCCTGTATTTTTAAATTCTTTTCTATTTTTTGTGCAACTTGAGTGATTTCTACTACTCTGTTTTCCAGTTCACTGATCCATTCCTCTGTATCATCTAATCTATTGTTGATTCCTTCTAATATATTTTTTATTTCAGTTATTATATTCTTCAGCTCTGTTTGGTTCTTCTTTATATTTTCTAACTCTTTGTTAAATCTCACTGTGTCCATTCATTCTTCTCCCGAGTTCTTTTACCATCTTTGTGATCATTACCTTGAACTCTTTATTGGGTAGGTTGCTTATCTCTATTTTCACTTAATTATTCTGGGGTTTTATCTTGGTCCTTCACTTGGAACATATTCCTCAGTCACCTCATTTTACTAATTCGCTGTTTTTATTTCTATATATTTGTATGTTGGTTACATTTCCCAATCTTGGAGAAGATTTTGTAGGAGATGTCCTATGTCCCAGCAGCACACTCTCCTTTCATCACTGGAGCTACATGCTCTAGGGGTGCCCCCATGTGTGCTGTGTGGGCCCTTCTGTTGTGGCAGGCTGACTACTATGGGTGGGCTGCTAGTCCCTGCCTAATGTGGTGTCTGCTTGCCACTGGTGGGCAGGGCTGGGACACAAGGTGGCTGGCTGTGGAGCCCCAGGAAGTCCAGGGCTAGTTCTGGCCCACTGGCGGCTGGAGCAAGGTCCCAGGGTGGCTGGTTGTGGGACCAGGGGTCCCAGAGTTAGTGTCACCTGCTGAGAAGTGGGACCAGTTCCTGACATGGCTAGCTACAGCGTCTGGGGTGTCCCAAAGCTGGTGTCAGCCCACTGGTGAGTGGGGCTGGATCCCAGAGAGTGTGGCTGAGGGGCCTAAGATGTCTCAGAGCTGATGTCAGCCTGCTGGTGGGCAGGGCTGGGGCCCAGGTGTTCACAGGGCTAGTGCCAGCCCACTGATGGGCAGAGGTCATTCCTGGGGCCTTTGGCTGCAGGTTCTCATTCCTTGCTAGACTCAATTCTAGCTACCCTCTTGAAAAACTGATCCAGTGATGTCTGGGTAGTAGCTTTTTTTTTTTCTCATCAGAGATGACACAGTAGTGCTGGATTGCACTCTGAGTGGCTGCTGCAGCCTTTGTGTACCAATCTACGTTCAGATCGTGTGCCTCAAAAACTAACAGTGAATCCTCAAATGAAGAAAATCCCCTTGCCATTTCCTGCATCATGAAACTCTTTGGTTCTTCAGTTACTTCTTCTTCCTCTTGTTGCTCCACTCTCTCAATTATTTTCACTTTTCTTTCCATCATTATCGCTTGGCACTTCTTATTACCAGATACATCACTGCTGCTTTTACGCTTGCTTCCGGACATCCTGGGCTTGAAATAAAGATACTGTACTACTGCATTCTATACAGTACTGTACAATAAAGTACACAAAAGCACAACCACTTGTAGAGGATGCACGCACATGACAATGTATGCCAAACACGTGAACTTACTTATGTGATTGGACATGCAAAAGCATGTTCATATCTTTGAAAGTTCGCAACTTGAATGTTCGTATGTAGGGGACTTTCTGTACATCAAAATTTAAAACTGTGCATCAAAGGAAACAATCAATAGAATGTGAGAAGATATTTGTGAATCAAATAAATAATAACAGTTTAATACCTACAATATATAAATCAATCCTACAACTCAAGAACAAAAAGACAAACATCCCAATTTAAAGATGGGCAAAGGACTTAACTAGACATTTCTCCACAGATGATATACAAATGGCCAACAAGCATATGGGAAGATGCTCAACATCATTAATCATAAGAGAAATGCAAATTAAAACCACAGTGAGTTATCACCTCATACCAATTTGATGGTTACTATCACAAAACAGAAAATAATGTGTTGGTGAGGATGTGGACAATTGCAATCCTTGTACACTGTTGGTGAGATTGTGAAAATGGTGCATCTGTTGTGGAAAACAGTATGGTGGCTCCTCAAAATATTAAAAAATAGAAATACCATATGATCCAGCAATCCTGCTCCTGGGTATATATCTAAAAAAATAAAAAATGAGGTCTCAAAGAGATATTAGTACACCCAAGTTCATAGCAATATTCATCATAGCCAAGAAGTGGAAGAAGCCCAAGTGTCCATTCATGGATGAATAAATAAACTAAATGTTTTATATACATGCAATGGAATATTATTCAGCCTGAAAAAAGGATGAAATTCTGGCACATGTTACAACGTGGATGAACCTCAGAAACGTTGTGCTATGTGAAATAAGCCAAAAACAATTTTTGTATGATTCGGGACATACGTTCCCAGGCAGCAACAGCTCCTGCAAGGTCTCATCTCAGTGCCTGGAGAATGCCTCTGTATTCCAAGGCACAAAGACACACTTTCTTTGGATCTTTCTTTGACTCTTTACATACAGGACCCATTTTTCCTTCCATTTTGTTGGAGGATGGCATGAACTTTAACTGAAGGCTTGTCTGTGATTGTCATATTACTTCTGATCTTGTTTGTGTCTTCCACTGACCTGGAACTCATTGAGGACAGGGATTAAGACTTTCTTCTGTGACTCTCTAGGGACCTGATGGTGCTGTCCAATTTAGTAGTCACTAGGTCCATGTGACTATTGAACACTTGAAATATGGCTACTCCAAATAGTGAGTGATGTAAGGGAGAAATAATCCTTGGATTCTAAGACATACTTTGAAAAACTAATGTAAAATATTTGAATGTTTTATGTTTATTACATCTTTAAGTGATATTATTTTGAATATATTGATTAAAATGCATTATTAAAATTAATTTGAGTTGTTTCCTTCTGCTCTTTTAACGTGGCTCCTATAATATTTGAATTTCATATTGACTTGTAATAAATTTATGTTGCAATGTTAGTCAAGGGTATATAGTAGATGCAGAATTGATGAACTGGCTGATGCCAGGTAAAATGAATTTCCCCATTTGGATTCTGGCGATGGCCAAAAGAGGAGTCCCCCAGTCACCACTGCCAGCCCCTGGGAATCCTGTCGGGATTCATTCACCAGATTTTCTCTCCCTTCCTAGGATACCATGTATCAGAAGGTGGAAAAAACTGTGTATCCTGTACAAATGGAGTGGACTTTACTAATCACTGGAATATGCTCCCTTCCTGCTTACCATGTACAATCTGTAAATCAGGTACAGAACATGTGGACCCATAACAAGTGCAGGCATGATGAGGTGGGAATTGTATCCAATATGGAATCAGGACATCTGGATTCCAATTCCAGTCCTTCTTGGGCTTCATCATACCCTGTTTTATGACTATGTCTTAGGTCAATACAAAAAATAGAAATTATTTTTATAATGCATGCCACATAGTATGTAAATCTTTTAAATCATCAGATGAAAGTGGTGGGAAAGTAATCTGTCCTTTCATGGGGGAGAGGGATGGGATCTGTATAGTTACAGCATAAGAAAAGGCCTGGCCAAGTGGAAAAGTGCTAGGTTTGAGCTTTGACGTGGGTCTAGTCCTGGGCCAGGCCCCTCTTAGCCTGTGCTCTGTGCTCCTGGCAGAGACTTGGCCTCTTTCAGCCTTTACAACTTAGGGCCCCTCCATCTCTCCAGCAGGGCTAGGTTTTGGGAAGTCACCCAAGGGTTCCTCTCCATCCAGGGTCTCTCAGATTATACCCGGCCCTTCCTACTGACCCTGTGAGCTAAAAGATTTCCCTCCTTGTCCTAATGCATTAAATAATGAATCATGGTCCTTTTCTCATACCTCTGAGTATCGGTGACAGGTGAACAGGGGCTGTCCTTTATGTGCCCCACATGTGTTGCTGCAGAATTTGACCCCCAAAGCTACAGTGAACTGAGGAGAGCTGAGTGGGTGGGTTTTTGGTTGGTGAAGAAGGGTTGAAGGTCATGCGAGGGAAACATATCCCCAAACCTTATCCTTTGTCTTCAGGTGAAGAAGAGAGGACCCCTTGCACGGTGACTAAGGACACACAGTGTCAGTGCAAACCTGGAACTTTCCATGAAGAAGACTCACCTGAGTTCTGCCAGAAGTGCAGCACTGGGTGAGACGTGGGAGCCTAGGTGGTTCCCAACAGCTCATCCATGATGCAGTCAATAGAAGTTTTCATTTCTTTTAAAAAGATATCAGAGGGGAAAAAATGAGTAGAATGCAGCCGGGGTTATATTCATCTTTATAACAATTCAGTCATAAAATGGAATTTTTAATATTTTTTTATACAGGAAAGGGCCCATGAACACAAAAGTGCCCACAGCCAAGTCATAATAAGATTGAGCATTTAGCTCCTTCAAGGTTCCCATAAAACCCAAGCCAACTCAGCTGGCCTCACATCCAGCCCTTGTTCCCCAATAAGATCTGAATCTTTCCTATTTGGGGATTTAGAGGCCAATAGTAATTAGCTCTTCTCTGATGCTCCAGTGCTGGCTGCGATTGGTAGGAAGAGTCAACACGTGGAGGACAAGAGGGTCCTTGTGTTAAAGCTTGACTGGAGGATGAGGCTTGGCTTGTGCCCAAACCCTTCTGACCCTTGACTTGGATGAGATGCCCCCTCCCAGGGGCCCAGCTCCTGAAAGGGCAGCTCTGAACACTCAGCAGGAGCCCTGGGGCCTGAAGTGCACAAGCCCAGATCCTTCTCCCACCCGACAAGGGGTAGTGAGGGGACCCAGCCCTGCAGACAGGACAAGCCTGTCCCTCCTGCACCGTCTTGTCAGGGAACCCCAGGTGGGAGTTTTCTCTCTCTTTCTCCTCATCCGGCCAGCTTTCCCTGACGGATCCCCTCCATGTCCTCCCTGTGTCTGTACCCAGGTGCCCTGATGGGATGGTCGTGGCCACGCCCTGTAGCCCCTTCAGCAACCTCAAATGTGTGGACCGAAAATCAGATACCCAGGCCAGTGGGGAGGCCCTGGTTCCTGGAAAGACAGTGACCATGAGCCGGAGACTGCCCACCACTCCCTCTCCCTCCTCAGGCGCTTCACAGCTGATGATCGGAATGGTAGCTGTTGGTGTCCTCCTGCTGCTGGTGCCAATCGCATATGTTTTCTGGCGGTTCTTCATTAGAAGTGAGGTTCTGGGAGGGAAGGGGGAGGCGCTGGCCCCCCTCCGTCTCCCCACTCCTCCGGTTCCTCCTGGCCCAGCTCTGATCTTGTTCCCCGGGATCCCCCTCCACCTCCCACCTCACCTGCTCCTACGAAGCCGGGATCACATCCGTCCCCCATCTCAGCTGACGGTCGCCTCTCCCCCCTGGCCAAGTCCGGTGTAGCGGGGGGCAGGGTCAGTTCTTAATGTCTTCAGGACCCCCAGTCGGGGCAGAGAGGTGGTCAGCACCTTGACTGGGTGACAAGAGTCAGGAGGAGAGGGTCGTTCAGCAGAACCCCACAGAGATTTTAGATGGGTTTCATTTTATTTCATTATCCCCCTTCTCTTCTCCCTCCCCGAGGGTTCTCCAGACTTGGAATGGCCCGCTCCCTGTCACCAGGCCCAGAGCTCCTTGTTCAGTATCTGAGCCCCCAGCCCACACCCTGTCCCTGGCACTGTCCCTGGGGAGGGAGGTGCTGCAAGAGGGCCCTCCACACTGCTCAGGTGGATGCCTCTTCTCTTCTAGGTCGTGGTGTGGACCCTAAGTGCATGGACAAAGTGAGTTGGTTTCTCCAGGACCTGGTGGCATCAGGCCCTCAGCAACTGATTGGCCCTGGGTGGACACGGTCCCCAGTTTGTCCTATACTGTTGTCCCTGGCTCTCTCAAGTGGCCTAGGAGCTCTGGGCTGACTGTAGGAGAGCAACTGGCCTGTTGAGAGCAGCCCTAAGGCTGGTTGGCAGTGCTAACCCTGTCCCTCTTACTGCTTGTGAGGCGCCCTCACCCCATAACCCTGGATGCACCCTGGGGCATGGAGGGTGTCAGGAAGGGGTGCTGAACCCCCCTTAGCACAGCACTAGGGTCCTGGTGCCATCAGCAGGGCCATGGATGTGCTGAGTCTGTGCCTACCTTGTGGGGGGACAAATGGGAGTAGGTGGGGAGGCAGAACCCACCGTGTTCCCCCAGACGCTGCAGGGATCTGTGGGTATGGACTCCTGAGTCAGCTCCTTGCCTTCCCAAGGTCTTTTTCTGGTGCTCATGTCCCCCAAGAGGTCCTGGGGCTCTGGACAATGCCCACAACAACATGCTGATCAACAGAGATTCGCTGTCCATTCTGGTGGCCAAGAAGGACCTAGAAGACCAGGAGCAGGACAAGCTGACAGGTGTCATGGTACAGTCTACGGAGGAAGCAAAACATTTACTGGTGAGTCTGTGGTGGTCTTTCTTCTTGCCCAGGACTGCAGTAGAAACAGGGAAAGACCAATGTTGGTCAGGTCTCCTGTCCCATGGGGAAGTGGTGATAGCGGGAAATCAGGGTCCTGAAGGGGAAAGGGACCTGCTACCCTGATATGGTAGACTGTCAGCTCTATGCAATGTTACGCTATTTATTATCTGTCCAGTTCTCACTGTTTCCTCAGTCTAGAACAAGGAGGCATAGAGTGGGCACTCCCATATTTGTTGAATGATTGAATGAAGGCTGCATAATATTCCACTGCATAGTTGTAAAATAATATAATAAGCCATTCCTCGTAATAATAGGAATATCAAATTCATTACAAAATTATTATTACACTGAACATACATGAAAATAAATCTTTGTCCAGATAGCTGATCATATTTGTATAGTGGCTTCTTAGAAGAAGTAGAATTTTGGGGTCAACTTGTAGAAGTGCTTTTCTACTGTCTACACACACATGCACATCTGGTTTGGGTTCATATCTGTTCATCAGTTTTGACATTGAGTAGTCAACCTGTGCAAACATTTCTCATTCTTTGTAAGGTTGGAAAGTCATTCCCCACAACATAAGATGAAATTCTTTAATTTCTTAGAGTTTTAAAATTTAATGATGATTTTTAGCATATAACAATTTTACCTAACTGGAATTTATTTTGTGACATGATATGATGTGAGGAGCTCCCTGAATTCTGAGTCACTGTCTCCTTCCTATAACCCTATTTAGCAACTGCTTCTCCCATTTCCCTCTGCTTTTGGCCTCTCCTTTATCACATGCGAAATATTTACATGGACAATGATCTCTTTCCATCTAGAGTGTTCTTTTTGGGGTTTTTTCCTGCATTGACAGTTGACCCTTGAACGAAGCTGGGGATAGGGACACAGACCCTCCAAAATCCACATGTCCGTGGCTCTGCATACTCAGATTCAACCAACTATGTATCATATAGTACTGTAGTGCACATATAGTGAAAAAAATCCACATGTAAATGGACTTGTGCAGTTCAAGCCCATGTTGTTCAAGGGTCAACTATATACTGTATTCTTTTTAAAGAGAAAGTATAAAAGGAAGCAAACAAACAAAAAAGACAAATAATCCCCCATCCTGATTAATCACTTTTCACATTTTTTCACAGTAGTTAATACATATCCACAGTGAGAAAATTTAAACAGTATAGAAAGTTTCTCAGTGAGTCATGAAAGCCTCATCCTGTAATCTTTCTCCAGCCACTTAGTTCTTTTTATTTCACGTAACTGTGAGGGATAATTTTCTGTGATTCTTTGCTGAAATCGTTATGCATATGTCATCTATATACTTTACCAATGAAACTGTTTAATATGTTTTAATATCTGAGAGAGCAATACCTCTTACTTTTTCAAAATTTATTGTTTACCCAGATAAAATTTAGAATTATTTTATAAGATATCCTCCACGCCTAAAAAAATTATTGAAATATTTTGTATTACCTTAAATTCATAAATTAATCTAGGAAGAATTAAGATCTTGTTAATATTCAATATTGTTCTTATCAAAGAAGATAACATTGAGAGATTAAACATAATGGTGGAGTAGAAAGACCCTGAGCTCACCTCCTCTCACAGGCACACCAAAATTATAACTATTATAACTATTTACAGAGGAACTCTTGGTGAGAAATACCAGAATCTACCAGAAAATAGCTTCTACAACTAATGATATAAAGAAGGAACCACAAGATGGCTGAGACATAGTACATAGTACAGTAAAAACCCGTATTGCTGGGTGATCAACCCACAATTGGGAGGCTAATTACATTTGCAGAGGTTCTCCCCAAGGAGCAAGGAATCTGAGCCCCACATCAGGCTCCCCAGACCAGGAGTTCTGCACCAGGAAGACAAGCCCCTAGAACATTTGGCTTTAAGGCCAGTGGGGCTTACTTTCAGGAGACCCAGAGGGCTGTGGGATATAGAAACTGCCTCTTAAAGGGTGCACATAAAATCTCACAACCACTGGGACCCAGGGAAGAGCAGAAAGAAGTCTGGGTCAGACCTACCTGCTGATTTTGGAGAGTCCCGGGGAGGCAAGAGGCAACTGGATCTCATCCTGGGGACACTGACACTGCTGGTAGCAATTTGGGGGAGTTCATTCTACCATGCGGACGCTGGTGCTGGCAAGCACCATTTTGGAATTCTCCCTCTAGCTTATTAGCCTTGGGATCCAGCCCTACCCCCACCCACCAGCCTATAGGCACCAGCACTTGGATGCCTCAGGCCAAGCACCTAGGCAAGCAGGGACCCAGCCCCACCCACCAGCAGGCAGCCTGACTTAAGACCACCTGAGCCCACAGCTGCCCCTGGACATCCTTGTCCACCAGTGGGCCCAGGACCCAGCCCCGCACACCAGTGTGCAGGCACTAGTCCCAGGAAATCATACGGCCCTGAAGCCAGAGACCCAGCTCCACCCACCAGTGGGCAGACACCAGCCCCAGGATCTACTGGTCACCAGCCCCAGGAACATTGCAGCCCCTCAGCTGCCTTGTCAGGACCCAGCCAACACATCAGCCGGCTGGCATCAGCTCTGGGACCCTGCTGGGCTCCAGCCATGCACAACAGCAGGCCAACTATAGGCCAAGGGGACACCTTGAGCCCCTCAGCCAGTGGCCCCAGGATCCAATCCCATCCACTAGTGGGCTGACACCAGCTTTGGGACACCCATAGCCCTGCATCCAGAGATCTCAGGATCTGGTTCTGCATACCAGTGACTGGCAGTAGCCCTGATAACCCCTGAGGGGGACCACATCAACATACATGTAATTAAAATAGCAAAAATTAAAGATAAAGAGAGAATATTAAAAGCAACAAGGGAAAAACAACAAGAAACATACAAGGGAACTCCCATAAGGCCATGAGCTGACTTTTCAGCAGAAACTGCAGGCCAGAGGGAGTGGCACAATATATTTAAACTGTTGAAAGGGAAAAACCTACAACCAAGAATACTCTAACCGGCAAGTCTCTCATTCATACTTTTTTTTTAAAACATTTTTATTGGAGTATAATTGCTTTACAATGGTGTGTTAGTTTCTGCTTTGTAACAAAGCGAATCAGTTATACATATACATATGTTCCCATATCTCTTCCCTCTTGCATCTCCCTCCCTACCACCCTCCCTATCCCACTCCTCTAAGTGATCACAAAGCACCGAGCTGATCTCCCTGTGCTATGCGGCTGCTTCCCAGTAGCTATCTATTTTACATTTGGTAGTGTATATATGTCCATGCCACTCTCTCACTTTGTCACAGTTTACCCTTCCCCCTCCCCATATCCTCAAGTCCATTCTCTAGTAGGTCTGTGTCTTTATTCCCGTCTTACCACTAGGTTCTTCATGACCTTTTTTTTTTTCCCCTTAGATTCCATATATATGTGTTAGCATACTGTATTTGTTTTTCTCTTTCTGACTTCACTCTGTATGACAGACTCTAATCTCATTCATATTTGAAGAACATATCAGAAGTTTTACAGACCTAATGAAGCTAAAAGAGTTCAGCACCACCAAACCAGCTTTACAAGAAATGTTAGTGGGACTTCTCTCAGTGGAAAAGAAAAACCCACAACTAGAAACATGAAACTTACAAAAGTAAAAAGCTAATTGGTAAAGGAAAATACACAGTAAAGGTAGTAAATCAATCACATACAAAGGTAGTAGGAAGGTAAAAAACAGAAGTAGTAAAATTATCTATATACACAATGAGTAGTAATGAAATATAGAAAACAAAATGATATAAAATATGATGTCAAAAACAGAAATTGAGGCACAAGAGGAATAAAAAAGCAGGGTTTATAAAATTCTTTTGAAATTAAGAGATCAGCAAATTAATCACACAAATACATGTAGATAGTTTGATTATATAAACTTCACAGTAACCAGAAATCAAAAATCTATATTACATACACACACAGAAGAGAAAGGAATACAAACATAACAATAAAGATAGTCGTCAGTCACAGGGAAGAGAACAAAAGAAGAAAAAAGGAAAACTAAAAAGAATTACCCAAAAAATCTGAAAACAATTAACAGAATGACAATAAGTACATACTTATCAATAACTACTTTAAATGAATAAAGACTAAATGCTCCAATCAAAAGACATAGAGTGGGGGGCTTCCCTGGTGGCGCAGTGGTTGAGAGTCTGCCTGCCAATGCAGGGGACACGGGTTCGAGCTCTGGTCTGCGAAGATCCCACATGCCACGGAGCAACTGGGCCCATGAGCCACAATTACTGAGCCTGCACGTCTGGAGCCTGTGCTCCGCAACAAGAGAGGCCACGATGGTGAGAGGCCCGCGCACCGCGATGAAGAGTGGCCCCCGCTTGCCACAACTAGAGAAGGCCCTCGCACAGATGCGAAGACCCAACACAGCCAAAAATAAATTAAAAAAAAAAAAAAAAAAGACATAGAGTGGTTGAATGGACACAAAACAAGACCCATATATATGCTACTTCCAAGAGGCCCACTAGCTCTAAAGACACACACAGACTAAAAGTGAGGGGATGGAAAAAGGTATTCCATGCAAATAGAAATAAAAACAATCCAGGGTAGCAATACTTACATCAGGCAAAACAGACTTTAAAACAAAGACTGTAACAAGAGAGAAAGAAAGACATGACCTAATGATTGAGGGATCAATCCAAGAAGAAGATATAACAATAGTAAATATATATACACTCAATATAGTAGCACCTAAATACATAAAGCAAATATGAACAGACATAAAGGGAGAAATTGACAGTAACACAATAATAGTAGGGGATTTTAACACTCCACTTACATCAATGGACAAATCATCCAGACAGAAAATCAATAAGGAAACACTGGCCCTAAAAGACACATTAGACCAGATTTACTTAATTGACATATATAGAACATTCCATCCAAAAGCAGCAGAATATACATTGTGCTGTACAGAAGTGCTCATGGAACATTTCTCTAAGATAGATCATATACTAGGCTACAAAACAAACCCAATAAATTTAAGAAATTTGAAATCATATCAAGCATCTTTTCTGACCACAACACTATGAGACTAGAAATCAACTACTAGAAAAAAAAACTGCAAAAAAACACAAACATGTGGAGTCTAAACAGTATACTACTAAGCAACCAATGGAGCACTGAAAAAATCATAGGAGAATTTTAAAAATACCTGGAGACAAATGAAAATGAAAACACCACGATCCAAAAATCTATAGGACACAGCAAAAGCAGTTCTAAAAGGGAAGTTTATAGTGATATAAGCTTACCTTAGGAAACAAAAAAAAATCTAAAATAAACATCCTAACCTTACACCTAAAGGAACAAAAAAAAAGAAGAATAAACAAAACCCAAAATAAGTAGAAGGAAAAAATATCCTAAAGATCAGAGAATAAATAACTGAAATAGAGACTAAACAAAAAAATAGAAAAGATCAATGAAATTAAGAGCTGGTTCTTTGAAAAGAAAAAGAAAATTGAGGAACCTTTCACCAGACTAATCAAGAAAAAAAGTGAGAGGACCCAAGCCAATAAAAATCATAAGTAAAAAAAAGAGAAACCAACACCGCAGAAATATAAAGGATCATAAGAGATTAATACAAACAACTATATGCCAATAAATTGGAAAACATATAAGAAATGGACAAATTCCTACAAATGTACAATCTCCAAAGACTGAACTAGGAAGAAATAGGAAATAGGAACAGACCAACTACCCATAATGAAATCAAATCAGTAATCAAAAAACTCCCCAAAAACAAAAGTCCAGGACCTGATGGCTTCAAAGAGGAATTCTACCAAACGTTTAGAGAATAGTTAACACCTTTCCTTCTCAAACCATTCCAACTAATTGTAGAGAAAGGAATGCTTCCAAACTCATTCTATGAGGCCAGCATCACCCTAATACTAAAAGCTGACAAAGATATCACAAAAAAGAAAATTACAGTCCAATGTCACTGATGAACATAGATGGAAAAATCCTCAACAAAATTCTAGCAAAGAGAATACAGCAACACACTGAAAGGATCATACACCATGACAATTGGGATTTATCCCGGAATGCAAGGATTCTTCAATATATGCAAATCAATCAATGTGATACACCATATTAACAAATTGAGGAATAAAAACCATTTGATCATCTCAATAGATGCAGAAAAAGCTTTTGACAAAATTCAACACCCATTTATGATAAAAACCTCCAGAAAATGGGCATAGAGGGAACCTGCCTCAACATAATAAAGGCCATATATGACAAACCCACAGCAAACATCATACTCAATGGTGAAAAACTGAAAGCATTTCCACTAAGATCAGGAACAAGACAAGAATATCCACTCTCACCATTCTTATTCAACATAGTTTTGGAAGTCGCAGCCATGGCAATCAGAGAAGAAACAGAAATAAAAGGAAGCCAAATTGGAAAAGAAGTAAAACTGTCACTGTTTGCAGATGACATGATACTATATGTAGAAAATCCTAAATATGCCACCAGAAAACTACTAGAACTAATCAATGAATTTGGTAATGTTGCAGGATACAAAATTAATGCACAGAAATCTCTGGCATTCCTATACACTAACAACGAAAAATCAGTAAGAGAAATTAAGGAAACAATCCCATTTACCATCATAACAAAAAAAATAAAACACCTAGGAATAAACCTACCTAAGGAGGTGAAAGACTTGTACTCAGAAAACTGTAAAACACTGATGAAAGAAATCAAAGATGACATAAACAGATGGAGAAATATACCACGTTCTTGGATTGGAAGAATCAATATTGTGAAAATGACTATACTACCCAAAGCAATCTACAGATTCAATGCAATCCTTATCAAATTACCAATGGCATTTTTCACATAATTGGAACAAATAATTTTACAATTCATATGGAAACACAGAAGACCCCAAATAGCCAAAGCAATCTCGAGAAAGAAAAATGGAGCTGGAGGAATCAGGCTCCCTGACTTCAAACTACACTACAAAGCTACAGTAATCAAGACAGTATGGTACTGGCACACACACAAAAAAGAGAAATATAGATCAATGGTACAGGATAGAAAGCCCAGAGATAAACCCACACACATATAGTGACCTAATTTACAACAAAGGAGGCAAGAACATACAATGAAGAAAAGACAGCCTCTTCAATAAGTGGTTCTGGGAAAACTGGACAGCTACATGTAAAAGATTGAAATTAGAACACTACCTAACACCATACACAAAAATAAACTCCAAATGAATTAAAGACCTCAATGTAAGATGAGACACTATAAAACTCTTAGAGGAAAACATAGGAAAAACACTCTTTGACATAAACCACAGCAAAATCTTTTTTGACTCACCCTCTAGAGTAATGAAAACAAAAACAAAAGTAAACAAATGGGACCTAATTAAACTTAAACTCTTGCACAGCAAAGGAAACAATAAACAAGACGAAAAGACAACCCTCAGTTCTCACTATGGAGAACAGTATGGAGGTTCCTTAAAAAACTAAAAATGGAACTACTATATGACCCAGCAATCTCACTACTGGGTATATACCCTGAGAAAACCATAATTCAAAAAGAGTCATGTACCACAATGTTCATTACAGCACTATTTACAATAGCCAGGACATGGAAGCAACCTAAATGTCCATCGACAGATGAATGGATAAAGAAAATGTGGTACATATATACAATGGAATATTACTCAGCCATAAAAAGAAACGAAATTGAGTTATTTGTAGTGAGGTGGATGGACCTAGAATCTGTCATACAGAGTGAAGTAAGTCAGAAAGAGAAAAACAAATACCATATGCTAACGCATATATATGGAATCTAAAAAAAAAAAATGGTACTGATGAACATAGTGACAGGGCAGGAATAAAGACGTGGACATAGAGGAGGGACTTGAGGATACTGCGGGGAGGGGGAAGCTGGGGTGAAGTGAGAGTAGCATCAACATATATACACTACCAAAAGTAAAATAATACCTAGTGGGAAGCAGCAGCATAGCACAGGGACATCAGCTCGGTGCTTTGTGACGACTTAGGGGGGTTGGATCGGGATGGTGGGAGGGAGGCTCAAGAGGGAGGGGATATGGGGACATATGTATGCATATGGCTGATTCACTTTGTTGTACAACAGAACCTAACACAGTATTGTGAAGCAATTATATTCCAATAAAGATGTATTAAAAAAAAAAAAGAAAATGTGGTATATACATACAATGGAATATTGTTCAGCCTTAAAAAATAAGGAAATCCCACAATATGCTACAACACGGATGTGCCTTGAGGACATTATGATAAGTGAAATAGGCCAGTCACAAAAGGACAAATACTGCATGATTTCACTTATATGAGATATCCAAAATAGTCATACTCACAGAAGCAAGAAATAGAATGATGCTTGCCAGGGGCTGGGGAGAGGGGCAAATGGGGTGTTGCTAATTGACTTGTATAAAATTTCAGTTGTGGAAGATGAATGAATTCTAGAGATCTGCATTACCACAATGTGCCTATAGATAACAATAAATGTATTGTACTCCTAAAAATCTGTTAAGAGGGTAGATCTCATGGTAAGTGTTCTTACCACAATAAATACAAAAAAGAAAGAAAAAAACCCAGATGAATGGATATGAAGATGTGAGATATATATATATATATACATACACACACACACACACACACACACATATATATAATGGAATACTACTCAGCCATAAAAAAGAATGAAATTTTGCCATTTGCAGCAACATGGATGGACCTGGAGGGTATTATGCTTAATGAAATAAGTCAGACAGAGAAAAACAAATACTGTATGTTATCACCTAATGTGGCATTTAAGAAATAAAAAAACAAATGAATATAACAAGAAAGAAGCAGACTCACAGATATAGAGAACAAATTAGTGGTTACCAGGGAGAAAGGGAAGGTGGGAGGCCAAAATAGGGGTAGGGGATTACGAGGTACAAATTATTATATACAAAACAAATATCTACAAAAATAGATTGTACAGCACAGGGAATTAGCCAATATTTTATAATAACTTTAAATGGAGTATAATCTCTAAAAATTTTGAATCTACATTGTACATCTGATACTAATATAATATTGTAAATCAACTATAACTCAATAAAAAATATATTTTAAAAAGGAGATAGCATCTCAAGTCAAGGGTTTTTATTATGACTCAATAAGATTTGAGTTTTTCAGATAAATTATGCCTATTTCTTGTCAAAGCTGTTTCTTTATTACTCTTAATGGTTGGTCCTCTTATAATCTCATTTTCTAATATGTTGTTTCTGCTATGTTTTTAACATTCATCAAGACATGCACTCATTTTTAAGTACTGTAGCTTAAACCTCAGGGTTTTAAAAATATACAGCCATATTAAAATAATAATATTTTTTTCTGCCCCCTTCCCCTAGCCTTGCCTCATTTTTGCTTCACATCTTGATTGCTGCATAGTCCAGAACTTATGTTCAAAGATGCTTAGAGAGGACAGATATTTTGGTCTTGATTTGATTTCATTGGGAGTGCCTCCAATATTTCACCATTAGGAATGATGTTGATTCTTGTGTTCATATAGAAAATTTTATCATTGTGGATGCAGCCTCCTATTTTTAGGTATTTTTAAAAAGTCACAATTCATGTTTACTTCTACCAAATGCCTTTCCAGACTCCATGGAGGCTATCAGATGCTTTCATTCCCTTATTTAGGCTATTGATATGGTACATTATTACTGATCAAAGCACCTTCATGTACATGGAATAGACACTTCCTTTAGATTTTCCAAAATGCCCTTGTAAATACTCTTCATTTGAGTCACAAGAATGCTGGGATGGAGTGCTTGTCTCCTGACGAGGTGGGTGGGAAAAGACTAGAAGGGGCAGAAGGGACTGTGTGGGGATGGGAATGTTCCCTGTCTTGATTGGGTGATGGCTACTCCACTGCATACAGTTGTCAAAGTTGGAGCAGATACTTAAGAAGTGAGCATTACTGCAGGAAACATGTCCCTCCATGAGTACATGAGCCTGTGAACTGCTCAGGGTGGGAGGTTCCGCTCCATCTCCATAGAGACCCGGGAGGGAAGGTGACTGCCCATGTCACACAGCGGGCTGGTTGCCGGGCTCAGTTCTGGAACCCAGGACCCCTGATTAAGACCAAGGCTGTTCTCCACTGTGTTTTACAGGAACCAGCAGGAGCTGAAGGGTCTCAGACGAGAAGAAGGCTGCTGGTTCCAGCAAACGGTGCAGACCCCACTGAAAGTGAGTGTTTTCCCCGGGCAGTGGAGCACGAGTGGAGGGAGGAGGGACAGTGTCCTAACTGCTGTCCCCATAGCTGTTAGGGCAACTCAGAGCAGGCGATGGCTTGTCACTGGACCATCGGGACTCTAATTCCCTCTCGGCCCCCTCTTCTTCTCCCCACCCTGCACCCCTCTGTCCCCTAACAGTGTCCCCTAACACCTCCCTGTCCTTCCCTCCCCCCCATCCTCCCTCCTCCCTTGCTGCTCAGGGCCAGGTTGGCCCACCCTGAGGCATCTAAGGGGCTGTGCCGTCCAGCAGGGCACCCACTGGCCGCAGGAGGCTGTGGAGCACCTGACCTGTGGCCAGATCTGAAGAGCTGTAGTATCACTCGATACTGTATTGCAAAGACTTGGTAGGAAAAAGGACTGTAATATGTCTCATTAACAGTTTGTTGGATATTGATTACACGTTGAAAAGAAAATTTTTAGAATATATTGAGTTAGTACCATGTTTTATGAAAATTAGTTATTACTTGTTACTTTTTACGTTTTCCAGTGTAGCTGTTAGAAAATACAAATTTGTGTTCGGTGCCCACCTTATGTACCTATGGACGGTGGTGTGCACTGCATTTCACACACATCTCCTTGAATCCCCAGTACAGTCCCGGAGGTGGGTGGTGTTTGCTCCATTTTATGGGTTAAATTCTTGCTCTGAGTCTGTCCCCATCCAGCTCTGCCACAGCGTCAGTCAGCGAGGCTGAGCTGGGCGTGAGGCCAGAGACCTTCCTCCCTCCAGGCCCTTGCTCTGTCCCCAGTGCAGAGGTGGCAGCCGGGGGACCTCACTGTCGTGAGAACGGCAGGTGCCCTCCTCTGAGGTCTGTTGCACCACTGTGTCCCGCCCTCTGTCTCCTACCACAGACTGCCTTCTCCCTCCATGACGTCCATCTCCCCTCCCTGGTGGGCCCTCATCCCCCCCTTAGGGCAGAACTCTCTGGTGACCTGGACTCCCTGCAGTGCCTTGGGCACAGGTGAGGCCCATGCAGTGTGGCCTGATTCTCTGCTGACGGGAAGCATGTCAGGGACGCAGAGCAGCAGGTTCACCAGCAGGGGGAGCTCCTGAGGTCCCACCCTGGGGTCTAGGCCTGATTGAGGGTCCTCTGCCCTTTCTGAAGCCTGTCCCAACTCTGTCTCTGTGACTTTCCCCCAACCTAGGTCTGAGACTATTCTTCGATTACTTTGCAACCGCCGTGTCCCCTAACTCCTGGGACTCACTCATGAGGCAGTTGGGCCTCACACGAAATGAGATCCTTCTGGTCAGAGAAGGGGTCCGGGTCCCTCGGGATGCCTTGTATGAAATGCTAGAGACCTGGGTCAGCAACAAGGGACGGGAGGCCTCAGTCAACACCCTGCTGGACGCCTTGGAAACGCTGGGGGAAAGACTGGCAAAGGAGACGATTCGGAACCACCTGGTGGGCTCG
Source organism: Balaenoptera physalus (assembly GCF_965194825.1). Lineage (NCBI taxonomy): Eukaryota > Metazoa > Chordata > Mammalia > Artiodactyla > Balaenopteridae > Balaenoptera > Balaenoptera physalus. Next base: position 108,317,743 of record NC_138886.1, on the reverse strand, counting down.
GGAAAGTATGTCTATGAAGATGGTGAAGCAGGCTCTGCTGTGTCCTGAGTCTAAAAGAATCTCTTTATGAAACTACAGCTTCCCTACTTTACCTTTTCTTCTGGAAAGGGACACATGATTGGACACCAGCCTGGATGAAACAGCCGGTACTTGACCAATACTTGAAGGAACACTCTCATCCGATATATGTTGTAGAGTTCTAGAACTTTTAAGTAAAACTGGAGTAATATTTATGCAATGTCATTGATAAAGGATGGTGGAAATATTTATAAATATTTATGCTTGTGTATGTACTGAGAGTTGATTTAGGATGTCATTTAGTTCAGAGCACTTTGTCATCCTACCAGAATTGCACGTTTTACGTGTATTTTTTAAATTGTGAGATCCACCCATGTTATGTGTGTACTTAATTATGTCTAATGATGACTTAATATTTTATGATAAGCATCTTTCCATTTTAATGTTTTTGTATAGATTTATATGAACGTGGGAAACCTTTTGGAAAGGTTACTTACTAGGTTGACTACGTGGGTTCCCTGGAGGGGATCAGGCAACCATAAAATCAGTAAAAATACAGAGCGGGGCGGAGTGCGAGGCCCCTTGCCGTGGGAGGCACTGGTGGGATCAATTCTCCCTCATATGGGAGTTTGACTTTGTCTAGGATTAGATGACCAGCAACTTTTAAAGTGTCCATCATTTCCAACTGACCATTTTATAGGTGTGGGATTATTTATATTATTTATTGGTAGACGTTTACAAATGAGGAGAGAGTGAGGAGACGTGGCATGCACATGCAGCCCTGTGTCTGGTATCCGTGAACTGGGCTGTCATGCGTGGGCCTCCTCCTGTTCATCTATGGACCTGAGTGGGAAGGGTGGGACATGGGTGGGACACGTGAGTGTCAGATAGCTTCTATGTCATGTGCCACGTCTGGTTTTGTTAGTGAACCTTCAGTTCTATCTGGGCTCCAGGGAGAGAGGACAGGGATCTGCTCCTAGTGTCTGCCATGGTCTCTGGGAGGAAGAGTGGACGGTGCTCAGGGATTGTGTTCCATGTTGGCTGACTCAGTACTAGATGAGCCCTCTCACTTACGGTGGTCTGTGAATCTGAGTCCCAGAACAGCCTTTTTAGGGTACAGATTCCAAATATGAGGAGCTTAGTGCCTCTGTAAGCATCCCACTTCTGCATGAAAGGGAACACATAAACACGAATTCTTTTTTTCTTTTTACCATTAGAATGTATACTTTTTTTTTTCTTAATTTTCCATTTTAAAAAATTGAAGTATAGTTGGTTTACAATATTGTGTTACTTTCAGGTACCAATTCTTAAAACCTGTGAGAATTGGGCCTAAAATGGCTGGAACTTTAGAGTTTTGTTCTTGTATCACTTTCTCTTACTTTTTTATTTGTATAATATTATATAATTTGCAGGGATATAATATAGTGACTCACAGTTTTTAAAGGTTATACTCTATCTATAATAACCATAAAGTATTGACTGTATTTCCTATGTTGTATCCTTGTCGCTTATTTTATACATAATATTTTGTACATCTTAATCCCCTACCCCTATATTGTCCCTTCCCTCTTCCCTCTCCCCACTGGTAACCACTGGTTTGTTCTCTGTATCTGTGAGTCTGCTTCTTTCTTGTTATGTTCACTAGTTTGTTTCATTTTTTAGATTTCACATATACGTGATCTCATACAATATTTGTCCTTCTCCATCTGACTTATTCCACTTAGCATAATACCTTCCAAGTCCATCCATGTTGCTGCAAAAGGCAAAATTCATTCTTTGTCTATGGCTGAGTAGTATTCCATTGTCTCAAGACAGTATGGTACTGGCACAAAAACAGAAATATATATCAACGGTACGGAATAGAAAGGCCAGAAATAAACCCATGCACCTATGGTCACCTAATCTATGAAAAAGGAGGCAATAATATACAATGGAGAAAAGACAGTCTCTTCAATAAGTGGTGCTGGGGGGGCTTCCCTGGTGGCACAGTGGTTAAGATTCAGCACTCCCAATGCAGGGGGACTGGGTTCAATCTCTGACCAGGGAACTAGATCCCACATGCATGCCGCAACTAAGAGTTCACATGCCACAGCTAAGGAGCTTGAATGCCTTAACTAAGGAGCTGGCAAGCCACAACTAAGGAGCCCTCAAGCCACAACTAAGACCTGGTGCAACCAAATAAATAAATAAAATTATTAAAAAATAAGTGGTGCTGGGAAAACTGGACAGCTACATGTAAAAGGATGAAATTAGACACTACCTAACTCCATACACAAAAATAAACTCAAAATGGATTAAAGACCTAAATTCTAGACCAGACACTATAAAACTCTTAAGAGGAAAACAGGAAAAACACTCTTTGACATAAATCACAACAAGATCTTTTCTGACCCACATCCTAGAGTAATGGAAATAAAAACAAAGATAAACAAATGGGACCTAATGAAACTTAAAAGCTTTTGTGAAGCAAAGGAAACTACAAACAATATGAAAAGACCACCCTCAGAATGGGAGAAAATATTTGCAAATGAAGCAATTGACAAAGGATTAATCTCCAAAATACACAAACAGCTCATGGAGCGCAATATCAAAAAAACAAACAACCCAGTCCAAAAATGGGCAGAAGACCTAAATAGACATTTCTCACAAGAAGACATACAGATGGCCAAGAGGCACATGAAAAGCTGCTCAACATCACTAGTTACTAGAGAAATGCAAATCAAAACTACAGTGAGGTATCACCTCACACCAGTCAGAATGGCCATCATCAAAAAAATCTACAAACAATAAATGCTGGAGAGGGTGTGGAGAAAAGGGAATACTCTTGCACTGTTGGTGGGAATGTAAATTGATACAGCCACTATGGAGAACATTATGGATGTTCATTAAAAAACTAAAAACAGAACTACCATATGACCCAGCAATCCCACTCCTCGGCATATACCCTGAGAAAACCATAATTCAAAAAGACATATGTACCCCAATGTTCACTGCAGCACCATTTACAATAGCCCCGACGTGGAAGCAATCTAAATGTCCATTAACAGAGGAATGGATAAAGAAGATGTGGTATTGGTTCTGAAGAACATAGGGGCAGGACAGGAATAAAGACGCAGATGTAGAGAATGGACTTGAGGACACGGGGAGGGGGAAGCGTAGCTGGGACGAAGTGAGAGAGTGGCATGGACATATATACACTACCAAATGTAAAATAGATAGCTAGTGGGAAGCAGCCGCATAGCACAGGGAGATCAGCTTGGTGCTTTGTGACCACGTAGAGGGGTGGGATAGGGAAGGTGGGAGGGAGGGAGACGCAAGAGGGAAGAGATATGGGGATATATGTATATGTATAGCTGATTTACTTTGTTATAAAGCAGGAACTAACACACCATTGTAAAGCAACTATAGTCCAATAAAAAGAAAAGGAAAGAAAAGGGCAAATAAAAAAAGAATTTATCTATGAAGGGTTGCAAACCTTTTCTTTGCTTCCAACTTTATGGGGTACTGTCTCTCGTTAGGATAAGCAACTTCTGGCTTAAGGCTAATTTTTATAGGTTGGGCATTTATAGCCTTCCCAGGGGTTTCTTTGTCCCAATCTGCAAGGTTTACTGCGTGTAGAATACGGCTGGGAATAGGACCTTGTTCTTCCGGCTGGTCTGTCTTACTCGTAATACGGCTCCGAGGGAACCCAGAATCTCTCTTCCCAGTAGTGGGGTAGGACACTCAGGCACAACTAAAAAGCCATGTGAGATCAAACGCTGTTCAAACTGACAAGTGAGAGGCTCAGTGAAGTAATAATGGGTGTGAGGCTTTCTGTCGACACCAGTCACTGTACAGCTTTTGGAGGAAAGATACCCAGTGTGAGAGATCAGGACAGAATATGTGGTTCTGTTATCAATTAAAAAACTGATTTTCTTACCTGCCACATCAAGGACCACCCAGAGCTCCTCACTGGAGATAGACATCACATTGGGGGGAGCTGCCAGAATCCCTGGGCCACCTCAGTCATCCAGCATGGCCATCTCGGGAACGGGAGCCCCCCTTCCCCTTTGGGACTGAGGACAGTCCCACTTCCAATGATCTATTTGTTTGCAGACTGGGCGTGGACCAGGGGGTTCTTTTTGGCACTTTTGGGCCCAGTGGTCAGTTGACTTACATTTGAAGTATTCCCCCTTGCTGGTTTTACCTCCAGGTGGATGGTTGAACTTCCTTGGCCCCCTTGGGTTGTCATGAGGTTGCAAGGCATGGCTGATAGCTATGGCCATCAGTTTAGCTTGAGCCCTGGCCTGCCTGTTTTCACATTGGGCTCTCTCCTCTGCCTCAGCTTGATCTCGATTATTAAATACCCCAAGGTCCACCTCTAAGAGTTGGGACACCAGGGTTTGTGAGCCTAATTGTAACTTTTGGGGATTCTGCCTATTATCAGGGGCATACTGGCTGATAAAATGTTGTCCCAGCAGGGACTGACCCTTGGGAGTGGATGGATCGATGTTAGTAAGTTTTCTAAAAGCCTTCACAAGCCATCCATGAAAGAGGGCTGAATTTTCTTTTTCTTCTTGGATCACTCCTTTAACCTTTTCATAGTTAACTGGCTTTTTTCATACACTTTCTCATCCCTTCTAATACACATTGGATCATGTGCTTCCTGTCTTCTGTTCCCTCCCAGGAATTATAATTCCAACAGGGCTCCTGGTTTGGGACTGCATCTCCACCCATAACAAAATGTTCATGTTGGTCCCTGGCAAGATGGTCAGTGTGCCCTTGGGCTGCTGCCCAAATTCTCTGTTTTTCCTCAGGGGTACAGCAAGTAGACAGGACTATTTGGACATCCTTCCAAGTTAAATCAAAGGCCAGATTTAGGGCTGAAACCCTTCAGCAAACTTACTAGGGTCTTCAGAAAAATGGCCCAGTTTCTGTCTGCATTGGGCTAAATCAGTTAAAGAGAAGGGCCCATGTACTCTGATTGTCTCTTCACCATTTGCCACTTCCCTAAGAGGGCACACTTTTCCCGATCCTGGGTGATAGGAAGTTCCATTACAAGTTACCCTGGAGGGACTAGTCTCTGCTTCCTGGGGTAACAGTTGGTATAAAGAACACAGGGAAATGGAGTATGGGACCAGTCAGAGGAATCTGGAGAAGTAGGTGCCTCTGGGGAAGTAGGTGGCTCTGGAGAAGCAGGGGAAACTTGATTTCCTCCCAGAGAATCGGGGAAGGTTAGAAGGAGATCATCTAAAATGTCGGGAGTGCTTTCTGATTCCCCAGGCCTTTGATTACAGGAGCCACTTAGAGCTGGGTTTTGGTAAAGGACCATGAAGGCTTGAACATAGGGAACCTCAATCCATTTTCCCATCTTGTGACAGTAAAGATCCAATTGCAAGATGGTATTGTTTTAGAGACCCATTTTTCAGACCATTTTTCTCCATCCCCCCAACTCATATAAAGGCCAGGCAGTGTTACAGTAGTTTTTTTTTTTTTAACAATTTAATTTTTATTTTATTTATTTATTTAGGCCTTGCAGCATGGCACGTGGAACTTCCCCAACCAGGGATTGAACCCATGCCCCCTGCATTGCAAGTGGGGAGTCTTAACCACTGGACCAACAGGGAAGTCCCTAGAGTAGAGTTTAAGTTTTTCCCTTTTCAGCCCATCTATTTAAAAATTTTCCAATTTTTAAGGATACATTCCAGAGGTGTTTCTTCTGGCTTAGAAGAGGCCCCTCCCATGTTGAGTAACCTGCGACAGAGAGCGCTCCTAGAAATGAAGTCCGGCATCACGACGACATTTTACCAGGAGACTTTTGTCGGAAGGGGGTCAGAGTGTCTCCCGAATTCCCTTCTTACCTAATGGGATATTGAGCATCCTCTACTCTCCCACTGATTCCTAACCAGACACTTCTGGTCTCCAGTCCCTCGCGTGAGGGGTCCCTGATAAGGGAAGTTTGAACCAGTGCCAGTGTGTTGCCAGGGCTCTCCTTGAGGAGGGTCTGTTGTCTATGAAGCTTACATCCTATAACAGGCTTCCCTATGTTAGGGTGTATTCCTTGAGATTGAGCATCTATAAGGCCTAGGATGTGGGCAGCTTGGAAGTGGCCAGCCCAACAGGTAGTCTGTAACAGTGCAGGGGCTGCCAAGGCCTAGAGTGAAGGGGGTCCTAGAGGTACAAGAAGGAACTCCTGGAGGAATTGGAGTCAGGTGCAATGGAAAATGCCACGGGAGTCAGGACCTGAGGGCCTAGAGGTGGGAGTATTTCCAAAGGGGATTTTTTTTTTTTGGACATAGAGTAAAGTGAGAGACTAGACAGCAGAAGAACCCAAAACCCATTCCCCTCTCTGTCTGGCGGCTGCAGTAAAACTGGGGAGAGCCTGATGATTCCATCTGACACAGGCAACTGCGAGTTTGGACAATGTTTCCCATGTAATTTAACATACCAAGTGTTGGGAAAATTAAGAGTCTTGTTCAGACTTCAGAGGCAACAATAGGCCTTTGACTAAACAAAGACCGAAAGAGCTACATACCAAACTGCTGGACTACATGCAGGTCAGCAGAAACGTGCTAGCAAGTCTTGGGAACCAACAGATAAGGAAGGGAGTAAGTCATGAAGCTTCTTGGGCCTTGGGAATCTGGCCAGTTCCTGGGGATCAGCGAACATTCTGAGACTTACGACTAAAGTATCAAAGCATTTATGATAATAGCCAGAGCTGCATATTTTCACGTAAGCTAATGACTATCAGCTTGGGGCTTGGCATTAAAAGCAGGACTCCTTTGAGCGGCACTCTGAAGTCTCACCATGGGGTGGACCCACCGCCCAGGACCTTCCCAACTGGGACTCCAGGTTGCTATTACAGGGACTTCCCAGCATTGCTTAGATCTGGATGTAGGTGTTTCCCCAACTGGTAACGTATGCGCTTTTATCTCTCTATATATATTGCTCGTTCTCCCAGCTTGGTGGTGCAAACTCTCCCAGGTTGGTGATGTTGCTTGTTTTTCCCAATTTGGTAATGTATGTACATTTATTTCTCTCTCTCTCTCTCTCTCTCTCTCTCTATATATATATATATATATATATTACTTGTCCTTATACTGTAACTTACTACTCATATAATAAGTAGTAAGAGGTACCCCTCATATAATAAATTTCCTTATCTCTTGCTTATTAAAGTGTGGGGTGGTTATTTTGCCAGTGAATCCTCTGAACCTCAAGCTGAAAGCAGGTCTTTCAGCAAAACACCAAGTGAACCCAATTTTTATTTCATTGATTGTATTCTTCATCTCTCTTTGGTTGTTCTTTATATTTTCTAACTCTTGGTTAAAAACTTCTAACTTCTCACTCTGTGCATTCATTCTTCTCCCAAGTCCTTTGATCATCTTTACCCTGAACTCTTTTTCAGGTAGATTGCCTATCTCCACTTTACTTACTTCTTCTTCTGGTGGTTTTTCTTTTTCCTTTATCTGGAACATGTTACTCTGTCACCTCCTTCTGTCTAAGTTGCTATTTGTATTTTTATGTATTTGGTAGGCTTGCTGTTTCCGAACCTTGGCAAAGTGGCCTTTTGTAGGACACATCCTCTGCAATGCCTTCCCAGCAGTGCACTCCCTTCTCATCACCCAATCTATAGGCTCTAGGGGTTCCCCCATGAGAGCTGCATGGGTCCTTCTGTTGTGGCAGGCTATCTAGGCAGTGTGGTAGGCTTGGTTGCCAGGGCCTACCTTGTGCAGAGGCTGCCAGTTGCTCATTAGTGGTGCCTGGTCACGAGGAAGCTGGTTACAGAACCCCATGGGGCCGCAGGGCTAGTGCTGACTCACTGGTGGGTGTGGTCAGGGTCCAGAAAACTCCGGGGCTGTTGCCCACGCACTGGTGGCTGAAGCCAGGTCCTGGGGTTAGTGCCAGACTACTGGCATGCAGAGCTGTGTCCTGGGGTCTGGCTGCAGGGCCCAGGAATTCCAGAGCTGGTGTCATATCACTGGTGCAGGGGAGCTAGTTCCTGACACAGTTGGGTATGGGGTCTGGGGTGTCCTGAAGCTTGTGTTGGCCAGCTAGTGGGCAGGACTGGGTCCCAGCTGGTCCCAGAACAGGGTCTTGCCTGCTGTGTACAGTCTGCAGGATTGTGGTTTTCTTGCATTTGGTGTCTGTCCCCTGGTGGGTGAGGCTGTCCAGAGGCTAATGAAGGCTTGCTGGAGGGCAGGGCCCATGCCTGCCCACTGGCGGGTGGAGCTGGGTCTTGGCCCTCTGGTGGGCAGTGCCATGTCTGGAGGCATGCCTACAGGTGTCTGTGGGCTCAGGAAGTCTTTAGGCAGCTTGTCTGCTGACGGCTGGGGCTGTGTCCCAGCCCAGTTAGCTGTTTGGCCTGAAGCATCCCAACACTGGTGCCTACAGGCTATTGGGTGGGGCTGGCCACCCCCACGCAACTCATTAGCTCCTGGGGCTCATGAGCTAGAGGGAGGATCCCACAATGACGTCTACCAGCACCAGTGTCCAGCAGTAGAAGGAGCTTCTAAGTATGGCTGCCACCAGTGTCCATGTCCCCAGGGTGAGCCGCACCCACGCCCTGCCCCTCTGGGACGTGCTCTAAGGCCAGCAAGTAGGTCTGGCCCAGGCTCCTATCAAATTACTACTTTTGCCCTAGGTCCCAGTGCATGTGAGATTTTATGTGTGCCCTTTAAGAGTGAAGCCTCTATTTCCCCCAGTCCTTTGGGACACCCAAAATTAGGGCCCTGCATGCCTTCAAAGCCAAATGCTCTGGGAGCTCATCTTGCTGGTGCAGGACCCCTGGGTTGAAGAGCCCGATGTGGGGCTCAGAACGCTCCTGTGGAAGAACCTCTGCAATATAATTCTCCAGTTTGTGGGTTGCCCACCCAGGAGTACGGGACTTGATTACACTGTGAGTCTGCCCCCTCCAACCCATCTCATTGTGGTTCTTTCTTTATGTCTTTAGTTGCAGAAGATCTATTCTGGTAGGTTCCGGCCTTTTTCATCAATGGTTGTTTTGCAAATAGTTGTAATTTTGGGTGCCTGTGAGAGAACATGAGCTCAGGGTCTTTCTACTCTGCCATCTTGGCCAATCTCTGTATTGCAACCTTGTTTTGAGAATAAAGGCTTGCAAGCTGGCTTCTCTTTGTGATTCTTCCCCTCCTCCATTTGCCCGTCCCAAGCGCTTGGTGGGAGGTTTCCTCACTTGGCTACTCTGCCTAAATAAGGAAGATGCATGGCAGCGCCCTCAGCTGAGGGATGGCAGACCACTTTCTCTTACTTTTAAAAATACTTTGTAACCACTTCAGCCCTCCTTCCACCCCACCTATCTCTGTAGTATTCCAGTCACGGCAAGATAATGTTATGGAAGTAGTAATTCTCAGGGTTTTGGTCTTTTCCATCTCAAAACTCTGTGTGTCCAAGAGTGGCATGGCTGGGCCCACACTAGAATTGGCTGAGTATTTAGACATGTTCAGGGCATGGTGTTCTAGTGGAGTTTGGTAGGGGTCCTACCTCGGTGGCCTTGGTGCTGCAGCCCTTTCCCTGTTCCTTCCAGAGATCACACCTTGCTGCCCCTCCCTTCCCTGGAAGTCAGGCGTTTCCTGCCTTTGCTGTTCCGTCTGTGTAGGACACTCTGCCTTCATCTTCAGAGGGAGAAATAAATGAATCATTGCCAATCATGTTTCACCTCACTTGTCCCTTTCTTGGAGGACTTCCTTAAGTGCCCATCTGAAGTATTAGCCTTGTCAGTGTTTGTCATGTTTATTTAAGGTAAGCTGAATGACAGCATGAAGTTGTCTTTTTTGTTTGTTTTATATCCAGTCCAAATAGCACCTGACCCACGATAGGCACTTAATAAGTGTTTCATTAGTGGTTGGGTATCTTTTCATGCTTCTCTCCACTGCAAGTTCCCACCTTAGAAGAGTTTGTTGGAAATATCAAACAATACAAGAAAGGCCATTAGGTACAAAATATTCATGTTTATGAATTCATGACCAAATTAAATATGCAATTTTATATAAAAAGAGGCGTGTGTGTGTGTGTTTTCTCCCCCATCGTACTGTTCTCTGGAGCAGTGCTGAGTGACCCGGGTGCAGGGGTGTGTGTTCTTGCTGTGTGACCCGCTCCATCCTTCTCCCTTTTATGCCTCGGGCTCAAGCTCGCCCTGCATGGGTGTGTCTCCTGCTCTGACTCTGGATTTCCGGGCGCCAGGTTCCTGGGGGACTGGAATCCAGCCCCTCCTCCCTCCCTCTCCTCCCTGCCCTTCCCCTGGGAGAGGGACCCCAGCCTGGCCCGGCTTCCCCACAGCCTCCCCAGGTGATGTCTCTGGGCCACACCTGGGCCTGCTCGGCTCCCTGGAGGTGCAGACCGGCTCTGACAGAGCTGCTGGGAAGCGGGGGTGGGGCCCTGCTTGCTGGGGTCATTCTGTGACCCCTCACCTGGGGGCCTCCTGCAGCTCCTGGGCCACCTTCCCTTTCTGTCCCCACTGGCCTGTCTGCATCCTCATCAGTGGGCCCAGTGGCTCAGGCCTGCAACCTCACGGAGCAATTCCCTTGCCATTGGACTTCAGGCCCTGGCTCTCCCACCCACCTAGAGTTCCAGGGAGGCCCCCCGGCCCCTCCTCTGTCACCTCCCCAGAGCGCAGGTGCTGGGGGCAGAGCTGCACCCCCAACCTTGGAGGCTCCCCTTCTGCCCTGCCCATTGCCCCTCAGGCTCACCCTGAGCTCAGCGGCAGGGAGCTCACCAGCCAGTAGAGGGCAGCACACGTCTGGTTTCCCAGCCTGCCACCTGGAGAAGGACTTGGAGGGGAGGCAGCCACGGCCTCGAAGTCTGGGGCTCAGACAACGCGGGTCACAGCCACTCTAGATCCGCGTGACCTGCCACCTCCTGCTCCTTCTCTTGACGAGGACTTAATTTCAAATCCCTAGGTCTTGGCACCAAAAAATTGATGCAGTTTCCATTGTTTCTGGGTTTGCTCTATCCCAGACCTAAAGCCAGCCTCTTGGTGGTGAAGCCCACCTAGGGCCCTGGGACCGAAAACCAGTTCCTCTTCCTAAAGCATCTTTCTTAGACGAGGTGACTCCGGAGCTCTGAGGCCAGGAGCTCAGTCTCTCTGGCTCCACCTTCATCAGAGGGACTCTGTCCTCTAAATCTACAAAGGGTGTGGGGAGTAAAATACGGATCAGGGTTAGAAAACGCGGAGAGGGTCAGTTGCGACCCAGCTTTTCCCCAGTGGGGCTGCAAGCTACTGTCTCAATCCTCCACAGTCCTCCAGTCTCCTCCCTCCTCTTCTCTGGACTGACCTTGGCTTTGCTCCTGTTCAATTCCCCCCCTTTTCCTCCTTCCCTTTTATCACCAGCCAGCACTGAGTAAGATCATGTGCTATGATCCTTCATTACAGGGTCTCCTATTCTCCATGTCAGTGCCTTTCTCCTGACCTTTGACCCCCTACCACACCCCACCCCTCCAACACATTCACATGTTATGGAGTTACCCGCTGAAGGTGAGGATAGCCTGATTCTCATGATGGGCGAACACGTGGCTCCAACGCCACAGCGATCCCTGAGCCCACCCTCCCCACCCCCGAAACCTCATCCCCAGCATGCTGAAGGCACGCAACGTGCTGCCCAGGGTCAACCAGCAGGGCCGGGGCGTCCTCGGTCACAGCCGGTGACACTGCTTTCCTGAAAAGCACTGGAGTCAATTCCACCGCCTCAACCATTGCCTCATCCACATGGGGAACCCTGTTTGGCTTTATAGAAATGTAAGCCATACAGGGTCTTTTTCTGCTTTTCTTCCTTTGAGGGGATAGAGGCGACAATGTTTTTGTTGGTGGTGATTCTGTTCATTGTTGTTTGGGGTTTTTTGCTAAATTTACCCTACCCCGTGAGAAGCCGTGCTAACCAGAGGCAGGGGGAGGAGCCCAAAGGAGCATGGGATTGCTGCACCCAGGCCCCCATCACTCCCTTCCTTCTCCCCCCTGTTCCAGCTGTCTCCTTTGGTTTCCATCTCCAAATCTGAGCGGTGAAGGAGGAGGGAGAAAGAAGTTTCTCACTGCACCAAGAGGCGCTGCTTCTAGGCCTGCAGCTCTCAGCAACCTCTGCTGCCCTTCTCAGGCCTGGATGCCCACAGCCCTGGGAGGGATGCTGGCAGAGGGCCAGCCTTCCACTTGCGGCCTCTGGCAGCTGCACCCCAGGGGTGAAGACCTTGAGTTGGGTTCTGAAGGCTTAATTTCTACCCTGACTTCTCCAGTGAGGATTTGAGTAGGTTCCACGTGCAAATGCCCACAAAACATCTGCAACCCTCCAAGTCCGCTGATGCCAACACACGATCAACAGAGGTAGGACCCTGCCTGCTCACTGCCGCTCATGGGGAGGGGGCTGCCTCCGCAGACCAAGACACACGGCCTCACGGCTGGGGGAGTTTCCCTTTGATTCTAGGGCTCTCCGACCCAGAGACCAGACGCCACAGCCCTCAGCTCTTTCCCCGCTCCCCAGCTCCCAGGGGTTGCCTCCTGCCCTGCTGTGGAATCGGGACCTCTTCCCGGGCCCCTGCTCTGGCCCGCGAGGCCTGGCTCCTTCCTCTCCCTGCTGAGCTCTGCCGGCTGGTGAGAGCGGCTTCTCCCCGCAGGGCCCCGGTTATGTGAGCCCTCTGTCCCTGGAAGGTGGAGGGGGCGATGCAGAAGGGTGGAGGGGCAAGAACACGTGGGGACAACGGCAGCAGGGCCAGAAGAGCGTGGCAGCGTCTCAGACCACAGCCGAGGAGGAAGATGGGCAAGACGAGGAGGTGGCTGAAGAGGACGGTGAGGAAGGGCTGTTCCAGAACAGCCAGCGCCGCTTGGGCTGCCGCTTCAGGTGGAGACAGTCCTCCTTCTCGCGCTCCTTCCGGGCCCGCTGGTAGTGGTCCTCCTCCTTCAGGTACCAGACAGGCGGCCACCGGTGCTTCTCAAAATACTCCTGGTTTTCTGCAGCAGAACGCAGTAGGGCTTGATGAGGAGGACGTCAGGAGAAGGGGCAAGAGGGACTCCCACCCCTGCCCTGCTGCCATGGGACCTGCAGACGGCCTTCGGTCCTGCCAGGACCACATCCCTTCACAGAGCCCCCTAAAGAGAGCCAGGTGCCCAGGGAGTGGGGCCGACGGTACGTGCCGGGGAAAGGCATTCCCACTTGTGCTCTTCTTCAAAGACAGAGGGAAGATCTACACAGGGCTTTAGTGTGTGCTGAGAATAAAGTAGGCTGAGACAAAGGATGAGGGAGAAAGGGCAAGCAAAGCTGTCGGCAAGAAGATGCTCGGCTTGCTTGGGGCGACAGCAGAGGTGGCTGGCAGAGCTGAGGTTTCGAAGGGAAGTGGGGATGGGGGCGTTGCAGGAGGTCAGACGGGAGGGGAGGCTGGACTGAGGGGTTTGGACCTATTCTGGAAGGCCGGGGGGCACCACGGGAGTTTGGAACCGGGGGAGTGATGCGATTGGAGCTGTGCTTTAGAAAGAAAATGCTAGAAGGGTGAAGAGGAGAGAATGGGGGTGGGAGAACTGGCAGGGTACAGCGAGAAGCTGCTAGCGGGCAGGGGGTCACAGCAGAGTGGAGGGCGCCCAGTGAAGACCTCAAGACGGAGCGGCAGGAACTCGGGGAGGCCAGAGACACCTCTCCCTGGAACCCATGCGCTTCCTGTGGGCCCCAGGACCTGAGACATCAATTAAGCAGAGGCCAAGCTGCAGGGACCCCAGAGGATACCCAGACCTGTGTTGCCCAGGCTGTGGCTTGTGCCCACTCCTAGGTTATGAAATTAATGTCATGGGTCATGAGCAGCATTCAAAACAATTGATATATTTTTCTACACGTGTACTGGGTCACAAGATAAAATGAATTGCTTATCGTGGAGTCTGATCCAAAAAGGTCTGAAAAATACCAACTCTAGTCTGACTGTACTTATGAGAAACAGAAGCCCAGAGGGGCAAAGTGAGTTGCCCAAGGTCCCCAAGGAAGCCCTGCCCTCCACGCCAGCACTTTTCCCGGGCCCCCCTCTGCTTGGCTAGATGCACCTCTGCAGGCTGCTCCCCACCCACAAGGTCAAGTTAGGCCCAAGGGTCTTCGGCTGTCTCCGGGTGCCCTGGGGTCAGGTCAGAGATTTGGACCCAAGCAGAGGGAGGAGCACAGGTGCAGCCGGGGGGGCTCACCTGGGGACATGGCCTTCATGTCTCGAGGGAACTTGCGACACACGTTGTTGTAGTTGGTGCAGATGTGGTGGAGACACCAGTCAGCCAACTGATACGCGCAGTGGAACTGGGAACAGACGGGAGCGCATCTGTGCTGGGACCCCAGGGGCGGGGTCTGCACACAGACATCTACAGTTGCCTTCAGAGCCAAAGCTTTGGCGCAGGTGGGCAAAGGCCCTGAGTCATAAAGACTCGAGAGGCACCTCGAGAGGCAAGGCCGCACAAAACCGTAAGGGAATGACGCTGGATTTGCTCCTTGGCACTGTCACGACCACCACCTCACCTCTGACCTGTCCCCGGCAGCCCCAGAAATCCACATTCCTATGCGGCGGCATCCTGCTGTGTCTGCCCTCCTCAGATATGACCCCTCGTCCTCCCCGCTGTCAGGGACCAAAGCAGCCTGCACTAAGGTGCTGACAACCAGGCTTAGAGAACTGACTTCCCAGGTGTGTCTGCCATGCTTTCACTTCGTAAACTAATCTTTACTGGTAGAATTGCTGGCACCCTGAGGGCCAGTGCGGGAGATTTTGCCTGTTTGGGAAAATGGAGGTGGGAAGTTCACTTTAGATGGCGAGTCCTCAGCGTGCCTTAAATGACCTCAGCAGGCAGCAACCACGTCTACACACGATTCTGGGCTTCCCTCCCCCGTCCTACGGTCTCCTGAAGTCTCTGTCCCTTCCCCCCATGGCCAGCCTCTCCTCTTGGCGGCGTAGGGTGTATCCTCTGGCCTGGAGGATGAGATGGGCTCTGCCCACTCAGGGAACCAAGTCTGACAATGGGTTCCCTTCCTACCCACCACCTCCCAGCCCCTCCCCATTCGCTGCCAAACGGGCAGACAGAGCCCAAAGCTGAGAATGTTGGAGAGATTCCTTCCCCTGCCATCCTACCTGAGCCAGTTCCAGGAACACAAGGACGTCCCCATCGATGTCTACCATCATCTGAGTTGCTTCCATCAGCCCGGTCACTGTGTATTGCTCTGTGACACACACACAGCCAGGAATGGGCTGAAGAACCACAGGAGTGGACAGGCACTTGGTTATCCCCCCTGGCAGGGGTCCATTGCAGGGCAAAGAAAGATCAGGGCCAGGGGTAAGTCCCAACAGGCCAGGAAAGGCCACAGGAGATTTAAGTCTGCTCCTACCAGCGAGGAAACTGGGATTAGAGCAAGACTTTCCCGGTGGAGTGGAGGTGGGAAGTGAAGGAGGAGATCAGAATCACCTAAAAGGATATTTCAAGCTACATATGTTGCACCAAGTAGTTATATAGGTGGGGTGAAAGCCCCCACCCCACAGAGCAGCCATTGAAACTGATGGGAGAGGGTATTAAACCTCAGGTTTGCTGAGAACTATGAATTAGAACTAAGGATTAAACCAAGTTGTTCGTATTGATTTAAATTTTGTAACAAATTGTGCACTAACCTTGCATTTCATGTTAAAACGTTTCTATGGAAGAAGTAAACACTCTTAGTCCTGAATTTTAACTGTATCACTATAAACTCATGAAGTATTTTATCTTTAAAAATATATTTCCCAGCTCAGTCCATGGAAAAGACCTAGAAACAAGAGCCATCCCAATAGCAAAAGCATCTCTAATGCACAGATTGCAGCCTTGAAATCCCATTTCCAACTACAAGAAACCAGGACTTCTTAGAGAAATGGCTGATTCCAGGTCTGGGGCAGGAAATGTACAAGAGGAACCTGGAACATCTTGTCATTCCAGATAATCAGAAAGCTCAGAGACTCTGCAGCCAACTTGAAGAGACTCCTACAGGCTAAGGAAGCAGTTGGGTATTTGAGCTTCCATAAAGCTAATTGCAATTATTTGAAACCAACTGAGTATGTTCAAATCTGAGAGTTCATAAGCATACTTAATAATAAGAAACTAATTGGTCACTCTCAAAGGATGATAGGAAAACAAATGTATCTTGAAAACTGGTAAATAAAAGAATCAAGCATTCACCTGCCTGTTCTACATGAACTATACCACTGGGTAAATGAACAGTAGGTGAGGGCAAGTTTCTCTCTTTTTAGAAGTATTCCAACAGATAAAGAAAAAAATGACTGAATTGGAATATTACCATTTCACAACACCTAATAAATTAATGGATCCAGGCAATGACACTCAATGGTTGCTAACGTCCCAAAAAGAGAGGAAAGCAGACAATCTATGCTTCTTGATGAAAAACAGAAACAATGTATGAAGTAGTCTTACCAAAAGGAAACTGAATGTGAATCTGATCTAGCCTCTAGATCCAATGGCCAGTTTACAGGAAATATGGTATACTATAGAAACGCAATCACTAAAAAAAAATCTAGATTTCCTAGATCAGTGGGGTTTTTCCAGCAAATTACAAGGGAAAGTTTTTTTTCATGGACAAGGTACTTATAGATTAAAAAAGAAAAAACGTAAAGGATATATAAAAAATAAAATCATGCTATAGTGTTTAAGGATGCACATTTGGATGATAAAACTATGAGGAAGTGTAAGGAAGTGAGGCCATAAAAAATATCCTAAAAAAGAGTAATAGGCAGAGTCATTCCTCCTGGGGACGGGGGAAGGGCCCGTGGTTGGGAGGGACAGGTGGAGGGCTTCTGGTATGGCCGGCAAGGGTCCCTTTGCTTTGTAATAATTCATT
The DNA here is from genome assembly GCF_965194825.1 of Balaenoptera physalus. NCBI lineage: Eukaryota > Metazoa > Chordata > Mammalia > Artiodactyla > Balaenopteridae > Balaenoptera > Balaenoptera physalus. The sequence goes on along the minus strand of NC_138886.1, from coordinate 108,300,911 downwards.
AAGCTGACCATATATTATGTGTATTTGTGTTATATTTAACATTAAAAAAAATTTAAGCTTGGGACTTCCCTGGTGGTGCAGTGGTTAAGACTCCACGCTCCCAATGCAGGGGGCCCAGGTTCGATCCCTGGTCAGAGAACTAGATTCCACATGCATGCTGCAGCTAAGAGTTCACATGCCACTGCCGGCAAGCCACGACTAAGGTGCCCACGTGCCATAACTAAGGAGCCCACCTGTCACAACTAAGACCCAGCGCAACCAAATAAATAAATGTTAAAAAAAAATTTTAAGCTTGAATTAATAACTTCATAGGAAGCATATATCACTAAACACAAAGCACCACTTATTACACCATACTTGGCATTTTCCATTGATCCTTGACAAGGTACATACACAACACATTTTTTAAATATGTTTTTTGGCACGTATGGAGCATTTCACTGGAAAAGTCATTCAATGTTATTTTCTATAAGCCTTTCCACGGAGCAGTGATTAACATTTTTAATCGCTACCTTGTGAAAATTACCCATGTGTGCTTAACCAATGGTGCCTATTTGACTTGTTTCTGATCACCTGCCATGATGAAACAAACTTAAACACCTTTATACGTTTTTTTCATGTGGGTCATTTCTTTGTAGATAGCCTTTCAAACGTTGAATTACTCGGTCTAAGAGTTTGGACAGTTTTCTGTGCTCTGGGAAGGCCACAGCACTTTTTCATGGATGGCCATGGATGACATATTGTTGCGGCTCTGATCTTTATTATTTATTTATATATTTATTTATTATAGGCCACAGTGTGTGGCATGCGGGATCTTAGTTCCCCGACCAGGGATCGAACCCGTGCCCCCTGCAGTGGAAGTGCGGAGTCCTAACCAACCACTGGTCCGCCAGGGAATTCCGCAGTTGTAAGCTTTAGCAGCCTCCCCCTCGCTCCCTGCCCTAAAGCCCTCGGTGTCCCCTGGACTCCCTCTGCAGAGGGAGTTAAGGCCCTTAATGTTAAGGCTCAGCTCCTAACATTTGGTTCTGATCAATGATTTCTCCCTTCTTCCTGGGACCAAGTCCCACCTTTCAACTCATTTCTCATCATGGGATCACTGCTTCCCTCATAGCTCAGTCCCAACCTTGATCATCTGCCCAGGGCCCCAGCAGCTCTGACACCGGGTCCTTCCCTGAACCTCAACTCAGTATCTGAGGCCCTGCTCTCTGACCCCTGACCCGCCCAAGAATACTAACCTCGACATCAACACCAGTACAGGTAGCAACGCCAACACCAATGCAATGCAAATGTCGACTCCAACATCAGCAGGCCCCAGATACCCCTCCTCGGGATGGCACCATCTCGCCTGCAGCCCTTGGACCCCGAACTCCTGCTCCTTGGTCTCCCTCCTGCCTCAGTCCCTGCTCCAACCCATCTCTGGGGTTGGTCCATCCTGAAAGCTGAGCTCGAGCTCTCAGGATCTACAAGGAATCAAGGAATTAGGAGTGGCAGGTCAATGTCTGCTGTCTATTTCTAGAAGAAGAAAGGGAAAGTGAAGGTGGGAGAGAAGAAGGAGGAAGAGGGAAAGGAGAAGAAGGAGAAGGAAAAGGAAAAGGAAAGGAAGGAGGAAGGGGAGGAGCAAGGGGAGAAATGAGGAACGGTGTTCTTTTCTTTCTGACTTCTTAAGCTTGCATGAGTGCGGCCAAGCTGATAAGAACACCAGGCCCTGGCGTCTGCTGGAGCCCACTTTGCTGGCCCAGATAACCTCTGGAGAGAGCCTACAAGGTGCTCCCACCGAGGATCTCTCACACACGTCCGTACATCCATGTCCCCACCCAACCCCAATACGCACCGACGTATTTCACTTTATGCAAACGTATTCCCTGGGTGCTCGTGGCCTGTCCCCTAGGAGGAGACAGGTGAGAGGAGAAATCATGACTCCTGCGGGTCCCCGACTCCTCCTCCCGGGAGGCCCCGGAGCTTAGTTACCTGTGAGGGCGACCAAGTGCGGCAGGCAGAGGCGGTTGGCCAGGATGATGAGCTGCATGTCGTCCAGGTCGGGGCTGGAGGTGAACATGCCGGTGTACAGGTATTCCAGCACGGCCCTCATGCAGCTCTTGCTCGTGTAAGGAAACACCACCTGCGGGTGGGAAGGAACAGAGCAGGCTGCGGTGAGGTCCAGCTGTAGGGAAAGAGGAACTCGGTTCCGAGGGACTCAGAAGGCTCTGGCCCACCTAGCTGGGCTACTCCAAACAGGCAGCCACCCCTTCGCGGCCCCTGGACCTGCTCAGAAGCCCCCTTCCCCAAAGGCTGGTCTCCCACAGCAACAGCCTGTGCTGAGCCCAGCTGCTGAGCACCTATGAGCAGGGCTCCAACAGCTTTTAAGAGGACCTTGCTAGCATCCTTCCGGCTTGGAGGATGTGTGCAGGAGTCCTTCTGGTCACCTGCACCCAGCCCCTCCCAGCCCTTCAGGGAGCAGTGCAAGTGGGATGCGAACGAGCAAAGCAGACACCAGCTGGTGTCTCCGGGCTGCTTGAAGCTGCTGCTCTGGGACCTCTTCAGAGCAGCACCGACACAAAAACTGCTTTCTCATCAGACGCCGGTCTCTCCAGGCTGCACTGGGAATCAGCTGGAGCTTTACAGCTGCTTCCGTGGTAGTGGTGGGCCCTGCGGCTTTGGAGAGTCCCCAGCCTCACACTTTTGCACGTCCCAAACCAACTCACGCTTCAAGGAGCAGAGACGACTCAAATCTGAACCCCTCCACTTCGCCTACCGGAAGGACGTCCTTCCCAGAAATTTTAGGAAATCCCTACTCTGTATCATAGGACGCTCTGCTGCACTGTTCTTCGTCCTGCTTTTCATTCAAGTGTTTGCTGAGCACTGACTAAGGGACCAGCGCTGAGGAGGGTACTCAGCAGAAGTAAAAGGCCCAGTCCCTACACTCAAGAGAAACCACAGACCAGCTGGGGAAACGGGGTGTGGACCCTCAGAACTTGAAGCCACTGCACACAGAAGGACCTTGTTAATTGCAAGGCTGAGTGATGGACAGTCAATGGTGCAGGAGTTCAGAGAAGATGGAGAACAGGGCCACGGCCTGGGCTACTCGGCTTGGCTGGGAGAATGGAAAGGCGAGAACAGACTTGAGAGAATAGACTTAAGAGGATATTTCTAAGGACACACTGACAGGCCCCTTCCAACTCTGCGTTTCCAGTCTAGGTGCCCAAGAAAGCAGCGGTACCAGTGAGAACAAGGGGTTGGAGTGGCCCTGATTAAGGGAAGGGTGATTGCATGAAGTGTTTCTTTCTAGTTTCTGTATTCTGATGCTTTGAAATTTGGGGCCTTGCTGACCCTAGAGGGACTTCCTAGAGATAATAAAGGACTCACCTGAGATCATGCCTTTCATATGCAAACCAAACAATCCAGAGCCCACACCCCCAGTTATCTCCTTTATCTGCTCTCACACTCCAGGCCTCTCTCCCCCTGCCCTAATTACCCCAGGGCCAGGTACTAGATGACTCAGGACAGCCCCTATGCCCCAGAGCCTGAGGAAATTATTCAAACTAGCCAACCCTAAGCCTGTTTACCCTGCTTCACCTGTTCCTTCCCATGGAAGAGACAATAAAGGCTCTTGCCCACAGTTCCCCTTACTCCCTCTGCCTCATGACCCAACCTGGTGCTTCCCTGAATGTCCCCAGATGCTGTGTGCCCCTCCCATTGAGATCTGTGAGTATAACAATCTATCTTTTTAACGCAGTTTTTTCCTGATCTGTTGGCTTCACCATACCTCAATTATAATAAAACCTACATTTAAAAACAGTGATGGATTCAGTTTGGGACACACTAAATATTTTTCTAGTTATTTCACGTGGGTCCGGGAGAAAGCAAGGTACAATGTATAGAGCCAAGGAATCAGAAGTCTTGAGTTCAAGTCCTACCCTCTCCTTTCTACTTACAGAGCTTTGCATAAGTCGCTTAACCTCTCAGGTCCTCACCTTCCTTACATGTAAAGTGGAAGGCTACGCTATAAGAGTCACGTGTGAGACAATATAAGACAACGAATCGAAAGTGTCTTCTAAACTGTAGAGTTAAGATGTTACCGTAATTCCCTATCCTGGTATATTGGAAAGTCCTTGGCTGTGGGAACCATCTCATAAACTTCTCTCGGGCCCATCACTCAGTGGTTTGCACACAGTCAAGGCTGAAGAAAGTACCATTAAGTGACAGATGCCTCAGATGGGAAGGGAGTAAGTTTCTCTCTTTCCCAACCATTCCCATCCTAGCCTTACCTCCCTGGTGGAACTCTCCACAAACGGCCCCCCAAACATGGCAGCCATCCAGTCACAGCTGGAAATCAACAGGGGCTTGTGGGCGCTGATGGTGCCATCATCCAGGATGAAGGTCACATCTGTCCGGGTGGAGAAGAGGCATCACGTGAGCATGTGGGGAAAGAATGTGGGACAACCAACCCTAAGGGTCAACAGTGCGCCCAGACAACCTGCTTGCTTCTGAGCCACAGGCTGTGAAGTACTATGTGACCACGCTCTCAGGCTGGGGACACTGGGCTTCAGGAGCAGAGCCACTGTGTCTCCAGGACATCAGCAGCTGAGATGACTTAGAATGCTGCTTGGACCTCAGAAGGCTCCTGGAGGGAACTCCCCTGCCTTCTGGACATCAGCTCCTTGGCACGTTCCATACCTGAGAAGGTGCCTTTTGCCAAGCACTCCTTAACCCGGTTGGTCCGGCGGACGTGGAAGGCCTTGGTGATCTCCTGGTTCATGAAGGCCTCATTGTTGAGAATGTTGGCCACCATCATGCGCAGATCAAAGACCTCGAGCAGCTCAGCAATGTGGGCGATGTGCATAAGGTCCCGCTCGTTCTCGTCCAGCTCCCCTGTGTACAGGTACTTGAGAACAGCCCGGAAGGGCCCCGGCTGGATGGAGTTGTCCATTTTCACCACCACCATCAGCCGGGATTTGTAAGTCAGTGGATCCTCTGCCATCTCTTCCTGGATGCTCACAAAAGCTCTGCTCCAGGAAGACAGCACTCGACCCCTCCCAGGCAGGTACCCTGTCCCGTTGCCCCGTAAGATCCCGTCGCTAGTTGAAGCCCGGAGCCCAGCGGGCCCGGAGCCCCCGCCCTCCTCCACACTCTCGCACACATCAAAGCTGGCTGCCCGAAGCAGGAAGTCCCGGCCGTGGTGGTGGTGGTGATGGTGGTGGTGTTGATCAGGGTGACCCCGGTGGTCCTCCGGGCAGGGGCCTCCTGACCCTGAGGGGCCCCCCAGATCCTCCTCACTCAGGTCCATGAGGAACAGGTCGTAGAACTTGGAGGAGGAAGTGGAGAGGTAGATCTTGTGGGCAAAGATGCGCACACGTTCCTGCAGCACCAGGATGATGTCCGCGCACAGCGGGTCCTCCAGGAGGTGGGCGGGGCACTCCTCGCTGCTGGAGGGGGGGTCGGGCACCACAATGATGGGGGGAGGCGGCTTGGGGGGCAGGAAGGGTGCCTGCAGCAGAGGCCGCTGCACATTGCGGAGGTGGGACTTCCAGAACTGCAGGTGCCGGCGGGAGATGAGCGCTGCACGTATGGCGTTGTCAAAGACGTCCTTGATGCCGAACTGGGCCACCACGCTGGTCTCGTAGTAGGGGATGCCCAGCTCCTTGGCCACCTCCCGACCCTTCTCTGGGGGAAGGATCTCATTGGGCTTGATGGGCCTGGCAGGTTCAAGAAGGGAAGCCAAATTCATGTTGGTGGTAGAGAGCGGGGGGCGGGGAGAGGCAGCTCTCCAGAGCCTGTCTGTTTTTCACTAGGCTGGAGGGTCTCTGCTCAGGATCCGTGTCCTAAGCCCCATTCCTGCCCTGCTCATTTCCACTCCCTTCCTCCTCTGTCTCACTAAATCCTACTAGTCCTTCAAGGCTCACTTCCAATCCCCTCTTCTTCCAGGAAGCCCTCCATATCTATGCCAGGCCCTGGTGATCTCCCCAGCTCAAAACAGTGGTAGCAATAACCACCTCTCTGGCAATTAGCATGCAACATTCCACGTTGGTTTTTAACATGTTCACCTATCAAGTTCATCTCTCAGCAAGATTATAAGCCCCCTTCATGCAAAGACTCCCTCTCCTTCTCTCCTCATGATGCTTAGCCCAGTATGGCCCACTCAGTGTGTAACAGATGGATAGCTGGATGGATGGATGGATGGATGGGTGAATGAAAGAATGAGAACTCTTGTTGTCTCCCTACATGAGCTAGCTTCAAATGGAGGGAGAGATGTGAGGCTCAGTGGATTCCCTCAGGACTGAGCAGGAAGCCGGGAGACACCCCCCGCACCCCCTCTGCCGCCTTCCCCTCCCTAGGCACCAGCACCCCCTACCTAGCCAAGGGTCTCCTGGCCCTATTGACAGCCTCCAGGTCGGCGTAGCGCAGGTCCAGCTGGCAGCCCACCAAGATGACAGGTGCTCGGGGGCAGAAGTGCTTGATTTCTGGGTACCACATGGTCTTGACATGGTGGAGGGAGTTGGGGTTGGCAATGGAGAAGCACAGAACCACCACATCGGATCTGGCGGTGGGAGAGTGAGGTTACAGGCAAAGAAAGCTAGTGGTAGGTTCCCTGCCCCTGGAACGAGGGGGAACACACATACCCACCTGCACCCCCTACACTACAGTCCCACGTCTGTCATATGGATCTGCTCACATGATCTTACCCAGAACGTATAATAACAGCACCTCTAGTTTATGCACCCCTAACTTAGCATTTTAGAGCTTTCAAAGACTCTTGTTTTGACCTCACAGCTATCCTGTGAGTTAGAAATGACCACTTTTTACCATCTCATCTGCGAAAACTCATCTCAGAACAGCTTTCCTAATTGCTCAGAGTCGCAGAGCTACTGCTTCACAGGGTAGGACTCAAACCAGGCGTCCTGATCGCAAACCACCCAGGCTGCCGCCCCCTCGAGGCTCTGCCCGTGCTGCTTTCTCCACTCCTTCCTCCCAGGCTCAGTTTCACAGAGTCGCTTCATACCTCGGGGAAAGCAGGGAAAAGCCATCCACTTGGCTCCCCGCAGGCAGCCGGGGGCCTTCCCTACCTCCCATAAGCAAAGCGACGGTCTTTGTGGTGATCTCCAAAGGTGTCCCAGAGGCGGAGGGACACGCTGACATCATCTACCACGTCTCGGGAACGTTCCAGCACCTGTGGGAGCAGGGAGGGGGACAGGAATCTAGGGCAATGGTTCTTGGAGGCCCTGCGTGCCTGCTCACTCCTGAGGGTCCTGCAACATGGGGGCTGGAGGGACACCTAGTGCCTCCCAACGTGTGCCTTAAAACACCTTCATGCAGGTGCCATCTCTGCAGACTCACTAACAAGAGCTGGCCAGGAGGTGAGAGACTCTCAGAGGGCAGACCGTTATGGGAGTGGACGGGATCTCACAGGGAGCCTGCCCTTGTTCCCAACTGTACCTGCCCATTGGACACTTCCGAGCCTCTGATCTTTTGGTATCATTAGCTGGCAGCTTCTTTCCTACCACCAGCTCTCATCTCCCCAAAGCACCACCCCTTTCCCCCCTTCAGGGCTCCCCATTACTGGGGGCTATGATTCCACAAGATGCTATGCATATGCTCTATGCACAAGAGCTCAGCCATGCAAAACACAAAGAGCCAAGGACCCCTCCCCTGGAGGGGGGGCTCCTCTCAGACCCCCCTCCCGGGGCTCCGTGCTCTTCAGCTGCCTCCACCCGACCCCTAAGGGGCTTCCATGAGCTCAGCACGGGCCCCGTTTGGAGTGATCCCTGGGGAAGAAGCCCAGATGCGTGGCGTGGACGCCCAGCCTTACCTCCTGACACACCCGGTACTGGTCGATGGCCCAAACTGTGGGCACGTGGGTGGCGAGTAGCTGGTACTGGGTGAGGGTGGCATTGCAGGCCCGGGCACAGATGAGCCTGGTCTTGCCCACAGCGTTGTCCCCCACTACCACGCACTTGATGGTCTCTACGTTTGGCCTTTCATAATCCATGTCAGAATCCATTAATTGGGACCTGAGGGAGAGGAGAGAAGTGGTGAAGACAGCTTTGCATGCCAGCCCCCGGAGGGCCGGGGCCAGCTGCTCTCCTCAGCCAGGGCTGCCCCCTCTCCAAGCATCTGAGCGGAGAGGAGGAGGAAGGAGCGGGCGGCTTTCTGGGCAAGAGCTCTGCAGGGGCCGGAGGAGACGGGAGCCCCTTCAGGCTGAGAGGTGCAGCTCCACCAGGTGAACCTCTGGTCTCCCTCCTGTTGCCACCATCCTCCGGTGGGGCTTCGGGATGGGGGGGATGCCTGAGAGAGATGCCAAGGCGGAGTCTGCCCAGGGCCAGTCCCCACCCTCCCGGGAAGAGAAGTGTCTGCCTAGGAAGCTCAGTCATCATCGGCTCTCCTTCTCCAGCCAGCAGGGCTGTGGCAGCAGCACAACAAACAGCTGAGAGAAGCGGAGTCACGGCCAGGTCCCCACCCCTTCCCAGCATGCCGGAGGGCAGGGCCGCTTTAAAATTTAATGGACTTGTCAAAGCTGGGCAGCAGCTCTCCTGGCCTCCACCTTTGTCTCTCTCCCTCTCTGGTTGTGGATTTCCAAGCCCCAGCCTGCCCATGGCTATCCTTCAACCCCGGCCCCCTTTATGGAGACGCCAGAGTTTTTCAGCCCAGGCTCTTTGGGCTGAGGAGGCTTCCGGATGCACCTGAGCAGTCCACAGGCCTCCCCGCTCCTCCTCTGGGCCTGTCCCGTTGCCTACGTGGCTCACTCAGCAGCAGGCCCTGTTTTGAGATGGCAGTGGGGGTAACTACGGGCCTGGGATGATACACCCCACGGCTAATAGACCAATGGGCCTTCCCATCCCCTACCCAGGCCTACCCTCCAAGCATCCTGCAACCAGTTTCAGGGGAAGTGAGATACGCTCCTTTCCGCACTTCTCCTTCCTGGGGAGGAGGGTTCTCAGGCTGGAAGCCCCCAGACACTGGCAACCCTGGAAGGAAGCTCGCTAACTTGACTGCATGGGTAATGGGGAAGCAGAGAGTCAGAAACTTGGGCCTGAATTTCCGGGCAAATATTTGCCTTCGTTTCCTTCTGTGTTGGGTAGAGAGGAAGCGGCTTGCCCACCCACAGAGAGGGATTGCTCAAATCAACAAACAGAAGTCCCTTCTGTAGTCAAAATGTCATGTCAGTGTTTAAAAAGCTGTCCCCAGGAGGGGGCCCTCGGCTTGAAGGGGCTTTTGCTGGCAGCCTCGCAGTTGGCGTCCACCTCCTGGAAGAGCTGAAGAGAGAGGGTCGGGGTAGATGCAGGCGTTATTAGGAAGCCTGGTTTTGCCAGGGTCATTGGCCTGCCCCTGCTCACATTCTCTGTGCGCCTGAAGTCAGCTGGGGGTTGGAGCAATTTGGAGGAATCCTTCCCAGGCCAAGGCAGGCTGAGCTCAGAGGAGTCCTGGAGGCTGCCCAGGCACCCTCACTGCTGAGCCATCCAGCCCAAGAGTCAGGCCACCATGCCGGGCTGTAACTGGATGCCAGCATGCAGGAATGCAGACCTGAAATATCCAAGTAACGATGGCAACTGGGATTTGCTCGAGTTGATGCATCTCAGCCACCTAAGCAAAAAGTACAGCAAGGACTTTTCAATGAGACAAGCGCCTCCCCCTTCTTGGAATTTTACAGGATCTAAACAACAAGGGGTCTCCGTGCAGGTTCCCCCCCACCCCCCCGCCAGTCTCCAGCGCAACCGTCTGCCTCATTCCTTCTCCTTCCTCTGCCCCTGCTCGCCCTCCCCAGCAAGCAACCATGATTCTGCTGACCATCTTGCCTCCCCGCTGCTCTCTCTCCTGAACTGAGGACCGGGAACCCCATGTTGACAGCTCCTGGTCTCAAGTCAGGCAGCGGGGAGGATGTGTTGGCGCTAGGAGGAATCTTCTGGGTTGTGGTTTCTGTTTTATCGATTGAAGAACAAAACAGATAGAATCCCAAATACAAATACATGCAGCTGTAGGAGAAAGATAAAAACCTACTAGCCCACAGAACTTCCTTCTCAAATTTAGATTCCAGCAGCACGGAGGTGTGTAGGCAGAAGGGGGGATGAGGAGGTACGGAGCAGGCACATCAGTTCTTACATCCGGGAGCAGCTGGATGGCGAGGAGGGTGTCAGAACACCAGCAGAGCAGTTCAGTGCTGGTCCAAGATCACCGAGTCTATGATTCAAACACTCAGGCACACCTTATGCACCTCTGTGGTTAAGCAGGGGACAGCTAACCAACAAGCGGGAGGGCGACACTGTGCTGTGAGTTTAGACAGCAGACCTGTTGGGTGCTGCTCCAGCGGAGCAGCCCCTCCCCATCCATTCCCCAGCTGTCCCTGAGTCCTTCCCCAGCTTGTCCTTTGACTTCCTCCCGACTCTTATCATTCTCACCCACTCCACCCCTGTGCCAACTGCCTGACTGGCAAACTTCATTGTCAGATCTGGGAAAGGGCAAATCACTTCACTTCTCTGGGCCGCAATCTGCCCTTCTGGAAAATGGGTATGAAGGCTCCCAAAGAAAGTCTCCTGAATCTTGGTAAATCCACGCCAAGAAAGCCTGGGCCAAAAGGAGGTATTTGCCTTCTTATGTAATGTGGTATTATATAATGCTGGATTACATATCTATATGTGTAATTATATCTCTCTTTAAGATACACACTGGCCCAATTAAGCCAGCAGAACTCTTAGTCTAATCAGGCCTGTCTTTAAAAGGACCTGTACTGGAGATATGGTGCCACTGCCAACAGTAATCTAATTTTTGCTCAAGAATATTGCTACTTTACTGTATCACTGCTTATATACAATGGCACAACCCACTCAGTAAGCTTCTCAACTTCCCCTTTCCTTCTGGCACTCTCTCCTTCAATGACTCTAGACTTTTCTGCACAATTGCCTCATCCCCATTCCTTCTGAGCCTCCTGACTAACCTCCATATGCTATGGCTTCCTCGCCACCTGCCCTGGCTATCACGACCCCCAGGCCACTCCTTTCCCTCAATGATCCCAGCGTCACGTAGGTGCTCCCTTCCCACCCCATCCCATGATCCCTGTTCCCTTCTCCAAAAACAGCCTCCTGCCCACTGCTCTCCCAGCTCTTTGAACTCAGGACAGGCCAAAATGAAAGGTGTGCTCAAATTAGCTGCAAACCTCACCGGCTCCCAGTCCCACACCCACACACCTACACACACTCTTTGCAGAGCCCAGAAAAGCCCCTCTTTCCCTCCCACAGCTGATAGGAGGCTTGTTCATCTGTAGCTGCCCTAGTCTGGTTGTCAAGGAAACAACAGAATCTCCCTGGGAGCCTGCTTTGTCTCCTAGCAACCAATACCCCACATCCTGCATCTTACACAAAATACAAAATATCTTGAAAATGAAGGTAAAAATCAAGGAGGATGTATAGGATCAGGAAGAGAAAAGCAGAGAGGGTGGCCTTCCAATTAAAAGAGGCTCCCACCCAGGTCACTGACATTGTAACATGGGGGAAGGCAAAGACATGAATCCCTCCACAGACCCGATGGGCAGCAGGGCCCAAAGGGATCCTGAATGGTCATATTAACAAAAAATGCAAGCCTAAACACAGAATAAGCCTCTTCAAACATCAACAAACAGCCCTAAGGATTTCTCCCAGTAGTTTGGCAGAACTCAGACGCACAGACTGCAATGGAGTGTGTGGAAAGAAACATCTCCAGAACAGCGAGCAAAACACATTCCATTGGTTTTTAACGGAAACATTTCCACCACTCTGGACCTTTTTTCCTGCACACTGTTCTGCACACACATGCAAAATAAAAATTAAAAAAAATTTTAAATGGGGAAGGGGGAAGGCCACGACACGCCACGGCAATCAAGTCATCTTCCTTTCCCTAGATAAACCAAGAAAATGTTAGTCCCCCGCCCCCTAAGACCCCAGCAGCCGAAGCTATAGCCCAGGCAAGAGCGGAAGCCCAAGGGAAGTCAGGAGGAGCGCAGACAGGGCCCGGGAGGACGCAGAAGAGGGGAAGCGGCGCGTTTCCAGAGGCTGCTTGCAACCCAGCCATAACAGAAATTAATCATTTACTTACACCGCTACATGTGACGGGGTAATTTCTAGCGTAAGGAACACATCTCTTCCTGCTAAGCACGCTCATTTTAGTGAAATGGCTGGGGTCACTCCGCGCGTGCAAGTTAGGACGATGCCGGCGCCGTCGCGCTGCTGCCGCTCTGGTTCCGGGCCCGGTTCGCGTTAGATCAAAAACTCTGACAGAGCAGCCCGGGCCGGACAGCGGGCAGGGAGCGGCCGCGCGCGCGGCACTGCAGCCATTGCCTCTTCCGGATCAGCATCTCCCCGCGCCCCCGGCGCCCAGAGTCATGGAGGCACGCCGGAGCCGGGCAGCTGGCGGCCGCTCCGACCTCCGCGGCTGGGCCGCGCCGCCGCCAACGGTCCTCTGGCTGTGGAGGCTGGAGGCAGCGAGCAGGAGTGGGCTAGAGTGGCGAGGCCGCCACTGCTACGCGCCCGGGCCCGCTCCGAAGGCGCGGCCACAAAGACGCCTAGCGCCGCAGTCCCAGGGACCGCTCGCGACCTCCTTTTTTCATTCACAAAAAGGGAAAGGAAAAAAAAAAAGAAAGAAAGAAGGCAGGAAAAAAGGTGGGGCAAAATCGTACCCAGGACGCCAGCCGTGACAGGTGCCTCCCATCTCGGCGCTCCGTTGGTGGAAAGGGGTCGGTGGGCGGGGAAGGGGCGGAGAAAGAAGGGGATTGGGCGTCTCGGAGGCCCCGCCCCCGGCCCCGCCTCGCGACGCCGCTCGCTCCCTCTCCTCTTCCCCCCACCTCCCCCCACTCCGGGAGGGAAGCGGCGTAGAGGGTATCGGCTCGTCCCTCGTGCTGGGGCAGCGTCCCTCTACCTGGCGAGGATCAAAACCTCACTGGACTCCCACGGGGTTCCCCCCTTTCCTCCGGGAGGCTGAGAAAGAACTCCTAGAGCGTCCTAGTCCGCCCTGAAAGGGGTGCGAGTTAGGGAAGGGGAACTCGACATTTTTGCCTTGACCCTTACTTAGCCCCAGGCCTCCACCGCTTCCCATGGGAAAAGGAAGACAGCGTTTCCTCTGCCGGCAGGGCCGTTTTTCTGGCATTTGAGGGCCTTCCTCCCTCCATCATCACCCCTGCAGCTACAGCCTATGTCTCCAATTTCCATGGCCCTTAATGAGTTTCAGGGTGGGCCCTGTACCACCTGCACCTGTTTCCCATCGAAGCCTTCCCCCCCCCCCCCGCCCCCGTCCCTCTTCTCCAGCAGGCTCCACTTCCATCCCACATTCATCCTATTGCCACCTGGCATTCACCAGTATCTTCTGCCCTCTGAAAGAAATGCCACGAAGACACTAGCCCTGGAGACATTACCTAAGGCACCTTTGGGCTCTCTGTCTCAAAATTCTGTAAAATAGATTACAAGGGATGACATCTGTAATGTGAGTGGTCCTCAAAGGAAGTTTCCATGTTCAAGGCTAGTTTGATTATGAGGATCTTGACTGCTAGTAATTACAGTAGTCAGCTCAGTCTGGTTTTATCCATCTTGTCGATTACATCTGGACAATTTTTAAAGCCCAGATTGACGTGCCTCCCACTTAACCCCCTCCATCACACCTCCAACTTGTGCTCTGAGAATGCAAATCCACTTTAATACTAGTTTCTGCAACATATAATTGCCAAAAAATAAAGCCAAATAAAAAATGAATTTTGTATTGTCTGAAGCATGCTTCCCATCTATGAATGCATATAATTGGAAGTTGCCCACCAAGGTGTTCATGCTTTCCAGCCTGGTCCATGTTCAGTAAGTGCGTGATTGGTGAGGGATGCTTCCCCCACCTCCTTCTGAATCTACCTAGAGCTGGAAGAAGAGATTAAGCATGATCGAGGGTGCTACTAGTTAGGACTCCCTCTTCATAAAACAGAGCAATGGTTTGAACACGTGCTTAGGAAAGAAACTCAGCTGTGTACAGGTGTGCTCCTCCCACAGGTTTGGTGTTGAAGAGCCTCACCCCATCCTCTGCGCCAAGAGCACAGCATGAGATCTCTGCATGGGCACCATGGGGGGTCCAGGGTGTCTGACATCCTGATCCCTCCACCCACTCCAGAGCACCAGCCTGTTGGCTTCACGTTTCACACATCCCAGCAACAGGCAGAGCCCCAGTGCAGCACAGAGCAGGAAAAGAGAACTGACCTCTCCCCAAAGTCATGGGGCAACAGGGCTTGCAGCTATGCGCCCTTTCTCTTTTTGGAGAAAGAGGCACCAGATCACAGCTTTTTCTCCTCATCAGGGCAACTGAAGATTCTCAACTCGAGAGGCAGATCACTACCAAGACCCAGCCCTCAGCCTCTGCCCCAACTGTGGCCAATGCCAGACCTTCTTCCCACCCAACCCTGGCCCTCAATTCATGCCTCCCAGCTACTCAAGACAGCCTCAAGATCTTGGCTCCCAGGCCAAGGATCTGGCTACCATGTTTGCTTCATCTTTGCCAGCCCTCCAATGGAAAACAGGGCCATTCCCTGAGGCTGGGTCCCTCGCCAGCAACCAAGGAGTTGTCAGTGGCCCGCTCTGAGCCCTCTGACCCAGGCCCCAGCTCCCAGCCCTCAGCAGCCTCTCATAGCGCAGGCAGCCTCCCCACTCCCCCTCACCTTGCACCCCGCCCATCCCAGCCCTGGGGCGTCCATTTTCCTCGCTTCAGATTACAGTCATTCCTTGGTATCTGCTAGGGATTGGTTTCGGGAGCCCTCTGGGAATAACAAAATCCTCAAATGCTCAAGTCCCTTATATAAAATGGCAAAGTACAATGAATACAGTTGGTGTTCCCTATTCTCAGGTTTCCATGCGGATGCAGAAACCTGTGAATACGAAGCACCAACTGTATACATATTTATTGGAAAACAATCTGCCTATAAGTGGACCCGAACGGTGGAAACCCTTGTTGTTCAAGGGTCAACTGTATGTCTAAAGTCAGGCCTGTGTGGGAAGTTTTTCCAGAAAGGCTCCTGGCCTTTCTCTCTCTGCCTCCTGCTTTCTTCTGTTACACACACACCACACCACACACACACACACACACACACACACACACACACACACACACACACACCAGCCCCCTCTTCCCAGTTTCTGCAGCTTGGAACCATTGTGTGTTTCTTTGGAGCACTTCAGGACGGGCTGTTGACTCCCCCATATAACTGGCTGGCTGGGTGTCCGCACTGCCTTTCTGCTGGCGGCCCAGGCAAGGACCTTCCTCGCCAGGCTTACTTGCCCTGAGGGGACAGTGCCTCGCTGCAGCCTGAGGGGTTCCTTCCCTTCTAGTTTCCCACCTCCCCAAAAAATCTCTTCCCTTACCACAGCCCTATTGTGACTCCTCCTGCCCAATGACATAAACCCCTTGAACTTGTCCCCCAAAGTCACCCCCTCCATCTATCCCCATAACCTCCCTCCTCCAGGACATCAAGCGCTGCCGTTTTCCTGAAGCCCGTGAGCAGGAGGCTGGTCTGGGGAGAGAACTCTCCATCTGGTTCTCAGGAATGCACCCATGCAGCAGGCTCTCAGCCAGTGCCACCAAGCCCTCCTCTCCCTGTGGCTCTGAAGGTCCCTCCCTGGTACCAGCCCAAGCTATGCAGACCCCTCCCACTGTGACTTCCTCCAGCCTGCATGTTCCATTTGCTTCCCAAGCAGCTTCAGCCCTTCAACTATTTGTGGGCTGCTAGCCTGTCTTCTCTTCGCCCCTCTCCTGGAACACTCGAGCCTCTGTGAAGCCCACCCCATAGGCCTTCTGACGTGGGCTGACCCTATCTCCAGCAATGTGCAGAGTCAGAGGCTTCTCAAGATGCAGAGCCCCTGCAGGGTGAAGGAGCCAAATCTGGAAGCCTGGAGTCTCTCAGCCTCCTTGCCCAGGGCTCGGTGGGAATTTCAGGTTTCTGCGAGGAGACAGGAATCTTCTGGACCTTTGCTCAAGTGACTCCCTCAGCCTGAACACCCTTCCTCTTTCCACCCCCTTCACTTGGATAATGCTTACTCACCCTTCAAATCTCAGCCTAGATGTCACTTCCTCCAGGAAGTCTTCCATGAGTATCCCCTGCAAAGTCTAGGTTCCCTACCCTTCCTCTACACTTCCCTAAAAATATCAGTCACCCTGCTGTATCATTGGGTCTCTCTGTCCCTCACAGTACTGAGGACACTTTAGGGAAGGGACTATGCTTATTCAAAAGAGTACCCTTCGTGCTGGTCTAGCGCCTGGCAACAGACACTCAAGAGGGGCTCAATAAATCCTGGACGTGTGGATAAACGTTTGGGGTACAGAACTTGATGGGGAAGGAGTTGACATCACCCAGTGGCTACTCACATGCTGTCCAGAGAGGGCTTCCACAGGTTGTACTGGCCTTTTCTTCGGGCTGCCATTGTTCTGTGCTCCCTCCAGGCTCCCGTTGGGCTGGATGGAAGGGAAGGGGGCAGGGCAGGGGAAGAGAGTGGGAGAAGGAATGAGCACACTGTGAGTAATGCAAAGAGGCACCACCAGGTCGATCAGCCCAAACAGAGGGTCCTACTCAAGGTAAGAGCATGGCTTCTGCTGTCCAGGCCCGATGGGCTGAGACACTCAGCCCCGGGGCTAAGAGAGAGGCCATCAAAGGGAGACAAGGGGCTCCTTGAGGGGCAAGAACTGGGGTTATGGGCCATCCCATGCTGCAGGCATCTACACATTCTGAACTGGTTTGGTAATTTGGAAAGATCGATCCGTTGTCCATCAGGAGACCTGGATTCCATCCTCATGCAACTGTGTGACTTTGGACAATTCCCAGACCTCTCTGGGCCTCAGCTTTCTCATGTACAAGGGTTGGGTCAGGTGACTTTTGAGGCTCATTCCAGCACTGACATCTGATATGAGTTCCTAACATGGAAGGCCTATATCTTATTGGCTGTCCTTTTCATTGGAGCAGCTCCTGACTCAAACTGGGCCTCAGTAAAATATCAGCTGATGGCTGCCAAGGCTGAGCGCAGAAGGAAGCATTTTGGGCTGGAGGGTGGGGGGATTAGACACATGGTAAGAGGCAGAGAGTGAACCTCATTCTGCCATCGTCCCCACTTTCAGCTTCCTTAAGTGGTCAGTCACAATTTGGGGACCAATTCAGCCAAAGAAAATTTTAGAACTTCCGGAGAAATAGGGAATGATCAAGAAAGGGCTTAGAGAGGCCAGCCATAGACCTCTGGAAACAGATGGCACTGTGTCATTTCAGGGTAATGGAAGGGTATCTCTGTGACAACCCCCTAGGGGCAGGGTGGTGACAAGACAGAAGGAAGCCAAGGGAAGAGGAGGCCCCCCAAGCCCAGTGAGGGCAGAGATGTGGACCACAGCAGCCCCAAGAGCCCAGAGTGAAGGAAACCAAAACAGAGGAGGAGCCGATCTCAGTTCTAGTAACCCCTCCATCAGGAACTGGCTATGTGACTTTGGTCAAGGAATTTCATCTCTCTGGTCCCCCATTGAGGATAACAGTATTCCTTGCCCGAAGTCAAGGGGTGGCTAGATGATTTTCTCGTCTTCCCGGGCTGAGATCAGAGACTGTGTGGTCCCTTGAACTCTTCCGCCACTTCCGCCTTCTCTCCATCACAGACCTACGCTGGAACGGAAGACCGGTGCCATGTGTTCCTGTGCACCCCAGGGCTGCCTATGGAAAGCAGACAGCACAGAGGGCATGGGGCGAGGATCGGGGGGTGGAATTCTGACAGTCTGACCTACCAGGGTTGGAAAATTTCAGACCCACCTTGGCCCAGCGCCTGGGGAGTAGCGGGGATGGGGTTGGGGGACGGTCCTGAGAAAATGAACAAACCAGGTGAGGCAGTGAATTCTGCTTGAGATCCTCCAAGCCCAGCTGGTCCTTGCAGCCTTCCTACAGCCACACCGTGGGGCTGGCAGGGCTGCTTCCAGCAGGAACTGAAGAATCCATTCCCATTCAGGTCTGGCCAGGCTATAGCCAGCCCTTGCTAGCAGAGTTCTGAGCAGGTAGACCCCTCTGCCCACCCACCCAAGCCCCTCTCCCCTGGCCCTGCGCAGCTGGCTGAGGCCTCCACGAAACAGATATTGCAGCTTTGAAACAGCGCTTCGTTCAGTAGAGAAATTGGAGCACTTATTGACTTATGTCTTTAAAGAGCTGCAAGTACCATCACCACGAATGCCATGGGGGAAAGACGTGATCCACTACGAGTCTCCTGGGATGTTCATTTCTCAGGACAGTGCACCGGAAGCCACTGCCAGGCCAGCTGGAAGCAGAAAGAAGCTAGATGGTGTTTCTTCTGCCCTGCTTTCTAGGCAGGAAAATGACAAGAGGGGGACAAAAATGCATCCCCTAGCCAGTGCACCTGGGCACGAGATCCTGAACTTCAGGCAAGCTGCAGAACTTCTGAGAGAGGGCAGGCCCATTCCTGGAGCCTGCAGAGCTACAAGTGAGAAGCTCTGAGGAGGCCGATCACCCCAAAATAGACTTGTTTTTTTTTGCAGCATTTTCATGAGGCATTGGCATCGCTTGCAGCATGAAAAAAAAATAGCCTGAACTGTTAACAAATAAAATTATAAAAAGCCCCAACTGTTCCCCACAGGTTTCCATGTGGCTGCAGTGTTCGAGAGGGGGCAGGGAGGGGTCTAGGAGAGAGGGACAGGGGAGGTGTGTGGCCAGGAGCCCCCAATCTCCTCTCTTCTGACCCAATTTTCTCCCTCGGTAGCTGGTTGTGCTAGAGTTCACAGAGATAATAATTGGTGTCAGGGATGGGAAAGTTTTCTGTTGGCCCTCAGAAGTGGTCCACTGTGAGCATGTATTACTATTTCCTGCTTCCAGATAAAGGAATGGAGCATCTTAAAAACATAACCGCATGACAATGAGGCTGGGTTAAATTTGGCTGCCCTACTCAGAGGACAGAGTTTGTTTAGTAAACACTTAGAGGGCTCAGTGTTCTTGTCAAGGTCAGCTTAGCCTGAACAGACACCCCCTTGGGCATTGCTGCATGTCAGTAGTCAGACCTGAGTTTGGGGTTGGAGCTGCTCTTGGCCCAGGTTAAAGGATTGTGCGGGGCTATCCAGGGAACGACCTGGTCCTCCTCTGCGCCCTGAGTTCCCTGACGAGCCACCCTGCACCCTTTGCCCTGGCCCTGGCGCCTTCTTGGTGCTCGGATTCCAACAACACAAGAAAGAGAACGGTGTGACAGGCACTGGAGATCAAAGCTGGATTCCCATGCCCTTGGGGTTCTCAGTAAAATCGGGTGTTGACCTGGAAGATCAACTCTGACCCTGCCTTTTTGTAACCAGAGACAGAGAATTCCCCAGCTCCCCGGAGCTCTGTCCCCACAAAGTCTGGGATCTGTCAAGGACCCACTCCATCCACATTTACAGACCCCTTCTTTTCTGCTTCTCTCCCCTTCTCTCTCCTTCCCCCTCTTCTTTGTCTCCCCATCTGCTCCTCTCCCTCCCCACACCTCCTGGCAGAGATTTCTATAAGGATACACACACGTGGCTCTGGCTTGGTCAGAGAAGAGGAGGACATCTGGCCAGTGGACCACCAGGTATTATTGGGCATTCTTAAAACGCCATATGGGCATTATTCAACCCTGCACGGTCATCCGGGGCGGGCGGCCAGGGAGTGCTGACCAGAAGTTTCCTGAGGTGGTGACAGAGGTGAGGGACCAACCAGGCAATTGCATCGTCTCTGGGCTTCTCTGGACCCGAAAGCCCTCTCTTAGGCTCCAACCAGTCAGGGTTAGCAGGCAGCTACTAACTGGGGGGGAAGTTGCAGCCCCTCCCAAGATCATGGTTGAGAAGAGGCTCAATGGCTAAGAAGGGGGAAGGTGGGCGTGGAGAGTCCAGTGTGACTTGTCCCAGCCAGAGCATTGCTCTGCAGGGCGTGGTCACTCCCGCGTACTGGACCCCCAGGGCAAGACGGGGAGCGAGCTGGGGAGAAGGGTGGCGGACCAGGGCACAGCGGGGCTGACAGGAGGACACAGAGGGGAAAGGAGCGCGGTGCTCAGAGTTGGAAGGTTCCCAGAGAACAGGTCAGCCCATTACAGCCTGTGACACAGGCCCCTGGGCAGAGTGGCAGGGCCAGTGATTGCTGCTATGTGGCCACTTGGAACCACAGTCCGGGCACTTCAAAGGCCACTGAACACGTGCCTCGGCTTAGTCTGGTAGTCTGGGGCTTACCACTTTCTCTGGAACGTTCAGCCCCAGTCACCCTACCTTTCTGCCAACCCATCCCTCTTCTTCCTCTTAGGATAGGCCCACAGAAAGCTCTTGGGGAGCTGGAGCTCTGGGTAGAATCCTAGCCCCAAAAGAAGACCCTGCACCACCATCTCCACGCTCGGACAGGGAACCCCTGGGGCAGCAGGGTGGCTCCAGCGGACCTCACTTACATCCTCCCCATCCACCGTTTGATACACACAGCACCGAGGGCCGGGGATCCCTGGTGCTGGGGGGCATCAGTCAGAGCCCAGACCGTATTCTGCCTCTGCACGGCCCGTGTGGTGGCCGTTTGGCAGGCAGAGGCCACGTGGGCCACTAACAGCCCTGCCAGGCTGAAGGCACAGGACCTGCCGTGCAACCCAAGTCCCATCTCATATCCTGGGTGTCTGGAAAAAAATGAGACCTGTTGCTTATTCGTTCATGTAGCCTTTCTTTCAATTATCACATGCATGTTAAGTGCCTATTAGGGCCAGACACTGCTGGAGATTGTGAGAATTATAAAATGATAGTGATGCCATCCAGGGATTTAAGTTTAATTATAATGATAATCATAATTTTTATTAATTTATTTATTTTTAAAATTTTATTTATTTATTTACTGGCTGCACCACGTGGCATGTGGGATCTTAGTTCCCCGACCAGGGATTGAACCTGTGCCCCCTGCAGTGGAAGCTCGGAGTCTTAACCACTGGACCACCAGGGAAATCCCAATAATAATTTATTGAGAGTTTATTACATGCCCACGATTGGGCTACAGGTACTACTATATTTAAACTTCAAAACCATCCTGTAAGGAGGTACTATTATTATCCCCACTGGGGAGATGAGGAAATTGAAGCTTCAGGAAGTGATATGACTTGTCAGCGCAGTGCAGAGCGAGAATTCCACTCTGGCAGCTGGCTCGGAGCCTCTGAGAGGAGACCGCACAGCCCCTGAGCCCCTTCCAACCTCATGCCCTGATTTTAGAGCATTCACGTGTTCTTAATTCATTTAAAAATAACCCTCTTCCTCTTACAGATGAGAAAACTGAGGCCCAGAGCAGAAAACGGCCTGGGAAAGTCACCCAGGGAGTTTGTGGCCCCTGCCAGGCTATTAGCCCCTGCACCATGCTTTAATCTCTGGGTTTCAGTTTCCTCCTGCGGGAGACCGGACAGGGCTGTTAGGTGATGTTCCCCCCGTTTTGAAATTCTGACTGTGTGATGTTATCATATGATGTTTTTAGGGAAACAGAAAGCACAGAAGCAGGAACGGACCAGCTGAAACTTGCCTCAAAGTCCCCCTCCAGCCCATACTTACCCCAGCTTGCCCCACAGGGAGTCAAGAATGTGGAAATGTTTTCGTGCCTCAAGCATGGGTTTTTAACTCAGCTGATGGGATGTGTGTGCGTGTGTGTATATAATGTATATATATTAAATATAATCTCCAACAGCGGAACTGACAGGTCCTAACAGCTAGAAATGAGGAAATATGCCTTAGAGTCCTAGAGGTCTGAAGACAAAGAGAAGACCCAAAGTTACTGGACCTTAGAGCTTGGGGCAAAGGTTATCTGTAAACATGGTCAGCTGGATCCTTAAATGGTGCCCTCACATGGCCCCTCTCAGCCAAGCTGTGCTCACGTCCACCTTTGCCAAGGCCCATGGCCGCCCACCTGTGAGCTCCACACACCCTCGAGTCCCAAGAAGCCTTGGTCTCAGCCTGGTTCCTAAAACAAAAGGACTCCCTCACTCTGCTGCTCAAAGTTTTGCAAGGAAGTAACAGCAGGCTGGCCTGGCATCTCGGCTGCCCTGGAAGGAATTCCTAGAGCAAGCCTGAGATTTCTTGGCCAGGTGTGACTAGAAAAAAAAGAACCAAATTGGGTGAGCCGGGAGTATGAGAGGGTGAAAAGTTGGACTAGGGATGCGCTCAGTTTCTTTTTGGAGAAATGGATCCCACTGCCTGAAAACTCAGGGAGCTCCCAGAGTGGGGAGGGGGTCATTAAGGGGCCACAAGGGCCTGGGGGGGTAGGACGGAAGGAAAGGCCAGGCTCAGGGTAACTGGCAGAGTGGAGGCATCCCTGGTATGGGCAGCGGCCCTTGAGCCTGCAGAAGGGCAGAAGATAGAGTAAGCCTGAGGGCCACGGTGGGCCCAGAATCACAGGCTGTTACTGGGCTCGATCCTGGCCAGTGGCCACTTTGATTGATCAGGATGAAACAGGCTATTGCGGGAGCTTTCTTCCCCCGCCTCCCCTTCCTTCCTGGCTAGGTTCACAGGAGAAAGTGGGATCCAAGCCAGCTGCTTGCGCATGGCACCTGTAGACACTCCCCCGCAACCCCCCCCACCCTGCTTCCTGCCCTGAGTCTGGCTGCCTCTGGTTGCTGGGCCACCGTCAGGGGGCTGCTGCACCTTGATGGGGAAGACACCTGATTCCTAACTCACCTGCCCCTCTTGCTGCCTTCACGCCTCCCTCCTTCCCAGAGATCACATTCTGAGAGATCACATTCTGAGAACCCCGCGTTGTACTGCGTGCTAGGAGTAACCAGGTGAGGACAGGTGAGCACAGGTGGGGACAGGTGGGGACAGGTGGGGCAGCCAAGGCTCGATGCAGCTCCTATCTTTTCCCCAGGCACAGAGGAAAGGCCCAGGGTGGTCTCGGGACCGGTGGGACATGAGTGATGGACTTACCTGCTGTCTCTCCTCTGGGGCCCGGCTGGCCTGTCACCCTTCCCTGTCCGGAAGCAGTGTCCTGGGCCAGGTCAGTGGCAGGGAATGCATGAAGAAACAACCACAGGGATTTTTAGGGGCTGGGATCCAAAGACCAGCCTATGGGGAGCCAGGTGAAGGGCATGGTTACTGTATCCAGGGGTGGAACCAGCAGGCAGGCCTCCTGGTCAGTTCCTGCCCCACCCAGGGCTGTGCAGAGCTCAGAGATAAACTACCTCGGTAGGAGTCCTGTAACCCATCTTTGGGCAGGTGAGCATTCCTGATGCCTCGCCCAGCCCCTGACCCCCAGGGTCCTGCTTTGGTCTGCCCTCAGGCTCGCATTGTGACTTCTGTCCTGGTCTCGCCTCCTCCCCAGTGATTCAAATTGCTTTGGAATTTCACTCACCAGCTTTTTTCTGACGCACATCCTGGGAGCCTGGCTTGGAGCCAAGGAACAACACTGTTGCTTCAACCCCATCAGTGATTAATTTTGGCTCCCCGAGCTAAAGGCTATATAGAGTTGTGGTAAAGGAAGCCAGGCTGGAGAAGCAAGGGCGTGCGCAGGGGGGACCCGGGGTGTGGGGTGGGGCTGGGCAGGAAGGCTTTCTTCCTGCTTCTGCTCACCTGCACACAGGTAGAAAACAAACAGCAGGAAAGCTATTGGCTTGTTGTGATTAGACATACCTGGCTGACCAGCCAGGAAACTCAAGAAGATGGAGCAAGGAAGTTCAAAAACCTAGGCCGACCTCTGTGCTTCTTGGATTTCTGGATCTCGGTTTACCCTTTTGTGAGTCTTAACGGTTTGACAGCCCCTAATTTTAAATGCTAAAGGCAACAGCCTGGTTACTTCTTTGATGAAGCATCCGTATCACTCCCAACGGCTTGAACTCTGTTACCTCCCCATTTTGAATATTACGTAAGGGACTGCCCGTGGGTGGGATTGTGGAGAAGAAAAGGGAGGGCTGTCATGACAGTGCCCTGGGCTGGGAATTGAAGAGCTGGATTCATTTCCAGGTCAGCCGTCACCCCCTTAAGTGTCTCATCGGGGAAAAGGGAGAGGATTCCCCCGGTCCTGACAGCGCTCACCTCCTGGGGTCTCTGATGTGTGCCGCAGTAGCTTGCAGTGGCTGCTTGGCTTAGTGTGTCTCCCTTAGCTCCCCCTCCTCCAGAAGGCAGTTGCTTTTCCCATCCCCTCACCAGACTGCCCCTGACCTCTGATCTCCCCCAGCTGCCCAGGACTCACAGCCCCACCCTGTCTCTACCAGCAGTTCTGTTGAGAAAGGAAGGATTCTGTGGTCTAGCCCCCAAAATGACTTCAGGTCAAGAGGGTTGGCCTGTCAGTGAAGGTGATGCCCAGAGGTCTGGCCAGTACCCTATTCTCTGGTAGGGTAGGTCTCATCTGCAGGGGGCCCTAGAGAAGCGTGCTGTCAGCCTTCATCCCACCTCCTCCCTCTTAGGTACCCTCGAGGGACCACGATCATTTGGGAAGATGTTGAGGAGTAAGGAGTGGGGATAAGGGAAAGAGTCTGTGCCTCCATACCCATACCAATGATTATAATCAGGACATTTTTTCAAATTAAATCACCTTTCATGAGGCAACAATATATCATGACCAGATAGGTTTAAGAGTTTGGAATCCCGAGTCAAGACTGAGTTCATATCGAAGGAGTTCCACTTACAGGCTTTGGACATGCTGCATGTTTCCTTCTGTAGTTGTTACATTTCTAAGTGATGTGATATAGGATATATTAAAGTGTTACACATATCCAAGCTATAAAACACAAGGACCCAAACAACTGTGAACCCTTTACTCCATTTAAAAAGTATAACACAACCAGTGCACTGCAGGGTTGAAGCTACAAATGTGTAACTCCCCATTCCCACTGCCCGCCTCTCCAACAGAGGGACCCCTGATGGCCATTTCGTATTTGTCATTTCCTGGATGACTTAAAAATGTTTCTATCATATTGTGTGGGCATCCCTACATAATATACTGTTCAGGTTTGCTTGTTTGAAAGTTTTGAGAAGTGTTGTTGTACTGTGTGTGCATCATCTTGTTGGACTTGTGCTTTTCTCAGCCTCATGTTACTAAGATACAGCCACACCGATGTGTGCAGCTGGGTTCCATCATTTTCACTGCAGTGTCATTTCCAGGGCTACAGCATATTATTCTGCTGTCCAGTTTTTTGCTATTATGAAAACCGCTTCTTTGAATCTTCTTGAACTTGTTTTCAGGTGCACACGTTCAAGCATTTCTCATTGGGTAGATACGTAGAACTGGGATTGCTGGGTTACAGTGTACGCACATGCTGAACTTGACAAGATCACACCAAAGTGTTTTCCTAAGTGGCTGTAACACCAGCAGTGGAGGAGAGTTCTAGTTGCTCACATTCTCATCACCACTTGCCTTTTCAGACTTCAACTTTGCCTCTTCTCTGTTGGATGCATGATGGTATCTCTGTGTTTCTCTGATTACTTACAAGGGTGAGTGGTTATCTTCATACGTTTTGGTACATTTGTGTTTCTTCTTCTATGAGGTGCCCATTCATGTCCTTTACCATCACTTTGTTATCATGAGTGATTTGTATGAGTTATTTATATATTCTGGAACTAATATTTTTTAGTAATATAAACATTATATATCATAAAACATAATATATTTTAATATAGAAAAAATATTTCTAACTTTTTCAGCTGTATGTGTGATAAATATTTTCTCCAGGAGTATGTCTTGTGCTATGACTCTCTCTTTTTTTAAATTAATTAATTTATTTTTGGTTGCGTTGGGTCTTTGTTGCTGCGCGCGGGCTTTCTCTAGTTGTGGTGAGCGGGGGCTACTCTTCGTTGCGGTGCAAGGGCTTCTCATTGCAGTGGCTTTTCTTGTTGTGGAGCACGGGCTCTAGGCACATGGGCTTCAGTAGTTGTGGCTCGCGGGCTCTAGAGCGCAGGCTCAGTAGTTGTGGCGCAATGGCTTAGCTGCTCCGCGGCATGTGGGATCTTCCCGGACCAGGGCTCGAACCCGTGTCCCCTGCACTGGCAGGCGGATTCTTAACCACTGCGTCACCAGGGAAACCCTATGACTCCCTTTATGGTGGCTTTTGATAAACATGCATTCTTAATTACATTGCAGTTGAAATTATCAAGTTTTCTTGCCTGGCTAGTGTATGTTATGTCTTGATTAAGAAACCCTTTCCTATCCTAAGGTAATAAATACAGTTTTCTGTATTTTTTTCTCAAACACGTTAAGCTTCGTTTCCTGTTAAGATCTCCATCTGAGTTCACTTTTATCAATTAGGTTTTCTGCTTGTTTTTGTTCAGAAAAAAACGAGTGTTTTATTTCTAAAATATTTCTCTGGTTCTATAATTAACAAGTGCTCATTAATAAATATTAATAATTGCAGAAAACTTGGAAAATATGAAAAATTAAAAGCCACTAAAACTTTCACTACCAATAGATATAGCTGTAAAAAATACATAGTATAACTCTAGGTATATAACATTGCATTCTTTTCTTTTTTTAATTAATTAATTAATTTATTTATTTATTTATTTTTGGCTGTGTCGGGTCTTCGTTTCTGTGAGGGCTTTCTCTAGTTGCGACAAGCGGGGGCCACTCTTCATCGCGGTGCGCGGGCCTCTCACTATCGTGGCCTCTCTTGTTGCGGAGCACAGGCTCCAGACGCGCAGGCTCAGTAGTTGTGGCTCACGGGCCTAGTTGCTCCGTGGCCTGTGGGATCTTCCCAGACCAGGGCTCGAACCCGTGTCCCCTGCATTGGCAGGCAGATTCTCAACCACTGCGCCACCAGGGAAGCCCTGCATTCTTTTTTATATCTTATTTTTTCTGGTTATACAGGCTCATTTAGAAAGTAGAAAATAAAGGAAAATAGCGTGTATTTAGGCTACTTTGAAAGTATTCAACGTGCCTCTCAACATTCCAGCTGGTTATTCAGAAGCAGAGTTCTCCACTGGTGAGAAGATTCCAGATCATGGTTGTTACCCCCACCAGTGCAAACACTTTCTAGCCTTATCCTTGGTCAGCAAGAGACTCACGTGCACCCCATGGAATAAGCATATTGTGAGGGGGACCCTCAGCAACCCAACATAATTTGAAATGGGCCCAAGCAAATCCCACAAAAACAAATTGAATTTGAATACTTGAATACTTTATGGAACCATCCAAAGTATATGAAATCAGTTATTTATTTACTTATTTACTTATTTTTAATCTGTAATTTTTTTTAACATCTTTATTGGAGTATAATTGCTTTACAATGTGGTGTTAGTTTCTGCTGTATAACAGAAAGCAGTTATTTAAATGATAAATAAGTCCTACCTCTACCAAAAACATTTTTTCCTTAAGGTAGAAAATAAAAACGTGAGTTATGATCATCTTCACCAAAACCAAATACTATCCCCCCACATTTTACTCACACTTTGCTATGGCTAAACTGTGAACCTCAGACTTTCAGCCCTTTTTGGTGAAACTCTTTGAGCTCTATTTCACTGGATTGGTGTAAAAGTAGGGTCCATATTGGTGCAAACATGCTACATGTCACCTTTATTCCCACTTAGGCATGTGGCCGGCAGAGCTAATCAACCAGATACCCACTATGAGGCTGGAAGCTGCCTCACAATCCCCAAGAAAGACTCTCTGTAACAATGAGTTGGACTTGGCCCAAAAATCTGAAGTCTGGTTTGCTAGGTAGTTCCACCTTGGTACACTAGAAAGACTTGAGAATGAGAGCGCAGAAAGAGGAAGCAGCAGACGGCTGGTAGGAGAGCCGAGCCCTCCCTGGCAGGTGGAAAGGCCAGGGCACTGGGGGAGGAGTTCCAAACAGACATTGCCATCTCGCCTAGACACTGCCCTTGGCCTGCGTGATGGAAACAGTGGTGATGGCCTCAGGCCAGTAGCCTCTGAGTTTTCCTGCATGTGGGCTGGGTGGAATGGTGAGAGGACAGAGCTGGGAGCAGTGGAAGGCTTCTCTCTTCTAGTTCTGCTGCAGAAATGCCTGGGCAGGTCCTGATGCTTTAGCCTCTCCAGTGACAGACATCACCATTTATAGATGGGGGCCTTTGAGATACCAGGGGGGAGGCCAGGGGTTGGGGGCGTGGGGGGAGGGGTGCCAGCTGCACCAGAGTGTGAAGTGGTCCAGCTAGTGGGCTGCCTGGGCTGAGCAGTGTGGTGCTGCGGCAGCTAGAGCTCAGCTGACTGGGCTTGGGGCCAAGCCTGGGCCCTACACTCCCCTGCAGGAGCCAGCACTGCGCCGTAAGAGCAGTCCGGCTAGAGTGGGCCCGCTCTTCATTCTGCACCCTCTGGAGAGCAGGTGGAGTTGCTTCAGGGGCAGGTAGGAGGAGGAAGGGGCTGCAGACGGTACAGATGGTACCTCACTTCTGTCCCCTTTCACCCTTGACGTCCCCTCCACACACCGCCCCCCACCCCGCTCCCACCCCAATGCGACAGGAAGAACCTGTACCAGCTGCAGCTCTGAATTCCTGGCAGGGACGTGGCGGCTTATTCACATGAATCTGGTTGGCAGAAGGCTCTGCTCTCGAAACCAGCCTACTTGGAACCATCTCGAGGGGGCTGCCCTAGTGAGGAGAGCGTCTCACGGCTCCAATGAAGCAAAGAAGAGCGAGGATGGGGGAAGGGTGGCCACCACAGCTCAGGAGGCTGCCACGGCTGGGAATGAGCTGGGGGCAACTCCACCAGGCTTGCCCCAAGCTCCCTTTCTTTCTGTCAGCGATATAATTCAGCATAGGTTTGAAAATCATTGTCACCACAAGCAGAGTTACAGAGACGTTTCACTTTTACCAGTGGTTGAATCAACTCCAGTCCACATAATCATTTATGGAACCGGTTACTTACGGCAGGCACTTTGCCAAGCACTGACAACTTGCTTTTGTGATAGAAAATGAGATTGTAAGGAAAAAATATATTCTGACAAGCAGACCTTTTGTATATACTGCAGTAGAATTCTAGAAAATACATTTATAAATCTCAGAGGAAAATCAGTAGGTAGTTTAGTACTGGAAAAATTGTGACCAAATTCTTTTGCTTTAATCTCGACAAACAGATAATGGCTCACACTTGAAAGGAGCAGCTTAGAGCGATGCAGTGTTTTCTTTTGATTGGCTACGGCTGAAAAAGAAAGTTAAATATAGGAAATTTGAGCAAATTAAAAAACATTGTTTTGGGGTCAGAGCTACGGAGTGAACTGCACTTAATGCAATCAAGTTGAAACACAAATTTGTAATTTGGGATTGCTAAAGTATTTGGGACATCACACAAAGCTGTTAGAAAATTAGCTTCCATGGAATTTGGAGCACTAATTTTAAATATCCACACAGTTTGTTTTTTAAAAAAACTTGGTGTTGGACTTTAGTCCAGACTTTCACTTTGAAGATGGGTAGGATAACAATCAAAATTGTCCTGATTAAATGAACTGACCCTTCTGTTTTTCAAAATTATTAAGGAATTTGACGATTAAATGAATTCTTATTTCTCTTCACACTGGTAAGATAAATACACATTTTTCAGTCTGTCCTCATAAATATTCTAGTGTAACAATTGAGTATTTAAAATCTGAAGGATTTTAATTTACTAGTAAATTTTTTTAGCAAATAAAAATAGGTAAAGAGCATAAAAATATAATTCATTTCAAAAGGAAATAAATATGGAAGCAAACATTTTTTTCAAAGGCTTAACCTCAGTTATTTTTAAAAATTGAAAATTAGATCAATTTTAGTTTATCAAATCAGTAAGGATTTTTTTTTTAATGATAATACTCAACTCCATGTGCTTGGTGAAAGCATAAATTAGTAAAACAGTCCTGGAAAATAATCAGATGATACATGTGAGAACCCACCCAAAGTCCAGGAGTTGATATAAAGATGATTTTAAGCTGAAGACATTTAAGATGCAACAGATGCAGAAAGAAGCCTCTTAGAGCTTCCCTTATCTGACTAAAAGCAGAAATTTCTAGGAAATAAGTCTGCCATAAATTATTTCTTCAGGGTGGACCTATTCCTCAAATAGATCAAATAAAACTTACCCCACATCCCTTTTCTGGGGAATTTGTATGAACCTGAAGGAAACAGAAGTACATCTAATGAAATAAAATTTATACTTTAAGGCAGGACAAGAAAAATTAAACATAAAATTCTCTTTCTGTGTCTGTTTGGGCCTCCTCCCTCCCCGATATGCCCTGTGCATCTGCATTACACGTTAACCAGAGCTCCTCAAAGATGGCAGTGCCTGCTCAACCCTAATGACCTTTTTTTTTTCTTTCTTCTGATGCTAGCAATGTAACTTCCTAAAATGTAACTTTCCCAGCTCGGAAGAGGGTCATGATGACTTGCTGCTCACTTGCTTTGTGCTTTGTATGTGTTTACCTGGACTATGTATCTTTGGTGACCTTTTTGTAAAATACCAGTATATCATTTTGATATATGATCCTTTGTCTCAAAAAAGTATATGACTGTACCTTCGGCTTCCAACAGGCAGAACAGTTCTTTGAGCTTTCTGAGAATCTGCTTCCTGAGTTCTAATCCTCAGTTTGGGGCTAATAAAATTCCCTTCTTTTTCTTCTTGATAGTTAATTGAATTTTCATTGACACATCTCATACCTGTATAGACAAATATCATCACAAACTTTATCTCTTGTTTGTTCTGAAAATCCATTTATCTTACCCAAAGAAACCTATTTATTCTTCCCAGAGAAGCATTTCACTCCTCCCACCCTTTCCCCTACTAAGTAAGGTACATAAGCCTTTAACTCTAACCACTTAATGAGCCAGCTACTTCATTTGTTGGCTCTCATGTGTACCCAAATAAACGTTTTCCCCCGTTAATGTCTTGTTGATTTAATTCACAGGCCTCAGTTACTAAACCTAAGAAGGTAGAGGAAAAGCTATATTTTTCCTCTCCTACGTATATACTAAGAGAAAAGAATTCGTATACTTCGATCCAAGAAAATTCTAAGCACAAAAGAAGTGAGGAAAAGATGTACATATAGGATGTTCACAACACTAGAAATAGGGGAAAAATGAAGAAAAAAATAAACTAATTATCTTAGTCCATTCAGGCTGCTATAACAGATCATAAACTGGATGGCTTATAAACAACAGAAAAATATTTCTCACAGTTCTGGAGGCTGGGACATCAAGGTGTTGGCATATTCAGTACCTGGCGAGAGCCCATATCCTGGTTTATAGACAGCTGTCTTCTCCTTGTGTCCTCATATGGTGAAAGGGGGAAGGGAGAGCTCTGGGGTCTCTTTTATAAGGCCACTAATCCCATTCATGGGGGCTTTACCCTCATGACCTAGTCACTGCCCAAAGGCCCCAACTTCACATACCATCACACTGGGGATTAGGTTTCAACATGAATTTGGGGGGGAAGACAAACATTCAGTCTATTGCACTAAGTGTCCTACAATAGTGGAAGGTTTAAATAAATGATGGTATATCCATAAGATGCAATGTGTGTAGCATGCCCTCTCTCTCACATACACACACACACACACACAAGATACATGATTGTTTATCAGTATGATCTCAGTTAAGAGAAACTCATACATGAGAAAAAGGATTGAAAGAAATATCACAAAATGTAAACTGTTTTTTTCTAGATCTTGAAATGAAGGGTCTTAAAATTTTCTTTCTGTATATTTTGATACCTTCCAGATTTTTAAAGTAAGTCTGTAATATCTTCTGATGGGAGATGGGGGGAAGAGAAGCACAAAAGGTAATTATTTACCAAAATAGTAAACAAATTAATTTGCAAGGAAGAAAGGAAGGAAAGAAAAAAGGAAAGAAATGTTTTGCCAGGTCTTTTCTTTCACTTGTAAAATGTCACTAAAGCAATAAATTTGGGTGGGTTTTTTTCTTAAGGTACAATCTATATTTTATTTGTTTTATTGCATCCCATAGGTCAGTGATAAAAGAAAATGTAATGTAACTCAAGTTGATGCATAAAGTTTCAACTTGGTATGTTAAATAACTTGGTATAAAAGACTCTAATAAAGATAAAAACATATATATTTATATATCATGACAATATACAAAAGATATAAGAAGTTAGGCAGTGAATTGCTTATTATAAATAGCTTTTAAACTTGCTTTTCAAAGATAAGAAAACATACAGGAAGTTAAGGAAAAGATATCTTCCATGACTTCAACATCAGATTGGCAATTCTTTTCAGTTCTTCTACCTCCATGTTACACATTTTTATATATTTTTTGCTTTTTATTTATCAATCATAAAAAATATTACATTTTCTTATCTTTCTTCTAGCCTCATGTTGTAAGGTGTCCTTTATGTTTATAAACTTTTTAATTATAAATATTCGAAAACATACAGAAAAATTGAAAAAAGAAGCGCAATGAATACTCATATTCCCATTACCTAGACTTAACAATTGTTAACATTTTTCCTTTGTGCTTCTTTTTTTTTTTTTTTTTTTGGCTAAAACTTTTCAAAATAACTTGTAGACATCTTAACAAAAGTTTCCTAATATCATCTACTACCCAGTCGATATTCGTATTTCCCAAATTGTCCCCAATACCTTTTTAAAAAATTTATTTATTTTATTATTTTATTTTTTATTATTTTTTGTCTGTGTTGGGTCTTCGTTGCTGCACACGGGCTTTTCTCTAGTTGCGGTGAGCGCGGGCTACTCTTGTGTGCGGGCTTCTCATTGTGGTGGCTTCTCTTGTTTCAGAGCACGGGCTCTAGGTGCGCAGGCTCAGTAGTTGTGGCACACGGGCTTAGTTGCTCCACGGCATGTGGGATCTTCCCAGACCAGGGCTCAAACCCGTGTCTCCTGCATTGGCAGGCGGATTCTTAACCAGTGTGCCAACAGGGAAGCCCCACTCCCCAATATCTCTTATAGTTATTTTCTTACTCAGACCTTTTGAACAGTTGCCTAATATTACCATCACTGGATGAAATTAACCAATTCTTCTAAAGTTGACCTGCAATTATCAAGGAGCTTTTTTTTTGCAAATTTGTTCTTTAAATGAGTGTTTATTGAGCACCTACCATGTTCCAGCAAAGTGCTGAGTGCTGGAATGATGGGGTGAAAGTCATTCCTGCCTTTGTGTAGCATATGGTCAGTGGACAAGGAGTCTTTTCTTCATCAGAACATTTCTAAGTTAGTAGAAAGGGGGGATACTGAGTCAAACAGTGGGAGCTTGCATCTTGATATGTATACTGTTATTGCCTTCCCCCCCCCCCCAAAATGTGTTCAACCCATCATGCTGTATCAACAGAAACAATGTTTTTGACATTTACCAACTGAAAATGACAATATCCCCTCTTTTGGAATTTCTCCCTTTTTTAAAAAATTGTTTTCCTTTTTGGTATTTCCCTGAGCAGAAAATGACATGGACTTTTCTTTATTCCTTGATGATCATAGCGGATTATTCTTCCCAAGTCCCTCCCGTTGCTTCGATTTGGCTCTGCTTCCACCGTCCTTTCCTTTGATCCTTTGGCCCCAGTGTTCCCACCTCCAGAGCATTCCTGCCCCCAGGGCAGAGATGCCCTTTCACCTCTTGCTGGCTGCCTGCGGCCCACTAGGTTGTCTGCAGCCTGGTCTGCACTGTCTCAATCTCATCCTGCAGAAAGTGTTTTACAGCTTCCATACTCCCCCGCCCCAGGAGTCCCCTCAGGGTGATGGGCAGCCAGGACTTGTCACACTGCAGGAAGTGGGAAGGACAGGAAACAAGGGAAGGAAAGGGGCCACCAAACTGGAAGGATCTCCTTAAGCTGGTTCCATCTTTTTCTCCTAACCCACTCTTCACCATATTCTCAAGAGCATCCCACATAGTACAGCGTGATGGCCATACTTTGCTTTGCCCTGCTCTGCTCCTTCTCAGGGCTGTGTCCCTGCCTAGAATGCACTACCCATCCTCTCTTCCAACCAGCCCTCAAGCCACTCCTCAAGGCCAAACTCAAGTTTCTAAAATCTGCTCTCACTTCTGCTCTTCACTCACACCTAGCTCTCTCCATGCCTCCCACTCCTCACTAACACGCGCATCGACTCTCCCAGGGGAGCCCCCTCCCACTTGCCCAGGTGCTTCCAGCCAGCTCTGAGTCAGGTGTGAAGGCCAAACCCAGTGTCCTGAGGGGATCCCTCCACTAACTCGATTGCAAGGGGCTGGGGCAGAAACCCTGCTGTCTGCTCCACACTGCGAAGCCAGGACCCCTTTCCAGCAGTTCTGAGGGGATGCAACGTCAGCCTCTCCCAGCTGGCTGGGCGTGTCCCCGTCAGGCCAGTGTCCACTCTGTCCTTCTAAGGTAGAAACAGCGCACAGCACGTGGCAAGGCAGACCCGGCAGCGCCCCAGGGGCGGGGCTGATTTGGATGCAGGGGAGGCGCGAGGTTTTGCTTTGAGATTTTTGATTGTGACGTCTCAGTGGGACAATTGGTTGGAGATATTGGCTTGACTCCCAGGAGGCGGGAAGCCCAGAGCTGTAGGTTTGGGGGTCAGCAACTTGGGGCCCAGTTTTAGACCCTGGAATCAGACCTCTACTCCCAGGGAGACAATGAGAAGGGGCTCAAGGGAGAAAACGGTGATCCAAGAAATACCCCCGTTGAAAAGGGGCAAACGGGGTGCTTAGTGGCTGAATCACTTCTGTTGTCATTTTGTCCACGGGCCCTCAAAGTGGTGGGAACTCCGAGTAGTACCTGTTTGTGCTCAGTACCTGGGCCAGTAGCTCCCAGCAACCCTTCCTCTCCCCCTGCTGGTCATGTGATTTAATCATTAACTCAGGAAAGAGAATTCCCCATGGAGGCACTTGATGGCCAATGAAAACTCTACTAACTGCATTTCACAGGCCCAGGCCGGGACTCATCCCGGCCTGGCCTGGTAGATTCTAGGCCTGCAGGGAATCTAAATTCCTCCCTGACCAGCGCTGCAGTGACTCAGGTATTCTCTGTCAGCAGGGCCTCAGGGGGAGGCAAATCAGAATTGTGAAGTGGGATGGCGTCTTGGGCCTGCACTAGTTACAGGTAGGCTGTCCGAGTCTAGAGCTTTCTGTAGCTTGCTGCCCTGGGGAGGCCCATGAGCCACTTGAGTCTCAGCTCCCAAACTATGGGCATCAGCTTGTCTGCTTCCCTCACCCGTGACACTAAAAAAGCACAAAGAGCAAGCAGGCCACCCTGTACCCCGCGACTTGCCTCTGCCTTGTGACTGTGCTTAATATAGGTCAAATGGAAACAGCTCCCAAAATAGACCTTCTCTGAGAAGCAGCTGCACTTGTGAAATGCTCCACAGAAAGGGAAAGGTGTGGGTGACAGGGGAGCGTAGTTCTCCGCAGGTCTTATGTAACCTGGGCTTGAAAACTGGGGCCAAATATCTATGGAGAAAAAGCAGTCTGCCCCTGCCCCTGCCTCCCCCTCCCTCCCACGCCCTCAGACCCAGAAAGCAGCCCAGCTGTACATCAGCAAGCTCAACAGGGGCTCTCCTGGACGGCAAGGTCACCCCTCAAAGCATCACTCTGGGGAACTTGTCACGCATACCAAAGCAATCACAGAACTCCCACCAGGGGTGGGGAGGTGGCTCCCCTGGGAGAGCTGGTGCAAGATGTGGGTCTCATCTGGCCCAAGCGGTGAGGTTTGGGAGGGACAGAGAGAGGTGGGGGGCTGCAGGGGCTGAGGAGAGCAGGACAAGAGTACTAGCCCAAGGGGGCACGTGCTGTCATAGGCTTGGAGCCAGAGGAAGTGCCCCTCGTCCTGCAGACGCAGCCTCTTCCCCTTTGTCTCCAGGAGCTGCCAGTGGGCCCAGCTCACCCCATCAGGGCCTCTTCTTTTGCCATTTGGCCTCAGCCAGGAGGAGGGGTCTCTATGATTAGAGAGCTCTCTTATTGTCTCCCCCATTGTTCATTTCCCCATTCACTCTGTGATGGCTTAGTGAGGGCTGCCTGTGACAGCAGGCAGGGAGAGGGTCAAGACTTCCTGAAGAAGTGACTTGAGAAGAGACAGGGGAACCGCTAGGTGGCATCTCAGGGGGCTCCAAGGCGCTCCGGTCCTTTATGGCTCAGCAAGGAAAGAATTCAGTGAGAGGCAAAGTGATAGATAAGAAGTGATTTATTAATGGGAGGGAGACGCAAGAGGGAAGAGATATGGGGACATATGTATATGTATAGCTGATTCACTTTGTTATACAGCAGAAACGAACACACCATTGTAAAGCAATTGTACTCCAATAAAGATGTTAAAAAAAAAACAAAATAACCAAATTGGGCCACATGTTATAAGGTATTAGGTTCACCTACTGTGCTAAGCTACAAAAAGAGAACTTATAAAAACAACAAATTCAACAAATTGTACCTTTAGTTAAAAAAAAAAGTGACTTATTAGAATAGGACGCTCGTGAGGCTTACAAGCCGGTGGGCGAGAGGGTGCCGTGCCCCAAGAACTTAGTGGGCTACAGTTTTATAATCAAAGGAAAAGTGGAGAGGGGGAAAGACCACCTTCTTCCTCATTCTTGAGTAGACGTCAAGCTTCCATCATCAGCTCCTCCTCCAGGTTGGGCAGGGGAGTTTTCTTGTCCCTACATGGTCAAGCCAGGACTGCCATGGCACTATGGAAAAATTATTTTAGGTTTCAGTACAGTGAGGGTCTTTCACTTTGAAATGTCACCTTTCCATAAATTATTGTTTTTTATGTGTGCAGAGAGCATGTCCTAGGGGTCATTAACTTACTGAGCTCACTGGGCAGGATGTGAGTCTCATGCCACCATTGTTTTATCGTTTTGGGGCATATATCACGCTTCTGCTGCATGGGTTTTGTTGCTAAGCAAGCCTGCTTGGTTTTGTGGTTAAGTGAACCTGCTTTCTTGAGTGATAATTAACTTACTGGGGTCTCCCATACTTTTTCTTTACTTACAATTCCCTAATGGGATTAACTATTTAATTACCTACTTTGTCCCTTTACTCTGTCCCTATCAACAAGAAATTGAAAAGGGGCTACCCAGGCAGGGGAAAGACGTGAGGAGTGTCAAGGTGCAAATAAAATATGTGCAAAGGCCCAGAGGCAAGAGGAGAGCCTATCTCCATGAGAAACCACAACTACTGCAGAGTCACAGGAAGGCAGATTCAGAAACGTATGAGGGGGGACTTCCCTGGTGGTCCAGTGGTTAAAACTCTGCACTTCCACTGCAGGGGGCTCGGGTTCGATCCCTGATCAGGGAGCTAAGATCCTGCAAGCTGCGCAATGAGGCCAAAAGAAAAACAAAAACAAAAACCCCAGAAACACACAAGGGGAGACAAGGCTGATGGGGAAACAGAGGCCACACTGTGAAGGGCCATGAGAGGAAGCTTGGACTTCATCCTGACAGAATAGGGGACGGTGAAAGCAGGGGTTCTCTAACGTGGGAGCAAATTAGGAAAGTGGATTGTTGGGTCTTGCCTCAGATCTACAGAATCAGGAACTCAGAGCTGGAGGTCCGCGATCTGTGGTTTACCAAGCCCTCCACATGATTCTGAGTCATGCTGAAGTTTGAGAACAACGGAGCAAAAGCTGTGCAAGTTGATTTGTGCAAGTGGAGACAAGGAGGAGAGGTTGCTCTTTCAGGAAGTTTGGCTGTGAAGGAAAGGAGAGCAATGGATGAGGGTTAGTGGGGCTTAGAGAGTGTCTTAAGTCAGTTCCCTGGAAAACAGATGATGAGATGGAGGTTTGCAGGCAGGAAGTTTCTTGGGGAGTACTCCCGAGGGTGGGGGCTGAGTGAGGGAGCAGAGGGAGAGTTGAACTGTGATGCAGCGATCCAGGTACTGGCAGAGCCCTCTGGGAGCTGTGGAGCTAGGATGGCCCTTCCTAGATGTCCCAGAATCAAGTTAAGGGGGCTTGGCCTTTTACCCCATGTATTAATCATGCCATTTTATTGTCTGTATTTTCTGTTGTTTTGACATCTGGAGCCTTGCTGATTCTGGAGAGACTGCCCCTCCCAGGACTAGCTAATTCTAGAGATAGAAAATCACTCCTCTGTGAGCATGACTTTCCTATGCAAATCAGCCAATCCAGAGTCCATACCCCCCAACCATCTCCTTTATCAAGATCTTACACCGGGGCCACTATCCACCTGCCCTAATCATCTCAGGATCAGACACCAGAGCCATCCATATACCCTAGAGCCCATGAAATTATCCAAACTGACCAATCCTAAACCCGCTTACACTGCCTTACCTTGCCTTCCTCATGGAAACCATAATAAAGGTTCTCACATTTTCCCCTATTTTCCCCTCTCTCCCTCTGCCTCCTGACCAACTCTGGTGCTTCCCCATGTGGCCCTGCATGGTGTGCCATGCCTCCTGTTTCTAGGGATCTATGAGTATAAACCTCTTCCTTCATGACAGTCATCTCCATGTCTGCATGTCTTACTATACCTGCTGAGAACAAATCCCAAGTACCCTTAAGATGCCCCAGCACCAACCAGCCATGGGCTGTGGCCTGCCCTGGAGAATGAGTGTCACCTTGGGCAAGGCAGCTCCCTGTGGCAATTCCCAGAGGGGGCTTGAGCTGCAAGCTGTCAGCAGCCAACACTCCTGGCAGCTGGAAGAATGAACGTCTCAGTGCAGAAAGGGGCATCTGGGTAATGCATCACAGCATCCACTACAGAGGGACCTTTTAAAGATGGAAGAGGGGCTTCCCTGGTGGTACAATGGTTGAGAATCTACCTGCCAATGCAGGGAACATGGTTTAGATCCCTGGTCCGGGAAGATCCCACATGCCGCAGAGCAACTAAGCCCGTGCACCACAACTACTGAGCCTTCACTCTAGAGCCCGCGTGCAACTACTGAGCCCGTGTTCTGCAACTACTGAAACCTGCGTGCCTAGAGCCTGTGCTCTGCAACAGGAGAGGCCACCACAATGAGAAGCCCACGCACCACAATGAAGAATAACCCTCACTCGCCACAACTAGAGAGAGCCTGCGTGCAGCAACGAAGACCCAACACAGCCAAAAATAAATAAATAAAAATAAATAAATTTATAAAAAACAAAAAGATGGAAGAGACATAAGTATACTTAAGTGCTGGTAGGAAGAATCAAGTTGAAGGAGAGGGAGTAAAGATACAGGAAAGGAACAACTGATGGGCTGAGTAAGGATGAGAGGGGGAGGATTAAAATATAGTAAGAGGGATAAGTCTTTGACCTAGGGAGGGACACCTTTCCCATTATGTTGGGAGGAAAGTAGAGGAATTCAGGTAGTCCTTGTCTCATAGCTTCTGTTTTTGTTTTGGGGGGTTTTGTTTGTTTGTTTGTTTTCCTGTAAAATCAGTCTATGGGACTGATGAGTTTCATGAGGTTGAGAAACAGTTTTAGTGGGAGTGAAACAGGAGGGAAGGGGGCAGGGCACAACCTTTAAAACAATGACATAGCCCGAGGACACAACATAAACTGATTAGAACCAAATAAGTACAAGATGGCGGACAAGTCAGACAAGTCGACTTCCACTAGATCTTGAGCCTCAGTATATGCTCATTGTAACACATCAGCATGCTAAATGACACACCCACAGGCTCCATGATGGTTCCAAGGCTGACCCTAAAGGTCAAAAAGTGGGCAATGGCCCAATTTTTGGAAATCCTCCCTCTTCGCCAAAATAGCTGGAATATTCCTCCTACTCATTAGCCTATGAAATTGCCCACCCTTATAAAAACTGACAACCCAAAACCCTGGTGCCTTTCTCACCTTCTGAGACGGCCCACACTCTGTCTGTGGAGTGTTTCTAACTAAATCCACTTCCTACCCTTCACTTTGTCTCTCACTGAATTCTTTCTGTGACGAGACATCAAGAACCTGAGCTTCATTAAGTCCTGAGACCAGGTGTGTGATCTCAGTTAAAAGACCTTGGGTTCAAGTCCCAATCAGAGTTGCACAGTTTCAGGAGGAAGTCAATGAATGAGAGAGCTGGAAGGATGGGGCTGAAAAGGAATGTGAGATTTCAGACAGCAGAAGTGGAGCAGTGTGCCCCGGGGAGAGGGTGGCAAAGACAAAATGGATGCAAAGCTCTTAGGAGGTGAGGTAGTAAGGAACTAAGAAGCCATCATGTTGGATCACTCAGACTTGGGATGCTGAACTGACTTAGAGGATGTTAAGACCCGAGTAGAGAAGACAGTGAGCTGGGTTTCAGAGTCCTTGGGGAATGAAGCATTGTGATTAGGAGGTCAGCACATGGCCTCCATAGGGAAGCAGAGAGGGCAGTATGTCTTGAAGGCTGGAACAGAACCCTTAGAAGTCAGTTGTGATGCCCTGCAGAGAATTGACTTTCCCAACTCCTCCTGCATGTTTGTACTTTACTTATTTAAGCCATACTTTTGTCTGTCTTGTCTTGTTACTGAGCTCACGTTCGCCTGCTCACTGCTTGAAAGCCAATACTCGAGAGACAAGTGTTGTTTGGAAAGGAGAGGTTGTTTTATTCAGGAGGTGGCAACCTAGGAAGAAGGTGGACTTGTGTCCAAAAACCATCTCCTGGGAATTCCCTGGTGGTCCAGCCGTGAGGACTCCATGCTTCTACTGCAGGGGACATAGGTTAGATCCTTGGTGGGGGAGCTAAGATCCTGCAAGCACAGCCAAAACAAACAACTCCTAAGATTCTGCTCAACCATGAACGTTTTTAAAGGGAGAATCATTTGGGGAGGGGATAAAAGTCTTCATTATCTTCCACTTTGTGCAGACTTTCTCTGATTGGTTCATGGTGAGGTAACAGGGCAGTGTTCAGGAATCTTGGGCTCAGCCTGAAGTTACCATCCTCTACCTGGGTGGGGGCCTTAGTTCCTGCAAAAGACTTAACGGTATTGTTATGTATATTCCTTGAGGAGGAACCAGTACCCTGCTTTATCTCTGCACTATTGTTCCTTGACTGCTTCTCTTTTGTTTCTGCATTCCTTCGCTTTCCTGATTAGCAACTGCTTGAATCTGCCCTTTGGCACTTAGGGAAGGTCTCAGAGGTGAATGAAGCCTATTTCCTGCAAACAAGAAACAGGGAATGTGGAAAGGATTTGTACCTGGGAGGGCCCCACAGAGTCCTGCTCAGTTTCAGTCTCATGACTATTACTGGATGTTATGAGGTCTGTTAGATAAGAATTGTGTTTCTTCTTTAAAGGGAATCTTAGAGAAAAGGATCTTGTGGAATCATAATGTGATTTTACACATTTGAATAAAATCTTCAGATATACATAGTTGGGCTGAGAATGTCAACGCCCATGAAGGACAGTGTGACCATTTAGGGAGATTCTTATTATCTATTCTCTCTCTTCTCTCCATCATATACCTATCTATTCTCCTCTCTCCCAACCTACTTACTGAATATCTTCTGGATTTATCACAGCAAAACATATGTTCACTTTATAACATTTTGAAGGAAAGAAAAATTAAGATGCAAACACAAAACCAAAACTACAACACTTGGGCTTCCCTGGTGGCACAGTGGTTAAGAATCCGTCTGCCAATGCAGGGGGACATGGGTTCGAGCCCTGGTCCGGGAAGATCCCACATGCTGCGGAGCAACTAAGCCCGTGCGCCACAACTACTGAGCCTGCACTCTAGAGCCCATGAGCCACAACTACTGAGCCCAAGTGCCACAACTATTGCAGCCCGCATGCCTAGAGCCCGTGCTCTGCAACAAGAGAAGCCACCACAGTGAGAAGCCCGCACACAGCAATGAAGAGTAACCCCTGCTTACCACAACTAGAGAAAGCCCGCTCACAGCAACAAAGACCCAACACAGCCAAAATAAATAAAAAGTTAAATTAAGCTAAATTAAAATTTTAAAAAAAGCTACAACACTTGCCCCCTAGAAATAACCACTTTTTAACTCTATAAACATACACATTCATAACCCAAAAACAACCCCTGTAAATATTTTAACTTTTTTTTTTCCCATCCAGGCTTTTTACTTCATCTTAAGGCCATAACTTATATGTAATTTTTGGAATTCTTCTTTTCTTTTTTTAAATGACATACGTCCTATTAAATTTAACAAATACATAAAAGCAAAAACTATTTAGAAATCAACCATAATGTGATATTACACCCCAGGTATACTACTATATAATATTCATGTAAAAATAGGTATCAGATACTATACTGCTTTGGAACTTGCTTCTTTCGCTTAGTTGTGTTGCTCTATGGATGTCTCTGTGCCCCTTGAACCCACTCTTTCTTTCTCTGCCCTGCTGTCTGTCCCAGAGGCTGGGACAGACTGTGGAGTAGCCTTACCCTCTGGCCTCCAGCTAGGTCTGGTGAGAGGAGGCCTTGCAGGAGATAAGAGGATGGGAGGAGAGTAAGAACAGGGTATTTATCTCAGGAAGCCTTTCTGAGGGGGTCCCCTTGGGCTGCCTCTGGTACCCTATGAAAGGTCACTGCTCTCTCCAGGCAGCCTTCTCTGCAGGATTCCCCTTCCAGTTTCCTTTAATAGCTTCCTTCCCCAGGGTCAACCCTAGGATGGGATGAAGGAGGTGCCTAGTATGCAGAAATATAAAAAGGCACTCACTTTCACTGGCACAACCCTGAAGGTGAACGTGCCCTTAAGTTTTTCATTCTAGGTGTCTCACTTATCTCACCCTAGCCTCTGCCTTGCCTTCCCTGAATGCCTGGAAGTCTAGAAATATTTTTGCTGTGACTAGTCCCAGTTTATTGCACCACCCGTAATGTTTCTCCCTACACCCTGCCCTCATCTTTGTAAGTAGCTCTTTTATTGATTCCTGCTCAATTTATCCCAATCTGAGTGTACCATCAAGCTCCTCCAGGAAAGCTGACTGCTATAATTGTGTACATCTTTCGATGGCACTTAGTATTTTTACATTATTTTGAACAGTGTATTTCCTACATTTTAGTGGTGGTTTCCCCTGTATAAAATACTATCATTTAAAAAAACCTAATTCCTCCTTGTTAGACTTACATGGTTTCCAGGCTATTACTATTATAAATAACACTGCAAAGATGTGGGCATTTCCTTAAGGTAAATTCCTAATAGAATTTCTGGTTTAAACTGCATAAACATTTTTAAAGCTTTGATATGCATTATGTATCAGAATGTACCTGGTTTCAATTTCCATTCTTCGATTGCTAATGAGATGGAACATTGTTTCAGTCATATATTTATTTCTTCTTTTGTGAATTGTTCATGATCTTTACTCATTTTTCAGTGGAATGATACTTTTATATTGATTTATAATGGTTCTTTATATATTAAGAATATTAGTCTTTTGTCATCTGTTACAAATATTATTTCCTAGTTTGTTGCTTGCCTTTTATCTTGTTTGTTGGCATTTAATAATTGTATGCTGTGTATGTACATTCAAAAATTTCAGATTTTTATCTCTTAAGAAACATCCATTTTTTGTTTTTTATTTTTTTCTTTGCTTTTAATCTTAGCAAGGCCTTTCCCTCCCCAACGTTATATAAATATTTTATATTATTTTCTCAGTCTTTTATAGCTTTGTATTTCATGTTTAACTAATTGAATTGTCTGGAAAATTTTTTTCTGAATAGTCAATTGTCCTAGCCTCTGTACTTCCCTTATTTAAATCCCAATTTTATCATATATTAAATCTTCACTCACACTTGGATTTGTTCCTAGACTTTCAATTCTGTTTCACTGAGCTGTTTATGGTTCTGAGACAGAACCATAATGTTTTAATTATTGTAGCTTTATGGAAAAATTAAATAGGACATGCTCTTCTCCACTCCACAGCCCATTAAATTTCTCTTTCAAAAAAATTCCTGGCCTATTCTGCTACATTGACTCTTCCAAATGAAGTTTAGACTTTTTAAAAACTTGCACTAAAAATGAAACAATTTTATTTGAATTACTTTATATGTATAAATTCATTTAAAGAAAATTGATTTTTAAAAATATTAAACTGTCCCAACTAGATATATAGGTATATCTCCATTGATACAATTTTTTTTAAATCGACTGCTTATATTTTTTTATATGTATAAATATATCCCCTCTTTTTTGGATTTCCTTCCCATTTAGGTCACCACAGATCGTTGAGTAGAGTTTCCTGTGCTATACAGTAGGTTCTTATTAGTTATCTCTTTTATACATATTGGTGTAGAGCTGTCAATCCCAATCTCCCTAATCATCCCACCCCTACTCCTCTTTCCCTCTTGATATCCATATGTTTCTTCTCTATGTCTGTGTCTCGATTTCTGCTTTGCAAATAAGATCATCTATACCATTTTTCTAGATTTCACATATAATATATGTGTTAATATATGATATTTGTTTTTCTCTTTCTGACTTACTTCACTCTGTATGACAGTCTCTAGGTCCATCCACGTCTCTGCATATGACACA
Organism: Balaenoptera physalus; assembly: GCF_965194825.1. Classification (NCBI taxonomy): domain Eukaryota; kingdom Metazoa; phylum Chordata; class Mammalia; order Artiodactyla; family Balaenopteridae; genus Balaenoptera; species Balaenoptera physalus. The sequence goes on along the minus strand of NC_138886.1, from coordinate 108,256,701 downwards.
GTTTTGTTCCTTTTTATGGCTAATATTCCATTGTACATATGTACCACATCTTCTTTATCCATCCTCTGATGATGGACATTTAGATTGCTTCCACGCCCTGGCTATTGTAAATAGTGCTGCAATGACTATTGGGGTGCATGTATCTTTTTGAATTATGGTTTTCTCTGGATATATGTCTAGGAGTGGGATTGCTGGGTCATATGGTAGTTCTATTTTTAGTTTTTTAAGGAACCTCCATACTGTTCTCCATAGTGGCTGTAGCAATTTACATTCCCACCAACAGTGCAAGATTGTTCCCTTTTCTCCACACCCTCTCCAGCATTTATTGTTTGTAGATTTTTTGATGATGGCCATTCTGACTGGTGTGAGGTGATACCTCATTGTAGTTTTGATTTGTATTTCTCTAATAATTAGTTATGTTGAGCATCTTTTCATGTGTTTGTTGGCCATCTGTATGTCTTCTTTGGAGAAATGTCCATTTAGGTCTTCTGTCTATTTTTTGATTGTGTTGTTTGTTGCTTTGATATTCAGCTGCAAGAGCTGTTTGTATATTTTGGAGATTAATCCGTTGTCAGTTGTTTAGTTTGAAAATATTTTCTCCCATTCGGAGGGTTGTCTTTCGTCTTCTTTATGGTTTCCTTTGCAGTGCAAAAGCTTTTAAGTTTCATTAAGTCCCATTTGTTTATCTTTGTTTTTATTTTCATTACTCTAGGAGGTGGATCAAAAAAGATCTTGCTGCGATTTATGTCAAAGAGTGATCTGCCTATGTTTTCCTCTAAGAGTTTTATAGTGTCTGGCCTTACATTTAGGTCTTTAATCCATTTAGGTGTGACTCCTTCACCAGCCCTAGTGAGGGAAGTTCTGGAAGGTGACTTCCCTCTATATCCTCAGTACCTGGCACAGAAGGGCACGCAAAGATTTGTTGAATGAATGAATGAACTGAATAGGATCCTGGTTTCCATAATGGAAGCAGAATTGGCCTCCACTATAAGAATGTTCAGAGAAACTGCAATTGCTCACATCAGTGGGTCAGCCTGGTGTCCTGAGGAATCTGAGCATGGAGCCAGAGAGAAATACAGTTGGTTTTGAGTGAATCTCCAGGCTGTTCTGCCTCTATGGGCTCCTTTGTATGGTCTGAGGAGCTAGTGCTCATCTCAAAGACCTTGGAGGGACCACTGGAGTACAACTCCCAAGAAATTTGTACTCCTAATTTCTTCCTATATTTTCCCCCTCCTCGCTGCTGGGTTATTGGTCTTTCTCTGATTTGATTTGTAGGAGCTCCTTATGAATTCTGGATGTGGAGACTATTTTGCCTATATGCAGTGCAATATTTTATATCCAAGGTCTCTTGATAAAAAAAGATTTTTTGTTTTAAATATAGTCCAATCTATTGGTCTTTTTCATATACTTTGTGTCTTTTCTGTTATATTTCCCTCCCTACCTTAAGTCATAAAGATGCTCTCCTGTATTTTTTTCTGAAGGTTTGAAAATTTCTATTTTATTTCATTTGAATTTTTTAATTTAATTTTATTTATTTTTTTATACAGCAGGTTCTTATTAGTTATCTCTTTTATACATATTAGTGTATGTATGTCAATCCCAATCTCCCAATTCATCACACCACCACCACCACCCCCCTGCCACGTTCCCCCCTTGGTGTCCATATGTTTGTTCTCTGTATCTGTGTCTCTATTTCTGCCCTGCACACCAGTTCATCTGTACCATTTTTCTAGGTTCCACATATATGCATTAATATATGATATTTGTTTTTCTCTTTCTGACTTACTTCACTCTGTATGACAGTCTCTAGATCCATCCACATCTCTACAAACAACCCAATTTCGTTCCTTTTTATGGCTGTGTAATATTCCATTGTATATATATATACCACATCTTCTTTATCCATTCATCTTCTTTATCCACTGGTTCATCTGTACTATTTTTCTAGGTTGCACATATATGCGTTAATATACAGTATTTGTTTTTCTCTTCCTGACTTACTTCACTCTGTAGGACAGTCTCTAGATGCATCCACATCTCTACAAATGACCCAATTTCGTTCCTTTTTCAGGTTGTGTAATATTCCATTGTATACATGTACCACATCTTCTTTATCCATTCATCTGTCGATGGGCATTTAGGTTGCTTCCATGACCTGGCTATTGTAAATAGTGCTGCAATGAACATTGGGATGCATGTGTCTTTTTTTTTTTTTTTAAACATCTTTATTGAAGTATAATTGCCTTACAATGGTGTGTTAGCTTCTGCTTTATAACAAAGTGAATCAGTTATACATATACAATATTTTCCCATATATCTTCCCTCTTGCATCTCCCTCCCTCCCACCCTCCCCATCCCACCCCTCTAGGTGGTCACAAAGCACCGAGCTGATCTCCCTGTGCTATGCGGCTGCTTCCCACTAGCTATCTATTTTACATTTGGTAGTGTATATATGTCCATGACACTCTCTCACCCTGTCACATCTCACCCCACCCCTTCCCCATATCCTCAAGTCCATTCTCTAGTAGGTCTGTGTCTTTATTCCCGTCTTGCCACTAGGTTCTTCATGGCCTTTTTTTTTTTTTTTTCCCCTTAGATTCCGTATATATGTGTTAGCATACTGTATTTGTTTTTCTCTTTCTGACTTACTTCACTCTGTATGACAGACTCTAATTCCATCCACCTCATTACAAATACCTCCATTTCATTTCTTTTTATGGCTGAGTAATATTCCATTGTATATATGTGCCACATCTTCTTTATCCATTCATCTGTCGATGGACATTTAGGTTGCTTCCATGTCCTGGCTATTGTAAATAGAGCTGCAATGAACATTTTGGTACATGACTGTTTTTGAACTATGGTTTTCTCAGGGTATAACCCAGTAGTGGGATTGCTGGGTCGTATGGTAGTTCTCTTTGTAGTTTTTTAAGGAACCTCCATACTGTTATCCATAGTGGCTGTATCAATTTACATTCCCACCAACAGTTCAAGAGTGTTCCCTTTCCTCCACACCCTCTCCAGCATTTATTTTTTGTAGATTTTTTAATGATGGCCATTCTGACTGGTGTGAGATGATATCTCATTGTAGTTTTGACTTGCATTTCTCTAATGATTAATGATGTTGAGCATTCTTTCATGTGTCTGTTGGCAATCTGTATATCTTCTTTGGAGAAATGTCTATTTAGTTCTTCTGCCCATTTTTGGATTGGGTTGTTCGTTTTTTTGTTATTGAGCTGCATGAGCTGCTTGTAAATCTTGGAGATTAATCCTTTGTCAGTTGCTTCATTTGCAAATATTTTCTCCCATTCTGATGGTTGTCTTTTGGTCTTGTTTATGGTTTCCTTTGCTGTGCAAAAGCTTTTAAGTTTCATTAGGTCTCATTTGTTTATTTGTGTTCTTATTTCCATTTCTCTGGGAGCTGGGTCAAAAAGAATCTTGCTGTGATGTATGTCATAGAGTGTTCTGCCTATGTTTTCCTCTAAGAGTTTGATAGTGTCTGGCCTTACACTTAGGTCTTTAATCCATTTTGAGTTTATTTTTGTGCATGGTGTCAGGGAGTGTTCTAATTTCATACTTTTACATGTATCTGTCCAATTTTCCCAGCACCACTTATTGAAGAGGCTGTCTTTTCTCCACTGTATATGCTTGCCTCCTTTATCAAAGATAAGGTGACCATATGTGTGTGGGTTTATCTCTGGGCTTTCTATCCTGTTCCATTGATCTATATTTCTGTTTTTGTGCCAGTACCAAACTGTCTTGATTACTGAAGCTTTGTAATATAGTCTGAAGTCAGGGAGCCTGATTCCCCCAGCTCCATTTTTCGTTCTCAAGATTGCTTTGGCTATTCGGGGTCTTTTGTGTTTCCATACAAATTGTGAAATTTTTGTTCTAGTTCTGTGAAAAATGCCAGTGGTAGTTTGATAGGGATTGCATTGAATCTGTAGATTGCTTTGGGTAGTAGAGTCATTTTCACAATGTTGATTCTTCCAATCCAGGAACATGGTATATCTCTCCATCTATTTGTATCATCTTTAATTTCTTTCATCAGTGTCTTATAATTTTCTGCATACAGGTCTTTTGTCTCCTTAGGTAGGTTTATTCCTAGATATTTTATTCTTTTTGTTGCAATGGTAAACGGGAGTGTTTTCTTAATTTCACTTTCAGATTTTTCGTCATTAGTGTATAGAAATGCAAGAGATTTCTGTGCATTAATTTTGTATCCTGCTACTTTACCAAATTCATTGATTAGCTCTAGGAGTTTTCTGGTAGCATCTTTAGGATTCTCTATGTATAGTATCATGTCATCTGCAAATAGTGACAGCTTTACTTCTTCTTTTCCGATTTGGATTCCTTTTATTTCTTTGTCTTCTCTGATTGCTGTGGCTAACACTTCCAAAACTATGTTGAATAATAGTGGTGAGAGTGGGCAACCTTGTCTTGTTCCTGATCTTAGTGGAAATGGTTTCAGTTTTTCACCATTGAGGACAATGTTGGCTGTGGGTTTGTCATATATGGCCTTTATTATGTTGAGGAAAGTTCCCTCTATGCCTACTTTCTGCAGGGTTTTTATCATAAATGGGTGTTGAATTTTGTCGAAAGCTTTCTTTGCATCTATTGAGATGATCATATGGTTTTTCTCCTTCAATTTGTTAATATGGTGTATCACATTGATTGATTTGTGTATATTGAAGAATCCTTGCATTCTTGGGATAAACCCCACTTGATCATGGTGTATGATCCTTTTAATGTGCTGTTGGATTCTGTTTGCTAGTATTCTGTTGAGGATTTTTGCATCTATGTTCATCAGTGATATTGGCCTGTAGTTTTCTTTCTTTGTGACATCTTTGTCTGGTTTTGGTATCAGGGTGATGGTGGCCTCGTAGAATGAGTTGGGGAGTGTTCCTCCCTCTGCAATATTTTGGAAGAGTTTGAGAAGGATAGGTGTCAGCTCTTCTCTAAATGTTTGATAGAATTCACCTGTGAAGCCATCTGGTCCTGGGCTTTTGTTTGTTGGAAGGTTTGTAATCACAGTTTCAATTTCAGTGCTTGTGATTGGTCTGTTCATATTTTCTATTTCTTCCTGGTTCAGTCTCGGCAGTTTGTGCATTTCTAAGAATCTGTCCATTTCTTCCAGGTTGTCCATTTTATTGGCATAGAGTTGCTTGTAGTAATCTCTCATGATCTTTTGTATTTCTGCAGTGTCAGTGGTTACTTCTCCTTTTTCATTTCTAATTCTATTGATTTGAGTCTTCTCCCTTTTTCTCTTGATGAGTCTGGCTAATGGTTTATCAATTTTGTTTATCTTCTCAAAGAACCAGCTTTTAGTTTCATTGATTTTTGCTATTGTTTCCTTCATTTCTTTTTCATTTATTTCTGATCTGATCTTTATAATTTCTTTCCTTCTGCTAGCTTTGGGGATTTTTTGTTCTTCTTTCTCTAATTGCTTTAGGTGCAAGGTTAGGTTGTTTATTCGAGATGTTTCCTGTTTCTTGAGGTAGGATTGTATGGCTATAAACTTCCCTCTTAGCACTGCTTTCGCTGCGTCCCATAGGTTTTGGGTCGTCGTGTCTCCATTGTCATTTGTTTCTAGGTATTTTTTGATTTCCCCTTTGATTTCTTCAGTGATCACTTCGTTATTAAGTAGTGTATTGTGTAGCCTCCATGTGTTTGTATTTTTTACAGATCTTTTCCTGTAATTGATATCTAGTCTCATAGCGTTGTGGTCGGAAAAGATACTTGATACGATTTCAATTTTCTTAAATTTACCAAGGCTTGATTTGTGACCCAAGATATGATCTATCCTGGAGAATGTTCCATGAGCACTTGAGAAAAATGTGTATTCTGTTGTTTTTGGGTGGAATGTCCTATAAATATCAATTAAGTCCATCTTGTTTAATGTATCATTTAAAGCTTGTGTTTCCTTATTTATTTTCATTTTGGATGATCTGTCCATTGGTGAAAGTGGGGTGTTAAAGTCCCCTACTATGATTGTGTTGCTGTCGATTTCCCCTTTTATGGCTGTTAGTATTTGCCTTATGTATTGAGGTGCTCCTATGTTGGGTGCATAAATATTTACAATTGTTATACCTTCCTCTTGGATCGATCCCTTGATCATTATATAGTGTCCTTCTTTGTCTCTTGTAATATTCTTTATTTTAAAGTCTATTTTGTCTGATATGAGAATTGCTACTCCAGCTTTCTTTTGATTTCCATTTGCATGGAATATCTTTTCCCATCCCCTCACTTTCAGTCTGTATGTGTCTCTAGGTCTGAAGTGGGTCTCTTGTAGACAGCATATATATGGGTCTTGTTTTTGTATCCATTCAGCCAGTCTGTGTCTTTTGGTGGGAGCATTTAATCCATTTACATTCAAGGTAATTATCGATATGTATGTTCCTATTCCCATTTTCTTAAATGTTTTGGGTTTGTTATTGTAGGTGTTTTCCTTCTCTTGTGTTTCTTGCCTAGAGAAGTTCCTTTAACATTTGTTGTAAAGCTGGTTTGGTGGTGCTGAACTCTCTCAGCTTTTGCTTGTCTGTAAAGGTTTTAATTTCTCCATCACATCTGAATGAGATCCTTGTTAGGTAGAGTAACCTTGGTTGTAGGTTTTTCTCCTTCATCACTTTAAGTATATCCTGCCACTCCCTTCTGGCTTGCAGAGTTTCTGCTGAAAGATCAGCTGTTAACCTTATGGGGATTCCCTTGTGTGTTATTTGTTGTTTTTCCCTTGCTGCTTTTAATATGTTTTCCTTATATTTAATTTTTGACAGTTTGATTAATATGTGTCTTGGCGTGTTTCTCCTTGGGTTTATCCTGTATGGGACTCTCTGTGCTTCCAGGACTGGATTAACTATTTCCTTTCCCATATTAGGGAAGTTTTCAACTATAATCTCTTCAAATATTTTCTCAGTCCCTTTCTTTTTCTCTTCTTCTTCTGGGACCCCTATAATTCGAATGTTGGTGCGTTTAATGTTGTCCCAGAGGTCTCTGAGACTGTCCTCAGTTCTTTTCATTCTTTTTTCTTTATCCTGCTCTGCAGTAGTTATTTCCACCATTTTATCTTTCAGGTCACTTATCCTTTCTTCTGCCTCAGTTATTCTGCTATTGATCCCATCTAGAGTATTTTTAATTTCATTTATTGTGTTTTTCATCGTTGCTTGGTTCCTCTTTAGTTCTTCTACGTCCTTGTTAAATGTTTCTTGCATTTTGTCTATTCTATTTCCAAGATTTTGGATCATCCTTACTATCATTATTCTGAATTCTTTTTCAGGTAGACTACCTATTTCCTCTTCATTTGTTAAGTCTGGTGTGTTTTGACCCTGCTCCTTCATCTGCTGTGTGTTTTTCTGTCTTCTCATTTTGATTATCTTACTGTGTTTGGGGTCTCCTTTTCACAGGCTGCAGGTTCGTAGTTCCCGTTGTTTTTGGTGTCTGTCCCCAGTGGCTAAGGTTGGTTCAGTGGGTTGTGTAGGCTTCCTGGTGGAGGGAACTAGTGCCTGAGTTCTGGTGGATGAGGCTGGATCTTGTCTTTCTGGTGGGCACATCCACGTCTGGTGGTGTGTTTTGGGGTGTCTGTGGCCTTATTATGATTTTAGGCAGCCTCTCTGCTAATGGATGGGGCTGTGTTCCTGTCTTGCTAGTTGTTTGGCATAGGGTGTCCAGCACTGTAGCTTGCTGGTCGTTGAGTGAAGCTGGGTCTTGATGTTGAGATGGAGATCTCTGAGAGATTTTTGCCGTTTGGTATTACGTGGAGCTGGGAGGTCTCTTGTGGACCGGTGTCCTGAAGTTGGCTCTCCCACCTCAGAGGCACAGCCCTGATGCCTGGCTGGAGCACCAAGAGCCTTTCGTCCACACGGCTCAGAGTAAAAGGGCGAAAAAATAGGAAGAAAGAAAGAAAGAAAGAAAGAGGCTATAATATAGTGAAGTAAAAGAAAGCTATTATAAAGCAAAGCTATACAGACAAAATCTCACCCAGAAGCATATACATATACACTCACAAAAAAAGGAAAAGGGGAAAAATTAATATATCCTGCTCCCAAAGTCCACCTCCTGAATTTGGGATGATTCGTTGTCTATTCAGGTATTCAACAGATGCAGGGTACATCAAGTTGTTTGTGGAGCTTTAATCCGCTGCTCCTGAGGCTGCTGGGAGAAATTTCCCTTTCTCTTCTTTGTTCGCACAGCTCCTGGGGATCAGCTTTGGATTTGGACCCGCCTCTGCGTGTAGGTCGCCTGAGGGCGTCTGTTCCCGCCCAGGCAGAACGGGGTTAAAGGAGCAGCTGCTTCCGGGGCTCTGGCTCACTCAGGACGGTGGGAGGGAGCGGTACGGAGGAGGCGGGGCGAGCCTGCAGCGGCAGAGGCCGGCGTGACGTTGCACCAGCCTGAGGCGTGCCGTGCGTTCTCCCGGGTAAGTTGTCCCCGGATCACGGGAGCCTGGCCGTGGCGGGCTGCACCGGCTCCCGGGAGGGGCGGTGTGGAGAGTGACCTGTGCTCGCACACAGGCTTCTTGGTGGTGGCAGCAGCAGCCCCAGCGTCTCACGCCCGCCTCTGGGGTCCGCACTGTTCGCCGCGGCTCGCGCCCGTCTCTGGAGTTTGTTTAGGCGGCGCTCTGAATCCCCTCTCCTCAAGCACCAGGAAACAAAGAGGGAAGAAAAAGTCTCTTGCCTCTTCGGCAGCTGCAGACTTTTTCCCGGACTCCCTCCCGGCTAGCTGTGGTGCACTAACCCCTTCAGGCTGTGTTCACGCCGCCAGCCCCAGTCCTCTCCCTGCATCCAACCGAAGCCCGAGCCTCAGCTCCCAGCCCCGCCCGCCCCGGCGGGGGAGCAGACAAGCCTCTCGGGCTGGTGAGCGCTGCTCGGCGCCGAGCCTCTGTGCGGCAGTCTCTCCGCTTTGCCCTCCGCACCCCTGTGGCTGCGCTCTCCTCCGTGGCTCCGAAGCTTCCCCCCTCCGCCACCCGCAGTCTCCGCCTGCGAAGGGGCTTCCTAGTGTGTGGAAATCTTTCCTCCTTCACGGCTCCCTCCCACTGGTGCAGGTCCCGTCCCTGTTCTTTTGTCTCTGTTATTTCTTTTTTCTTTTGCCCTACCCAAGTACGGGGGGAGTTTCTTGCCTTTTGGGAGGTCTGACGTCTTCTGCCAGCGTTCAGTGGGTGTTCTGTAGGAGCAGTTCCACGTGTAGATGTATTTCTACTGTATCTGTGGGAAGGAAGGTGATCTCCACGTCTTACTCTTCCGCCATCTTCCCAAATTCCTGTCCATGTGTCTTTTTGAATTATGGTTTTCTCTGGGTATGTGCCCAGTAGTGGGATTGCTGGGTCATATGGTAGTTCTGTTTTTAGTTTTTTAATGAACATCCATAATGTTCTCCATGGTGGCTGTATCAATTTACATTCCCACCAACAGTGCAAGAGGGTTCCCTTTTCTCCACACCCTTTCCAGCATTTGTTGTTTGTAGATTTTCTGATGATGCCCATTCTAACTGGTGTGAGTTGATACCTCATTGCAGTTTTGATTTGCATTTCTCTAATAATTAGTGATGTTGAGCAGCTTTTCATGTGCTTCTTGGCCATCTGTATGTCTTCTTTGGAGAAATGTCTATTTAGGTCTTCTGCCCATTTTTGGATTGGGTTGTTTGTTTTTTTAATATTGAGCTGCATGAGCTGTTTATATATTTGGGGGATTAATCCTTTGTCTGTTGATTCATTTGCAAATATTTTCTCCCATTCTGAGGGCTGTCTTTTCGTCTTGTTTGTAGTTTCCTTTGCTTTACAAAAGCTCTGAAGTTTCATTAGGTCCCATTTGTTTATTTTTGTTTTTATTTCCATTACTCTAGGAGGTGGATCAAAAAAGATCTTGCTGTGATTTATGTCAGAGAGTGTTCTTCCTATGTTTTCCTCTAAGAGTTTTATAGTGTCCGGTCTTACATTTAAGTCTCTAATCCATCTTGAGTTTATTTTTGTGTACGGTGTTAGGGAGTGTTCTAATTTCATTCTTTTACATGTAGCTGTCCAGCTTTCCCAGCACCACTTATTGAAGAGACTGTCTTTTCTCCACTGTATAGTCTTGCCTCCTTTGTCATAGATTGCTTGACCATAGGCGTGTGGGTTTATCTCTGGGCTTTCCATCCTGTTCCATTGATCTATATTTCTGTTTTTGTGCCAGTATCATATTGTCTTGATTACTGTAGCTTTGTAGTATAGTCTGAAGTCAGGGAGCCTGATTCCTCCAGCTCTGCTTTTTTTTCCCTCAAGACTGCTTTGGCTATTTGGGTTGTTTTGGGTCTCCATACAAATTTTAAGATTTTTTGTTCTAGTTCTGTAAAAAATGCCACTGGTAATTTGATAGGGATTGCATTGAATCTGTAGATTGCTTTGGGTAGTATAGTCATTTTCACAGTATTGATTCTTCCAATCCAAGAACATCGTATATCTCTCCATCTGTTTGTGTCATATTTGATTTCTTAATCAGTGTTTTATAGTTTTCTGAAGACAGGTCTTTTACCTCCTTAGGTAGGCTTATTCCTAAGTACTTTATTCTTTTTGTTGCAATGGTAAATGGTATTGTTTCCTTAATTTCTCTTTCTGATCTTTTGTTGTTAGAGTATAGGAATGCAAGACATTTCTGTGCATTAATTTTGTATCCTGCAACTTTACCAGATTCATTGATTAGCTCTAGTAGTTTTCTGGTGGCAGCTTTAGGATTTTCTATGTATAGTATCATGTCATCTGCAAACAGTGACAGTTTTACTTCTTCTTTTCCAATTTGTATACCTTTTATTTCTTTTTCTTCTCTGAATGCCATGGCTGGGACTTCCAAAATTATGTTGAATAATAGTGGCAAGAGTGGATATCCTTGTCTTGTTCCTGATCTTAGAGGAAATGCTTTCAGTTTTTCACCATTGAGGATGATGTTTGCTGTGGGTTTGTTATATATGACCTTTATTATGTTAAGGGAGGTTCTCTCTGTACCCAATTTCTGGAGAATTTTTATCATAAATGGGTGTTGAATTTTGTCAAAAGATTTTTCTGCACCTATTGAGATGATCATATGGTTTTTATTCTTCCGTTTGTTAATATGGTGTATCACATTGATTGATTTGCATATATTGAAGAATCCTTGCATCCCTGGGATAAATTCCACTTGGTGATGGTGTATGATCCTTTTAATGTGTTGTTGGATTTTGTTTGCTAGTATTTTGTTGAGGATTTTTGCATCTATATTCATCAGTGATATTGGTCTGTAATTTTCTTTTTTTGTAGTATCTTTGTCTGGTTTTGGTATCAGGGTGATGGTGGCCTCATAGAATAGGTTTGGGAGTGTTCCTTCCTCTGCAATTTTTGGAAGAGTTTGAGAAAGATGGGTGTTAGCTCTTCTCTAAATGTCTCATAGAATTAACCTGTGAAGCCATCTGGTCCTGGACTTTTGTTTGTCGGAAGATTTTTTTAAAATAAATTTATTTATGTATTTATTTATTTAGTTTATTTTTGGCTGCATTGGGTCTTCATCGCTGCATGCAGGCTTTCTTTAGTTGTATCAAGCGGGGGCTACTCTTCGTTGTGGTGCACGGGCTTCTCATGGCAGTGGCTTCTCTTGTTGCGGAGCATGAGCTCTAGGCACACGGGTTTCAGTAGTTGTGGCATGCAGGCTCAGCAGTTGTGGCTCATGGGCCTTAGAGCACAGGCTCAGTAGTTGTGGCACATGGGCTTAGTTGTTCCGCAGCATGTGGGATCTTCCCGGACCAGGGCTTGAACCCGTGTCCCCTGCATTGTCAGGCAAGTTCTTACCTACTGCACCACCAGGGAAGCCCTTTTGGAAGATTTTAAATCACATTTTCAATTTCATTACTTGTGATTAGTCTTTTCATATTTCCTATTCCTTCCTGGTTCAGTCTTGGAAGGTTATACCTTTCTAAGAATTTGTCCATTGCTTCCAGGTTGTCCATTTTATTGGCATAGAGTTGCTTGTAGTAGTCTCTTAGGATGCCTTGTATTTCTGCGGTGTCTATTGTAACTTCTCCTTTTTCATTTCTAATTTTATTGATTTGAGTCCTCTCTTTTTCTTGATGAGTCTGGCTAATGGTTTATCAATTTTGTTTATCTTCTCAAAGAACCCGCTTTTAGTTTTATTGATCTTTGCTATTGTTTTCTTTGTTTCTATTTCATTTACTTTTGCTCTAATCTTTATGTTTTCTTTCCTTCTGCTAACTTGGGGTTTTGTTTATTCTTCTTTCTCTAGTTCTTTTAGCTGTAAGGTTAGATTGTTTATTTGAGATTTTTCTTGTTTCTTGAGGTAGGTTGTATTGCTATAAACTTCCCTCTTAGAACCGCTTTTGCTGCATCCCATAGGTTTTGGATCATCGTGTTTTTGTTGTAATTTGTCGGTAGGTATCTTGTGATTTCCTCTTTGATTTCTTCAGTGATCACTTGGTTATTTAGTAACATATTGTTTAGCTTCCATGTGTTTCTGATTTTTATGGGTTTTTTTCCTTGTAATTGATTTCTAATCTCATAGCGTTGTGGTCAGAAAAGATGCTTGATATGATTTCAATTTTCTTAAATTTACTGAGGCTTGATTTGTGACCCAAGATGTGATTTATCCTAGAGAATGTTCCATGTGCACTTGAGAAAAAAGTGTAATCTGCTGTTTTGGGATAGAATGTGTTATAAATATCAATGAAATCTATCTGGTCTATTGTGTCATTTAAAGCTTGTGTTACCTTATTAATTTTCTGTTTAGACGATCTGTCCATTGGTGTAAGTGAGGTGATAAAGTCCCCCACTATTATTGGGTTACTGTCGATTTCCCCTTTCATGGTTGTTAGCATTTGCCTTATGTATTGGGGTGCTCCTGTGTTGGGTGCATAAACATTTATAATTGTTATATCTTCTTCTTGGATTGATCCTTTGATCATTATGTAGCACCTTCCTTATCTCTTGTAACAGTCTTTATTTTAAAGTCTATTTTATCTGATATGAGTATTGCTACTCCAGGTTTCTTTTGATTTCCATTTGCATGGAATATCTTTTTCCATCCCCTCACTTTCAGTCTGTATGTGTCCCTAGGTCTGAAGTGGGTCTCTTGTAGACAACATATATATAGGTCTTGTTTTTGTATCCATTCAGCGAGCCTGTGTCTTTTGGTTAGAGCATTTAATCCATTCACATTTAAGATAATTATCGATGCGTATGTTCCTATTATGATTTTCTTAATTGTTATGGGTTTGTTTTTGTAGGTCCTTTTCTTCTCTTGTGTTTCCCACTTAGAGAAGTTCCTTTAGCATTTGTTGTAGAGCTGGTTTGGTGGTGCTGAATTCTCTTAGCTTTTGCTTGCCTGTAAAGCTTTTGATTTCTCCGTCAAATCTGAATGAGATCCTTGCTGGGTAGAGTAATCTTGGTTGTACGTTCTTCCCTTTCATCGCTTTAAATATATCATGCCACTCCCTCTGTCTTGTAGAGTTTCTGCTGAGAAATCAGCTGTTAACCTTATGGGAGTTCCCTTGTATGTTATTTGTCATTTTTCCCGTGTTGCTTTCAATAATTTTTCTTTGTCTTTAATTTTTGTCAATTTGATTCCTCTGTATCTCAGCGTGTTTCTCCTTGGGTTTATCCTGCCTGGGACTCTGCAGTCTGGTTGAAATGAATTTCCTAACTCCAAAGGTGGAACTCACCCCTCAGTCCCTACAAAGAGAGATGTGATGGGATCAGATATGAAGAAGTAAGAGGATATGAGAGATGTGACTTGGATCTGAGTACGTCAAAGAGCAAGTTGTAGTGCTGCCTCCTGTCCCAGCCCCAGGAGGGGGTGTAGTGAGAACTTCCATCTCTCCTGCTGCTGGCAGGGGCACGTGGTCCCTGCTGGTAGAGCAGGGCTGGTGTCCTTCCTGCCACCCTGTGTACTCGAGGCCATCGTTTGTGAGGGCTCCAGGGGATGTGGCCGACTGGCAGTCCTACCAAGGAAAACCTCCTTCCAGGGCCCCTGTGGGAAGCCGTGGTGTCATCTGTTTACAGTCTAAGGACCAGAGGCTCTACTAATTTAGGAGAAAATCTGGTGACCAAAGAAAGACAGTCTCATTACCAAGTGGCATTTCCCTGGGGAACCCAAGCCCCTCAAAAGGTAGTTTTCCCAAGATCCCTGTCAATGCAAAGACATAGTAGCTCAAGGAATATGAACCCTACTTGAGAAGGCAGACATGTACAGATGAAAGTCAAACAGATATGTCAGCTTAAGTGATGTAGGTCTGGAGGAGCACTCAAGGAAAACTTGAAGCAGGAAACAGCCATGAGGTGGGCATTAAAGAGAGGTCAGATTTGAGAATAGGGTAAAGGAGGACATTCCCAGGGCAGAGTAGAGTGGAGTCCCCAGAACAGGTGGGGAGTAAACCAGAGGAGTCCCAGAGGCAGGCGGTGGTGGGGAATCTGATTGTTGGGGGATGTTATTTCTCACACATGAGCGTAGGGCCTGGAGAGAGTCTTCCCCTCTTGAGAAGAGGAGGTTGGAGTTGGCCCCCTGTGAGCAGAGCTCCTTTCTTGACCAACCAGGATATCCCCTGAAAGCCCCTCATTTCAGAAGCCTGTCCCTCTCACATGTGTCAAAAAATACCCAGGCTGTGTATGTGGATGGCCTGGGCCCCCATCCAGCCTTTCAGGAAGGTGCCTTTCCTCCCATCAGACTGCTTTCCTCTCCTACAGGATAGACCAGGGAGGTCCCTGGAAGCCTGGAGGGGACGTTGAAAGTGGAACACAAAGTTTGGCAGAGGGATGAAGTCAATGAAATCAAACACAGCCTTATTCACATGCTGTCTGGGATCATTTGACAAACACACAGAAACACCAAATCCCAGTTCTCAGGGTTGGAAAGGATGGGTTAGGAGCATGTTGAGGGAAAGAGCAGAGGCCTAGAGTCAGCATGGCTGGCTTCAAATCCAGCCCACCATTTACCAGCTGTGTACCCTGGGCAAGGTTCTCATGCTCTCTGTGCCTCAGTTTCCTTGTCTGAAAAATGGTAATATCACTCCATACCTCATGAAATCCCTGTGAGGATAAAAGGGGGTAACACACAGAGAAAATGTAGGACAGATGGCAAAGGCTCAGCAGAGGTAAGTTAATATTAATCCAGTGAGTTATTGAATATTTGCAAGCAGAATCATTTTTCTAAAAATACATATATATTTTCAATATATTATCCAAATATATTATTTATCAAATATATACTTACAATTTCCAGGAGAAAGGGGCATATCATACTACCTGGGGAAGCACCAGGGTTGATCGAGAAGCAGAAAGCATAAGGGGAATGCATGGTCCAGAGCCTTTATTGTGTTTTCCACGGGAAGGAAGGGGTAAGGCAGGTTAAACAGCTGAACAAGCTTAGATTAGGTCGTTGGAATAACGTCGGCAGACTCTGTCTATGAGGTGGTCTCTTGTTGTCTGGTACCTGGCCCTGGGGTGATTTAGGGCAGGGAAAATACTGGCTTGGTGGGTGAGAGTTGGATAAAGGAGGTGGTTGTGGGGTATAGATTGGAGGTTGGTCGGTTTGTATGTGAAAGATGTGCTTCAACGCAAGTTATTCACTCTCTCAAGGAATCAGCTAACTCTGGGACGGGCATCCCTCCCCAGCCAGCAAGACCCCCAAGATGTCAAACCGTCACAAAATGCCTAAAACAAAACACATGATTAACGTCTTCCTCTATAACCTAAGCATGTTTCTATGGCCAAACTCAGCGCACTGTTGGCAATTTTGTTGTTGCTGTTTGTTTTGATGTTTATCCTCCTTGCTCAGCTGTGAGTTCATGAAGATCAGGGTCTGCATCTTGTGCATCTTTGTACCTTCGGCATCTGTCAAGTGCCTGCCACCAGTCTACGTTTAATACAGTGATTCTTTGACCTGGCTGGTCACTAGAATCCCATGAGAAGCATCGATAAAAATATCAATGCCTACGACTTACCCTCAGAGATTCAAACTTAATTCATCTGGGGTGTATAAGTTTCCACTGACTCCTTGAATTTCCTGGGAGGAGTTTTCCAGAAAGAAGCCTAGGTTGTGGACCCAGATGTGGTCATTTAAAACACAGCAGGAAACCCAGGTCCTTCAAGCCAGGGACTTGACTGGACGTGGTCGCCTGTTACAGGAGCATCCACTGCCCATTTTGGTAGAACATTACCTGCCAGACACTGAGTTGGCAGGCCTGGCAGACCTTGGCCTTGAACCAGTGTTGTTGTTCTGCGGTTCCAGGCTGTACTCACTGTGGAAGGGGCCCTTGCTCCACCCCAAGCAAGGGTCCCAATCCCGCCTCTCTGCTGTCCGTGTCCCTGAGCCTTTTGTTCTAAGCAGTCAGATGCTCTTTGTCTCTCTCAGGGACTCTGGCCTCTATGGTTTCCTTCCATCCCTCTACAGTTTTCTCTTTGTGTATCCCTAGTGCATCCCTAGTGCCTCTTCTGCCATCTTTACAGTGTATCTTGAATGGTAAGAGAATCATCTCTGTGATTTCCACTGTTTTCTGTAGAGTCCTTGGAAGAAGGAATGCCAGAAAACCCACCCAGTCTTCTTTTCCTATTCTCTCCCACCCTACATATTAGCTCCTCCCTGGAACTCCTTGGGACTTTCCCCAACTGCCTCCCCAACGACCAGCTGCTGCCTCTTCTTCTGGCTACTCCAGGAGCCTTCCCTATACTCCTAATCCCTCAACACCGCCAGACCCTGATCGCCTTAAGGGCCCATACTCTAGGGCATCCTGGAGGGAACTTCCTCCCCACCTTCTCCAGCCCAGAAACCTGCCAGGATTTCTCGCTTCCCTGCAGCCATCACCACCCAACAGCTCCCGCACTGCTCTGGGTAAGTGACAGCGCTCTTCTCCCCAACGTGGGGTATGAGGTGTGAGGTAGGGACTTTCCATAAGGACCTTCTAGAGTGACAGAGAGAAGGGAGAGGCCTCAAGGATGAGAACTGTGGCCTGGAGAACTTAAGGGAATGCATCTTTAGGGTGGTATTTCTGTATGATTTGAAGCTGTTCTTCGAGGAGTTTCTATGCTTGTCTCTGAGCATCCAACATTTATCTAACTTTCCTAGAAAGGGCTCTTTGGCACATTTCTCACTCCTGGAGTTCTGGACTGGGAATTAGCATTACTAATGGGATTAGCATTACTGATTTAGTTCATTCAGGCCTTACTGAGGAAGTAAGTAACAGACTCAGGAAGTTTCCTTCCTTTGTGGGGTCCTGATTTCCTCTTCCATGGGAAGAAGGATCCCCATTTCCTCCCATCTTTAAACGTGGGAAGAATTGGAGATTGGACCTATTTGCGAAAGGACGGGGCCAGGTAAATACGCAGCTCTGGTGGGCTCTAAGCTCACTTCTCACCTCTATGAGGAGAAACAAAATTTTCAACCTTCCAAGGGTGCCATGGCAGCAAACGAACCTGAAAGATGCCACCATTTCATAGCACATCTGGGACCTTCCATTCTGTGGATGAAGTGATTCATTAATATATACGATACATGGCTAAAGAAATGGGCTTATTAGGTCAATGGTTGGTTGCTGAGACCAGCAGCCTGGGGCTCTTGGAAAGGAGAACTTGTGTCCCTGGAATGAAGTGGCCCAGGCCCCTAGCTTCCAGCCAGAGGTCTAGCAGGCCCTTGGATAAGAGGAGTGGTTGGGGCAGAGCCAGGGCTGGGCTTTTCTCACGGACACTCCATTAGTCCCCTCACTCTTGGGAAATGTAATTGCTAGAAAATACAGCTCTGGAGCTCTCCCTGCCACTGCCCCCAGGCCCTGCCCACTGTCATCACCACCAACTCCTGTATCTTCAGCTTGATAAGTTAAAGATCTCTAATACAAAATGTGATGGAAGGAAAGCAAGCATTCTTAAAATAACAAGAAAAAAATATACATTTTGATACTTTTTTTTTTTTCTTTTTTTACCTGCCTTGGGTCTTTGTTGCTGCGCACGGGCTTTTCTCTAGTTGCAGCAAGCAGGGGCTACTCTTTGTTGTGGTGTGCAGGCTTCTCATTAGGTGGCTTCTCTTGTTGCAGAGCAGGGGCTCTAGGCGCGTGGGCTTCAGTAGTTGTGGCACTCAGGCTCAGTAGTTGTGGCTCGTGGGCTCTAGAGCGCAGACTCAGTAGTGGTGGTGCACAGGCTTTGTTGTGGTGTGCAGGCTTCTCATTAGGTGGCTTCTCTTGTTGCAGAGCAGGGGCTCTAGGCGCGTGGGCTTCAGTAGTTGTGGCACTCAGGCTCAGTAGTTGTGGCTCGTGGGCTCTAGAGCGCAGACTCAGTAGTGGTGGTGCACAGGCTTTGTTGCTCCACGGCATGTGGGATCTTCCCTGAGCAGGGCTCGAACCCGTGTCTCCTGCATTGGCAGGCAGATTCTTAACCACTGTGCCACCAGGGAAGCCCACATTTTGATACTTTTACGTTCCAAGACAATTTCCAAATTGGTCATCTGAAATGAAAGGCGCATGAAAAGCAACAGATAGTAGCTGATAACTAAAAGATGGTCCAAGTGCATTTTGAGAGACTGTGGGGTTCTTTCCTGTTCTCCTAATATGAAGGACAGCAAAAGGTCAGAATAGTCTGTTTACAACGTATTGTTTTTAACTGTGTGTGCTTGTTTATTTCCAGCATCTACTATGTGCAAAGTACCGTAGGGAATGCAGAGACAATTGGGGCCCTCATGGGATGAAATATATGCACAGAGAACTAGAGTAGAAGGAAGATAGTGATGACTGCTATCAAGAGAGGAACAAACTGCCCTGGTGCACAAGTGAGACCCAGATTAATAGAGGTGGAGGTGGGGCCTTCAGGAAGTCTATATCCACCCCGCCCTCCCTTATTCTCTTCCTTCTTTAAGTGGTAATTGAGCATCTGCTGTTTCCCAGGCACCGTGCTAGGTGCCAGACACAGCAATTCACAGGATACATATGGTCCCTCCCCCATAAAATAGCAGACCAACACACGTAAATGGCAAATAAAAATGGTCTGATAATACCATCATGGTGGAAGTATTGCAGATACTGAATGTAGATATGAGAGGATACCCAAGAAGTTTCCCTGAAGGAAGTGATGTTTAAATAACACCTGAAGGGTGAGCAAAAGTTAGCCATATGGATCATGGGGCAGGAGAGAATGACACTCCTTGCAGAGAGAATAGCTTATGCAAAGGCCTTAGGGTGGGGAGAGCAGAGCTGCCTGGGAGGATGGACAGCAGTCTACACAGGCTGATTAAGTTGTCTATACAGTGAGGAAAATGGGTTAAGTCAGTGTTTCAAAAGTGGGCTCTATAGAACACTAGGGTCCTTGGATTTGTGTTTATGTGCACAGGCATGTATGTGCACACACTTGTGTTAAAATATAAGTAACATACAATTTACCATTTTAACCATTTGAAGTGTGCAATTCAGTGGCATTAATTAAATTTACAATATTGTGCAACCATCACCACTATGTATTTCTAAAACATTTATTACAGAAAAGAAAATTTGTAACCATTAAGCAATAACTCCCCATTCTCATAGACCCTGGAAATTATCATTTTGCTATGAATTTGATAACTCCAGGTGCTTCGTATAGGTGGAATCCCACAGTATTTGTCTTTTTTGTGACTGGCTTATTCCACTTGGCAAAATGTCTTCAGGGTTCAACCATATTGTATCATATGTCAGAGTTTCCTTCCTTTTATGGCTGAATAATATTTCATTATATGTATACACCACATTTTGTTTATCTATTAACCTGTTGATTGATGCATGGGTCGTTTTCACTTTTTGACTGCAATGAACACTGGCATACAAGTATCTGTTTCAGTCCCTGCTTTAAATTCCTGTGTGTATATGTCCAGGAGTAGAATTGCTGGATCATAAGGTAGTTCTATGTTTAGCTTTTTGAGGAACCACTAAACTGTTTTCCACAGTGGCTACACCATTTCACATTCCTAACAGCAATGTGCAAGGGTTCCAATTTCTTCACATGCTCTATAACACTTGTTATTTTCTCTGTGTGTTCATGTGTCTGTGTCTGTGTCTGTATGTGTTTAGCAATAACCATCCTAATGGGTATGAAGTGGTATCTCATTGTGGTTTTGATTTGCATTTCCCTAATGACTAGAGATGTTGAGCATTTTCTCATGTGTTATTGGCCATTTGTATATCTTCTTTGGAGAAATATCTATTCAGGTATTTTGCACAATTTTTAATTGTTTATTTTGCTGTTTTTGAGTTGTAGGAGTTCTTTCCATATTCTGGATATTAAGCCTTATCAGACATATGATTTGCAAATATTTTCTCTCATTCTGCAATTGTCTTTTCACTGTCTTGATAGAATTCTTTGATGCTAAAAGTTTTTAATTTTGATGAAGTCCAATGTATTTATTTTTTATTTTTTTGTCTGTGTTTTTGGTGTCATAGCCAAGAAATTATTGACAAATCCAATATTATAAAGCTTTCCCCTATGTTTTCTTCTAACAGCTTCATAGTTTTAGCTCTTACATTTAGGTCTTTGATCCTTTTTGAGTTAATGTTTGTGTATAGTGGATGGTAAGGGTTCAACATCATTCTTTTGCATGTGGCTATCCAGTTGTTTTAGCACCATTTACTGAAAAGACTGTCCTTTCCCCATGGTCTTGGCACCCTTGTTGAAAATCATCTCACCATATATGCAAGGGCTTATTTCTGGGCTCTCTATTCTATTCCACTGGTCTATATATCTGTCTTTATGCCAGTTCCACTTTGTTTTGATTACCCCAGTTTTGTACTAACATTTGAAATCAGGAACTGTGAATCCTCCAACTTTATTCTTCTTTTCAGTATTGTTTTGGATATTCAGGGTCCCTTGGGATTCCATATGAATTTTAGGATGGATTTTTCTACTTCTGTGAAAAATGTCATTGGTATTTTGATAGGGATTGCATTGAATCTACAGATCACTTTGGGTAGTATGGACATCCTAACAACATTAAAGCTTCCAATCCATGAACACAGAATTTATTTCCATTTATTTGTGTCTTCTTTAATTTCTTTCAGTAACATTTTGTAGTTTTCAGTGTACAAGTCTTTCTCCTCCTTGGTTAAGTTAATTCCTCAGTATTTCATCTTTCTGATGGTATTCTAAATGGAATTTTTCCCCTAATTTCTGTTTCGATTGTTCATTTTTAATGTATAGAAATGCAACTGATTTTTGTGTGTTGAGCTCATATCCTGCAACTTTGCCGAATTCACTCTGATTCATTAGAGTTTTCTACATATAAAATCATGTCATCTGACAATAGAGGTAATTGTACTTCTTCCTTTTCAATTTTCCTTTTATTTCTTTTTTTTTTTCATTTAATTGTTCTGGCTAGAACTTCCAAGAGTATGTTGAATAGTAGTGGTAAAAGTGAGCATCCTTATCGTGATGGGCTGAAATGTGTTCTTCAAAAATTCATATGTTGAAGCCCTAACCACATTCAGTACCTCAGAATGTGACTATATTTTGAGATAGCGCCTTTAAAGAAGCGATTAAGATAAAATAAGACCATTAGGATAGGCCCTAATCCAATATGACTAACATCGTGTAAGAAGAGGAAATTTGGGGCTTCCCTGGTGGTGCAATGGTTGAGAGTCTGCCTGCCAATGCAGGGGACACGGGTTCGAGCCCTGGTCTGGGAAGAGCCCACATGCCACAGAGCAACTGGGCCCGTGAGCCACAATTACTGAGCCTGCGCGTCTGGAGCCTGTGCTCCGCAACAAGAGAGGCCGCGACAGTGAGAGGCCCGTGCACGGCGATGAAGAGTGGCCCCCGCTTGCCACAACTAGAGAAAGCCCTCACACAGAAACGAAGACCCAACACAGCCAGAAATAAATAAATTAATTAATTAATTAATTAATTAATTTTTTAAAAAAAGAAGAGGAAATTTGAACACACAAAGCAACATAGGGGTTGCACACACACCGAGAAAAAACCATGTGAAGACACAGTGAGAAAGACAAATATTTGCAAGCCAAGAGGAGAGGCTTCAGGAGAAACCACCTTTGCTGACACCTTGATCTTAAACTTCCAACCCCCAGAACTGTAATAAAATAAATCTCTATTTTTTAAGCGACCCAGTCTGTGATATTTTGCTATGGCATCCCTGGCAAGGTAATATATTTGTTTTTTGTTTGTTTGTTTGTTTGTTTAATATTTATATATATATATATTTTTTTGGCTGCGTTGGGTCTTTGTTGCTGCACGTGGGCTTTCTCTAGTTGTGGCGAGCGGGGGCTACTCTTCGTTGTGGTGTGTGGGCTTGTCATTGCGGTGGCTTCTCTTGTTGCGGAGCACGGGCTCTAGGCACGCGGGCTTCAGTAGTTGTGGCTCACGGGCTCTAGAGCACAGGCTCAGTAGTTGTGATGCATGGGCTTAGCTGCTCCACAGCATGTGGGGTCTTCCCGGACCAGGGCTCAAACCTGTGTCCCCTGCATTGGCAGGCAGATTCTTAACCACTGCGCCACCAGGGAAGCCCAATATATTTGTTTTGTTCCTGATCTTCAGGGAAAATTTTTCAGTCTTTCACCATTGAGTATGATGTTAGCTATGGGTATTTCATATATGGCCTTTATCATATTGAATGAGGATGTTTCCTTCTCTTCCTAGTTTGTTGAGTGTTTTTATCAAGAAAAGGTGTTGAATTTTATCAAATCCTTTTTCTACATCAATTGAGATAATCATGTAGCTTTTCCCTTTATTCTGTTAATGTGATAGTAACAGAATAAACAGAATTACATTGATTGATTGTGGTAGTACATTGATTGATGTTTGTATGTTGAACCATTCTTGCATTCCAGAAATAAATCTCACTTGTTTATGTTGTATAATGCTTTTAATATGCTTCTGAATGCAATTTGCTAGGATTTTTACATCAGTATTCATAAAGAATATTGGTCCATAGTTCTCCTTTCTTAAAGTGTCTTTGGTTTTGGTATCAGGATAATGCTGGCCTCATGGAATGACTTAGGAAGTGTTCCCTCCACCTTAATTTTTTGGAAGAGTTTGTAGTGACATGTTTTTATTTCCTTCTCATTTCCTTTTGTGTATATCCTATAGATATATTTTGTGGTTACCATGGGAATTATATATAATGTCCTAAAGTTATAACAATCTAATTTGAATTAATACCAAATTAACTTCAATCACATACAAAAACTCTACTCCCGGGTAACTATACCCCCCACTTTGTGTTATTGATGTCACTAATTACATCTTTATATGTCTGTTCACTAACATATATTTATAATTACTTTTGTGTATTTGTCTTTTAAATCCTATACTTTTTTTTTTTTTTTTTTTATAAATTTATTTATTTATTTATTTATGGCTGTGTTGGGTCTTCATTTCTGTGCGAGGGCTTTCTCTAGTTGCGGCAAGCGGGGGCCACTCTTCATCACGGTGCGCAGGCCTCTCACTATCGCGGCCTCTCTTGTTGCGGAGCACAGGCTCCAGACGTGCAGGCTCAGTAGTTGTGGCTCACGGGCCCAGTTGCTCCACGGCATGTGGGATCTTCCCTGACCAGGGCTCGAACCCGTGTCCCCTGCATTGGCAGGCAAATTCTCAACCACTGCGCCACCAGGGAAGCCCCCTATACTTTTAAAAAGTCAAATTACAAACAAAAATTATAATAATACTGGCTTTTATGTTTGCCCATGTATTTACCCCTACTTGAGATCTTTATATCTTCGTCTACTGTCTATTGTCCTTTCATTTCAACCTGAAGGACTCTTGTTAACCACTTCTTGTAGGGAAACTCTAGTGGTAATGGATTTCCTCAGTTTTTGTTTATCTAAGAATGTCTTAATTTCTCTCTCATTTTGAAGGACAGTTTTGCTGAATATAGAATTCTCAATTGACAGTTTTTTCTTTAAATATCTTAAATATATCATCCCAATGCCTTCTGGCCTCCAAGGTTTCTGCTGAGAAATCAGTTGATAATCTTATTGAGGATCCCTTGTGCATGACAAGTCCCTTCTCTCTTGCTGCTTTCAAAATCCTATTTTTGTCTTTCAACAGTTTGGTTATGCCTCTTGGTATGGGTCTCTCTTAGTTTACCCTGCTTGAAGTTTCTTGAGCTTCTTGTATTTGTAGATTCATGGACTTCATTGAATTTAGGAAGTTTTTGGCCATTATTTCTTCAAATAATCTCTCTGGCCCTTCTCTCTCTTTCTCCTGGGATTCTAGTCATGCATATATTGGGCTGTTTGGTAGTGTCCCACAGTTCTTATGCTCTGTTCACATTTCTTCATTCTTTTTCCTTCCTGCTACTCAGACTCAATGATTTCAATTTTCCTATTTTCAAATTCACTGATTTTTTTCTCCCTCCTCAAATATGCTACTGAACCCCTCTAGTAAATTGATCATTTCAGTTATTTTTCAGCTCCAGAATTTGTTTTGTTCCATTTTATAATTTTCTATATTTTTGCTGATACTTTGATTTTGTTCATATATTATTGTCCTGATTTTCTGTAATTCTTTTTCCATATTTTCCTTTAGCTCTTTGAGTATATTTAAGACAGCTATTTTAAACTCTTTGTCTAATAAGTCTGATGTATGACCTTCCTCAGGGACAGTTTGTGTCAACCTACTTTATTCCTTTGAATGGGCTTTGTTTTCCTGTACCTTGTGATTTCTTTTGTTGTTGTTGTTGAAAACTGGGCATTTAAATAAAACAAGCACCTCTCCCAGTCTTTTAAGAGTGCCTATGTGCCAGAGAAGTCCTCACTGATTAGCTGGGTGTGCTCTAGGTCTAAGGATCAGCCCAAGGTGAAAACTTAAGGTCTTCTCAGGTCTTTTCTGAGCATGTGTCTTGCCTGGACCTGTATGTGGCTTTTTCAATTCCCCCACATATACAGCTGTTTTTGAATATCTTAATTTCCCCAAGAGTCTCATCCTAGCTTCTGCTTGGGGCCTTAGATTGTCTTTTACGTGTATTCACCCATAATCTCTTGCCCCAGGTGTCTGTGGATCCGTAGTTTCCCTGCAGCTTTCATGAACAATGCCCACTCCTTATCCCCTCTGAGATCTGAGTTAGGCAAAACAGAAACTAGTCCTTCAGACAATTCCTTGATAGGTTAGAACATTGCAATAAGGTCTGCTCTGCTCCCTCTGATTTGAGGGAGAAAACTGGTAACTGGGTTGCAGTCTCCTCCAAAGCAAGACTGAACTATGCCAAGGAGGGGGTGGGGCAAAGGCAAGTGAAAGTGTCATGAAATTTTCTACTATTTTAAAAGTAGCTTTTTCTTTTCTTTCTTTCATTTTTTTTTTTCCAAAGTCCTAATTTATCTCCCTCCATCCCCTTTGGTAACCATAAGTTTGTTCTCTATGTCTGTGAGTCTATTTCTGTTTTATAGATAAATTCATTTGTATCATTTTTTTAGATTCCACATATAGGTGATATCATATGATATTTGTCTTTATCTGGCTTACGTCACTTAGTATGTTAATCTCTAGGTCCATCCATGTTGCTGTAAATGGCATTATTTCATTCTTTTTTATGGCTGAGTAATATTCCATTGTGTACATATACCACATCTTCTTTATCCATTCATCTGTTGATGGACACTTAGGTTGCTTCCACATCTTAGCAATTGTTAATAGTGCTGCAATGAACATTGGGGTGCATGTATATTTTCAAATTATGTTTTTCTCCAGATATATGCCCAGGAGTGGGATTGTAGGATCATATGGTAGCTCTATTTTTAGTTTTTTAAGGAACCTCCATACTATGCTCCATAGTGGCTGTACCAATTTACATTCCCACCAAGAGTGTAGGAGGGTTACTTTTTCTCCACACCCTCCCTAGCATTTATTATTTGTAGATATTTTGATGATGGCCATTCTGACCGGTGTGAGGTAATACCTCATTGTAGTTTTGATTTGCATTTCTCTAATAATTAACAATGTTGAGTACCTTTTCATGTGCTTTGTGTCCAACTGTATGTCTTCATTGGAAAAATGTCTGTTTAGATCTTCTGCCCAATTTTTGATTGGGTTGTTTGGTTTTTTTTGATATTGAACTGTATGAGCTGTTTGTATATTTTGGAGATTAATCCCCTGTCGGTTGCATCATTTGCAAATATTTTCTCTCTTTCTGTAGGTTATCATTTTGCTTTGTTTATGGTTTCCTTTGCTGTGCAAAAGCTTTTAAGTTTAATTAAGTCCCATTTTTTAATTTTTGTTTTTATTTCCATTACTCTAGGAGACAGATCCAAAAAGATATTGCTGTGATTTATGTCAGAGTGTTCTGCCTATGTTTTCCTCTAGGAGTTTTATAATATCTGCTTTTACTTTTAGGTCTTTAATCCATTTTGAGTTTATATTTGTGTATGGTGTTAGAGAATTCTAATTTCATTCTTTTACATATAGCTGTCCAGTTTTCCCAGCACCACTTATTGAAAAGACTGTCTTTTCTCCATGATATATTCTTGCCTCCTTTGTCGTAGATTAATTGACCATAGGTGCATGGGTTTATTTCTGGGCTTTCTATCCTGTTCCACTGATCTATATTTCTGTTTTTGTGCCAGCACCATACTGTTTTGATGACTGTAGCTTTGTAGTATAGTCTTAGGTCAGGGAGCCTGATTCCTCCAGCTCCATTTTTCTTTCTCAAGATTGCTTTGGCTATTCAGGGTCTTTGGTGTTTCCATACAAATTTAAAAGTTTTTTATTTCAGTTCTGTGAAAAATGCCATTGGTAATTTGATAGGAATTGCATTGAATCTGTAGATTTCCTTGGGTAGTATAGTCATTTAGACAATACTGATTCTTCCAATCCAAGAACATGGTATATCTTTCTATACGCTTGTGTCATGAAGGTAGCTTTTTCTTAACTGAGCATTCGCTTGGTTGCTCTCAACCTTTGACTGTTTTCCAGAGTCTCTCATAAAGTTAGCTCAGCCAGTTTGGGAGTTTTGTTCGTTTGGTTGGTTTGTTGATTTTGGGGTGTGTGTGTTGTTTTTGTGTGCCTGTGTGTGTGTGTGTTGAAGCTTCTATGGAGGAATTAGAGTTTGGAGCTTCCTAGTCCATCATTTTGCTTATGTTACCTGGATTGTTTTTATTTATTTATTTGTTTGTTTGTTTATTTTGGTTGCTCCAGGTCTTAGTTGTGGCATGCAGGATCTTCGTTGAGGCATGCAGAATCTTTAGTTGCAGCACGCAGACTTCTTCGTTGTGGCGTGCAGACTTCTTAGTTGCAGCATGCATGCGGGATCTAGTTCCCCGACCAGAGATCAAACCCAGGCCCCCTGCATTGCAATCATGGAGTCTTATCCACTGGACCACCAGGAAAGTCCCTGAATTTTTCTCTTTAAAGATTTATTTATTTATTTATTTATCCTTTTATTTTTGGTTACGTTGGGTCTTAGTTGTGGTACGCGGGATCTTCATTGAGGCATGCAGGATCTTTCTTTGTGGCACGCGGGCTTCTCTCTAGTTGCAGCGTGCAGGTTTTCTCTTCTCTAGTTGTGGCACGCAGGCTCCAGGGCATGTGGGCTCTGTAGTTGTGGTACACAGGGTGAGAGCACGTGGGCTCTGTAGTTTGTGACACGTGGGCTCTCTCACTGAGGTGCATGAGTTCAGTAGTTTTGGCACGTGGGCTTAGTTGCCCCACGGCATGTGGGATCTTAGTTCCCTGACCAGGGATCGAACCCACGTCCCCTGCATTGTAAGGTGGATTCTTTACCACTGGACCCCCAGGGAAGTCCCCCTTGGATTGTTTTTTAAACAGCTTTATTGAGACATGTTTCACATACTACACAATTCACCAAATTGTATGTATGTATAATTTAAATGTGTATAACTTAATGGTTTTTAAAGTGTATAATTCAAGAGTTTTTAGTATATTTACAGATGTGTGCAATCATCACCACAGTCCATTTTAGAACACTTTCATCACCTCCAAAAGACACTTCATACCTTTTAGCTATCACCCCCATCTTCCCCATTAACCCACCCACCCACCCCCAGATTTAAGCTAATCAACTTTCTCTCCCTATATATTTTCCTACTCTGGATATTTCATATAAATGGAATCATACAATATGTAGTCTTTTGTGACTGGCTTCTTTCACTTAGCACAGTGTTTCTCCTCATCCCCCTGCACCAGGCTCTGTAGAAGGTGTAAGGTACCAAGAAGATAAGTGCGAGTGGGGAGCAGCAAGGGTGCAGAGTGGAGCAGGTAGACCCTTGGACTGGTCCAAAATTGGAGTTACACTCAACAGCCACAACATGAGGATAAGGAGGTAGCAATATAGATGTTGGCAAGTGAATAGTAGAAATGAACGTTCCCAGGACCCGGGCACGAGCATAGATAAGGAGAAAGGAGAGTGGTTAAAAGACTGAAGTTCGGAATGAGATGGAAGACTAGACGCAGTGGGAGTAACAAAATGAGTGACTAGGAAGGAGAAGAGGTTGTCATCAGAATGGCTGCTTGAATTTAAGATTTTCGGCATGGAATGGTTTCAGTGATGACAGTGTCTAAGAAGTCGCCGTGGGAAGAGAGTCTGGAGGGGAGGGGGTAGGTGTTGGAAGAGGTGACACATAGATATAGATGTCAGCCAGGGTCGATAGCAAGGCTTGGAGCAGGAAACAAAGTCCCCATGCCAAGTAGCAATGTCTTCAGTGAGCAAGGAGTGGTAGGAAGGCAGATGACACTGATTAGAACTGTTTCAGATGGAATAAGCCCCATGAAGTTTAGATTTTGACAAGAAGGCTGAGAGATCATGGTCTAGAAGCACCAAAGGGGAGTGGGGGTGCTCATTGACCTTACCTCCCAAACCTGAGATACATGGAGAAGCAGCTTCTCAAGGGGACAGGGAGGCTCTGGTTATGGCAGGAGGTGGAGGTAAAGGGGTTTCAATGGGGAAAGCAAAGTCCTTTCGGCAAACGGTGTCGGAACAACCGGATAGCTACATGCAAAAGAATGAAATTGGAACTTTACCTAACACCAGATGCAAAAATTAAGTCAATGGATCAATGATGTAAATGCAAGAGCCAAGTCTGTAAAACTCTTAGAAGAAAACATAGGAGGAAAGTTTCATGACACTGGCTTTGGCAACGATTTGTTGCATATGACCCCAAAAGCACAGAGGACAAAAGAAAAAATAGATAAATTGGACTTCATCAAAATTTTAAAATTTTGTGTATCCAAGTCGTGTACACTCTCAAGAAAATAAAAAGACAACCCACAGAATGGGAGAAAATATTTACAAATCAAATATCCAATGAGGGTTCACAGTTCTGACACCAGTTCTAATGTGTGAGTTTTTCCCCCACACCAAGCAATTCTCTGACACCATCTGGGTATCCTACAGTTCAACTCAATTCTGACACTATTTACCTGAAGATAGCATCAGCTCTCACAGGTTAAAGGCTCAGTTCTACAAGACTTCACCCCAACTTCTGGTGCCAATCAAAATCCAGGTTGTCACCTGGGCTTCTGACCTACAGGCTATAGGTTAGAGGTTCCAACGACCCCTTCCTTGGGTTTAATTAATTTGCTAGAGTGGCTCACAAAACTCAGAGAAACATTTTACTTACTAGATTACAAGTTTATCACAAAAGGATATAACTCAGGAACAGCCTCAGATACAAGAGATGTGTAGTGCGAGGTATGCAGGAAGGGGCGTGGAGGTTCCATGCTCTCTGAGTGTGCCACTTTCCCCAAATCTCCACAAGTTTACCAACCCAGAGGCTCTCTGAATCCCATCCTTTTGGGTTTTTATGGAAGTTTCATAACATAGATATGATCGATTAAATTATTGGCCACTGGTGATTGATTCAGTCTCCAGCCCCTCTCTCCTCCACGGAGGTGAGGGGTTGGGAGGAACTGAAAGTTCCAACCCTCCAATCACGTGGTTGGTTCCCCTGGCAACCAGCTAAGGTGCTTTCCAAAAGTCACCTCATTAACATAAACTGAGGAGTGGTTAAAAGGTGTTTGCTATAAATATCAAAACACTTTTATCAGTGTCTAACATCCAGAATATATAAAGAACCCATATTACACAATAAAAAGACAACCCATTTTTAAAATGGGCAAAGGATTTGAATGGACATTTCTCTAAAGAGGATATACAAATAGCCTAAAGCTCATGAAAAGATGTTCCACATCATTGATCATTATTAAAATGCAAATCAAAATGACATAAAATACCACTTCATGCTCACTAGGCTGGCTATAATTTAAAAAGAAACAATAAGCACTACTGAGGATGTGGAGAAATTAGAACCCTCACTGATGGTAGGAATGTAAAATGTAACCGCCACTTTGGAAAACAGACTGGCAGTTCCTCAAACTATTAAACATGGAATTATCATATGACCCAACAACTCTACTCCTAGGCATAACCCAAGAGAATTGAAAATATAGGTTCACAAGCAAAACAAAGCAAAATGTACACAAATGTTTTTAAAGGCATTATTAGTAATAGCCAAAAAGTGTAAACAACCCAAATGTCTATCAACTGAGTGGATAAATAAAATGTGGTATATCCATACAGAGGAACATTATTCAGCCATAGAAAGGAATGAAGTACTGATACATGATACAACATGATGGACCTTAAAAACACTATGCTAAGTGAAAGAAGCCAGTCACAAAAGAACACATATAGTATAATTCCATCTATATGAAATGTCCAGAATAAGCACATCTACAAAGACAGAAAGATTTAGTGGTTTCCAGGTTCTGGGGGAGGAAGGAATGGGCAGCAACTGCTAATGAGTTATTTGGGCTCCTCTGGGGTGATGAAAATGTTCTGGAATTAGTGATGATGGTTGCACATCCTTTAGTAATTTTTATACTAAAACCCACTGAATTGTACACATTAAAGGAGTGAATTTTATGGTATGTGAATTATATTTCAATTTTTTTTAAATGAGGAATGAAAGAAAAGAATGAGGGGGAATTTGGTCACTGTAGTATAGCGATTCCAGAATGCATAAATGGAAAGGTTGAGGAGAGAGGGAAAGCATGAGAGTCTGTGTCTGGGTAGAGAAAGGAGGTGACACTTGGGCAGTGATAGGGGGGTGTCAGGCACAGGAGGCCTGGAGGGATGGGAGGTGGGTAAAGTGTTCCAGGAGCACTGGTCCAGTAGATCCGGGTGTCTGGAAGGACCAGGACATCTCAGGAAGCCAACCGATTTGGCCTTATTGATGGTGTTGGGAGGTGGTCTCAGCCCAGGTGCCTGAAGGAAGAGGAGGCAGCTTCAGGGGTGGGCACCGAGGGGTCTGGAGATGGTGCCTCCAGAGTGAAGCAATTGAGCAAGACAGGCTGGTGATGGAAATGGGGAGCTGTGCTCCCCATGTTTGAATGCGGCTCCCCAATCTTGGACTCTGAGTTCAAAGCCAAGTCCTGTGACTCCCCAAGGAAAGGATCAGATTCAAAAACACCAAGAACCACTGCATTCTGTCAGATCTCCCCGTACAAAAACAAGCCAAAGAAAGTTAGATAAATAAGCCACAGTGATCCAGGGCCCGAGGCCAACCTGAGTGGTCAGCTTCCTTCTGATATTTATAGAGAGTTAGGAGCTATTAAGGGAAATAAGGACGATCAGAAACAGAAGTGGAAAGTTTGTCATGCATTCAAACAAGAATTTACTTAGCATCTAGGCCCACCAGGGAAAGCGAGACACAGACTAGGTACTGCGTCTGAGAAGCTTGTAGGCTGGGGGATGGGGAGACTATAAGCAAATCACTAAGTAAATAACTACAAAACTATTTTACAAACATATAAGAACAATAATAAAAGGAGTAAATTGCTCTGATTCTGCATAACGGGAATCTAATGGAGTCTCGGCGTCAGAGCAAGTTTCTCTGAAGAAGTGACACTTCGGGATCCCCCAGGAGGGACTGGGAAGTGAGGGCGGAGCATAGGAAGGCCCTGGGTCAGGAAAGAGTTTGAGGACAGGCGGAGAGTAGAGAGACGTGGCTACAGAGGCAGGAAGAGCCAGATCTTGCAGGGCATTGTGGGAGGCCTGGAGGATTCGGGGCTTTATTCCAAGAACAAAGGGCATAGAGGGGGAGTAAGTGGAGGCACAGCAGAGCCGCAAGAGGGGGCAGTAGAGCAAAATGGTTAAGGAGCATGGAGTCAGCCAGCGGGGGTTCAAATCCCAGGTCGGCCACTTACTACCCGTGTGACCCAGGTCAGCTAACCTCTCTGTGCCTCAGTCTCCCCCTCTGTAAAACGGGATCATAATAGTACCTACCTCAGAAAATCATCATCATGAGGATTCAGTACTAAAAGCCTGGTGCTCACTGAGTAGGGAGAAATTGCTGACGAGAGTGGGCTCCACAGGAACAAGCCTGCACCGTGGACTGGCCCTCACCTCCCGACAGCCGTTCGTCACTGGGTCTAAGAGCTGTTGGCACCCACGAAAGTTCTGGCATCTCTAGTGGCTGCCACTTTGAAGACAGGAGTCTCTTGGCCTTGGATGACCATTCTGGCACCATCATCCTCTGGCTCCGGCTGTCCTGTGGGCTCCGTGAGGACAGGGACCATGGTCAGCCTATGCCTGGGGACCAGCACAGGGCTAAGCACATAGGAGGTGCTCCTACCTGCTGGTGAGATGGATTGTGTGGGGATGAATGAAGGGATGGATGGATCTGTGGAAGAATATTTACACTATCCATTAATTATTGAGCATTCTCTATGTGCCAGGCACCTTACTAAGTGCCTTACATAATTCATTTCATTTTATTTTCACAACCATCTTGTGGGGAGGCTGCTAGGAGACACTCTCCAGTAGGGGAGATCTTGGGAAGGATCTATAGGGGAGCCCTAGTCACACTTCAGGGAGTCTGATTATTGAGAAATGTGTTTCATTTGTAACCTCAAGGAAGGGCTTTTTGCTGGAAGTTGGGATCCTGGAAGCAGGAATTCAAGCGGAAAGCAAGCTCAGCTGAAAAAGGTTTCTCTAAAGATCTAGCTGCATAGACTGCAGAGCTACGATCTCATCTTCCTTAGCCAAGCACAAGGGCGATGGGGTCACTTGTTTTTGAAGGGGGAATGTGGTGTGTTCTAGAGAGGCATGGGGCCCTCCAGCCCTGTGGAGGAGCTCAGAGCAGAACCCAGGAGTCCTCGGTCCCCCCCCATCCCCCCAAGGTGGGAGAACTGTCTTTGATCTCCCCCCATCGCGCCCACTCCCACCCACTCTGGATCCAGTCAGAGCTCCACACACTCCTGCCTCCTGCTGGCCTGTTCTCTAGGGAATGCAGGCTGCCCTGTGGTCCCAGGTTCGGGGTGCGGCTCAGCCCCGAGGTACCCCTCCTCCCAGCACAACGCTGTGCACGTGGCCCCCTTCCCGAGCAGCCCTGCTGGCCTTCTTCTCCAGGGACTATTATTTTGGGAGAGTGCTGAGTTCAGCACCACGGCAAGGTGTAGCGGGACGTGCCCTTCTGTCCTCAGCTGGCCCTCCGGAGCTGGCCCGGGGCCCGGCGGCCCTACCCCTCGTGCAGCGGCCCTTCCTACACAGGGTCACCGCATCCAACCACGGCCACCATCCGACAGCCCCGAGGTTGTCGAGACAGGTGGCAGAGGAGCTGTGGGCGGGAGAAGCAGAGCCGTGCAAGGGGCACAGCCCAGCCTCGCTCCTGCTCCTAGGAAACCCAGCAAGGTGGGGCCCTCGTCAGCACCCCCAGAGCCCGAAGCCGGGGGTCACCAGCCTCCCAGGGTTTGCCTTAAAGCCAACGGAGCGGGCTGGCCCTCAGCCAACTGACTGCGCACGGGGCAACTTGGGGGTGTGTGTGTGCAGGACGAGGAGGGCCGCGCAAGAGGCTTGTATAAACCCTCCTGCTCTGCAGCCTGCTCTGTGCCCTGGCAGCGGGACAGAGTGACAGCACAGCCCTGCTCTGTTGGAGGAGGGGCCTCGGCCACGACTGTCAGTTGAGTCCAGCTGGGAGGAGGCCCAGGGCCTCCCAAGGTACTTGTGTCCAGCGGCGGATTAGCTGCCGGAGCCCAGGCTGCGCCCACCTTTCTCCCTGCTGAGCAAAGGGCTCTGTCCCACCAGGTGGGTCCCCAGGGTTGGGGGCTGCAGGGTGGGACGGGCGCCCCCTGCAGAGGGCCAGCAGCACTACGGGCTCCTTCCGTTCCAGGTGCCCGAGAGCTGGACCATGAGGCTGGCCGTGGCAGCCCTGCTCCTGGGCCTCACGATGGTGGTCACCGGAGACGAGGGGGACACTGACCCGTGCGTGTACGAGGCCCTGCCTGACAACGACGCTGTCCTCTGCACGTAAGGCTGGGGGCCCCCCGACCCCAGAGGGCAGAGGGAGGGGGGCTCCGGGAACCGAGGGCCACTGCCTCACAAGGCGGCCTCTGTGGGCAGGCAGAGCATGAGTCAGCTCTGGGGCCACCCGGCTGGAGGACAACATCCAGCAAAGGACTTTGAGACAGGGCCGGGCCGTCCGTCCAGAGGGCGGTTCTTCCAGGATCGGGAGGGCACACGGACCTGGCCGGCTCCCCCTGGGGCCTCCAAACCTGAGGGGCCCTGTGGGGCTGGCCTCACCCTCCCTGCTGGGAGCCCAAGAGAGACCATCCCTCCCTACAGCCTTGAAGGCTCCTTCCCCCCAACAAAGTGGCATTTTAAAGAAAAGTGGCATTTGACAGACGGTGTGTGATGGGACCCTCCCTGTGTGAGAGGTGTTGTTTGCTTTTCTCTACAAGGCCCCGGGAGTGTCAGGACAGGCAGGAGTGTGTCCACTGGGCGTCGTTCAAAGAAGAGGCTGGGCGTGGGAGGCTGGCTGTGTCCCTTCCAACGGTGCAAGCTTCTCCCCCTCTGTGTCGGAGGTCAGCTCTCTCCTCACCCGCTGTGGGTCAGAAAAGCCAGTCTTCGTTGTCCTGGAGTCATGGGCCATCCTGAGGGCTGCCCAGGCCACATTGCTGCCAACACCCTCTGCCAGCCTGGTGGCCGAGGACACTGGCATCCCACTGAGACCATCAGAAGTGAGAGTGGGTCAAGGACTCTCACTTCTTACTCTGTCTCCTGGAGTACATTTGAATCCTGACAGACATGACTTTTAGAAAGAAAAATGTTTTCCCTTAAAAAGTTAGATAGTTGAATTCCCCTCCCCCAACAAAAAAAAACAGACACTGATTTTGTTCCTATCAATACGTTTTTTAAGTCTGGTGAAACAGTCCTGGGTGAAGTTCCGTGTGGGGCAGGAGGGAACGGCTGCCCCTGCCACGTGGGCACCAGTGCTCTGGGTACTCTGCTGAGTGCGACCTTCCCGGGGGCGGACAGGCCTTTCCCTCTGGCAGGCAAGTCAAGCCCCGCAAGCCGGGGATGACAGCAGGCCCAGGGCAAGGCCAGGCCGGGCTATGATCACAGCCCCATACAGAGCGCCTCTGTATGTTCACTGTGGAACACGTAGAACACGATCACATGTGTACGGTCACTGGAGGAGACCAGCTTGCAACCCAGCTGCCCCAGGCAGACATCCACACGCTGGCACCCTGGTGGCCTGTGTACTGTGGCGCATGTGGGAGCTCTGGGGCCCCTGGTACATGCCAGGAGTTCTGCTGGTGATTTTAAATCTTTGACTTATTTCACTGTTGACATAACCCACCAAGGAGGTGTTATCATCATCCCCATTTTGCACATGAGGAATCCCCAGAGACTAAATAACTTGCCCACAGTGCTCACACACCTGACAAGTGGCAGAGCTGGGATTCAGCCCCCCTTGTCTGACTACACTCGTGCTCTTTCCCCACCCACCTTTAGCTGCTGACCTTCTTCCGGGGCCCAGAGCATCTCAAGTAAAGGGGAGCTGTCTTAGTCTATCTGGGCTGCTATAACACAATACCACAGACTGGGTGGCTTATAAAGAACAAAAAATTATTTCCCAACATTCTGGAGGTTGAGAAGTCCAAGATCAAGGTACCAGCGGATTCTCTGTCTGGTGAGAACCTGCTTCCTGGCTCATAGACGGCCATCTTCTTGCTGTTTCCCACAGAGTGGAAGGGGTGAGAGAGCTCTCTGGGGACTCTTTGTTCTGGGTCCCCGCCTTCGAGAAGAGTCAGTTGGAGACAGACCCACACTGAGAACCACGCAGCAGAGGGTGGGGTGCCCCCCGAGCCCTCAGGTGCCTCTGTGAAGGCTGCCTTCCCTCCGTGGGCCTTTTGGACTCCCTCGCTTTTGGGCAGCTGGGATTCAGAGCCTTTTTCATACCTGATCTGGTTCTTACAATGCTGAAGGGACTTCTGTGACCATCCAGTCACAGGGAAGTGCAGACAAGTGACATCCAAGCAAGTGCAGACAAGGCTATGCAGCCCTTCTCTATTGCCTACAGCACAGTACCCCAAACCTAGCAGCAGCACACGTTTATCGCCTCAGTTTCTCTGCACATGGCCCAGCTGGGCACCTCTGGCCCAGGCTCTCAGGAGGCTGCAGTCCAGCTGTTGGCTGGGGCTGCAGTCTCATCTGAAGGATGTGACTTGCTGGCAACATGTGGGCTTCCATCCCTGGGCAGGCAGTGCTCCGTGGGTATGACGGGGACCTGGGGGGACAGACCTCACTCCTGGTCCCCTGGCATGTATCCTATCAAGGCACTCTCTGGGGCTTTAGGCCCACTCACCAAATGTCAACTTGGTGATTTTGCTTAACTGTTTTAACATTTGCAGCAGTTCTACTGGGATAAAAAGAGGAGGCTCTTTTGTTCCCTGGGGAAGGCCCCTCTGGTCCTCAGTTTCCCTCCTCCCCACCCCTTGCCTCTCCCAGTTCCGGGCTGTGGGTTGAATCTCCATCTCTCTGCCAGTAGAGGGTCCCCTCTCTCAGCCTCGGATCTCGATAGCTGCAGTGGCAGGGAGTTGTGGCAGAAACAAACCAAAAAGTCCGTAAAATGCTGCCGTGATGAGAAATGAAAACCCATCCTCTAAAACTCCTTTAAAAGCTATTAAAACTATGCCATTGGAAAGGCACTACTGTAAACTTGCAAGGAGTTAAACTGGCTTCAGTGAATAGTCCTGCTTCAAGGGGCCTGAGTCCTGGCCTTGGGGCTGCCGGTCTGAGGAAGCATCCTGTGTCTGCCAGGTCTGCAGACTCAGGCTACCTCTGCCCAAGGCAGGACCTCAGGATCCACTGGAAGGGGTGGGGTGGTGTGAGGGGGAATGTGGGACTCTCCAGCAGGAAGTGATCCCTGTACTTCTCCCGGGTCCTGACCTCGGGAGCTCCCCTCCAGATCTACTCCCCCAGTGACATTCTCAGGGGTCCCCTTCAGGCATCACCCCCAGCAGGAAATGTGGCCAGCTCTGGGTGAACACTGGCCACTGTGGAGCTGGTCTGCCATGCTGGGCTTTTGGAAAGGCTGAGTGAATCATCTTAATCAAATGACCCCAGGCCTTGGTGATAAAAAGTGACAGTAGGATAGGGAAGAAGGGCAAGCAAAAAAAAAAAAAAGTTGACACAGAGATGTTTTTCCTGTATCTATTTGAAAGCCTGGCTTCCATCCCTGAGTTTCAAATACAAGTGAGCCCTTAAGTCTAACCCTGGTGAAAGTGTGGAATCAGCCTGCACGGCAAGCCCGGTGCTCAGGGCACTTGTGCAGTTCAGGGCTTCTCAGGGAGAAAGTAGATAAATGGATGCACACCACAGACTTAGTGACTAGATGTTTTACCCCCTGAGAGATATTTGCATTTTGAAAGCACAATGAATGGCAGATTGAGAGCCTAGGGTAGCGGCAATGCATCACCCAAAGAAGTGGGTTATTTAATTACTGGTGGGATTTGCAGGTATGGAGAGGGTCTTGATTATTTAGGGGCCAGAGAATTCTGTGCCCATGAAGAAGCCTGTGCTAACTTGCTAAACCTTTCTTTATGTAAAAAGAACATTCCAGAAAAGCAATGTGAATATATTGTTCTTATACGCCCAGTCCTACTTTAAAGACACTGACCAGGTTTGCCTCTGGATGTATATATTTTCTGAGAAGTAAACAGTGACAGTAATGAATACTTTCTGACCCCTGATGACCTGCCAGGCTCTGTTGTAAACACCAATCACCATTTTACTCCTCTTACCGACCCTACAGATAGGTATTATTAGTGTCCCCATTTTACAGGTAGAGAAACTGAGGCTCAAGTGGTCAAGTAACTCTTAGGCTACACAGGTCAGACTGAAGCCTTACGCACCCTGGGCTCCCCTAAGATCCTGACATGGGCCAACCACCTCCCTCTCTCCATAGGGGCCTTAAGGTTTCCTACCCAGAGTTGGGGAACCTCGGCTGCATGGTTGTCCCGGAATGCAACAACTACAGACAGAAGATCACCTACTGGACCGAGCCGATTGTCAAGTTCCCTGGGGCCTTGGACGTGAGTGAGCCAGCCTGGCTGGGTGGGAGGGTCATGGGTCTCGGGTTCCCTCTTGGTTTGCTCATCTGGGTGACGTGAAGCCACGTGCAGAGCCAGCTGGGTTGGCTTTGGTGGTACCAGATGGCCGTTGCCATAAGCACGTGCCTTCTTTAGAGCAGCCCCGCCGCCTTGGAGGAGGTTGGGTTGGGTAGGAGGGCTGCAGGCTGGGAGCTTTGGCGGGGCTCAGGGGCCGCTCTGCCTGGGCCCCTCCCTCTCCTGGGCCCCTGAGCCTGGCTCCTCAGTCAACGTGGCGACCAGCCAGCGTGTGCTTTGGAGTCGGCAGAGAAAAGGAGGAGAGAGGGGCTTGTGGGGAGTTGTTTCTCAAGGCGCAGAGTGGCTGGGCTTTCAGAGTGATCTGGATGGGCAGGACCCAGCTCGTAACGGGCAGCGCCTCTCACGTAGGCTAAACAAGCAGAGGTCAGTGCCCTTGACTCTTGGGCATCGCAATATGACACTTGCTCAGAAGTCTGCCCCGAGTTGTAGTACATAAAAAATAGAAACATTTTAAGGATTGTAAATAACTGTTCCTTTTGCTGGGAAATGATTGGTACCATCTTGTTCTGGAAGCTTCCCTTGGCTTGGGGATGTGGTAACCCTGGGGAAGGGCGCTGGGGAGTGGGAAATGGGGCCGCAGCTGCTGGGGAAGCTGCTCCAGCGTCCTGGTCGATGTTTCTTCCTTCCTTGACTCTAGGCTGAGCCCCCAAAGTGTCAGGGGTGGAGGGCGAGCCTTGCTTTGTCTGCGGGTTGTAGTCAGAGGTGCCAGTGTCAACCCAGGCACAAGGACCGTGATGCGTCCAGGACTCGGGCCACGAATGCGTGGAGACAGAAGGGTCATGGTCGGGACGTGACCACGTGCACACTGCGGCCAGCCTTCTGGTCGCCTCTGCTCATCGTGGCAGGGGGAGTCCACAGAGGGCCCCTCCCTCCTGTCGGTCCAGCCTGGGGGCTGTCAACACAGGTGTAACGAGATAACAGGTCCTAGGGTGGGCAGCTGCACACACTACTAGGAAGCGGAGGGGCAGACTTTTCTTTTTTTTTTTTTTCTCTGGCAGCACCTCAGGGCTTGCGGGATCTTGGTTCTCCGACCAGGGGTCAAACCCCCGGGCCCCAGCAGTGAGAGTGCTGAGTCCTAACCTCTGGACTGCCAGGGAATTCCTGAGATCTTTCTTTCTTTAACTGCCTTTCATTATCAGGGAACAAGTAAGTGGTGATTTGTCTCAGTTGATGAGGCTGAGAACATGACGCTTTGACAGGCTATTGTGTTTGTAACCGTGACAAACGTCCTTTCCTCTGGGAGGCTAAGCAAGCAAGTCATGAAGAGGCCTTCTGGGTGTCCTCTCCCTCAATCCTCCCAAGCCTGGCACACATGCACACGCGTGCACGTGCACACACGCACACGTCAGCCCTCCCCACCGGAAACCCTTGGGCTGGGTCACACCGCTGGACAGGCAGGAAAAGCGGAGGAAACGTAAGCCTCGGTGATTGTAACTCAGGACAGGAGCGGGGCAGGAGCCTAGTCCTCCAGGGAAGAGTATAATGCTGTCCCATGGGACAAGACTCTCGCCTTCACCCTTAATTCACTTGTTCTTAAGGAGTGAGGAGTTTGGACCAAATGCTTTCACAGTCCAGTGACTGTCCCAAGAGGGAGTCTAAGCCAAGAGCTCCATCCCCCGTGATATTGCTACAGATGTCCACTAGATGGCAGTGTGGACTTTCCTGAGTACCTGGTGCCCTTAGGAGGGACAAGTTTAAAGCCAGTTTGAGAAGCTTTTGCATTTGATCCAGTCTAGTTGGTACTGATTGTCCTGGGGTATGGAC
The DNA here is from genome assembly GCF_965194825.1 of Balaenoptera physalus. Classification (NCBI taxonomy): domain Eukaryota; kingdom Metazoa; phylum Chordata; class Mammalia; order Artiodactyla; family Balaenopteridae; genus Balaenoptera; species Balaenoptera physalus. The sequence continues at coordinate 108,216,557 of NC_138886.1, read as the reverse complement.
ACAAAATGCAGAGAAGATATCACCCCCTCCAGATCCTGAAATCTCCTATCCTGTCTCAGCTCAGAGGTGGGGCGGGGGAGAAAACATGGAGATATATGATGGATGCAGAGCTGAGGTTAAGAAATCCAAGGAGGGCAGAGATTTCACAAAGGATGGCTTGGTCAGAGTCGTGGAAAGAAAGAAAGAAAAAGTAGTATTCTACTGCTATAGAACTAAAGTTTATGGAAATTTGCCCTCTGAGAAGGCAGGTTCAGCTAGAGTATCAAAAGCTTCCATTTATCGTGTGGTACTTACTTTATGTTGGAGACTATTCATGTGTCATTTCATTTAATGTGCTCATCAGGTTAAGTATTTCTTTAGTCAAGACTGTTAGTAGCAAGTGACAAAAATCAACTCAAACTGGTTTGTGCCAAAAAAGAGAGAAGGTATTACTGGTTCACAAACTGAAAACTCCAGGGAATACTTCAGGCATGGCTGGATCCAGGTGCTCAAACAACATCCCCAGGAATCTATCTGTCCCTTTACTCTACTTTGTTCTGTGCTCGTTTTTTATGTAAATAGACTCTTTCCTTGTGGTGCCAAAGATGACCTCATCATCTTCAGAGTTATGTTTTACTAGTTTATTAACCCACTGGCAATGGATTGACCCCATCCAACCATTAAAGTCCCAAGACTTGTCCTGTTTGGATTACATGACCATCCCTGACCCAAACAGTGATGCTGGGCAACCCCACTCAATCTACAAGGGCTGAGAGCAGAAGAGGATGGTTCCCCCAAAGGAGAATCAAGGTGCAGGTTATCAGAAGGGGGAAAGGATGTTGGGTAGGAACAACAAGAGAAGGTGCACTCAAAAGTGGGGGCGGGGGAGCCTGAGTCCTTAGTAACAGAGAAGAAAATGAAGGCATTTCCTCTGGGCCAGGGCCTGATGGAAAAAGCAAGAGGTTGGTGACTGGCTATGTGGGGACAGTGCCTTGCTTCAAAGGGGATTAAAGCAATGCCACCAAAGCAGCAGCTGCCAGTGGACATGCCCAGGGAACCCCCCCACCCCCACCAAGCAAGTCCCAAAGCCCTGGAAGGAGGGCCCAGGGGTCAGGGGACAGTGTCTCTGTGCCCAGCAGGGGTCTTCCTGCCTGCACACCATTGCTCAGGCCACTTCCCCAGACTTGGACCCTGTACTCTGGGACGCCCTGCCCCTACCAAGATGCTTCCTCCTCCAAGAAGCCTTCCCTGACTGCCTCCCTCTGGGTCCTACCCCCATCTCGGTCAGGTCTCTTCTTTGTCCAAGCGTTTTTCCCCTACCCTCCAAACCCAGTGTTTACTTGCCTCTGTCTTGTATTGTGGTTGCTTATTTATATCTCCCATAGCGTCAACCAGTTTATAAGCTCTAGGAAAGCAAGACCATGTGTTGTATTTCTTTGAACCACCCACAGTCCCTACCAGCATCGCAGACCCCGTGTTGGCTGACTGGGTGGCCAGGTGGCCGAATGAATGAATGAAGGAGTGCATGAATGGCAGGTGGACGGACACCTTCTGGAGCGGGAGCTCTGAGGTGTGTGAGCCCAGTGGTTTGCACTTTAAGCTGCCGGGTGTCCTGGCGCCTCTGCAGAACCCCGGGTCAGCACTAGTCTCTCCTCTACCAAGGTAGATGGCGGCTGGGGTGGGTAGGAGGAAGCAGGGAGAGAAAAGGAAGTCAGCTGGGCTGCCGAGAAGGCAAAGTAGTGCAGGAAAATGTGGATGGTCCTGGTGCCGACAGCCGCTGAGAGCTGAGAGAGGTGCTGAGGTAAGAAGAGGCTTTTCTCCCCTGGTGCTGTGACAAACATTAAGACGCAAACATCTTAAAACGCATCCCTTCTCAAGCCACTGAAGACTGAAAGGCCCCTGAGAAGCTTCTTGACTGGGGTTTATTCTTCACCTTGAATTTAACCCGCTGGAATCCTTTTGAAGGGAAGAAATTGCTGTTACGTGGGGGACGTGCATTGCATTAGAAGGAAGGAACGCAGACCACAGCTGTCCTTCCTGCAGTCCCTCGGCTTTCCAGTCAGACCCGGCTCAGCCCTCTTCTCCTCCCCAGAAAGCTGGTGACCCTGAGTGTCCTCCTCCCGGGCTGGGCAGGCACGTCCCCACGTCACCCTGGGCCTGCAGCATCTGTGTGGCTGCTTTTGGGGACCACCTCCCTGCCCTTGTCGGCCCCAGGTAGAGACACAAGTTTGGGCACAAATCTTATAGGGCCCTGGAAATCTGGAGACGTCCACGTGTGGTAGAGTCATAGACGCTCCTCGATGAAAGAGACCTCGGAGCTCCCCGGCCCACCTCCCATCCTTCTTTTTACACGCAGAGCAGAAACATGGGAGCTGCTGCCATCATGAAGTCATTAGCAGAGGCAGGACACGGGGTGCCGACACGCAGGGTAGTTCTGGTCAGAGCAGCCCCTGATGGGTGAGGCAGGCCCACCCGGCTCGTTCGGGAAAAGATGCCGAGAGGGAGCGTGCACGCGTGCGGGGGCAGCTAAGTGCACGTGCTCCCGGGACAGCCACCGGCACGCAGTTTGGTGCCGGGGATACGAAACAATTCCCTAACAAATACTGATGGAACACACGGGCACCCTCTCAGTGCTGGAGATTCAAAGGTAAAGGGCGCCGTCACGGAGCTCCCAAGTTTAAGGTGGGGAGACAGACAGGTGGACGGATAGCAGGGACGCGGTGTCAGTGCTTCAGGACAGGCACCTCAGGTACCCCGAGGGCCAGGAGCGGCCTCCAGGAGGGGGTGACCCCAAGCTGACCTGTGCTGGTGACTAGGCAGGCGATAGACAGGGGAACCGGGGTGGCCAGGTGTGGAATGAGGCTCCAGAGAGGGCAGGACCACGCTCTGAGGGGCCACAGATGCTGCTTCGTGGGCCCTGGTGTGGAGTCTGAATTTTATTGTGAAGCCACCCTGGGGAGGCTTCCACCGTTCGATTTTTAGACTGGTGGACGTGATCGGATTAGCAATTCAGGAAGGTCACTTGGGTAGGTCACTGAGGTGCAGGTGGGAGGATGGAAGAAAGGTGAGGCTGGAGTCAGGGAGAGCACCTGCTGAAACAGAAGGGTGATGGCATGGACCGGGGCCTGAGCTTGAGGGTGTAAAGGAGGTCGAATCCATGGAGCTTGGTGACTGTGGAGGAACGGGGATTGCAGGAAGGAGAGAGCTGGGATGACCCTTGGGTTTCTGCGACAGGCAGGTGGGTGGCTAAGGGTTAAGCTGAGCATGTAATTCATCCACTGAAACAAGACGTTTTTGAGAGTGAACAGGGAGGTGCTGTGAATAATCGGGACGAAGGGTGTGATTGGGCACTGTGCCTAATGCTGGTGCTGTCCCCAAGCAAGGGACACAGGAGAAGGCCTGGATCTACAGGGACCACGGGCAGCGGCAGCAGCTTTGCATCACTGAGCCTGAGGCCCCTACGTGCACCCAATACGCGGATCAACAGTCTGATGCTGGGAAGAAAAGGCAGGGCTGGAGGCCTAGCTTTGGCATCCACGGGTGGGGGCGGGGGGGGTGGATTCTTCAAGGTAGCCAGGCTCCTTGGGGAGAAGATACGGAGCGGCCAGAATCGGCCAGCCCACAGAGGTCAGGTCAGAGAGGCAAGGGAGAGGCTGCTGCAGGGCCGGGCTGGGGCAGAGCCGTGGGATTTGCCAAATTCCCTGGTGCTGCTCTGGAACGAGGAGCGGGAGAGGAGTTTCAGGACAGTGAGCCTGGGGAAAAGGTAAAGTCAGGACAGGGTAAGGAGTTTACTGGCAGGGGTTCACCAATGTACTAGTGAGGCTTTAGGGAAGAATTAATGAGGTATAACTGTAACCCAGTGCCTGGCAGTCGACAGGAGCATAATAAACGGTATAGGTTGTCATAGGATAAGAGACTGCTTTGTAGTCTGAAGGGTAAAAGACACAGAAGAAGGGTTTGGGCTTCTGGAGGCTCTGGAAGGAGCCGGTGAGGTGGTACCAGAGAGGGGGGCTGACAGGTGGAGCCAGGCCTGGGAAGGCAGGTGAGGAGAGAACCCTGCACCCAGGCAAGGACGCACGCGTGGAAGGGGGCCTGCTCACGTGTCGTTTTAACCTTCCTCCTCGGTCAAAGGCTGCTAAAATCACCCAGCTGTGTCCCACCCCAGCCCGGGCCACTCCACCATCTTTGATGGGGGCACCTCCAGCCGCAACAGGACCAGGTGAAAGAGGAGCGATGCTTATCACCATCTCTAGCCTTTGCAGTCAGATTTTGAGGCCGTAGAGAAACTTCCCATGCGGGATTTCACACACTCCTCCTAGCAACGTTGGGAGCTAGGCAAAGTAGGGATTATCCCCACAACTACAGGATGGGGGAAGCTGCCCAAGGTCAAGGTCACGCTCACCAAAGCTGGGGAGTGGAAGAACCAGCCCTAGACGGCAGGCTTCCTGCCTTCCAGTTTTGCTGCTCTTTCACCTTCGAAATGTTGCCTCTCAAATTTACCCCAACTCCTGGAGAACTGGCCCTGATGTCCAGACTTGGGGTGTCATGCATGTATCCATTCCCTGGAGCAGATCCTGTCCCTCTACCAGACACTGTCACAGGAGCCAAGGACACACAAAAAAACAAATCCCAGCCCTGCCCACGAAGGGCATCTCGTACTGGGGAGAATGCGAGTCCCCGTCATTGTTAAGAGGATGACGGGGGGGAGACTCGCTTGTGTGGCTAATGTTTTGCTCCCGGGTGCCTTCGTTAGGGAGCTTCCTGGCCTTGATGTTCAGTTCCAGTCCTCTGTATCCCCCGCCACCTTTCCTGTCGTTATACCCTCTGCTCCAGGGTTTACAGAACCTCTGGTCAGACCTTTCAATAAAGCCGCCTGTTCCCAGTCCGCAGGGATGTTCCTCAGAGCACAAGCAAAAAGGGCGTTTGTTCAGTAATTGCTCAGTGATGTCGGCCGAGAGCTTCCAGTCAAGTGCTGGGGAAATGGGTTCCAGATGTTTTTCAGATCAAATAATGTTTCTTTGAAAAAACTTTGTGGGCTGTTCCACCGAGGGGGCAGATGGGACCTGAAAGGCAAGTCCAGTAGGTTTGCATCCTGGGTTAAAGAAAAGAGGCCATTCAGCCAGTGTGTGTCTTGGAGGGGTGGAGCGGGGGTTGCCGTATGATTGGGGTCTGTCCCCGGCGGTCTGCTGGGAAAGTGAGCAGAGGCTTCTTGGATTTTAAATAGCTGCCCGGCCTCGGTTGGAGCCGTTTAGAGGGACAAACACTTGAACTTTGAACGCTGCAGCGACTTCTTGCCTCCTCTCGCTGGAGAGAGGGAGGTGGCTTAAAGAGGAGTTCAGGGAAAGCCTGTGAGGAATTTTAAATGAGTAATAATGTCCTTTATTGTTTGTTAACACTTGCGGACTTGGGGGTGAGGGGGGAGAGGAGGAGGTGGGGAGGGCCTCTGCTGGCGGAGCAGCTGCTGGGACAAGGTACCCACTGCAGTCTGAGCCTTCCTGGGGCCAAGGGCTGGGGTAGGGGCTGGGGGCCGGCGGAGCAGTTGTCATGCCTTCTGGACTTTGAGGGTCTCTCTCCATCACCAGGGAACTCCTGACGCCCCGCCAGCACACAGTTCTTTTTTAGAGCCCATCTGGCCCCTAACCATGACCACATGGGACCGGCAGAGTGAGCATGGGTGTCTCTGCTTTACAGATGCAGAAACAACAGCTCAAGAGAAATTATATGTCTGTGTCATTTTTAATACTTTATTTTTCAGAGCAGTTTTAGGTACACAGCAAAAGTGAGTGGAAAGTACAGAGACTTCCCCCAGAAAGCCTCGCCTACTATCAACATCCCCCATCAGAGTAGTACCTTTGTTACAACTGATGAACCTACACTGATACGTCATAATCACCCAACGTCCATAGTTTACATTAGGGTTCATTCTTGGTATTGGACATTCTATGGGTTGGACAAATGTATAATAACAACTATCCACCATTACAGCATCATACAGAGTGTTTTCACTGCCCTAAAAATCCCCCATGCTCTGCCTTTTCATCCCACCCTCTTCCCTAACCCCTGGTAACCACTGATCTTTTTATTGTCTGCCTATTCCAGAATGTCATATAGTTGGAATCACACAGTATGTAGGCTTTTTGGATTAATAGCCTAGGCTACCACCCGGGGCTCCAGTTCTAGCACTTTCTTCACCGTGCAAGGTTTGGTAACACTGTCTATCTTTCCCCAAGCCAGTGGCCAGTTGTCCTGTGGCTTAGCTTCCCTCCTGGGAATTCTGCTTTTCTTCACTGGACACTTAGGAGTGGACAGGACCCACCTACGCCTGCCCGTGGTGTCAATTTCAGCGTTCTCACCACTTGTTTTCTTGTCTGTCTCTCCAGCTACAAGGTAAACTCCCTGCGGGCAGAGACCTTTGTATGCTTGAGAGACAGGCAAGAAAATAGGCAACTCCCTGGGCATGAGATTCATGCTCCGATGTGGAGCTAAGTGCAGGGTGCTGGGGGCAGGGTTGTCTCAGTAACAAGAATGTGTTACAATTTTCAAAGCCCTTTCCCTGTCCTGAGGACCCTTATCTCTGATCAGTCCTGAGAGGTGGGCCAGGCAGGGGTCTCCGCCCACGATGGGGAGCCCGAGGCCTCATTTGAGTATCATCACAACCTTGTGGGCATCGGTTTGCTCTAACACACAGAGATGTTAAGTGATGAGACCAGAGCTCGGATGCCCTGGCCCCTATACCGTGCTCTTTCCCATGCCCCCTCCATCCCGATGGTCCCGAGTATATAGTCCGTGGTGACATTTACTGACCGTCTTCCACGCAGCCAGACTCTGTGCTAAGTGCTTTATGGACATTATCGCACTAAAACCTTACAACTACCAGCACAGTGGGGGTGATTACCTTCATTTTACAGGTCAGGAAACTGAGGCACAGAAAGATTCCACAGCTCATGAGCAGCAGGGTCAAGATTTTAACCCAGGTCTGCGTGGTTTCCAAAGCTCGTGCCCTGACCATACCACAGCACTGCCACCTAAGCGGTACAGGGCAACCTGCAGTGCACCCCAAATGGCCTGAGCTGTTTCCCAACCACCACCAGGCTCCAGGTCCAGGAAGAAGCCAGTTCCTAAACCAACACAGGGAAGAAGTGGGTTGTGGAGTTCCTCTTGTTCATCAGCCCTCATGGGCTGATGGAGACCCAGCAATGTCAAGTGACTTAGCAAAGGGACAGATTGGGGGGTGCGTGCAGAAGTGTGAACAAATCAGGGCCTGTTTCCTCCCCACCTGCAGGTCTGTGCCACGAATCCAAGGTAAGGTCAGGAGAATCCATCGGACACTCTAATTCCCAGGCCTGAGTTCTGCCGGCCACATCGGGAATGCAGAGATCCTTGATGCTCCCTTAGGGGCAGGCGACGCCCAGAGGGCCAGGAGGGAGCTGGGCCAGGCCCGGCTGGTAGGCGTGGCTTTCCAGGCCCAGCTGGTTGGAAGGCGATGGCCTCCTCTACCTTCTGGAGCTGCAATTGCAAGAGCCGACACCAGGGGGAGATAGGCAACCGGCATCCTACCCCGTCGGGGTGAGCGGGCTGGGTGGCCAGGGTCTCAGGCACAGGCAGGCAATGGCCAGGGCTGTGGGACGGTGGAGACCTGCCTGGTAATGGAGAAACAGAGGGTCCCTGACTTGGGTTGAGTGTGCACGCCTCTGCACCCCTTGCTCACCTCTCCTTTGCCAGCTGGCTGTGGAAATGCCCTTCTATTCAAATACAAATATGCCTGGACTGGAATTCCTTACCCCAGGGGCCATGAACTTGAAATGCCCTCAGGGGCCAGGCCCCTACTGAGGTGGGTGAAACAGCTGGTTAGAAGGCAAGGAGGAGGGCAGAGGCAGACCTGCACACAGAGAATGCCCCTCACATCCCACCTGGTAGTAAAAAGTTGTTTTAAATTGTGTTAGTGGCCCTCTGTTCATACCGTCTTGCTTGCCTGCGGACTTGACCTGCAGAGTAGGAAGAGTCTGGCGGCACTGGGAGCTGCGGGGTGTGGGAGCTGACTCCTTGGTTCACAGATGCTTGGAGCCCGAGGATTGGTATGAGAAGCATCCAGGGCTCTGGCTTTGCCCAGACCTTGTCTTACATCCTAGTTGATTGCTCATAACGCCGTGACCTTGAGCAAGTTACTTCTTCTGTCTGAGATTACTTTTCCTCACCTTAAAATGGGTATAATATCCATTTCTGGTAAGATGAGCGATCAGTCATCAATCCTAAACTTCCCTTTTTTAAAATAATTAATTAATTAATTTATTTATTTATTTATTTAGGCTGCGTTGGGTCATCGTTGCTGCACGCGGGCTTTCTCTAGTTGTGGCGAGTAGGGGCTACTCTTCGTTGCGATGTGTGGGCTTCTCACTGCGGTGGCTTCTCTTGTGGCAGAGCATGGGCTCTAGGCGCGTGGGCTTCGGTAGTTGTGGCTCACGGGCTCTAGAGCACAGGCTCAGTAGTTGTGGCTCACGGGCTTAGTTGCTCCACAGCATGTGGGATCTTCCCAGACCAGGGATCGAACCCGTGTCCCCTGCATTAGCAGACAGATTCTTCACCACTATGCCACCAGGGAAGTCCCAATCCTAAACTTTCTTGGCCCATCAGCAGCATTTGGTCTGGCTGGTCTCCTCCTCCTCCTAGACGTGGTTTCTGGGACCCACACACTCCAGATCTGCCTTCTCCATTTCTAGTTCTTCACTTCTTGGTCCCCTCTGCTGGGTTCTCCTCCTCCCGCCAGCCTCTCCATGCAGGATACCCCAGGCCTCAGGGTTTGGTCTTCTTGTCATCTTTACCTACACTTTCCCCCTCGGTGGTCTCATCCAGTGTCACGACTGTAAATGTCATCTGTATGCTGTCCTACTCACATGGCCACTGGGGTGACTGATGGACGCTCACAGGCAACATGTCCAACCCCAGTGCCCAGTCTCCACCCTCTCTCCCACTATACATCCAACCCACCAGGGAACGCGCTTGTCTTCGCTTTCAGAATCTATCCGGTCGCTGACCACTTCTCTCCTCCACTGTTTACACCCTGGCCAGAGCCACCTCCTTCTACCTGGACTATTGCAACAGCCTCGTAACTGGTCTCCAACCCGCCACACCTGCCCCGAACGCCCAGCATACCCTCAACAGAGCAGCCAGAGCGAGCCTTTACATCTCCAGTTCAGATCAGTTCACTCCTCTGCTCAAAATCCTTCCATTTCTCCTCAGGTCACCAGAGTGAGAGCCAAAGAGCTCACAGTGGCTTACAAGACCCCATATGACCTGGCCCCTTGTCACCCCTCTGACCTCGATCCTGTCATTTTTGCTTTGCTCACTGGCTCCAGGCCTCCTGGCATCCCATCTGCTTTTTTTTTTTTTTAATGAATTTATTTTTTTATTTATTTATTTTTGGCTGCGTTGGGTCTTCATTGCTGCGCGCAGGCTTTCTCTAGTTGCGGCGAGCAGGGACTACTCTTCGTTGCTGCACGCAGGCTTCTCTTGTTGCGAAGCACGGGCTCTCAGCGTGCGGGCTTCAGTAGTTGTGGCTTGCGGGCTTAGTTGCTCCGCGGCATGTGGGATCTTCCTGGACCAGGGCTCGAACCCGTGTCCCCTGCCTTGGCAGGCGGGTTCTTAACCACTGCGCCACCAGGGAAGCCCCTCCCGTCTGCTTCTTGACCACACCAGCTATGCTTGAGGGCCTCTTCACAGTGGTTCCCTCTGCCGGAGTCTGTCCTCCCCCTCACATAGCCATGGTACACATCCTCACCTCCTTCCGGCTCTGCTTAAATGTCATCTTCTCAAGGAGCCCTTCCCAACCCCTGGCACCCCTGAGCCTCCTTATCCCTCTCTACTTCTTTCCATCATATTTATCACCTTCTAAGCTACACACAGTTTCTTTAGTTATTATGTTTATGTGTTTGTTTTGCCTATTCCTGCCTCTACCCCACAGCTGGGATATAAGCTCCATGAGGGCAAGAATCTTTGGTTTATTTGCTGATGTATCCCAAGCACTAGAACAGTCTCTACCACATAGTAGACACTTAATAAATGCTTGTTGAATGAAGATTATTGAATGATGATTACGAGAGATCATGTATGTAAAACCTGTTGGTGCCAACACAGGAAGCATTCAGTAAATGATGATGGTGATGGTGGTGATGGTAGTTATAATAATCTTCTCCAACGCCCAGGTGACTAGTGCATCCTGCAATGTGAAAGCTGAGGCAGGGCAGTGACTAGAAGACATGGGATACAAGGCAGAGGGTTGTGAGTTTTTTAGGGGTTTAAGGAGAGATAACAGAGATCAGGAGATGGAAGGGAAATATTTTATCCCTCGTTGGAAAGGAATAGACCACCATGGCTGGACACAGCGGTATGCAGAGAATAGACACTAGTAAACCTGTGGAATGAATGAATAAATCCCTTGCCTTGTCAGCACATGCAGAGATGACTTTGGTAACTGGGCAAACAGCCTTGGCAAAAAGTTTTGGGTGCTGAATTGAAATAGGGACAATGGAAGGAAGGCAGTTATCTCCTGAGGCTGGACAGAGGGGGGCAGTCTGGGAAGGGGGGCATCTTCCCAGATGGCATCCGAAGTTAACCACCCTCTGCTTGGGATCACAGCATCCTGTCTGGTACTCACTGACTCTTGGGGCCCTTTGGGTGATTGGACTGAAGAGGAGGTCCACATCTCTGGGGAGCTGAAGTCCCAGGTTCCCTCTCCCCCGCTCCCACCCCCTGTACCTCTTCTTCATGCAAACCTGGTATTTGGTGAAATGCAATGCCAGCAAGACTGCCTTTAGTTCTTCTTGCAAGTAGAGTGATGGTTAATTTCAGGTTTGGAATCTAATCCCTTGATTTCTAACGTGCTAAGAATGAAGCTGCTCGCCAGCTCTCCATGCATCTGGCGCTCCCCATCCTCCACCTCCCCATCTCAGATGGGAAACAAAGCCACGTGAGGTGTACCTTTTTCAGTGTGTAATCGTGGAACAGCTATTTCCTCCTCCCTGTTCATTTCTTCCATTCACTAGCAAAAACCAGGACTCCATGGAAAGGTGCCTGCAAGGCTGAGATCTCCTGAAAGGCAGGAGCAACAGGTCAATTCCTGCATCTCCCTGGCAACAATCTCTGACCTGGCGCTGCAGACTCCAGCCTCAGGACCATTAGACAAGAAAATGCGGAACAGCACCTGTATAAGAAATCCAGGCGTTTTAGAGCAGTCAGTGTGAAATCAAAACCACAAAGCCATAAAATGGCTAGAAAAGCAACATACAGATAAGTATTTATCGGACTGCAGGTTAGAGAAGGTCTGCCTGGGCGTAAAAATCAAAAGATAAAGTCATAAAGGAAAAGAAGGATGGATGTGAGTTACAACAATATTTGAAACTTCTGCACTTTAAAAAATGCCATAAACAAAATAAAAATCCAACGACAAACTGAGAGAACATATGTGCCATAAATATGGCAAAGGATTATTATCTTTATGCATAAAGAGCTCTTATAAATCAATAAGAAGAAGATGAATACCGCATAGAAAAAGGGGGGCAAAGGATGTTAATGGGTGATTATAGACAGAAGAAAGTTCATTAAAAATGTGAGGGGAAAGCTTAATTCCATTTATAATTCAAAGAAATGTAATTTTAAAAAATGGTATAGACTTTATTTAAAACCTACCAAATTTGAACTTTGGATTTTTTTTTTTTAAGGAGAGTATACATTACAGGTAGAAGTACAAATTGCCTCAACCTTTCTGAAGGGGATTTGATAATGCATATTAGAATTATTCACATATTCATTGCATTTGAACAATAATTTTAGTTCTATGAATTTATTCTAATCTGATTAATGAGACATACACACAAATTGATGTAAAAGGATGTTCATTGTAGTGTTATTGAAAATAGTGAAAGAAAAAAAGAAAATCATCTAAAAAGCTCAACAATAGATTGGTTAAATAGAATATGTTCTATCCATATGCAAAAATACCATGTAGCTATTAAAAATCATGTTCTCAGGGAATATTTAAGGCTATTGGAAAGTCTTACAATATGTTTTTAAGGGAAAGAAACCAAATGATAAAACAGTAATTTCATGATAGTCCCAATTTTCAAAAATTATATCTTTTTATGCATGCATGCATGCAAAAAAAAAAAAAAAAAAACTAGACGAATGAAGAATACATCAAAATGTTAACATTGGATTGCTCCGAGTGGTGGGTTTAAGGGTAATTTTTATTTTCTCCTTTACACTTGTCTGTAATTTCCATATGTTCTCCAGTGAATGTGTATTACTTTAATAATAAGAGAAAAAAAAGCTATTTGGGGAGAGGAAAAAAGTGAATGCTAAGAGGAAAAGGCTTCAGCTACCCAAATGGTCTGAGTGCTGGTTGCTGTGGAAACTGTAACTTTGAATTGCCCAACTTTTTGTGAATTACTTCCCTGCTCTGCACGGTTAGTGCTAGGGCTGGATTCAGCGTTATCAGGGCAGGCGTGGGCATGCGTCCAGGCGGGTGGTAAAACTGAGGGGCCCTGCCTCAGGCAAAGGCCCACAGGAGGACCCAGGGGTTCATTCCGGCTCCCTCTTCCCTTCCACGTATGGGGGGATCTTGTGTCCCGCGGGGGATGCCGGGGCACAAGCTGCCCCATGCACAAATCAGCCAGGGAACCAAGAAGAAGCCCACTGCTTCTCTGAAAGAGTTCCCCCAGTGTCTTGTGGAGTACTATGGTTCTCATTAATCAGCCTTTCACCACTCCCAGCCTGGCACTTAAGGATGGGGTCCCAGCAGTGGCGTGGGGAGGTAGGGCAAACAGCTGATACAGCTGAGTCCCAGAGACAGTTCGCTGAAGTGAGGCATCTAAGCAAACTCCCAGCTCCAGTCTGAGCCTTGACCTTGTGCCGTCTTGCCTGCCTTCTCTTTACCCGCTGGAGAGCAGTCCCTGCTCTGAAGGGGAGCCGAGGACGAAGCACTAGCCCCAGGGCCTTTCAGGAAGCTGCCGGGGGGCTGGGTACCCCGAGTGCAAAGGCACTTTCAGATGCCTATTCTCGGAACACGAATGTCTCGCTGCCATTTGTGAATCCTGCTCCGAGCTCTAGGGTGTGGAGAACTGGTTGATTTATAGATCGAGGCAGCCACAAGTTGGAATTTTAAAAAGCAATGTGTCCTTTGAGCAGGAGCCCGGGCTGGGGGCTTTGCAGGCTGTCGCTTTGTCCCAGGGACCAGATGGAACTTGTTTTTCTGTTCACTTGGGGGTTTAACCCTTCGTGCACTCCCTCCCATACAGCCCCACTCAGGAGTTGCTGCCTTTGGGGCAAGGAGTCAGCTATGAGACAGAATCCACGCATCTGAGGCTCCAAGACATTTATTGGATATGCCTCATCTTTTCAATCCCCTGCCTTGGCCGGATTATTTTGTTTTATTTAGCACAGTGACATGCGCCAGGCACTGTTCTAAGCACTTTAGAAATACTAACCCATTTACTTTTCACAATCATTATTATCCCAGTCTTACAGATGAGTAAACTGAGGCACAGATAGGCTAAGCAACTTGCCCAAGGTCACACAGCTGGTGAGTGCTGAAGCTGGGATTTGAAGCCCAGCTGTCTGGTTCCCAAATTTGTGTGTTTAATCACAAAATCAGGGCTGCCTCTCAGATAGCAGGCAAACGGACTCTGCTCTGAACAGTTCGGAGTTCCTGGGGTGATTCTTCCCACTTAAGCTATGAGAATGTAAGGCACCATCAGCGTGAGGTGGAATCCAAGTCCCAGGCGTTTGTGCCTGAGCTATCACTGCCATCCTGGGTCTGTCTCACCTGATGCTCCTTCACGCTTGTCACCTGATTCTCCCTGTTTATGAGGTCCGTGCAGCATAACGAGAGAGAGGTCCAGGGTTCCATGCCCTCCTCCACTCCACCCACAGCCTGTGTGAACCCAGGGGGATCCAGGGTCCCTGAGTTTGGAACTTCTGTTCTGCTGGAAAAACTTCGTGTCATATACAGTTTTCCTCCAGCAGGGGTCCTGGGGTCTGCCTTTGGTCAAGCTCTCTTGCCTATTTATGGAGCAAAACCCACAGGGCTCTGAGAACGTTTGTGAAATATTGGAACCCCAGGCAGACGGAGCTGTTCCTTACCCCAGGGAGGTCAACAGGGTTCTTTGTCCCTTCTGTACAGGGAAAGGAGTTGGACAGAGACTGGGGCTGTGACAGCGGCGGTCAGAGTTGGGTGTCCACAGCACCCAGGCTGCGTAGGGAGAGGCTGCAGCCTGGGGAGAGGGTAAGAAGGCATCAGGTTGGGCTTGTCACCTCCTCACCGGGGTCACGAGTGCCCGCAGGAACACTGTGCCTCATGCCAGGGGACCCGGGGAACTTGGGGTGGTTTACTCAGGAAATGACATGGGGCTTGGAGTCATTTGGAAAAAATGGCACTGCAATGATACCATGCTTGAGAGTGAGCTGCTCTTTCTTTATTTTATTTTATTTTTATTTTTATTTTTGGCTGTGTTGGGTCTTCGTTTCTGTGCGAGGGCTTTCTCCAGTTGCGGCAAGCAGGGGCCACTCTTCATCGCGGTGCGCGGGCCTCTCACTGTCACGGCCTCTCTTGTTGTGGAGCACAGGCTCCAGACGCGCAGGCTCAGTAGTTGTGGCTCACGGGCCTAGTTGCTCCGCGGCATGTGGGATCTTCCCAGACCAGGGCTTGAACCCCTGTCCCCTGCATCGGCAGGCAGATTCTCAACCACTGCGCCACCAGGGAAACCCCTGAGCTGCTCTTTCTAAGCTCACCTTCTGGATAATTGAACCTTGCCCGTTGACATATTCCAACTTCTTATTTTAATCGTTTCGTATGGCAGTCTCTCTAAAATAGATTACATACAACCCTGCCTTCTTAAACAATCTAATGAACATTGCTTAACCTCTGTTAAATGATTCCATGTCATCCTTGTAAACATCTGTCCCAGCCGGTGCCCTTGCTACCTACGGGCGTTTCTTCGGTGTGGCAGCAGGAGTTGCTGAGTCATGTTGTAGCAGGGCTTCCGGGGCTTCTAGCGGCTAAGGCCACGCCCCTGTGGGCAGGTCCAGCCTGGCCCTGCGGGGGAGGTATAGCCCTGATGATAAGTCCTCTAGGACAGGGAATCGGAACCCTGGAGGCTGCCTCAGGGCCCCCAGAGTGTTTTCTCCCACTGTGCTTCTGACACCAAATGTGGGGTTTTATCCACACCCACAGCTAGCTCTGTGTCTCTCCAACATGGAGCCCTACAGTTTAACTCAGTTCTCACCGAACTACCCAGACTTAGTATCAGACTCCACAGGTTAAGGGCTCAGTCCCACAAGACCATCCCCTACTTCAGACGTTCATCACAAGTATTGGTGCCAAGGGTACCCACGCTTCTCTCCGACTCGGCTAAAGAATTAGGGTCCCCACTACACATTCCCTTTCAGGTTCAATAATTTGCTAGGAGAGCTCACAGAACTCAGGAAAACAGTTTTCCTACTATTAGTAATTTATTAGAAAGGATACAACTCAAGGAACAGCCCAATGGAAGAGATGCACAGAGCAAGGTACGGGGGCAGGGGTTACACGGCGCTTCCACGGCCTACTCAGGAGCAGCACCCTGCCAGCACCTTAAAATGCTCACCAACTCAGAAGTTCTCCAAATCCCATCACTTAGGGTTTCCATGGAGCTTTCATTACAAAGGCATGATTGATTAAATCGCTGGACATTGGTGATTGACTCAATCTCCACCTTCTCTCCCCTCCTTGGAGGTCTGGGGGTGGGGCTGAAAGTTCCAACCCTCTAATCATGCCTTGGTCTTTCTGGGACCAGTCCCCACCCTGAAGTTATCTAGCGTCTTCCCCCCACCCCCCCCAATCCCTGCCCCCAACCAGTCACCTCATTAACACACAAAAGACATTCTTAATCACTCTGGAGATTCCAAGGGTCTTAGGAGCTCTGTGCCAGGAACCAAGGACAAAGACCAAATATATGTTTCCTATTATGGTACAGTTGTGTTTGACAGTGTAGAGAGTGGATGGGTGGTATTGCAGGTGACTTTATATGAAATTAGGCAGGACCAAGAGGGGACTCATCCCTCTCCAGGGGTCTCAAGCTGCTGATTAACATGACACACTCCCTCCAAGGGCACAGGCAACTCCAAGAGGGCAGAGAGAGTCAGTTAACTTCACAGCTGAAGGCTCTGAACCTAGGACTATGCTGGCACCTGGCAGGTGCCTGATCGATAGTTACTGACTGTGTAATTGACAAGCAAATGGCTATTTTGCACCAGTCACCTGGTCTCATGTTAATGTCTTCATCAGCTTCCCTTTTGCTGTCCCTGAGTCTTCAGTGAATCTGGGATGCATTGCTCTTTTCACAGTGGTACTGAGAACAAAAGCTTCAGTTCTGTGTCTGCGCTCTGCCCTCCCTGTAGAGGTGGAACGTGCCCAGAACAGGGGCTCAGAAAGAAGAACAGGAATCTTGAGGAACAGGAGTCTGAGATGCTTGTGGTCCAGCTGCCCTACCCAACACGGAGTTTCTTTTTTCTGGAGCCAGTTCTGCCTTAGGAATATAGGTTTTATTTTATTTTCATAAGGAAGGCAGACTTTTTTTTTAGATCACTCACAAGTGATAGCTGTAGGGATCAAAGAAATTTGTAAGGTTATTTGTTTCTACACAAAACCACCCAACACTGCTAAAATTACTTTTAAAATTTATTTTCCTCCTGTCATCTGTTATTTCTTGCTCCTGTCAAAGATGATTGGTATCCTTATGTCCCTTCTGATCTGCAACAGGATGGGAAAGCTGATAACCAAGCAGGTCAGAATTATTTCTAAACCAAGAGTAAACAGGCTCAAAGTGAGAACGTGAGTCAAGTGCCTGAGATTTCGCTTATGAGCCCTGTGACGTATATGAGATGCTTCTGCGTGTATTTTTCGGAGCCGGGTGGGGGGTGGTCAGGAAAGCAGCACAGGGAGGTCAGAGCATGAGCTCGAGGTCTAGAAAGACAGATGTGAGTTCAGCTTCCAGTTCTGTATCCAACTAGCTTCCCTAGTTTCTCAACTTCTTAGCCTTACTTCCCTCATCCTGTGAAAGCGGATGATAATATCTACTTTGAGAGGATTAAAGAGGAAAATGGTCAAAGGAACCAATTTGAGTGCAGAGAACTTTCGCACAGTAGGCGCTCAGCCTTCCCTTTCTGATGGTCCGCCGTGTTCTGGACACTTGGGGTCGTGGGAGAGGTGACCTCCCGAAAAGTCGTTTTTATTGTCTCTCACATTTAAAGAGCCTATTATACATTTTGTGTTCCTCATCCTTGTCTCATAACAGTCCCCTGGGCCTGGCACAACCTGTACCATGATCCCCGATTTGCAGATGAGAAAGCTGAAGCCGAGAGAAGTTAAGGATTTTGCCCAAGGTCACACGGGCAGGTGGGGATGGAGCTCCCACCAGAAGCCCGCTCTCCTGACCTTCTCCTGCTTTCTCTGCGCCTCGCCCCTCCTGTTGTCACAGGTTCCCCCTCCATGTTCTTGACTTCCTCGTGTGCAACGTTGGCTAATAAAACCTTCCTGGCCTTCCCGGCTGTCCCCCGGGGTCCAAGATGGTTTAGCTACTGTCCCAGGCCCCAGGTGCTTCAAAAGACATGATGCCCATGAAAGTTCTTTGAAAAAAGTAAAAGCGGTACATACGTGAATTCTGCCATTTTTCTGCTATCTTTTAATCCCTTTCTAATGACACTGGGTAGGTAAGATACCTGACAGCCCTCTTCCCTCCATCCCCACCCCTCCCTCTATCCCTTCCCCCCGACCCCAGGGGAAAAACAACCAGGAGTCAGAGCAGCTTTTCCAAGAGGACGGACGCTCCATAGTCCAGAATCTCGGGGGCTCAGCATCAGGCCGCACACAGCAGGGCACACCCAAGAAACCTTCCAGAGGAGAAAGCTAACAAGCACTTTTTTTTTTTAACCACCTGTAAAAGCAAGTCTTCCTCATGCCTGGGCTTTTCACAATTAATGGTTTTGAAGGCCCAGCCATCTCCTGTGAGCACTTCAGGCCCCTCAGACCATGACATGAGCTGAGTGAGCCCTGCTCTGTCATCCCAGGGCCAAGACTCCCCAGGAAGGGGCTGGCTCTTGCCCAAAGGGCCTTGGGCTGGGGACGGGTAAGGGAGGGGGACTGATGGCCAAATGCCGAGCAGCCCTTGGCTCTGTAGTCTGCGTCCAGCTTGCTGAGGGCAGCTTTTCCCTCCAGAGAGCAGGGCGTGATAAGAGCTAACTGGTCAGGTGTGGTCCTAAGTTCTTCAAGTACCGTCATCCTTTAATCTTCCCAGCAATGCTATGAGGTGGGTGCTATTGTTATCCCTATCTTCCAGGTGAGGAAACAGGAGTGTAGCTGGCCCCAGGCTGAGCTTCAGAGCTGGCCTTCAAGCCCATGGGTGATCTGGCCCTAGAGGCTGTGTATTAACCACCACACTTCACTGATTGTCTAGGACAGTGGACTATAATTCCAAGCCACATTCCCTCCGGTGGAAACATCCACTGGAGGGACTAGCAAAGTGAGACTTGGGTTCAGTTTCCCTGCCTCATCTAGTTTCCATGGTGAGGCCCGTCCCTCTCTGCCTTCCTCAGCTCCTCCACTCTGGTGGGTAAGGGAGCCTCCTCAGGTCTCAGCCCCTCAAAATTCACCCCTTTATTACCAGCAGGGCTCTCCAGCCTGCCCTGCCCTCCATCCTGGCTGCTGTATTTCAATCACAAATTTTCTCTTACAAGCAGTGTCTCATCTACCCCAGGCCCTTGAGAAAGACTTAGTAACTCCAGAGGAGAAAGAAAAGAGGCAAAGAGGACCCAACAGACTTCCCAGGGGCCCATTCTTGCTTCCTCCTGGGAAGGCAGAGCATGAGGGAAACACCTAATTCTCTCGGGTAAGAACATCAATGGTTGTCTTTCAAAACTTACCCTAAACCACAGGTTAGAGCACTTTAGTTGAGGTTCTTCATGTTAGATTGAGCTGTTTGATGACTGGGAGGATACTTACCATTTTCTGAGATGGTGTCTTAGTCAGCTCAGGCTGCCATGGTGAAATACCATAGACTGGGTGACCTGAACAACAGAAATATATTCCCACAGTTCTGCAGGTTGGGAAGTCCAAGATCAAGGTGCTAGCCAGTTCCGTCTCTGGTGAGACCTCTCTTGTCTTTTCTTGTAGACAGCTGCTTTTTCTCTGTGTCCTCACATGGAGAAGAAGGAGAGAAGAGAGAGCAAGTTCTCTGGAGTCTCTTCTCATAAGGGCACAAATCCCATTGTGAGGGCCCCACCCTCATGACCTCATCTAAACGTAATCACCCCCCAAAGGCCCCACTTCCAAATACCATCACATTGGGAATCAGGGCTTCAACATATGGATTTGGGGTGGCCACAAACATTCAGTCCATAGCAAATTGGAAAGACTAAGGGAAGAGCATGTTTAGGGGATAGGTGCAAGAACTCGGGCCATCTGATCTGAACATGCTGAGTTTGAGGTGTTATCAGACATCTGGGGAGAGATGTTGAGTGAGTTTTTATACAGAAGAGTTTGATGTTCAAAAGAGAGGTCCAGGCTGGAGATAGAAATGGAGTTGAAACTTACGTCTCCAAACCACAGTTTTCTCAATTATAAAATGGGATGAGTAATACCCATCTCATAGGGTTGTTGTAAGGTTTGACGTAGAAAAACAAAATGCCTTGTGATGTTTCTATGCATGCTAAAACCAGAGAGCTAATTCTCGGAAGTTAAACGGCAGAGATAAGCCTGGCGAAAATTATGACACAGTTTGTCTTTGGTACCTCAGTCCTCCACGAATCATGTCCTTCCCCACATCTTTTTTTCCCCTTAGACATGGCAGCATCCTCTTTCTTCTCCACCCCACCCCCATCTAGGTCTGTTCTTCTCAAACACATCACATCACAGTGTGGTGACTGATAGCAGCTTAAAATGTTATCTGCCTCAAGGGATTTTGCATGCTAAAAGGCTGAACCGGTCTTAAATTTAAAGAAGAAAGAGAAAGAAAAGGAAAGGGCGGGGGAGGGCTGTATTTTCTCAATTAGAGGAAAAATATAGACTTTACTCAATATTAATTTTTTCCCCATACTTTTTATAGTCTTTCTTAAATCTTTTTCTTTCCCTATCAATGTCTACATTAAGCTTTAGTTTATTTAGCATTTATAATATATGTATTTTTTAGTATATTTAGTATGCTTGATACTTGATTTAGCTATATATTTGTTTATATCTATCCGTGTATAAAGATTATCTATCTATTGATCTATCATGTGTATATGGAGACAGAGAAACAGAGAACCATCATATGCTATGCATCAATATAAGTTGAGAACTACTGAGCTAAAGAAAAGAGACACTAATGGTGGGGTTTTAGGCATCATACATTAGGCGGTGAGATGGATTGAGGCTTCTGACACCTCTGAAATTCTGTCCTGTCATAAATTTTCACTTCCTAAGTTCAGTGTAATTCTGGTTCTACCAATGAGCAAATTAGATTGGGAGAGTCTTAATAATTGCTGACCCTCAGCTTGAACAAGCAGAGAGAAGCCAAGGACAGGTGGGAAAATGAAAAATGAAATAGGTGATGTGGTTTTCTAGATATCCAGAACTAGAAAAATCTTAGTGGACTAAATGTCAGGAAAGTTAATGTAGAAATGCATCTGATTCAGCCCCAAGAAACCCATGGAGAGAGGGGTGGAATGAAACTGATCATTTGGATGATGAAGGGAGATCAGAAGAGACTCAACTTGGATGGAGGGTACTTGAACCCCAGTAATATCCCCACTGAACATCACAACCATCAGGTAAATAAGCCATTGGGGTGAGAATTCACAGGTAAGGAGAGGCAAAACTCCAAAAACAAGGACAAAATTCCTGATTACCAATGGATGTTAGCCCTGACCCATGCATTGCTCTAGCTCAGACCTTCATTATACCACGCTCAGGTTATGACTCAGCTCCCTGTCTCTTCTCCCAGATTAGTACATCTTCCTCCTCTGGGCTCCCACATTACTCTACATCCTAAGAGCATTTATCTCACTCCACATCAGGATGTGGTGTTTTGGAATCATGTCTCTTCTCCCCAACTACGTCACTAGCAACTTCCAGGAACTGTCTCACATCACACATCAGCCCTGCCCCAGGACCGAGGAAGCACCGGGTAGGCAGTAATCGGGAGCTCAGGCAAGCAGGATGGCATGAAGCAATCTGCCCATGGGACGCAGGGTCCGTGCCACTAGGCTGGGCTCGGGGCTAGGTCTCATCCCCTAGGAGGCAATCTCTCAAAAAGGCAGAACCTTCATCAAGGAAAACCAGAAAGGTTACTGAAACGGACCTTAGGATGATCTTATCAGCAAATTGGACATAGCAGATGAAAGAATCAGTGAACTTGAAATAGATCAATAGAAATTATCTAAACACACGTAAAGAGAGAAAAGAAGAGACAGAGCAGAGCATCCAAGAATTGTGGGACAATAGAAAATGTTCTAACGTACATGTAGTTGGAGTCCCAGAAGAAGAAAGGGACAGAACAGGGCAGAAGAAATATTTGAAGAGAGAATGGCCAATACTTATTTTAAGTAATGAAAGGCAACAAACCGTAGATTCAAGAAGCTCACACAACTGTAATCAAGATTAAACAAACAAACAAACAAAATACCAAACACCTAGGCATATCATGATCAAACTGCTAAAAACCAAAGATAAAGAGAAATTCTCAAAATTCTGAAGAGAGCCAAAGAAAAAACTAATGCTGGCTTTCCCCTCACCAAAGTATTTCTAAATACTCATGAAGGAAAGATGTTCTCAGGGGACAGAGTTAGGGAGTACACGAGGGGGGCAAATGTGTTAACCTATGCCAACATTTCTGTAGTTCTCTAGGTATTTACATTCTTTCCTTTATATTATGTCAAGGAATTCCTGTCACCTCAATCTCATTTAGTGTAGGATACCACTGAGTTCAGACGTCATCATATAACCCACTGAGCAAACAGAACCACCCCCAGATGATCGAGCTAACTTTGGATCTAGAATCCATATTGATCAGTCTGGCCCAGTCTAAGATTATCTTCTTTTCTCTCTGATCTAGTATCTTTCCCACATATGTTTCTCAGATTTCGGGCAATAAATATAAGAAAACAAATGACAATTATTTTTGTGCGGAAGTCTGCTGTTTCAGGATCAGACTTTGTACCTCTCCATGGGACATGCTGAAATCTGACTCTAGAATAGGTTGTGAGCAATGAGGGTTCTCAGTGTGAACATCAAGAACAGGTGTTCTGTTGCAAGGCAAAGATCAGCCTTATCAGACAGAGAGAAGGGGTAGCTTCTGCTGGAAGGGGAGGTGCAGTGGGGTCTGAGGTTCAGCCATCTGAATCATGCATCCCACTTCAGAAGGCCCCAATCTTTCCCAGTCAGTGCTCTCTCCCATAAGAGACCTGAACTGAACTTAGGCTGTAATTCGGCAACCTACAGGGTCAGTTTCCATTTCTGATTCCTATTTTGTTGGCCCTGAAGCTGCAGGCTACTTGAAGATAACCCACATCTCACTGATGCAGCATTCTGGGTTGTTTTTTTTTTTTCCCCAAAGCTTCTTTCAGGTTCGTCATAAGTGTTCCCTGCTCTTCTGATTGTGCCTTGAGTCAAGAATTTAATCCCCAAGTTTGTGATTTTTTTCTTTAATCTCTCTACTTCGGGCAGAAGAAGCCATTTTACTCCACTGTCTTTATATTCATTAGTCCCAACATAATCAACTATCATGCAACTCTGCCAGTCAAACTCTTATCTTTAATAGACATTTTATTCTAAGCAACCACATCTGACAGTTAAGAATCTTTCACTACTGTAAATATCATGGGCTACCAGTGTCACATTTTATATTGGTAATCTGTTCCCCCATCTTCATCTCTGATTTTAAGCAATTTGATATCATGTACTTTGGTGTCATTTATGTCATGCTGCTTTTGCTTGGAGTTTCTTTTACTGAGCTTCTTGGATCTGTGGGTTTATAGTTTGCATCAAATTTAGAAATTTTTCAAATATTATTTCCCCTAATATTTTTTTCTGCCTCCCTCCTGCTTTCAGGAACTCCAATTACATCTATATTTAGCTACTTGAAGGTGCCCCATAGCTAACTGATGTGCCATTCTGGATTTTTTCCCCCAGTCTTTTTTATTCTCTGTTTTTCATTTTGGATAGTTTCTATTGCTATGTCTTTAAGCTCACTAATATGTTATTCAGTGTGGCTAAGCTTCTGTTAATTCCACTGAGTATATTTTTCATCTCAGACATTGTACTTTTTTTTTTTTTAGCCCTTCCAAATCAATTTGGAGTTTTAAAAAATATGCTCCATCTCTCTTGGGATATTTAAGCATCCCTACCTTCTTGAACGTATGGAATATAGTTATAATAATTTTTAATGTCTACTACTTCTATCTGTGTCATATCTGGGTCTGCTTCTATTGATTGATTTTTGTCCTTGTTTTGCTTCTTTGCATGCCTGGTAATTTTTTTTCTTTTTTTTAGGTGCTAGACATTGTGAATTTTTACTTTGTTGGGTATGAAATATTTTTTATATTCTTGTAATTATTCTTGAGTGTTGTTCTGGGGTGTAGCTGGGTTCACTGAAAATAGACTGATCCTTTTGAGGCTTGCTTTTAAGCTTTGTTAGTGGGGGACCAGAGCAGCCTTTTCCTAGGGTAAACTTTGCTCTACTGCTGAGTATTCTACTACCCCATGAATTGTAAGGCTTCTTTTTTTTCTTTTTTTTTAAATCTGGCTGGTGGGAATACAAACTGTTCTTAGCCCTGTGTGAGACCTGAAGATGTTCCCCTCTGTTCTTTTGGGAGTTCTTTCCCTGGACTTACATAGTTTCCTCACATGCAAATTCTGATCAGTACTCCACTGAAGACTCAAGGAGGACTCTCTGCAACTTCCAGAAGTCTCTGCACAGCTCTCTCTCTCTCTGTCCTGTGAATTCTGGGCACCTTGACCTCCTTGGACCCCCAGCCCTATCTCTTCAATGCAGAATGACTGTCAGACTCCACCTGGGTTCCCCTTCCCTGCACTGCAGCCTGGAAACTCTGTCCAGGTGGTAAGCCGGGGTAATCGTAAGATTCTCCTCATTTGTTTTCCCTCTCTCACTGACCACTGTCCTGCACTGCCTGCTGTTCAAAGTCCAAAAACCACTGCTGCACATATTTTGTTCCGTTTTTTAGTTGTCTCAGGTGGTAGGGTAAATCTGGTCCCTGTTACGCCATCTTGGCTGGAAGCAGAAGACTTTTACCTGTCTTCAGACTGGACCAGACAGATGACCAACCCCAAATATGAGGGTCTACTGCCTGCAACCTCTTCTAGTTCCAAAACACTACCTCAGTCAGTGCTGAGTTGTGGAAAACTGAAACCACACTCTAGCTATTTTAAGCAGGGAAGTACTTACTACAGGAAATTGGGTGCTTACAAAATTGTTAGATGGGCTGAGGAGTGGGCTCTAGTTTCAGCCTCCAAGAATGACTCCCCCAGGAATAAAACCACCGAGCTGGCCTACCAGGGGAGCTGCTTTTTCTGCCCCAGTGAGGAAGCTGGGGAATCAGGACGCTGTCTCTGGAACTGCTGACTTCAGAACACCACAGCCACTGCATCCAGGGGCCAGGGGGCTGTCTCCAGCTCCGAAGAGACGTTTAGCTCCCGTGAAGTCAGTGACTGGACTTGAGAACAGTGAGTGTGGAGGTCTCTGTTGCTGCATCTCTCCCCTCATGAAGCTGCCATCCAAGACTGGAATTCTGCTGCAGAGAAACCCAAAAGTCTTCACAACTGCATCAGCCCAGGAAGTAGGAGACGGCCTCTGCCTCACCTTGTTGTGTAGGTGCATCTCATTGGTGGAATCGAATTTGCATCCAGAACCCCAACTGCAAGGGAGTCTGGGAAATGTAGTTTTTAACTTCCAGCCTCTGCAGTTCAGGATGGTCCACTTGCAGGAGGTTGCAGAGGGTGCCAAGTGACAATCACTGTGTAGTAAAGAAGAGCCTGATTCAGGAAGGGGATGAATGTGGGAAGTTAAACTGAAATGCACAGAACTATGATTTATCAGGACGAGGCTGGATTCTTTTCCCACCTTGTGTCCTTTAATAGTCTCCTTGCATGGAGTTTATAATCTCGTACATCCTCGCTGTGATGATGAGAAAATCTCCAGTCTAGAGAAAGTGGGACTCTTGCTGACTGTGAGGAGACGTTCCAGAGATGCAGGAAGGCGGTGGGCCCTGTGCCTCCACCATGGAGTGGTCCCCAGGTCTTCAGCTGGTGACAGCACAAGCAGGGACCGCCATGTACAGCCACATCCATCAGCCAAAGGAGTTAATTTGACACATTTATTGATAATTTCTTATCTCATCTCCGAGCAGTGACTTTGGGAGTCAGCGACCTGATATAGGCACCAGGCTTGACTGAAAGGGACTGCAAAGGAAGAAAAGCAAATCTTGAGGGCAGGAGGCACACACCTCAGGTACTTTATTGCCGGTATGCTCCATTGTACAGAGCAGAGCCCTTATCCTGGGGCTCATCAATAGTCTGGAGACCCTGGATAGGCTTTGGGGAAGCCACAAACCCCCTAAATTATTTGCAAATTTACTTCTGCAAAGTGTTTTTTGGATTCCATATGTTCTTAAAATTCTCTTTAGGGTTCTATGATTTTAAATGGTTAAGAATTCCCTGAGGTGTGGGGATTTCTCCTCCAAGAATAAATTCTTTATTTCTTTTTCCTTTTTTATAGCCTTTTGCAAAGCAAACTGTCCCAGTGGTTTTTGAAATTATCTTTTTGTTAATGTCATAAAGCTATATCATCATGCCCATTTTCAAGCTATGACAACGGAAGCCCAAGAAATTTGAGTTTGTTCTCATTCTAAATTAAATTGGCATTTGAACCATCACTTAGCCTGAAATCTTCTGGGTCCCTCAGCCCTCACTTAACCCACTGAATCACGCTACCTGCCAACATACAGTCTCTAATTTGATCACCCACTGCCTGTCAAGACCAGTTTTAGAAGCAGAACACAGGCTTCCTGCCCTGTGTTTTGTTTACCGTAGTCAGGGGAAACAAAAGGGTCACCTTTATATGCCAAGGACATACAAAGGAAAGGAAGACTAGAATGAGTAGCCTGAGTCAAGGAAGCCTTCTTGGGAGAGATGAGCCTTTGAGCCACTTGATGTTTACTTGGTACCATCATACAGAAGAAGAAAGGGCGGAATATTCAAGATGAAGGCATGGAGCAAAGCTCAGGAGCTGAAGAGACAGAAGGAAACTAACATTTCATAAGTACCTACTCTATACCTTAATTTCATCTAATCACAATCCTAGGAGGAGGCTGAGATATTATTATCTCTAGTTCACTTATCAGGAAACTGAGGCTCAGAGAGGTAAGTTAGCTTGTCCAAATTAATACATTTGTGAATCATGATAAAAATCAGTCAAAACACCTGCCTGAAATGGAGGAAAAAAAAAAAACATACAAAACTTCAGAAATTTAATCCAGAAAATGTAGGCCTGTTTCCATGTACTTATTTTATTCTTGTTAATGTTCCTGCCATTCTTTGGCAAAATGTAACCTCCTAAACTTTGGAACTTGCGATTGATATTTCATTGCTATGGTCACAGTGATAGTAAAAATAATATGAAAAACATCTACATTAAAACATAACCTAGGACCCTTACCTTATACCATATGTAAAAATTAATTCAAAACAGATCAAAACCTAAAAATAAGAGCCAAAACTACAAAACTCTTAGAAGAAAACAGGGGAAAGCTGGATTTAGGCAATGATTTC
Source organism: Balaenoptera physalus (assembly GCF_965194825.1). Taxonomy (NCBI): domain Eukaryota; kingdom Metazoa; phylum Chordata; class Mammalia; order Artiodactyla; family Balaenopteridae; genus Balaenoptera; species Balaenoptera physalus. The sequence continues at coordinate 108,189,730 of NC_138886.1, read as the reverse complement.
TTGGATATGACACCAATAGCACAGGCAACAAAAGAAAAAATAGATAAATTTGACTATATCAAAATTTTTAAATTGTCAAAGGATATAATCAACAGAGTAAAAAGGCAACTACAGAATGAGAAAATATTTGTAACTCATGTATCTGATGAGGGATTAATATCCAGAACATATAAAGAACTCCTACAACTCAACAACGCCAAAAACAGTCCAATTTAAAAAATGAAAAAATGACTTGAATAGACATTTTGCCGAAGATACACAAATGGCCAAACAAGCACATGAAAAGATGCTCAACATCACTAATCATTAGGTAAATGCAAATAAAAACCACAATGAGATGCCACCACATACCTGTTAGGATGGCTACTATTTTTACAAAAGAAAAGAAAAGAGAATAACAAATATTGGCAAGGATGTGAAGAAATTGAAACCTTGTGCACTGTTGGTGGGAATGTAAAATGATGCAGCTACTATAGAAAACAGTATGGTGGTTCCTCAAAAAATTAAAAATAAAATTGCTGTATGATCCAGCAATTCTACTTTTGGTTAAATATCCAAAAGAATTGAAAGCAGGATATTGAAGAGATATTTGTACACCCATGTGAGTAATACAATTCAAAATAGCCAAAAGGTAGAAATGACCCAAGTGTCCATTGACAGCTGAATAGATAAACAAAATGTGGTATTACCCATAAAATGGAATATTATTCAGCCTTAAAAAGGAAGGAAATTCTGACACATGAGACAACATGGATGAACTTTGAGGACATAATGCTAAGGGACATGAGCCAGTCACAAAACGACATATACTGTAGGATTCCATTTGTTTGAGGTCCCTAGAGTAGTGAAATTCATAGAGACAGAAAGCAGAATGGTGGTTGGCAGGGGCTGGATGATGGGAGAACAGGGAGTTGTTTCATGGACATGGAATTTCAGTTTTGCAAAATGAAAAGCGTTCTGGAGATTGGTTGCATGACAACCAACTGCACAACACCACTGAACTGTAGACTTAAAAGTAGTTAAGATGACAATTTTTATGTTAGGTGTATTTCACCACCGTGTTTAAACTATATCACCAATACATGACATTTAGAAATAATTCAGAAGATACATTACTTGGGAAATTATTTTTAACTACTTTAGCACTAAATAGGCTGACTACTGAATTTCCATTGCTCACACTTTGATGTAATTAAGTGGGATTCTTAGTGCCTCTACTTTCTTGGTTTCTGAAGATATGAAAGAGGCTGTGATGTATGGTGGAAAGGTGATGGAAAGACCCAGTTATAATCCCATCCTTGCCCCTGCTCAGCTGTGTGAGGCGGTCTCACCCATCTAGACTTTATTAAGGGCCTTAGTTGTCTCCTAGAGACTGCTCTCTAAATGACTCTAATACTTGCCTCCATAACCCTGAAGTCTACATAAGTAACGTCCCATGGTATGCTAGAGGTAATACCATGCCTTAACCACGTTTCCATCCCCACACCCAGACTCCTTGTTCCCCAAATAGCCATGCTCTCTGGGCAGCAAATGACTCATGCCAGACCAAGAGACCATCTGAGTATTTCATGCATTTGCCACTTGGGTTTCATTGGGAGGTGAGGATGTGGGAGAAATCAGGTGAGGTTATCAGGGAAAGCAGGAGGAACCAGCCTCCAACACTCTCAACCCAGCCTTATGCCCTGCCTTCTCTCTACTGCAGGATCTAATATGAGCCACTTACACTTTGTTTGTCTCGGTTGCCTCATAAGTACTCATTCATTCATTCATTAGGCAAGTGCATACTGAAGAAATACAAAAGGGAACTGGCCCTTTTTGAACATCTGGCTGTGTCGAGCTCTTTATAGATGTTATCCCATTTAATAAGATGGGTAGAATTTGAGGAAGAACTTTATTCCCGAGACACCAGCGAGGAAGCTGAGGCTCAAGGAGGTAAAATTTGCCGAAGACGAAGCATGCTTGTCAGTAAGTGGTGGAATCGGAATTCAAACCTATGTTATCTAATTCCAAACTCCACGCGGTCCACCACGCTGCACTGCTTCCTGTCATCTGCCAGGCAGTCTCCAAACACGAGTGGTGTCTAGGCACTCAGTGTCCAGTGGACAATGCACCGTGAGGTGGCGAGTGGAACTGCAAAGGCGTGCCCACTGTGTTCCAAAGCGCAGAGGAGGGGAGCAGGGGGTTGGAAAGATAGAGCTAATGATACCTTTCCTGTGTGAGGATTGGGGAATGGACCAGATTACTTGTTGGGGTCTTTTCCAGCTCCAAGATTTGTAACTCGATGCCTTGAAGATGCTCGAGGTCTAGAGGATTGCTACCCCAAGTGTGACCCACGAGCTAGCAGCATCAGCGCCCCCTGGCAGCTTGTTAGAAATGCACAGTCTCAGGCCTCATCCAGACCTACGGAATCAGAATCTACATCTTGGCAAAATTCCCAGACAAAATTCCCAGCGCTCGTTGCTACAGCTTCTCTGCTGGATGTTCTCTGGCCTTTCACCCTTTAGCCCCTGGATGTTCTAGAGCACAGTCATGGCTGGGTTCCCAGGCCAGGAGGCTACCTCTTCTCCATCGCCATCTTCTTCCAGGGCCTTCTGTCTCCCTGCCTGTTGAGGGTGGTGAGTGCGGGCTCACGTCTCCCCACTCCTCCCCGGGAGTGTGAAGTCTTCCAGGTAACGTCTGGTAGTGCTTAGCCTCTTGCTCAGAGACCTCAATATTGCTTGGCTCAACCAAAAATAAATTGGAAAAGAAAATTGAACATTGCATCAATTTGGAGCAAGTTTATAAATTCTGTAGCTAAGCAATACCAATAGAAAATGATAGATCGCTGCAGAGCAGGGCGTCCCTGCAGTGATGTATTGTCACATTAGCTGAAATACCGTATTACATGATTCTGCTTTATTACCAGTGCTGGTGGCAGACAGAAAAACAGATTACACTTGAGTTCAAATCGATAGGAACTTTATTTACTGGCCTTGTAAAAACATATTTCTGCACTTTATAAAAACATACGGTAGATGCTATTGATAGAGCTTGTCTGCTTGTTAAAAAGCAATTTGCCCAAAACGAGGCTTTTAAGCTGTAATTTACGGCATTACCTTTCTTTCCAGGGTTCTGTTCGCCTGGCTGTGCTTTGACGACTTCCTTAGACTTCTCTTGCCTTTAATTTTCTCTCCACTTATCATCTCCCTAAACTCCAAGCTCCCCAGGGCCTCAGAGCAGGAAGGAGAAAGGAGCAGAGTCTTCTCTCAGTGGAGGCTGGGGTGTGTCCCCAAAGCCCACCCTCCTATCCTCAGCCCCCTTCTGTTGTTCTAGTTGTTGAGGGGGCTCCTGTGGGTTCAGATGGCCCGGCCTCCCCCTCCTGCTGTTTCTCACTCCCATGGACCCTCCTTTCTCTCCTTCCGCCCTCTGAGAAAGGCACGTCTCTCTCCCAAGCCCTGATTTCAGTCATTCTATGTGGTAGGAATATTACTTCCACGTTATAGCTGTGCAAACTCAGGCTCAAAGAGCTCAAACCCAGATCTTCTGACTCCAAGTCAAATCAAGTCTTTTTCTTTTTTTTTTGGCCGCACAGTGCGGCATGCGGGATCTTAGTTCCCCGACCAGGGATCGAACCCGCGCCCCCTGCAGTGGAAGCGCGGAGCCCTAACCACTGGACCACCAGGGAATTCCCAAATCAAGTCATTTTTGAGGCTGGAAGATGTGTATGGCAGTAAGTGGGTGCTATGGGGATGCGGAAGAAGGCTAATGCCTGAGCTGGGTTATCCAAGAGACTGTGATCCAGTTGGGGAGACAAAACTAAGCTACAGGCAGACCTCGGAGTTATTGGGTTTGGTTCCAGACCACCACAATAAAGCAAATATAGCAGTCAAGAGAGTCACTCAAACTTTTTGGCTTCCCAGTGCATATAAGTTACGTTTACTGTAGTCTATTAAGTGTGCAATAGCATTATGTCTAAAAAAAACAATGTACATACCTTAATTTAAAAACACTTTATTGCTAAAAAATGCTAACCACCGTTGAGTGATATTGTAATCTTTTTGCCGGCGGAGGGTTTGAAATATTTCAAGAATTATCGAAATGTGATAGAGACACAAAGTAAGCAAATGCTGTTGGACTATGGCACCGACAGACTTGTTCGATGCAGGGTTGCCACAAACCTTCAATTTGTAATAAGCGCCATTATCTGCAAAGTGCAATAAAGCAAAGCACAGTAAAATGAGATACACCTGTACTTTCCAATAAACGACGGGAGGCACTTATCAGTGGTTGAATTGAATAGTGACCGAGCTCGTGGGAGTTTGAGGAAGAACAGCACAGGCAGGCAGGAGTCAGGGAAGCTTCCTGGAGGTGTGAAGACTTGAGCTTAGCCTTGAGGGATGGCCAGGGTTGGCTTCGCTCAGCCAGGAGAGGGGAGAGATGAGAGAGCTCCCTGCGGCAGGATGATCAAGGTGAAGGAATGTACGTCAGCAAAGCGGAGCCCAGCACGTTCCTGAAGAGAGAAGAGTAGGCCTGGCTGTGTGCCCGAGAGAAGTGAGACATTAGCTTGAGTGCACGGCGGCCCCTGACTCCCAGGAGAGAGCTGAGAGTAGATGGGGACAGCGAAACGGCGTTGTAGGTTCCCGGGTGCAGGACTAGCCCAGAAATAATGGCTTAGAGAGATTTATGCCACAGGGATGTGAGACCATGATTGAAAATATGGAGACTCAGAGAATGTGCCTGCAGCTGTGCCAATGGCCCTGCTCAAGCCGGCATAGCCCTGCTGAGAAGGGCACCAGGTGGGCTGGGTGGAGGTGGGCAGACCCGGGTGGGCTGCCGTCTCAGTGACAGGTCCCAGCCTTGGAGCCAGGGGCCTGAGACTGATGTTTCTTCCATAGCTCATTTTTAAAGAAGTGTAAGTTGAAGATGTATTGCGTGGGAAAGACAATTAAATGTAAAGAAGTAGAAAGCAACTAAACTTAGAGCACTAACTCCCTTTTTATTGTTGTCATCGTCATTATTATTAAATGTTTTGAGTCAGCAGGTGTATACGGGTCACTGTAAAAAGTGATTCTGCCACTCAGCTCTCCACCTCTGAAGCAACCACTGTCACCCATCTTTGTGTGTGTGTGCACCCTCCAGAGATATTTTACAGGTTGCTGACCTCTCTCCACACCCTGCGTCTTGGCCTTGACCTGAGACCCCAGACTTCACAAGTGCTGAATGCTTTGTACATGATTCCATTTAACCCTTACAACTCCATGAAGTGGGCATGGTTTCCAGCTGCATTTTAAAGATGAGAAAGTCTAGGCTCAGGAAATTTAAGAAAGCCTCAAGGTCCCCCAGCTACCAAGGATGATCAGAGGCCATGAAGTTGAGGGCCAGATTCAAATAGCTGTGGGCTGCATTAAGTGGTCTCCTGATAAGCAGCCTGGACTTAGGAGTTGTCTTTTGCCTGTTCCAGGAATGTGGCAACTTGCAGGCAGAGAAGGGAGAAATGTAGCCAGATCCCTGACCAGGAAACCCTTGACGATTCCTCACATCCAGGCAGTCGGGTGCCGTGTTGAAGCCCTCTGTGGGTGGCTGCTTCTGATCACGTCTATCTGTAAAGTGCAGCAGTAGACAGTGTAGCACTGAACAGAGGGTTGATTTGCAGCAGAGGCAGGATTTGTCTAGTAAGGGTCTTACTGCTGAAGAAATGGTTGATGAGTGAGTGAGTGAATGAATCGACAAATAAATGTAACTTCCCTCCTTAATCTACAATTCCATGTTAATTATGCTTAAAGATCACACAAGAGAGGTGAGCCTGACTCCTCAGAAGGGATGGATGGATAAATCAGCTCTTTACCTAGTATGTGACTAGGAAATAGTAAAGCAGATTCTGGGAGTGACCCATAAGCTGGCACAAAAGGCAATTCCCAAACGCAGGTGTTCCCACACTCTTGCGCCCTGGCCAGTGTGTCTGGGACACAGGACTGGCGTCCCCAGGACGGTCCTGGGGAACTCCACTGAGGAGTATTCATTTGGATGTGTGAGTCCTGACTTCATTCAGAAAATCACTGGCGACCTTTGCCAGAGCAGCTTCAATAGCGGCAATACTACAGAAGCCAGAAAGTAGAGGTAATGAATGCCTATGGACTGTCCTTCTATGTCCTTCTCAGCTGGGTGTCTTCAGGGTATTATTTTTTTAACCCTAAGACCAGAGAGTTCAGCTTCTTTGCTTGAGCAAAAAGGGAAGCGTTGGCATCCTGGAATAATAGAGAGGGATCACAGTTGTGTCCTGACCTGGGGCTGGGGAGGTGGACGAACAGGGTCTGGCAGCTGGCATCGCCGAGCTTGGCACTCATCTCGTGGAAGAGACCAGTGCCAGCCTGGTTTTTGTGTTTGGTCTCAGATGAAAAGGGAGGGGGGCTGGAGTCAGCCAGACCTCAGTTCGAATTCTGGTTCAGCCCTGTACTATCTGTGTGACCCTGAACAAGTCATCCAAACTCACTAAGCCTCAGTTTCCTAATCTATAAAAAAGAGAAATAAGAGAAATCACCTCACAGGATTGCTGGGAAGATTCAATGATTTGTATAAAGTACTCAGCACTTATAAGCTCTCGATAAATAGGGCTATCTTATTGACTAGCATCAAGCGAGGGTGGTGCACATTTTCTAGGACTAGGTGGTATCCGTTTTCACTGTTACCTCCATCTCTGCTCGCACTGCCCAATGCACCACCATGTGCAGAGATGTCATATTCCATTCTCACTTCCAAGAAGTGTACACTTCATCCGGGAGCGTGCAGTGAACTCTGTGTAGATGTAACCTGGTAATTATCTAACAGTAAATAAATGCCCCTGTGACTCAGGACAAAGATAACACTGCAGGGTGGGGCTTTCTGGAAGAGGTGAGCCTGGGTAAGACTTGCATGAGCAGAGAGAAAAGGGGAATAGGCCGAGCCAAGACACAGAGGCAAAAATTCTCACTGCAGGACTCAGCAAAATTAAGGAGAGGACATTGGGAGAATATGGTGATGGTATGGAATTGAACTGGTCATGTGAAAGCTGGGGATAAGTGAGAAGCATGCTCAGAGGAGAAAAAAGGAAGGGGAACATCCAAGTCAAGGGGACGGATGTTGATCCTCGGAATGAACACCCCGCCTTCTCCCTTCCCCACCTCCTGGGGTCCTCAACAGTTGTGAACTGAGTGAATCTCATCAATTGGCCCTTCCTTGATTAACCTCCCTCCTAGATCCTGAGTCATAGTTTGCACTTGCTTCCACCTATTAGCCAGTGCGCTCCCCCATCCCGCTGGGATCTGAGAACACACGTCCTGACATTATAATAGGCTCCTCAGAGGAGGAAATGCTATCATCCGTGTTGGTGACAGCGGCCCCCAGTCCTGCCAGGTAGCTTTAGCAACAACATCCTTGTCTTCCGTGTCTTGTTAATTAGGAGAGCCTATCTCACAGATTTGGGCAATGAATCTCAGCTAGCAGCTCTTCAGCCTTCATAACTACTTCTAACTTAGGTGGTAGGACCAGATGCATTTCGTATTCCGTCTAAAGAGACCTTTGGGCTTGAGGTCTGTGTGTGACCCCTCTCCGCAGTGTGGGAACAAGAGGAGCCGCCCATGATGGGGAAACAGAGGGACATTTTCTGCAGCCTGTTCAATTGCCTCCAAACTTGCTCACTCTTCAGCCCCTGAGCCAAGATTGGTCTACTCAGTCCCCTTCCCTTCAAGGATGTGTGTCTAGGTGTCAGGGAGCCTTTGAACGTCAACATAAATGCTTGTGAACACTCGAGCTGAGAACTGGTGAAATCAGCTGATGACGGAGTTTTCCCCCTCTTTTTATATTCCCTGTAAATAGTATACAGTAATCAAAGTTTAAGCCGCCTGAGATGAAACAATTGCTTAACAATCATATAAGACAAAAATGATTCAACAAATGACAATGAGGCCCCGTGATATACAGAAGAGATGCATTCAGTGTACCATATTATAATGTGCTAATACAAGATTGACAGCACGATAATAGGAGTGAGCAGCAATTCAGCCTATAATTCCAAAGCAAATGTGAGGCTGTCCACAGAACTCAAATCCTAGCAGGCTGCAAAATTAGAGGTAACACCGCGCAAGGTTCAAGACAACTCATTAGCAGGTTGGCAGAGTGTTTCAGGAGCAAATTTGTCTGTCGAAGGAACTAATTTTGTGCCATCTTCAGCTCAACTTTTTTTTTTAAAGTGTGCAGATACCATATTCCCTGGAGAGGAATGCAGGGGTGGGAGTCGGAGATCTGGTCGTAGCCCTTGGGGCACAGTGAGGTCGCTGTTGTCAGCTTTTGAGCCGCCAGTGTTGGGGGTAATCTGGATGTGTTGTGGGGTGTTCCGTGGAGCTGATGGCGGTGATGGTGACAAACACTGTTTAGATTAGTCTCAGCGTGAAAGAGTGAAGGGATGCCTTGCTGGCTCTTGGGGGGCTGTTCCCACATCAGAAAGGGTTTGGATCAAGGATGTCATTAAGGGTGTGCTAAGGATCCTTCCAGGTCCTGAATCTCTAAACTTCTCTATAAGTGTCATAATACCTGCTTTGTGCAAATGCCCCTACTCTTTGAAGGATGCCCAGGGTTTGTTTGAAGCAGGTGTGGTAAGACACACAGACACAGAAGTGACTGTCATAAAGGAAGAAGTTTTTATACTGACAGGTCCCTAGAAACTGGAGGCAGACCATGCAGGGGGGCCACATGGGGAAGCACCAGGGTCTGTCAGAGAGTGAGGGAGTGAGGGGAACTGTAGGCAAAAGCCTTTATTGTAGTTTCCATGGGTAGGAAATAGGTGAAGTAGGGTAAGTAGGCTTAGGATTGGCTAGTTTGAATAACTTCATGGGCTCTGGGGTATAAGAGCTGTCCCCAGTTGACTGGTGCCTGACCCTGGGGTGATTAGGCAGGGGGATGGTGGCCCGGAGTGTGAGAACCTGATGAAGGATTGGGGACATAAGGACTCTGGATGGTCTGCTTAGCATATGAAAGGCATGCTCTGCTTATAAGAATTAGCCAGCCCTTGGAGGGACAGTATCCACACCCCACCCCTGGGGTTGGTGAGACCCCAAGACATCAAAGCATCAGAATACAGAATAAAAAGACACGATGGATGAACACACGTTCATAGCCATACACCATCAGCTGCCTTCTCTTTCCTGCCAGGCTGGGGCCTCCCCCATCCCTTGCCCCAGACCCCTAATGAAAACAGGGCATGGTGACATCACCATCTGCATGTGACAAAAAGCATGTTGTGTCGGTATGTTACCCGACACCACCCCAATCCAGGATCTGTGGGGTCAGGAAGGGAAGACTCCCACCAGCCTTTGACCAATGGAGCCATTGCCAAGCTCCTCCCCGTCTCTCCTCACTAGGCAGGGGGCTGCCTGGGTGTGGACAGCACCAGCCACGTGACCGGGGCTGTCTTAGAGTGTGATTCAGAAATCCTACACGTCTCAATTCCACCAATAACAGGCTGCGTGGCCATGGCAAGGCTGCTTCACATTTCTGGGTTTCAGTTTCCTTCCCTAAAGAGAAATAGGACCGACCCCAGTTCTAAATGCTTTGTTTCTCTGAAAAATTGGGGGAAAGGATGGGGAGAGGCAGCAGAAAAGCTAAGGAGATGGGTGGGGGGGTCTCTAATCCTCACGTAAAACCAGTGACGTGTGCAAAGACAGAGAAGCCACCCACGCCCCCCAGCCCTCCTCCTTCATCCATCCTGTGGAGCTGACACTCTCCCAAGTGATGGTGATGATGAAGATCATCATCAGAATAACAGGAATTCAGCCCCTTCGGGGCGGCCAGGCTTTTACACTCACTACCTTATTTAAGTCTTACAACAGCCCTAGGATGGAGCAGCCCCGCTCAGCACCATTGTTTGGCTGGGGAAACTGAGGCTTAGAGAGGTTAAGTCACTTGCTGGCTGTCACACAAGCAGTAAGTAAGTGAAGAGCCAGGTCTCAAGCCCAAAACCTCATTCCTAATCACTGCACTCTGCTGCTCCCTCTGCCCTGGGCAGGTTGGTCCAAAAAGGATTCGGTGGAGTGTATCCCAAGAAGCAATAGATCTTCATTCCAGGAAGGAGAACCCCTAAGAGGGAGAATGAACCCCCAAGGAAAGGCATTGCCCATGGGGAGAACTCTGTTTGGAACTTAAGGGGCTTCACTTTTTCTTTCACCAACTGTTTTGTGTCTTTTAGATGCCTGGCATGGCCCTAGGCACTGAGGATGCACAACGGTGAATGAGACAGGCCAGGCCCCTGACTCAGGGAGCTCTCAGCCTGGTGGAGGGAAGGGTGCAGACAAGAGAAAGTGAACGGGTAAATACAGTAGCCGTAGAGAGTACCAGCCTGACAGGCTCCGGCCCTCCCTGTGTCAAGGCCTGCAGGTTGGAAAGCTCCAGACACCAGAGAAGGCACAAGGCCACCGTCAGAGGGCAGAGGGTGACCGCTGCCCTCAGTGACCAGGTCAGCCTCCCTCAGGACTCAGGGAGCCAGCAATCGAGACCAAACAGCAGGAGCACAGCCCAGCTGCCGGCCTAGCCGTACCCTCCCCCTCAGCCCCCTTCTCAGGCCCAAGTGTGGGTGCAGCTCTTCCGATTTGCAGCCAAACTTAAGCGCATGCAGAAGTCAGAACAATATTTTCAGCTGCAGGAACAACAACAACAAAAATGATGTTTAGCACCCCCTTTTATGCAAATGCATCATGCCCATCTGAGTGAGGTAGAATTTCACCAAATCTTACGATGAAGTAAACATCACAGAAAATATTTTTTTTCTTCTCTGGGGGAGGATGAAGAGATTTCGGTAATTAAAACTCCCATCGATCACTGCTTAGATCTCAGAGATAATTGCACTACTGCTGCAGATGTGTGTTGAATCATGCAGTTTTGTTTTCAAGGGTGTGTGTACCCCAAGGCCTGGAATCACACCTCCCCCGGCGTGCTCCCCATCCTCCCCCACCAGCATGGGGCGGCATGAGGACACTTGGGGGACAGTCCTGGAGCCCCAAATTAGCTGTGTGGGATTGTGTATGGGGCTTAACCTCTCTGGACGTCAGGTTTCTCTTCTGTCAACTGAAGAGTAGGACCTCAATTATCTCAAGGTTCTTTCCACCTCTCTTGATGCTTCCTGGAGTTGACATTCCCCTTGAGAGCTGATCGTGTTACCGAGTCCAAGCTCGTACCGCTCACTGCATGGCAGGCCAATCAATCAAGAGACGAGTTTTGGGGGCAAAGGAACAGGGGCTTTATTTGGAAAGCCAGCAGACAGAGAAGATGGTGGAGTAGTGTCCCAAGGAACCATCTTATCCTTGCTAGAATTGAGACTTCTTTTATATTAGAAGAGGAGGGGGTGTAGTTGGTTGGTGCAAACTTCTTGGTGCCAGAATCCTCTGTTCTTGCAGCTCTGTGGGTAGGTCGGGTCACAATGTTCCTGTAAACCTCCAACAAGACAAATGTTATTCTCTGTTCTGCCACATTTTATCTCTATATGAATGGAAAAGTGTTATACCTTTAAAGGTCAGAGCCTTGAGAATGGGCGATCGTGCATATTTCAGGCTATAGGCAACATTCTTGTAGCAAAAGCAAAAGAATCCAAAGGTTACAGGAAAAGAAACAGATCCAGTATGGAGTCAGATTAGCTCTTCCTTATTACAATCATCTCTCCACACTGAGTTTTAATCTCATCTCTGCTACTGATTCACGTGTCTGTGACACACTTATTGAGTGCCACGTGTGTGCCAGGCCCAGTGCTAACCTTGGAAGCACAAGGATGCCTGAGGTCCACCCTGCCTCGGGGGGCTCACAGTCTGGTGTGCTGGATGGCCCAGAAGCGGACACATCACAAGAAAATATGTTGTGTGTCTTTCCAGAGATTCGAGCTCTCGTTGTGTGGCCGGCCTGCCCTGAGGCACCATCAGCTGTAGTGAGACCTCGATGGGGCATTAGCTGTAGTAAAGCATTTCCCCTGGGGCAGGGCCTGAACTCTCCTTCTTCCCAAGAAATCAAGTACACAGAGGAGATACAGTGGATGGGCCCAGAGCCACACTCAGGGGCAAGAACCATAATTTGCAGCTCTTGCTCTCACCCATGGTTCTCTGATAAGAAATCAGATCAGCACCGTTCTAAATGCTCCCTTATAGCCTCTGGGAGCGGCCCTTGGTGGCTTGACTGTGACGACTACAGTTAAAGAGCGAGAAACCTTTGGAAGGGAGGGATGTTCTTCCCTCAGCGTCCAGCATGGCCTGGGCGCTCGGTTTGCTACTCTGTTCCATGAGCTCCGAGCCTCCTCTGCTGAAGCCAGGGATGCACCCCTGTTCGTTCTTGCACTCTGCTCAGGGCTGACCAGGAGTGAGGAGCCCCTGTACATGTCCCAGAAGCGGAAGGCAGGAGACCCTTTCCCCGGCTGGCTCCGACTCCAGGAGCACCACCAGGCTCTCCTGCGTACTTTGTGATCAGAACTGAGCAACCAGATGACTCAGAGCCTCCGCCGCCACCGGCAGCAGCAGCGAGCTCACTAATTTGGCGCGTCAGGTAAACTGACAAGCAGAAAAGTGCAAAAGCTCCACCCAGAGACGGGAGCCTTCTGCGGTACTGCCCAGCTCTGCCACCTCTCAGAGCCCTCTCCCTGAACACCTGCAGCTTGCATATGGATTTGACCTGCAGTGTAGGTTTCAAGTAGAGCCCCCCAAACCCCCTCTTACTACTGTATTCTCCAACCTTCCATGCCAGGGACTTAGCCCTTTCCTTCCTCGCCATCCTCACCCCATCTCTACCTCACCCTCCCTAGGAGTTGCTGTGCACTCAGCCTCCTATGCCTGCGATGGATTCGCTGGCAAACGCCCAGCCCACAGTAGTGCAGTAGCACTGAAGACCCCAAGAGGTCTTTCCCCAGCCAAGTCTCGTTTGGAGGGGGAGTGTGGGAGGAGATGGGGGCACTGAGGCCCTTTGACTGTACTGTGTTCTTCCCTGCCTCCCAGTTACTACCGAGCTGGTGACAGAGCCTGTGCACGTGCACCATGGATGGATGGATGGATGGATAAATGTCCCCTCTGTAGTGGGGTGGGGAAACTGTCCTCTCCCCCTTTATCTTTCTGCCTCTCCCCCACTCCATGCATTCCCCACAGCAGGTGTCTCTGAGGCAGTGTTTATGCAAGCAGCTCGTGTTCTGCAGAGTTACAAGAAGCTGTTGTCAATTTGAGGAAAGCCCCCAGCTGCCCATGTGTGCGTTGGTCGTCCCTGACAATTTCGTAACAGGACTGGAAAGGGGGTGGGTGGGCTTCCTGGACTTGAACCAGTGGACTGGGGGCCTCCCTGCTGCCGCCCGCTGTGTGTCTGTCTGAAGCCTGTCGGGCCTCGGGCTTCCCAGCTCGGTGTCAGGAGCCTGTGCCCCTCTCCTGTAGTAAGTGCCTCCTGGCTCTGGCTGGCCGCTCACGGGAGCACAGTACCTAGGGTGGGTTGGGTTACTTAAGTAAGAGCAAAGAAACCTGACTCTTGAAGGCATGACAGTCCCCAGGACGACCAACCCGCCCAGCAGGCCCAGATGAGCTCTGCATTGTTCCTCGGGGTTTAATTCCAAGTCAGGAAAAGCAGTTCTTCGATGATATGCTCATTACACACTAATAGTCCCTTTCTTCCCAAGCCGTCCCTGACCTGATCCATATGTCCATGGACAGGAAGGGAGTGAAAAAGGTTTTTGAGCCACCAAAACAGTTGAAATGGCTCAGAAACCTTATCCCTGAGGCTGAGGGGCTCAGGTTAAGGATTCCCACCCAGCACAGAGGTATCACAAAGCCTTGTCACTTCTCGGCTGTTTTCTAATAGGAGAACCCGGTTTGGGGAGAAGGAAGTCCGAAATATGATGTTCATTTGGTACGCGTAAAAGCAGAAAAAAGTCCTTGAAAACCAAACCACCATGAAAAAGCTTCATGTCTATGAAGGGCTTCTCTGTTCCAGACACATGCTACCAAATTTACATTTAGATCCTCACAAGGACTGTATAAAGGAGGTACTCTTATTGATATTATCCCCATTTTAAAGATAAGAGAGGTTAAGTAACTGACCCAAGGTCACACAGTGTCTGAAGAGAGGATCATCGAAACTCTGAGTCTTTTTTTCCTACCCTTCATGTCACAGAAATTTGCTTACCTAGTTTGGTCAGCAAGAAAATGTATTGGCTTTGCCCTGGGGAAGCTGATGTCCCACCTGAGAAGTAGCTTTGTTTAAATAGCAGAGGAAACAATTCCTAGCTCATTCATTAACTTCTAATTTACATACTTCAAGTACTGCTTATTTACACAACCCAGGCACTGTAAACATACACTTATCAGTGAAGCAGGTCTGCAGCGTGCCCCTGGGCTGTGAGCTGAGGTCGAGATGGATGTGTCACCACTGCACGGAAAACTTCCTCACTGGATAGTGACCTCCTTCCTGAGTTTCTGGGTTTTCATGCGCTTGCAAGCAATCTCATGCATATCCTTTCCTGGAATGGGGTCTAAAGAGACAAATCCCGAGAAGCCGAAGAAGGAGCTGGATGCCGTCTCTTCTGGGTAATGCATTCATTCCATCCTTCCACAAACCCTGGCTGAACTTCACCATGGACACGAGGTACCTACCGGTGATGCAGAGAGTCCTAAGATGCTATCTCTGTCCTGGAGGAACTTGGCAGAAAGAGTCAGCAGACACATTACTGTAGTACGTATGGGACGCATAGGAGCTGCGTGATAATAAAAGAAGTGGCTGCACATTTGAGCTGACTCTTGAAAGCTGAGAAGACCAAGTCTAGAAAGGTCAGAAGGAGTGTTCCAGGTGGAGGGAAGAGTAAATGCAATGACAAGAAGGTCTGGAAAGCCTGGGAGGTGTTTTGAAGCATAGCATGAGACTTAGCCGGTCTCAAGACAATGTGAATGGAGAGGAGCAGGAAAGGAAGTGGGGGGCCGGACCTGTGAGGCCCTTGAGGGCTGGACCCGGCCCCTGATTGCTGCCAGCTTCAGCCCTCTCAGACAGCAGAGGAGCAAGTGGCTTGGGGTTCCAAGAACCGTGTTACAGGCAAGAAAGTGCCGAAGTTTGTAAACAATTAAACAAACAAAGCAAAAGCCAGTCATCTCCTATTTGAGATGTTTAGTAAAATAATGTCCTATATGGTTTCCTGATGACGGAGAGAAAGGGGTGGAGTTAGCCTTCGAGGGCAGGGAATTATGCATAATAGCCAGTGCCCTCGCTCAGGGCTTGAGAGAGCTTAAGAATCACTTTGCACGAGAGCCTCCCTGGTGCAAAGGCTGCGCACAGCTGGCTCCGAGGGACAAATTCATTATTCCACTAACAAGGTTGACTCACAAGGCGAGAAAGCGAAGCGATTTCAAGGTTGTGGGTATATGGCCTGAATGGGGAAACGGGGTAGCAGCCGTAGACCCCCACCTAGAACACCAAATGAGGAGGAAGACCACCAAAGCCTCCATTTCTTAAAGCCCCGACGAACAGCTGAAAATTACTTGCCCCTGGAAAAAAAATAATAATAAATTCCACATTATCATTTCAATGGCTCCTTGCATAAACACCAAAGAATCAGAAAAGCTGGTGCCTCATGTTGCTCCCAGAACCTGAGAAATGGTATCTTTCAGTTATCAGATTTTATTTCTTTGCAGCGTTACATTTTATACATATTTATTCATGCAGAACAGAAGCGCAGCGTTATTGAGGCTGCCATGGGAGCGGAAGGAAAAGCTGTTATACATAAGAATGCACTGCATTTACATCGTCGCACTTTGCGACAATTGAACTGTATGCAACTTTTTTTTTAATAATAAGAAAAAAACTCTGGCTTGCATTTAATTTGCTGATTTTTTTTTTCATTCTTCCGCCTGCATTTTCCTATGCCACAGTAATGTGAAAGGGGGAGGGGTCGAGATCCTTGAGGATACAGAGGGTTGGGGGCTAGCAAGGGGTAGCTTTCATGGGGAGGGGTCAGGGATCCAGAGCAAGTTTATAACTATTTCTTTTTTAACAGATGCAGTTAACTGAACTGCAAAACATTCATCTTCCGATTTAATAACTCATTCTCCCTGCATGGAGACGGAGGTATTATAGTGCTGGGTATCGCTCTTTGGGCTTTTGAGTGTCAGTGATGAATCCCCCATCTTCTAATAAAACACGTTTTCATAGTAATTGAAATAATAATTTTTTTTTTTTTTTTTTTTTGCCTCTTCATTTTCCCAGGGACTTATAACGGGGCTTTTGACTTCTTTCCCTTTCCCCTGTTCCAATCTTATTTTCTTTTAATTGAAATTCCTTCAGCCCCTGAGATGCACAGGGTCCGTCTT
Organism: Balaenoptera physalus; assembly: GCF_965194825.1. NCBI lineage: Eukaryota > Metazoa > Chordata > Mammalia > Artiodactyla > Balaenopteridae > Balaenoptera > Balaenoptera physalus. Next base: position 108,173,417 of record NC_138886.1, on the reverse strand, counting down.
TCTGGGATCTGTGTTCTGATGGCCTTTACGCTTCCCCCACAGTCACAGCCACAGGATGGGCTCCAATTCCAGCGAGTAAGGGGGCCTGAGACCTGGAATTCTGGGCTGGGTTTGGCTTTTCACCTTAGCAAGCTGAGCATCCCCAAGGAGGGAAAAACGTGGTAACCAGGCAGTCGTGGGGACCCCAGAGAGGAGCAGGGCAGGGTCCCAACCTGAGAAATCCTGAAGCTCACACATTAGGCCAACCCCTAAGTCTCCCCTAATACCCCCAAGGCCAACACCTGGGACTGCCCCTCCCCATTCTGCATGCACCTCTCAGGCTGCACGTGACCTCATCCCTGAGAATTAAAATAAATATCAGTGTGTTAAGAACAGTACTGCTTCCTCAAGAATAAAATTTGGGAGGGGGCAATGGGGGCGATGGTGATGTTGCACTGAGTGTAATATATTTAATCCTCAAGTTACTTTAAATGCTGTATTGGTAAACTTAACTGGAATGGACAAATGTAACATTGTCTCCTAAGACTTCTTTTCCTCTCATCCTTTCCTCCATGGCTGACACTGAAGAGAAAGAAAAGCTTTGAACAATCGAGGTACAGCCTCTCTGGTAACTGTACCAGCTTCAGAAGATTTTCCTGGCCCTTTCTCTTCATACCCACCCAGGGAAAGATGATTTTGGTGGAACCTTGCTCAGTTGCGGCTGTAATTTAACTTTGCCTATAGGAGCTCTCCCCTTTCCGTGTCTAGTCTTTCCTGATCTAGCAAAAAAGAACTTGGAAGTCAGGAATCAGGATTTGGAACCAGTCCTGGCCAGGAACTCAAAGTAGCCATTGAGTAAAAAAGGTCAGGGAGACTGATGGCCTTTGGAGGCAACTTCTTCCTTCATAGTCATGGAAATAATATGTTTTTGCCCCTTCGTTTTCCGAGGTACCTTATAAAAAAAAGGCTTTTGACTTCTTTCCCTTCCCCCATCCTATCGGAAAACTCACACGTGGTACCCTGCCATGTCCCAGGTAGCAGACTTTACCTGCTCCCTGCAAGTATGTGGGCTGCAGCCAGCATACTCAGTACCTTTGTCCAAATTGCAGAAAGGAGTCCTGTCTTTGGGTCTGATCATCCCTAGGCCAGGAGGCATGGTTTGGCAAAGGGAGCAGGGGCTAGATTTTAGCCCCCCGTCATGCCCTCTTACCTGGGGGCCTCTGTGCAATGCATGCATTGCTTAACCCTGCTGGCAGTAGATGGTAGCTTTTGAGTTCGAAAGACCCAGGTTCAAATCCTGACTCCACCATTTTCTAGCTATGTTACCTTGGGCAAGTAGCTTGATTTCATACATAATCGTACCTGTATCATAAGAATGCTATAAGAAGTAATTGAGATAATACTTTAAATCTCTCAGTGCTAAATCTCTGGTGACTATTATTATTCCAGAGAAGCTTTTTTGGTCCTTTAGTACCCTTGAGAAGCAGGAGTGAAAATAACATTTTTGTTTGTTTGTTTGTTTTTACAACAGGAAGGGGTGACAAAATGTTGGCCCAAGCCTGGATGTGAATTGCCCTTAGGACAGAAGTGCTGGACTAAGAGATCTGATCAGCTAAATACAGGAGGGGGCAAGAGAGGAGAGAAAACCAGTGGCTTGTTTGACCTTGGCTTCTCGACAGAGGCAGGACTTCTGCTCCTATTTCTGGGGTCACCTACCCCAGCTGTCCTTGCTTCTCCATGAGCATTTCAGTGGATTAAAGGGCCCTGCTTCCCCCAGGACTTTGGGGCTGGGGATGTGGGCAGCAACAGGAAGTCTCTTTTATGTCCCTGCCCTCGTTGCCTAGTTGAGCAGGAAGCAGACAAGTCCAGGGCATCTGTAGAGCCTCCTCCTGGATGTCCCCCCAACACCCACACCTAAGGCCATTCTTTTTTTTTTTTTTTTTTTAAGATGATGACTAGCTATTTAATTTGAATTTATTTATTTATTTATTTATGGCTGTGTTGGGTCTTCGTTTCTGTGCGAGGGCTTTCTCCAGTTGCGGCAAGCGGGGGCCACTCTTCATCGCGGTGCGCGGGCCTCTCACTATCGCGGCCTCTCCTGTTGCGGAGCACAGGCTCCAGACGCGCAGGCTCAGTACTTGTGGCGCACGGGCCTAGTTGCTCCGTGGCATGTGGGATCTTCCCAGACCAGGGCTCAAACCCGTGTCCCCTGCATTGGCAGGCAGATTCTCAACCACTGCGCCACCAGGGAAGCCCCTAAGGCCATTCTTGATGCTGAGATTTTTGAGATGAGTGAGGGTTGTTCCAGAACAAAGCCCCTTCTCTGGCAGAGGCCAAGGGATTCTTTGGAAAGGTGAGAAGAAGCCTGCAAATCTACTGCTTGCAAAGACCTGTGGCCCACTCAATTTTTTTTATTTTTATTTTTTAGTAGACTTAATTTTTTAGAGTAATTTTAGGTTCAAGCAAAATTGAGTGGAAAGTAGAGAAAGTTCCTGTACATCCCCTGTCTCCACACATGCGTTGCCTCCCCGCTATCAACATCCTGGACAAGAATGTTACATTTATTATAGTCAGTGAACCTACATGGAGATGTGGTTATCACCCAAAGTCCATAGTTCACATTAGGGTTCACCCTTGGTATTGTACATTCTATGGGTTTGGACAGATGGATAATGGCATATATCCATCATTACAGCATCATACAGAAGAGTTTCACTGCCCTAAAAATCCCCTCTGTTCCACTCATCTCTCCCTCCCTCCAGCCCCTGGAAACCACTCATTATTTTAGCTATCTCCATAGTTTTGCCTTTTCCAGAATGTCCCATTGGAATCATACAGTCTGTAGCCTTTTCAGATTGGCTTATTTCACTTAGTAATATGCATTTGTCTTTATCCATGATTAATATTCATGTCTTTTCATGGCTTGAGAGCTCATTTCTTTTCAGCACTGAATAATATCCCATTATCTGGATGTATCGCAATTTATCCATTTACCTACTGAAGGACATGTTGGTTGTTTCCAAGTTTGGACAGTTATGAATACAGCTGCTATAGATATCTGTGTGCAGGTTTTTGTGTGGACATAAGTTTTCAACTCATTTGAGTAAATACCAAGGAGCATGACTGTTGGACTTTACGGTAAGGGTATGTTTAATTTTATAAGAAACTGCCAAACTGTCTTCCAAAGTGGCTGTACCATTTTGCATTCCTACCAGCAATGAATGAGAGTTCCTGTTGCTCCATATCCTCTCCAGCATTTGATGATGCCAGTTTTCTAGATTGTGCCCATTCTAATAGGTATGTGGCGGCATCTCATTGTTGTTTTAATTTTCAAATCCATAAGGATATGATGTTGCCTATTTTCATATGCTTATTCGCCATGTGTATATCTTATTTGGCTAGGTGTCTGTTCAGGTCTGTTGCCCATTTTTGAATTAGGTTGTTTGTTTTCTTATGGTTGAGTTTTAAGAGTTCTTTGTATATTTTGGATACCAGTCCTTTATCAACTATGACTTTTGCAAAGATATTCTCTCAGTCTGTGACTTGTCTTCTCATTCTCTTGACCCCATTCAATTTTGTTCCCTCTTCCTGTGTGTCCTGCAGACCCACAGCTCCTTATCTCCCTGTAAGAGCTGCCAAGCAGCCAGACCAGCTGTGGTACGTACATAAGCATATCATATAGCTTTCTAGAAGTAAGTACAATGTGAAAAAAAAGAACAAGGGAGATTGGAGGTGCTGGCATGGGGGAGGTTTGCCATCTAAATAGGGTGGCAGGGTGGGCTCCACCGAGAAAGGGACGTTTAAGCAAAGAAGATGCAAAAGGGCAGAGAGATCAGGCAGAGGGGCCAGCCAGTACAAAGGCCGTGAGGCAGGAGTGCGCCTGATGTGTCTGAGGAATTCCAAGGATGTGGCTGGAATGGAGTCAGGAGCGATCAGAAGAGAAGTTTCTCATGGATTTGACGTGCGGGTGAGAGGAAGGAGAATCACAGATGACACCAAGATTTTTGACCTGAGCCATTGGAAGGACGTCATTAACTGAGATGGGGAAGAGCAAATTTCCAGGAGGTGGGGCGTGGGGACATAAATCAGGAATTCTGTTTCGGATATGCTGAGTTTGTGCTATTAGACATCTTGGTGGAGACATCTGGTAGGCTGTTGGATAGATGGGTTTGGAGTTCAGAAGAGTTTGTGTATAAGACTCTGGGCTGAGAGCTGTAACAGAAAGAAGAATAAAACCCAGTTCCTCCACCCCTACCTTTGTCCAGGAATCACTGGACACTCGGAGGGAGTGCAGGAGGGCAAGGCATAAAACAGGCCCCCCCACCCCCCCCAGAAGGCAGCTCCTGCCAGCCTCCCTTGAGGCTTGAAGGCAGGTGAACAAAATCCAAGCTACCCAAAATTACACTGAAGACACATCAGATGAAAGACAGCCCCCAAGCCTCTTGACTGCTCACTTCTAGGAAGTCGGCAAGAAGCGAAACCAGGGTGGTGTTTTACCTTGCCCAGTAGCAGTAACATAGACATGTCAGATTCTTTTGAAGATTATCACAAGGGCTCCTCCTGGTCCATTTGCCTTCGCATTCACCTACAAGGCAGATAAAGGCAGAGAAGGGAGGCTGAGAGGGGGCCCAGCAGCTGCAGGGACAGTCACTTCAGCCCTCCTGCTCCCTTGGCTCTGCCCCCAGCCAGATCAACCCCGGATCAGGCCAGGCTGGGCTGGGTCCTGCTGTCTGTGGCCCGTGCATACACAGAGCTAGCTGTTTAAAGGGAAAAGAACTGTGACTATGGGTTCAACCTCACCTTAGATCAATATTAGGCCAAATCCCTAATATCGGTAACCCAGGTCCCACGGTTAACATGCCAGCTGTGGTCCTCACCCTGAAATAGTCAATCGCCCAAGCAAGAGCTGTGTTTTCACATTAAACATCCCCAAGTCTCTCCTGCTCAAGTGGCAGATGGTGAATTTCATGTAATGACGTGAGCAAAGGCCCCTCTATTTCCAGCCTGGAACTCGGAATCTGCAGAGGAGCTGCATCTCTGCATCCTGTATGCTAAACGCTGCAGCTCTTGCTTGGAGGGCCAGGGGATCAGAATGTGTCTGAGAGGGCTGGGCCCAGGAGGGGGAAAAGCAGTGAACTGGCCTTTGTCCCAGGTTCTCCAGCAGGGAAAGGGGAACCAGGGCACTTTGGGCAGCCTGGGCTGGATGTGGAGGACAAGACCTGCCATCCACCACCTGAAAATCTAGTGCTTTAATAAGCTGAGGCTGATATTAGAACTGGTGTGCCCAGGGACCTCAGAGGGAAGCGCAGCATGGAGCAAGCGGGGAGGTTACTGATGGAATGTCTTTGCGGGCTTGGATCTGAGTGACAGTAAAACTGAGTTATGAAAGAGGGCCAGATTAATGAAAATGTGCATCGTTAAGAAGCCATCCTCAATGACTTCCGCCGAGCTCTCTGGCACCTTCTGACCCAAATATGTTGACCCGAGTCTAACGTCCTACACCCAGCCTTCTCACCTCCAAAGACAGAAAAAGATATATAACACAATATATAGAACACAGTAATAACCTTCAGGAATCTCAGCCCACTCCTGGACTGCTCTCTTAGATCCCCAAGGGAATTAACCCCTCAGGGAAGGTTTTAGGATAATATTAAGGGTTTGGAATTCTTTATTTGAGGGATTTGACAAGAAATTCAGTTGAGGCCTCTCCTCCCACACTCTGGCCCCTCTTCACTCCTATCACACAGACAGACTTCCTTGCAGTTTCTTCAATCAGCCTGTCCTCGTGCCATGCCTTTGAACCTCTGGGGTACATGGTGCTCTCCCCTGGGGCGCCCTTCCTAGGCTTCCCACTGGGCAAATGCAAGCATCACCATCTTTTGGAAGTTTTGCATTCAAGCTGTACTTTAATACCATTTATTGCTTTTTTTTTTCTTATAAAATTCATATTCAGTGCAGAAAATATGGAGCTTATAAAAAAAATGAAGAAAACAAAAATCACCCATCATTTTGACATATATTCTTCTGGTCTTTTTTTTTTTTTCTGAGTGTTTATATATATTCTAATTGGGAGCATCCTGTACATTCTGTTGTGTGATCTGCTTTTCTCCCCTTACTTAAGGGTATATAGTTAAGCAAAAAAAAAGGGGGCAGTTTAGTATAGTGGTTATGTGTGGGTGGGCTCTGGAGTCAGAATGTCTGGGTTCAAATCCTGGCTGCACAGCTACAGTCCTGAGACCTGAGCAAGTTACTGACTCTGTTTCCGTGTTTAGAACAGTGTGGTTTACACTGAATTTTAATCTATAATTTTGTTTTCTCGCTTTTTCACTCAACTGTGAGTTCCTTGAGGTCAGAGAGTGACCCTCGTTGGTCTTTCTGTCCCCAGCATCTTGCTCGCACATAATAAGCATCCCCAGAATGTTAAATGCATGAAAGACCCCAAAGAAGAAGGCCTAGAACTAGGAGTCAGATGAAAGTTGCTGAAATAGAGAACCAAGTATTTGCGAGCTCGGCCTTGCAAATGCTCGGCCTTACCTCTCTTAGCTAAAGATGGACAAATACATTGTTTTCTGAGGCTCCTGCTTCATCATTTGTCAAATGGAGACGCCAGGGTGACTGTGAGACAAGCAGGACAACTTGGTGGACCTGCTCTGCAAACTGCAGAACTTTGCAAGTGAAGTTGTGAGCTCCTAATTTCACACGGCTCCTCTCCGGCTCTGAATGAGGACTGGGCATGGATCGATGTCCCCAGTTCTCGGGAAAAAAACGAGCGAGCGGGAGGCCAGTCTGTGCGCGCTGCGGCTCAGGGCTTCTCGCCTCCCCGGGTCGGTCAGCACGCGGGACCCCGGGCGCCTCCTGGGGCACTGGCTCTGAGTCGGAGGAGTGGGTGTTGGGGCACCGGAGCCAGGAGAGCCAGGGCTGCGCTGGCCACTGTGCAGGGTGCCCCGAATCCCGGCCCGGGTCCTAACCCGCCAGGCCCCTCTGGGTGCCGCCACCGTCGCTCGGGGCCCCCGTTACTAGCCGCCCCCTTCTTCCCTCAGGACCCATCCTTCCGACCACCAGATCCGGTTGGGGGAGGAATCCTATCCCCCCTTCTCCGGGATCCGGGAGGGGAGAGGAGGGTGGTGGTGGCTAGAACTGAGTCTTCCTTTGCCTCCTACTCTCCGGCAGAATCCGATTCTTTTCTGAGCAGGATGGGGCGGGGGCGGGGGGCCGCGTGCGCGCCGGGCGGAGGGAATTCCTTCCCCGGCGGGCGCGGCGCCGCCACCCGCCGCAGCGCCTGCCCTTTTTTTAGCTCTTTCCCGGGGCTCCTTCTCGGCGCGACCGGGGGGTAGAGGCGCGCTCCGCCTCGCGGTGGGGGGGACCGTCGACCCCCCCCACCACTCCGCCCGCCCCCCACCCCTGCAGGCGCCAGGGCAGCGCGAGTGGAAATCGGACAGCGACGCGAGGGTCCCGACGCCGCCGCCGCCGCCGCCGCCGCGCCCGTGGGTGGGCAGCCGGGAGACTTGCTGGAGGGAGACCCGGGGTGATTCCCATCCGCCCGCAGCTCTTCCAGGGCTGCCCTGAGCAAGGAGTTGTTTCGTCATTTTGAAAAGACACCTTCCCCCCGCCCCCTAGGCTGTTTCAGAAATGGCATTGAGTCAGACCTGAGTCACAGGAGATCGTGGGCCCCTCTCTCCCCTCCCCGGCGATTCTTTCTCGTCCAGCCCGCAGCCCCGCTCTCTACCCCACCTCACCCCCTCTACACCCCCATCCGTGATGCGGCCCCAGACGCCGCAGCCCCCGCCCGCCTCCTCCTCCTCCTCCTCCCCCCTCCCCCTCCCCCTCCTCCTCCGCTGGGATACCAGCCCACCCGCCCGGGGCGAGCCTGACACCCTGCCCGCCCCGTCACCCCGCCCCCTCCCGGCTGCTGCAAAGGCAGCTCATCTGGGGACAGCAATCCCGTCCTCAGACTGTGGAAAGGCCACAGTCTGCCCCCTGCCTCCGGGCACGACAGGCCACCTGCCCCTGACCTTCCCACGCAGGCGGCGCTGCTGGGGGTCAGGCTGAGCGGGCGCTCGGCGGTGGCCACGGTGTCTCCCGCGGTAGTTTACTGTAGCGCTGGCCGCCCTCTAGGACTGGGTCAGCTTCTTCCACCTCTGGCTACCTGTGTTCTCACCCCTTCCAGCCTTTCCTGAGCTTCTGCCGGGAAGGGGCTACACAAGTCTATTTTTAGTTCTAACAAGCTGCCTGCCGGAGCAGCTTTCCATCTGCAGCTCTCAGAGCCCTTTACAAATGCTAATGAATGGAAGCTGCTGCCTCTAGAGTAAGATTCCTCTTCCTCCCTCTTCCCCACCCCCACGCTTTCCTAATGGGGAAACTGAGGCACGGAGTTAGGGTATGGAGGTGTGATCAAGCCGGGGTCAGAACCCCAAGTTTCCTACGGCCTGTTGGTGGTCCTGCCTTGGCCAGTACCTTCTCCTTTTACTTCACGCTCAGTGCCAGGTCCTGGATTAAGTTCAGGGGTCAGACAGTCCTTGTCCTCAGTGAGCTGAGGTTCGGGGGAGAGGGGAGCCTAGGAGCCAATCATTAGAGTACAAATAGGTGGCCCCAGAGAGCTGTTTCTGCAGAGAGCATTGTAGGAGCTCAGAAGTCTCACCCAGGGGCTTCCCTGGTGGCGCAGTGGTTGAGAATCTGCCTGCCAATGCAGGGGACACGGGTTCGAGCCCTGGTCTGGGAAGATCCCACATGCTGCGGAGCAACTAGGCCCGTGAGCCACAACTACTGAGCCTGCGCATCTGGAGCCTGTGCTCCGCAACAAGAGAGGCCACGATAGTGAGAGGCCTGCGCACCGCGATGAGGAGTGGCCCCCACTTGCCGCAACTAGAGAAAGCCCGCACACAGAAACGAAGACCCAACACAGCCATAAATAAATAAATTAGTTAATTAAAAAAAAAAAAAAAAAAAAGAAGTCTCACCCAGCGTAGCCGCAGGGGAGGAAGGGGGTTAGGGCAGTTAGTGGCTTATTTCATAATCAGGTAAGGCTTCCTGGAGGAGATGACCACCTGAGCTTAGTCTATAATTGAGAATTGGAGTTGATGGAGCAAAAAGGCAGGGGGCATTCTGGGAACAAAACACAGGATGGAGAAAGAAACAGTTCAGAGTTGCTGGTGGTGGAAATGTTCCATGTGTTAGGCTGGGGAGGATCTTGGTGCAAGAAGGGAAAGGACCCGGTCAGATTGGAGGGGTTTTTTGTTCATTTGTTTGTTTTGTTTGGCTGCGTTTGGGTCTTTGTTGCTGCGCTGGCTTTCTCTAGTTGTGGCGAGCAGGGACTACTCTTCGCTGCGGTGCGCGGGCTTCTATTGCGGTGGCTTCTCTTGCTGCGGAGCACGGGCTCTAGGCACGCGGGCTTCAGTAATTGCAGCACACGGGCTCAGTAGTTGCAGCACGCAGGCCTTAGAGCGCACGGGCTTCAGTAGTTGTGGCTCGCAGGCTCTAGAGCACAGGCTCAGTAGTTGTGGTGCATGGGCTTAGTTGCTCCAGGGCATGTGGGATCTTCGGGGACCAGGGATCGAACCCGTGTCCCCTGCATTGGCAGGTGGATTGTTAACCACGGCGCCACCAGGGAAGTCCCAGATTAGAGTTTTAAATACAGCATTCTGGTGGCTGCGAGGAGGGCGAGCTTGACGGGATAAGAGTGGAAGCTGAGAGACCAATTAGAGGTGATGAAGGCCTGGACCAGGTGCGGTGGAGAAGACAGGGTGCATTTGAGACAAGTTTGACAACTACCTAACTGGAAATCCAGAGTGACACAATCTTTCTTTCTTTCTCTTTCTTTCTTTCTTTCTCTTTCTTTCTTTCTTTCTCTTTCTTTCGTCCTTCCTTCCTTCTTTCCTTCCTTCCTTCCTCCCTCCCTCCCTCCCTCCCTCTCTCTCTCTCTTTCTTTCTTTCTTTCTTTTTTTTCTCTCTCCCCCTCTGGCCCACTGTTAGGCTGGCAAGGCAAACATCTCCCTGGGAATTCAACAAGGTATTGCCACCCAGGTGGCACCCTTCTCTTTTGAGCTGGATGCCTGGAACCCCTGGAGGGCAGGACCTACCCTCTATCTCTGCCATGGCAACTAGCAGCACTGCAGACAGTCTCCGTTTTGATGCTGGGTCAATGAATGGTGCTTTGATCAGATAAGGGTAAACAAAAGGGGTGGGAAATTCTTCAACTGCAGGTAGGAAATATGCACGCAGGACCCTAACCACTGTTTATCAGAGTTAAAGCCCTGTGCTCACTTCCACAGAAAGCCAGCCCTTCCTCTAGGGCTTTCACCATGAATCAGAAAACACTGCCAACTGCTATGAATGCAGCTTCAGAAGCTGTAGGAAGTCTCCTTACCAGTTTCAGGGCCCTGCTTTCCAACCAAAAAAATCATGGAGCACCTGAAATGCATTCCTGTTGGAGCAGGCTGTGCAGAAGATGGGAGTGCATGTTGGCTCTGGGGATACACAGACAGGAGGGTGACACGGAGGGACTCACCCACATCAGCAGTTTTGTACATTGTGGTGGCAGGAATTCAAGGCAATAGGCCTTTGCTCATTTAATTCTCCATGTTGCCTGTGTTATGCTGGAGATTCCTACTGCTGCCTTTCACAGCAAATAGCTTCCTCTGGTCTGTTGTGGCAATAAAGGTCAGCAACCTAGTTAAGAGCGTAGACCCTGGTCTACGCTCAAATTCCATCTCCTCTGCTCCTACTAGCTGTGTGCCCTTAGAGAAGTTAAGTGACTCAACCTTTTGAAACCTCACTTTTCTCATCTGTAGATTGGGTATATGTTAGAGATATTGTGAAGTCTGAAAGAGTTGGTGCCTGTTTAAGCACTTAGAACAGTGTCTGGTACATGGTAAGCCCTCGGTAAATATTAATTGTTATTAATATTGCCAGAGTCCTCTGTTCTCTATTTGGTATGGCTGTACTTCCAGCTCCTTTTACCAGCTGCTCAACCCATGCTGCTGTTTTGGGATCCCATGAAGTCTTCCCTCCATCCCTCCCTTTATTTTAAGTCCCTGGATACTTAACTATTGACACTGTGATTCCTGAATCACTCTTCTGGGGGCAAGAAAATAGACTTCATTTAGAAGAAAAGATCCATTTTTGACTGAAGATAAGATACTCTTGTAAAGACTGACTGAGATATAGAATCATAGAATATGGAGCCGGAAGATGTCTTGGAAGTACTAATTCAAGCTCACATTTTTCAGAGACGCAGCAAGATGGAGTTACTTGTGTAATCAGTGGCAGATGGAGGGTGGGAACCCTGGCCTCCTGCTCCCAGTGCCTCCCGACCATCACTGCCAGCTTCCCTGGGCTCTTCTCTCGCCGCACCTTCAGGCCATCTGAGTCCTTTTGGTCTTTGCTCTTCCCTCACTCATCTCTGTCTCTGGTCGAGCCTTCTCTTGTCTAGTCCAAAACCACACTAGTGGTCTGTCCCTGTATCAGGATTCAACTAGAGAAACAGAACCAGTAGGAAATATATAGCAGGGGGTTAATTGCAAGGAATTGGCTTACGCGATTGTGAAGACGGCTAGGCAAGTCCCATGCATGGCACAGCCCGTCAGGAAGGGCAGGCAGGGAACTTGGGAAAGAATTGAGGCTGCAGTTCACAGGTGAAATTTCTTCTTCTTCTGGGAAAATTTAACTGATTGAATCAGGCCTACTCGGGTTATCTCTGATAATCGTCTTTACTAACGTCAACTGAGCAGAAGCACAAAGAACTACAATCCTGCAGCCTGTGGAACAAAAACCACATTCACAGAAAGATAGACAAGATGAAAAGGTAGAGAGCTATGTACCAGATGAAGGAACAAGATAAAACCCCAGAAAAACAACTAAATGAAGTGGAGATAGGCAACCTTCCAGAAAAAGAATTCAGAATAATGATAGTGAAGATGATCCAGGACCTCGGAAAAAGAATGGAGGCAAAGATCGAGAAGATGCAAGAAATGTTTAACAAAGACCTAGAAGAATTAAAGAACAAACAAACAGAGATGAACAATACAATAACTGAAATGAAAACTACACTAGAAGGAATCAATAGCTGAATAACTGAGGCAGAAGAACGGATAAGTGACCTGGAAGACAGAATGGTGGAATTCACTGCCGCAGAACAGAATAAAGGAAAAAGAATGAAAAGAACTGAAGACAGCCTAAGAGACCTCTGGGACAACATTAAACGCAACAACATTCGCATTATAGGGGACCCAGAAGGGGAAGAGAGAGATAAACGACCCAAGAAAATACTTGAAGAGATTATAGTCGAAAACTTCCCTAACATGGGAAAGGAAATAGCCACCCAAGTCCAGGAAGCACAGAGAGTCCCATACAGGATAAATCCAAGGAAAAAACACTCTGAGACACATAGTAATCAAATTGGCAAAAATTAAAGACAAAGAAAAATTATTGAAAGCAGCAAGGGAAAAACGACAAATAACATACAAGGGAACTCCCATAAGGTTAACAGCTGATTTCTCAGCAGAAACTGTACAAGCCAGAAGGCAGTGGCATGATATACTTAAAGTGATGAAAGGGAAGAACCTACAACCAAGATTACTCCACCCAGCAAGGATCTCATTCACATTTGATGGAGAAATCAAAAGCTTTACAGACAAGCAAAAGCTAAGACAATTCAGCACCACCAAACCAGCTCTACAACAAATGCTAAAGGAACTTCTCTAACTGGGAAACACAAGAGAAGAAAAGGACCTACAAAAACAAACCCAAAACAATTAAGAAAATGGTCAAAGGAACATACATATCGGTAATTTCCTTCAACGTGAATGGATTAAATGCTCCAACCAAAAGACACAGGCTCGCTGAATGGATACAAAAACAAGACCCATCTATATGCTCTCTACAAGAGACCCACTTCAGACCTAGGGACACATACAGACTGAAAGTTAGGGGATGGAAAAAGATATTCCATGCAAATGGAAATCAAAAGAAAGCTGGAGTAGCAATACTCATATGAGATAAAGTAGACTTTAAAATAAAGAATGTTACAAGAGACAAGGAAGGACACTATGTAATGATCAAGGGATCAATCCAAGAAGAAGATATAACAATTATAAATATATATGCACCCAACATAGGAGCACCTCAATACAAGGCAACTGCTAACAGCTATAAATGAGGAAATCGACAGTAACACAATAATAGTGGGGGACTGTAACACCTCACTTACACCAATGGACAGGTCATCCAAAATGAAAATAAATAAGGAAACACAAGCTTTAAATGACACAATAGACCAGATAGATTTCACTGATATTTATAGGACATTCCATCCAAAAACAGCAGATTACACTTTCTTCTCAAGTGCGCATGGAACATTCTCCAGGATAGATCACATCTTGGGTCACAAATCAAGCCTCAGTAAATTTAAGAAAATTGAAATCATATCAAGCATCTTTTCTGACCACAATGGTATGAGATTAGAAATCAATCACAGGGGAAAAAACGTAAAAAACACAAACACATGGAGGCTAAACAATACGTTACTAAATAACCAAGAGATCACTAAAGAAATCAAAGAGGAAATCAAAAAATACTTAGAAACAAATGACAATGAAAACACGACGATCCAAAACCTATGGGATGCACAAAAGCAGTCCTAAGAGGGAAGTTTATATCTATACAAGCCTACCTCAAGAAACAAGAAAAAATCTCAAATAAACAGTCTAACGTCACACCTAAAGGAACTAGAGAAAGAAAAACAAACAAAACCCAAAGTTAGCAGACAGAAAGAAATCATAAAGACCAGAGCAGAAATAAATGAAATAGAAACAAAGAAAACAGTAGCAAAGATCAATAAAACTAAAAGTAAAACTCATCAAGAAAAAGAGGGAGAGGACTCAAATCAATAAAATTAGAAATGAAAAAGGAGAAGCTACAACAGACACTGCAGAAATACAAAGCATCCTAAGAGACTACTACAAGCAACTCTATGCCAATAAAATAGACAGCCTGGAAGAAATGGACAAATTCTTAGAAAGGTATAACCTTCCAGGACTGAACCAGGAAGAAATAGAAAATATGAACACACCAATCACAAGTAATGAAATTGAAACTGTGATTAAAAATCTTCCAACAAACAAAAGTCCAGGACCAGATGGCTTCACAGGTGAATTCTATCAAACATTTAGAGAAGAGCTAACACCCATGCTTCTCAAACTCTTCCAAAAACTTGCAGGGGAATGAACACTCCCAAACTCATTCTATGAGGCCACCATCACCCTGATACCAAAACCAGACAAAGATACTACAAAAAAAGAGAATTACAGATCAATATCACTGATGACTCTAGATGCAAAAATCCTCACCAAAATACTAGCAAACAGAATCCAACAGCACATTAAAAGGATCATACACCATGATCAAGTGGGATTTATCCCAGGGATGCAAGGATTCTTCAACATACGAAAATCAATGAATGTGAAACACCATATTAACAAATTGAAGAATAAAAACCATATGATCATCTCAATAGATGCAGAAAAATCTTTTGACAAAATTCAACACCCATTTATGATAAAAACTCTTCAGAAAGTGGACACAGAGGGAACCTACCTCAATATAATAAAGTCCATATATGACAAACCCACAGCACACATCATTCTCAATGGTGAAAAACTGAAAGCATTTCCTCTAAGGTCAGGAACAAGACAAGGATGTCCACTCTCACCGCTATTATTCAACATAGTTTTGGAAGTCCTAGCCACAGCAATCAGAGAAGAAAAAGAAATAAAAGGAATACAAATCGGAAAAGAAGAAGTAAAACTGTCACTGTTTGCAGATGACGTGATACTATACATAGAGAATCCTAAAGATGCCACCAGAAAACTACTAGAGCTAATCAATGAATTTGGTAAAGTTGCAGGATACAAAATTAATGCACAGAAATCTCTTGCATTCCTATACCCTAATGATGAAAAATCTGAAAGAGAAATTAAGAAAACACTCCCATTTACCACTGCAACAAAAAGAATAAAATACCTAGGAATAAACCTACCTAGGGAGACAAAAGACCTATATGCAGAAAACTGTAAGACACTGATGAAAGAAATTAAAGATGATACCAACAGATGGAGAGACATACCATGTTCTTGGATTGGAAGAATCAATATTGTGAAAATGACTATACTACCCAAAGCAATCTACAGATTCAATGCAATTCCTATCAAATTACCAATGGCATTTTTTACAGAACTAGAACAAAAAAATCTTAAAATGTGTATGGAGACACAAAAGACCCCAAATAGCCAAAGCAGTCTTGAGGGAAAAAAACAGAGCTGGAGGAATCACATTCCCTGACTTCAGACTATGCTACAAAGCTACAGTAATCAAGACAATATGGTACTGGCACAAAAACAGAGATATAGATGAATGGAACAGGATAGAAAGCCCAGAGGTAAACCCATGCACCTATGGTCAACTAATCGATGACAAAAGAGGCAAGGATATACAATGGAGAAAAGACAGTCTCTTCAATAAGTGGTGCTGGGAAAACTGGACAGCTACATGTAAAAGAATGAAATTAGAACACTCCCTAACACCATACACAAAAATAAACTCAAAATGGATTAGAGACCTAAATGTAAGACCGGACACTATAAAACTCTTAGAGGAAAACATAGGAAGAACACTGTTTCACATAAATCACAGCAAGAACTTTTTTGATCTACCTCCTAGAGGAATGGAAATAAAAACAAAAATAAACACATGGGACCTAATGAAACTTCATAGCTTTTGCACAGCAAAGGAAACCATAAACAAGACGAAAAGACAACCCTCAGAATGGGAGAAAATATTTGCAAATGAATCAACGGACAAAGGATTAATCTCCAAAATATATAAACAGCTCATGCAGCTCAATATTAAAAAAACAAACAACCCAATCCAAAAATGGGCAGAAGACCTAAATAGACATTTCTGCAAAGAAGACATGCAGATGGCCAAGAAGCACCTGAAAAGCTGCTCAACATCACTAATTATTAGAGAAATGCAAATCAAAACTACAGTGAAACTACAATGAGGTATTACCTCACACCAGCTAGAATGGGCATCATCAGCAAATCTAGAAACAACAAATGCTGGAGAGGGTGTGGAGAAAAGGGAACCCTCTTGCACTGTTGGTGGGAACGTAAATTGATACAGCCACTATGGAGAACAGTATGGAGGTTCCTTAAGGAACTAAAAATAGTATTACCATATGACCCAGCAATCTCACTACTGGGTATATACCCAGAGAAAACCATAGTTCAAAAAGACACATGCACCCCAGTGTTCATTGCAGCACTATTTACAATAGCCAGGTCATGGAAGCAACCTAAATGCCCATCGACAGCCAAATGGATAAAGAAGATGTGGTACATATATACAATGCAATATTACTCAGCCATATAAAGGAATGAAATTGGGTCTTTTGTGGAGTTGTGGGTGCATCTAGAGACTATCATACAGAGTGAAGTAAGTCAGAAAGAGAAAAAAAGATATCGTATATTAACGCATATATGTGGAACCTAGAAAATGGTACAGATGAACCGGTTTGCAGAGCAGAAATTGAGACACAGACGTAGAGAGCAAACGTATGGACACCAAGGGGGAAAACGGCGGGAGGTGGGGGGGGTGGTGTGATGAATTGGGAGATTGGGATTGACATGTATACACTGATGTGTATAAAATAGATGACTAATAAGAAAATAAATAAATAAAGAGATTACCTGAGACCAGATTAGAGGAATGCAGGCCCTGCACAAAAAAGTAAATAAAATAAAGTCAACTGATTATGGACATTAATCACAACTACAAAATACCTTCACAGCAACACCAATATTTGATGGAATAACTGAATTCTGTAGCCTTGCCAAGTTGACACATAAAACTGACCACCACAGTCCCCTAGTGGCCTTGCCATTTCTCCTCCTTCTAGTCTATCTAATATACTGCTGTCATATTCATCTTCCCCAAACTCTGCCTTGCCCTCTTTTCGAAGTTTTCCATGGTGGTCCACAGGTTACAAGAGAAAACCCAGCTTGCCAACTGTATCTCCCACTTAAACCTTCTGTTTTAGTCAAACCTGTCTACTTGTCCTCTGAACCATAACCATCCCTTCCCTCACCCAGTTGCTTCCCAACTGCCCAACTGCTTCCCACCCCTCCCTTTAAGGCCACTCTGTTTGGTTCCTGCCACAAAGCTCCCCTACCACAGCTCATCATGCCCCTCATCACCACTGCAGCCCTTCCATCCGTCCCTCCAGTTCCAGAGGCATCCGTTCTCTGCACCCCTCACTTGCTGCTTAGCTAAACAAGCAGGAGAGATTAATTCAGGATGCAGAATTGGTAGGGAGACAGGGAGAGGATCACTCTCACTGCTCCTCCCTCCCCCCAAACCAGCCAGTATGCTGGTCAAACCTAACACACTGCTCCTAAGATCTTATTACTAAAGTGAAAGATGGGGTCCAGGTTATTATAAATGGCAACTGAAACAAATTTCTCTCCATTTCTTTTTATTTCCCCTGCCCACCACCTGTACCCCACACCTTTCTGTCAAGAGAAGTTCTTAGTTCTTGATATCTCTTTATAATCAAGTTGACATCCCTTGGATTTAAGGAAATTCAGAATGCAAGACTCCGGACCAGCCAAAACAGAAAATAGGTCCGTGACATGAGAAAGCACCCCCTTTAACGTTTTAAGAGATTCTCCAGTGGCTTCTGCTAACTGTAATCTACATCAAATCTCTCTCTCTTTTTTTTTAATTGAAGTATAGTTGATTTACAATGTTGTGTTAGTTTCAGGTGTACAGCAAAGTGATTCAGTTATACATAGTACACATATATCTTTTTTTCAGCTTCTTTTCCCTTATAGGTTATTACAAAATATTGTGTATAGTTCCCTGTGCTATACAGTAGGTCCTTGTTGGTTATCTGTTTTATATATAGTAGTGTCCAAACTGCTGATTTATCTCTCCTCCTCGCCTTTCCCCTTTGGTAACCATAAGCTTGTTTTCTATGTCTGTTGGTCTATTTCTGTTCTGTAAATAAGTCCATTTGTATTTTTTTTTTTAGATGACACATATAGTGATATCATATGATATTTGTCTTTGTCTGGCTTACTTCACTTAGTATGATAGTCTCTAGGTCCATCCATGTTGCTGCAAATGGCATTATTTCATTCTTTTTTATGGATGAGTAATATTCCATTGTATATATGTACCACACCTTTATTTATCCATTCATCAGTCAGTCAATGGACATTTAGGTTGCTTCCATGTCTTGGCTATTGTAAACAGTGCTGCAATGAACATTGGGGGTGCATGTATCTTTTCTAATTATAGTTTTCTCTGGATATATGCCCAGGAGTGGGATTGCTGGATCATATGGTAGCTCTATTTTTAGTTTTTTAAGGGACCTCTATACTTTTCTCCATAGTGGCTGCACCATTTTACATTCCCACCAACAGTGTAGGAGGGTTCCTTTTTCTCCACACCCTCTCTCCAGCATTTATTATTTGTAGACTTTTTGGTGATGGCCATTCTGACTGGTGTGAGGTGATACCTCATCAAATCTTGCCAAAGCAAGATGTTCATACCAGCACAGTGTAGTGTGAAGAATTTGCCTGGGGACTTCCCTGGTGGCGCAGCGGTTAAGAATCCTCCTGCCAATGCAGGGGACACGGGTTCGATCCCTGGTCCGGGAAGATCCCACATGCCATGGAGCAACTAAGCCCATGAGCCACAACTACTGATCCTGAGCTCTAGAGCCCCCGAGCCACAACTATTGAGCCCACATGCCACAACTACTGAAGCCCATGCTCCGCAGCAAGAGAAGCCACCGCAATGAGAAATCCACACACCACAACAAAGAATAGCTCCCACTCGCCGCAACTCTGAAAGCCCATGCACAGCAACAAAGACCCAACGCAGCCAAAAATAAATAAATAAATTAATTAATTAATTTAAAAAAAAAAAGAATTTGCCTGCCTGGGTTTGCAGGCAAATTTCCAGCAAATCTAATAATTTCCTTTGTAGATACAGGGTAAAGTATTTAGCCTCTCCGTGCCTCAGTTTCATCATTTGTACAATGGGCATAATAAAAGATATTTACTTATCCTACATAAAACCCACCTCTTGGGTGTATGGTGAGGATTCAGTTAGTCTATGGAAAGCACTTAGCAACCCCAGCATGTCGAAAGAACTCTGTACATCTTAGCTACCGCTTTTATTAGCAAATGGGCAAATGGAACCTCCACATCTCCCTCTGCACATGCCGACATCAGCAGGCTAAGATACTTTTATAAAGTGCCCAATCTCAACCCGTGGCCCTGCACCGGCATCAGGTAACAGCTCTGGCAATGAGGTTGCACCGCCTTCTAGCTCACTGTGTCAGTCACTTAGAAGTCAAGAAGCCCTGCACTCCAAGGGATGCAAATTTAACTCTATTTGAACAAGTGTTTATTGGTCATCTCCCATGTTCGATATATTGCGCTGGGCCCTGGAGATGCTGAGATAAGATGTGGTCAGGTCCTCAGGAATTTGCAAGGGAGATGACTAATGTGGAAACCATCAAGAAGACCTCGAGGCAGCGTGGCATGTCAGGAACGTGGACGGTCCGTGCTGTCACGGAGTCATTCCTGAGCAACGTGCCAGGAGCTGAGCTTGAAGGGAGAACGAGTGGGAGACTGTGGGTACTCATCTTTGCGTCCCTGTCTTGCACAGTGCCTGGTACATAAACGATGCTCAGAAGATCTTTGTGAATGACTGGCTATAACCGAGAGTCTTGAGAAAAGCTACATGAAGCAGGTACCTTGCGTTTTAAGCTTTGAAGACAGAGTCAGATTTTGAGAGGGCGAAAGAGATGGGAATGGATAAACAAAATGTAGTATATACGTACCATGGAATATTATTCAGCCTTTCAGAGGAAATACATTCTGACCCATGCTACAACATGGATGAAACTTGAGAACATCGTACCAGTCACAAAAAGACAAACACTGTAGGATTCCACTTATATAAGGTACCTAGAGTAGTCAACTTGATAGAGACAGAAAATAGAATGGTGGTTGTCAGCGGCTGAGGGGAATGGGGAGTTGTTTCATGGGAAAAGAGTTTCAGTTTTGCGAGACAAGTTTTGGAGATGGGTTGCTTGTCAGTGTGAAGGTACTTATCACTGCCGAACTGTCCACTTAAGAATGGTTAAGATGGCAAATTGTATATTATGAGTGTTCTAGCACGACTGATAAAAAGGAAGGCCAGGAAGACACCTGTAAGAACAAAGGAGTTAGGAAAGGTAGAGGCAGAGAGTGCAGGACGTGTTCAAGGGAGTACGATTGGGACATAGCAGGAGATGAGGTCAGGTGGAGGCCAAATGTGCCTCAAATGCCATGTCAAGGGGGTATGGAGGTTAAAATTTTGACTTTGCTTTCATATGCCGCTGAGGTGAGTCTTCTAATGTTCTCTTCAACCTTGACTACTATAGGATCATCCTGGGTACTCTGTGGGCCAGTGTACCAAGCCATTATCCCAGTTCTACACCAACCCCACCTCTTCTGCTAAGCAGACCCCGAGGCCCACCTCACCTGGGCCAGAGGGGGCCCATGGCACTGGCGCCTCTGGGCAGTTCTTCTGCTGACTTTGATTTGAACTGATCCTCGTGGGAGTGTTTAAGTTCCGGCCGCCCTGATGGAAACTCAACGAGATCCCAGTCTGATTAGCCTGACTTCTTTCCAATTGAATATTCATAAGCTGCAAGCACCACTCTTGGCAAATCGTTAGCTCTGCATCAGAAGCCACTTGGAGTTCCCACCCCTGACTTCCTCCTGAGGTGCAGGCTCCACGGGGAGGGGGGAGTGGGATGGCCACGTGATCGGGTTACCTGGAGGTGCTGCCTTACTTTGCATTGTAGGCTGGGCTCTTTTAGGTCTAAGACAAAAGGCTTCCTTGTTGAAAGTAGAAATGAGTTGGTCTAGGACATTTTGGAGTTCAGTTTGTTGTAATGTTTGTGTTTGGGTGTCAAGGACACACTGGGCAATGCTGACTTCTAGATGGAGCTGTGACCCAGATGGCTTAAGACAGACCTCTCAATGTAGCTCTGTTTCTTATTTAACATAAGATTTTTAAGCTTCAGTTATCATCTCTAAGTCTCAGTTTCATCATCTCAAAAATGAATATAATAATCCCTTCCCTGCTTTCTAAGGATATCCGGAAGATGAATGGATGACGTACTTTGAAATCTGAATGGCAGGATGAACACATAATACTATGCATTCTCCAAAAATGCTGGGACTAAACCTTTGCCAGTGAGGAAGTATTGTGCATGCCTCTTATCCCTGTATTTACCAAATGGAAACAGAAGAAAATTCTTGTTCTGAGGTTGACAATAAGCCTTAACCTGAGTGGTCATTCATTGAAAGACAGGCTAATTCCCTTCTTGGGCCCCAGTGCTAAAAACAGTTCAACTCCTTGGATGCCCTGGCTATTTTGCTGCCCACCAGCTGAGAAAGGAACTTGGTAAGAAGAAATGCAGGAATCTAGATGATTCCTTTCACCATTTCCTTACCCACACCATCCCGCTTTGACCAGCTGTGTCTGTCGGTTCACCTGAAGCTTCAGCTTCTCACTGGGACCCAGAGAGGAACCCTCCTTAGTTATAATAGTGGCAAGAGCAAAGAATGTCATAGGCCACCCTGGTCACCTCAGAGAATTCTACCACATGGGCCCCACGCTCTACAAAATAGTGGAGAAGATGGTTAGAATAACAACCGAGAGCTTTCCCTGTCCTTGGTCCATTAAACTTGGACTCTGCACCAGGCCATGGACAACCCCTATTTCAGGTAATTCTCATGGAATCTCCTCCTGCACCCTCTCCATCATGTCGTGTCCATCTCCACGGCTCACTGCTCCCTGACTCAACACGCTGTCTTCAACATGTACAAAATGAGAGACTGAGAAAGAAGCTCATTAGGAATATTCAGTATTTGAGGTCAGTTACTGGCTTCTCAGTTTAGTAACCCACTTCCACCTCCCTCTTTGATTCTAGACTCTGAATCCCACTAGAATCAACTCTAGAAGCTCCCCAACCTAGAGTTCAGATGAAAGATCCATCCCATCAGTCCTGGGTTCAAGGGCCCTACCAACCAGACCAGCCCCTGGCCCACCATCTTGGCTTCTAACTCAGCTTCTGCTATTTACTTGCTATGAAGCTTGCTCATTGCATGGAGGCCAAAATATACTGAGCGTCAGCCTTTCACCCTTGGTGGTCCTTCAAGAACTTGGCTCTGGCCATGAGTGTTTCTGAGATGAGTGAGAGGCAAGAGGCAAAGAGAAGGGTAGAGCTTTGGTATACAGTGGGAGCCCCATGTGGTATGGAGGTTTCGTCTATAAATTGCAAGTCTTACTGAGAGCATCAGGGCATTAAACCAAAATGTGGGAGAGAGAGAGAGAGTGTGTGTGTGTGTGCGCGTGCGTGTGTGTGCACATACACCACTTAGGGTGCTTTATGAGTAGCCCAAATATTTACTGTAAAATTTTGGACTAGCCACATTTTTAAGAAAGAAGGAAAGGAATGGAAGGAGGGAAGGAGGAAGGAAGGAAGAAAGAAAGAAAAAGGTAGGGAAATGCTCTTACTCCGGCACTAAAAGATGATTAGTAATAATACCTTGGTATAAATTCCTCCACATTTTTATATCGATAAATTGTATCTTACTTTATTACTGGTTTATAATTTTAATTTTTTCCACATAAGAGTACATCTTTACATGTCATCAAACACTCACCTATCATTTTTAATGGCTGAATGACATTCCATGGGATTGTGACTTTACCAGACTTCGTTTCACCAATTCTTTTTTTTGGACATTGGGCTGTTTTGTGGGAATTTTTTTCTTTCACTACCATAAATAATTTGGCATCAGGAAAACTCAGACCTAAATTTTTTACTGTATATAATTTTTATTTATTTATTTATTTACTTATTTATTTATTTATTTACTTATTTATTTATGGCTCTGTTGGGTCTTCGTTGCTGCACGCGGGCTTTCTCTAGTTGTGGCCAGCGGGGGCTACTCTTTGTTGCGGTGCATGGGCTTCTCATTGCGGTGGCTTCTCTTATTGCAGAGCATGGGCTCTAGGCACGCAGGCTTCAGTGGTTGTGGCATGTGGGCTCAGTAGTTGTGACTCGCGGGCTCTTGAGTGCAGGCTCGGTAGTTGTGGCGCATGGGCTTTGTTGCTCCACAACATGTGGGGTCTTCCGGGACCAGGGCTCGAACCCATGTCCCCTGCATTGGCAGGCGGATTCTCAACCACTGTGCCACCAGGGAAATCCTTTTACTATATTTTTAATTCCTTAGGATAAAATCCTAGAGGAGTAGTTAATAGGTTAAAGGGTATGTATCCTTTCAAGGTTTTTGATATTCATTGCCAAATTGGCCCCAAGAAAGTTAACCGATTTCTACTCCCATACCTTCAACACTTTAACAACACTGGGTATTATAATTTGTTAAAATAAATACCAGACTGGTAGGTGAAAAACAGTATCTCCCTCTTTGATCGTGAAGTAAGTTGGATTTTTTTGATGTGCTTTTTGGTCATCTGTATTTACTTTGTGATTTTTCTGTCCACTGTTGGCCATTTTTCTATTGAGATTTTTTTCTTATTGGTTGGTCAGAGCTTTTTAATACATTAAGGACATCATTCCCTTTGTCATACATATTGCAAATATTTCCTTGGTCTTTTGTTTGCTTTTTACTCTATGGTGTTTTCTTTGTTTTCTCTTTTGATGAAGAGCGATTGTACATTTTTGCATAGTCTAATCCATCACTCTTTTTCCTCTATGATTTCTATTTTCATGTTATTATTGGGAAGCCTTCCCACTCATTAGAGAATTCTTTCACATTAATTTAACTCTGAATCCTTGGAACATAATACTTCGATCTATTTTATCTCTGGAATCCTGGTCTTCAGGGATGCATTTTCTCCAAGACTCACAGGAGACTCACAGGGTAAAAGGGGGGAATATGGAAAATGTAAATCTGAACACAGACTTCACATCTGATAGAGTCTCCGAGGGCTGGGAAGGGACCTTACGGCTGTTCTAGTCTCCCGGCGACAATCTGACAAGTCCAGACTCTGCTTGAACATCCCTAGTTATCTCACCTGTGGATTTAACTTCTTGTCCAAATCTTTAGAAAAGGTCCCTGGGTTCAGAATAATGTCAACATCTTTCCAAACGTCCCTCTCCCAGGAGCTTTCAGTGCCACCAAACCAGGCGGCCTGTGCCCTGACACGTCCACCCTGCGCAGGGCCAGAGGTCACCCCAGACAAGTGGGAGAGAGAATGGAGGGGTTGACCCCTTCACCGTGAGTATGGCGAGGCTCCGCTATCAGCTACAGAAACACTGACCACAAGACTACGTGTGTGCTGTTCACACCTGGGTTGTGACACCTCTGCCGGGGTTTGAAAATGCCTTTCTTCCCTGTGTGTGTGTGTGTGTGTGTGTAAGCACACATGTACACACTCGCTCACACAAGCTTGTGGACACACTTTCTAACTTCACTCTTCTACTGGTTAATCCTAAATGGGAAAAACTGTCTCTGTAATTTTGAAGAGGGGGATGGGGCAGTGGAGCAAATACAACCTTCAGTAGAAAAAGATGTGCACTGAGCATGTGCAGAGTAATTTTTCTTCTACATGCTTTATTAAATAATTATATGACATAATTACACGTTATAATGTCTTTACACATATTTATGGTAATTATGTCAATGCACATTTGATGTTCTGTAATTACAGTAAATGTACAACAATCCTGACAAATAGCTTGATCAAGAATTCAAATTCCCTACGTGAAGACCCGGGCGAAAAGACATTAACCCTTCTGCTTCCTGATTGCCCCAGGGCCTGATTTTTCGTCTGCCTTTTCCTGACACTTTTGGGGTTATTTTTGTCCCTGGGTGTCCCCAAGGCACAGTTACATTGATTTCCACCAGGAATGTTCCTGAGATGGGTCCCTACAGCAACACCACTTTTTTTTTTTTTTTTTTTATAAATTTATTTATTTTTGGCTGCGTTGGGTCTTCATTGCTGCGCGCGGGCTTTCTCTGGTTGCAGCGAGCAGGGGGTACTCTTCGTTGTGATGCGTGGGCTTCTCATTGCAGTGGCTTCTCTTGTTGCGGAGCAAGGGCTCTAGGCACGTGGGCTTCAGTAGTCGTGGCACGTGGGCTCAGTAGTTGTGGCTCGCAGGCTCTAGAGCACAGGCTCAGTAGTTGTGGCGCACGGGCTTAGTTGCTCCGCGGCATGTGGGATCTTCCCGGACCAGGGCTCGAACCCGTGTTCCCTGCATTGGCAGGCGGATTCTTAACCACTGTGCCACCAGGGAAGTCCCAACACCACTTATTTTTATCATAGTTTCCCCTACAACGCTGCTGTGTATGCTGTTCATGTAGGAGGAGTGGGTGCCAGGCCCTGATGGGGCCCCAGAGGCTGGTAGGTCATGAACGGGTGTTGGTGAGCCCTCAGTGAAGAGAACTGTCCAAGGAGAACTGTCCGAGGAGATGTGGGGAAATCCAAAGAAAGTTGCAGGTCAAGATCCATCTCCTGTGGAATCGGAGCTTCATGGATGGGGTCAGCTGTAAGAATGAATACTGTTCCCTTACCTACAGGCCACTTTGTCATTCAGTAAGCTCCTAATGGACCATGTTTAATCCTCTGGCACCTGGAATCATGCACTGGGATTTTTCCTAGCGAGGCTCTGATACTACCGTCTATGTACGGCATTGCATGCATTAATTATGCCAAATGGATGATTTTCTTCTCTTATATGAATATTTTTCATTGTCCAGTCACCTCTTGATTCTGGTGTTGCGGGTTTTGTGGTTCTTGCAAACTAGGACCCATGGCCAGTTTATCAAATACAGTCAGCGGTTGGTGTAATTGTCCCAACCGGGGTGCTTCTCCTGTGATCTATTCATCTGTCTGTCCCAATCCCTCCTAAAGTCTGGAGGAAGTGTTTCTTTCCCTCTGCCCTGACAAGAGTCATCCAGATAAGAGTCACCTGTGGATTCAAGCCATCATCCATTTAGCCCAGAGAAGGAGTGCTGGGCCTCTGGGAGGCAAGAGAAGGAACCGAGTGCAGGATTTGGACTCCAAATCCCCAAAGAGACATAACAATGGTTCACTATACTGGGTTTCCTCCGGTGGAAGAAATCTACTATGAGGCAAGTTGTAGACATGAAAGTACCCAGGGCTAGTGGTGGGCGACCCTCTCTCTGCAGAGAAGGGTACCTGCCTACCTACTTCAGGGACCGTGAGCTAATAGACGTTAGGGAGTTTGAAAAGTTAAAAACTTAATAAAAGTCAGGAATTTGCAGTAAACTCTCTCCTGTGCCCAGCATTGGCCTCCCTTCGTGTGGAAACAGGAATAACCCTCCCTGTTTGCATCCGCCGATTTCATCCCACCTCTGTGACCCATAGAAACGAATTATCCCTATAACAGGTGGTCTTGAAGGGAAATTTCACTTGCTCCCTACAGGAGCAAAAAAGAAATGTTACACTGGTTCAGGCCAGTGTGGGATAGGACTAAAATGAGGGCTGACTAATGACGCCTATAAGTAACCAACTTATTGACTAATATAATTCTTAGTCATGAAGTTGCCATAGTCCATACATACTGAAATCAAAGCAATTACAGATTTAGATGAAGCTGGAGTCCTTAGCGCAGAAAATGCTTTAGCACAAGATGGGGGTTCAAGGTGAGTGACCCGTTACTCCCCCGGTAATGAAAGCGCCTTGCAGCCTGCAGGCTTCTTGGGATGGTAATTGCTGGGGGCTGAGGTGGGCATCTCACCACGCTAATGAGGCCCTATTCTGTTTTTGAGGCCTCACTCCGCTTTTCACAGAGCGCCTGGACTGCCCAGGAACGCAGCACGTCTTAGCCTTCTGAATTTTTCAAAAATGTCACCATCATCTTTTAGTCTTTCTTTCCTCCTTCCGTCCTTCCGTCCTTCCTTCCTTCCTTCCTTCCTTTCATTGTTAATCATTTAGGATCTGGTAAATTTAGACCAATGTCTCATCCATGTAATGAAACACGTGAGTGAGTGAAACAGAAACAGATGTAGCATTTTCTTTCTTTTTTTTCCTTTTAGTGAGGACTTTGCATGGCCAGGAACCATAATTCAGATTTTCTTCACACTCACAAAAGATTCTGCTGGAACCAAGTTTGTGTTGGGAAACAGATTTTTCTAGGCTCTTTCTGGTTGGCCGTTGTGGTTGATGTGTTTCTAACTGCTGTTCATTTACCAACTACTAGAAAAGATGGGCTCAGAGGGAAAGTGGACCAAGGTTTGCTCCTTTTTTTTTTTCTTTAATAAATGTATTTATTTATGGCTGCATTGGGTCTTCATTGCTGCGTGCAGGCTTTCTCTAATTGTGGTGCGTGGGCTTCTCATTGCGGTGGCTTCTCTTGTTGCGGAGCGCAGGCTCTAGGCACACGGGCTCAGTAGTTGTGGTTCGCGTGCTCTAGAGCACAGGCTCAGCAGTTGTGGCGCACGGGTTTCATTGCTCCATGGCCTGTGGGATCTTCCCGGACCAGGGCTCGAACCCGTGTCCCCTGCACTGGCAGGCGTATTCTTAACCACTGCACCACCAGGGAAGTCCCAAGGTTTGCTCCTTTATACATAGATTCAGAAAAGAAATCAGGAGGTTTGTGCTCTTTTGAAGGTCTTTGAAGGTGTGAAGGAGGGGACCCCACAGATGCGTTTGTGTAGTCAGAGCAAGACCATTTCACAAAAGCAATTTCTTGCCTCAGAACAACAGGTAGAGGGAAAAAGAAGAAAGAAAGAAACTCAGCTCTCCTACTTTCTAAGGGTTGATGCTTTGGAGGTGGAGGGCAGGAGTTTGAAATTAAGTATTCAGAAGAGAAATCAGCAAGAGGCAAAATCTCCAGCAAAAGATGTCCATTAAGTCTCAGTGATGGGGTTGCTGATAAAGTCTGTTTCAGCCTCCACCCCCTCCCCTCCCTCGCCTCATCCCCACCAGCAGGTTTGGGAGTTCAATAACTCCTCCAGAGGGATGGTGCTCTATTCTCTCCAGGTCTGTATAATCCTTGGCTGCTGAGCTACCAACCGCGGTCCCTGGGGATTGAAAATTAATTTCTTTCCCTGCACCACGCGGCTGATCCCAGCTGGCCCGTGGCTCAGCTGGGAGCTGGGGTCAGATGTGCGAGACCACCAGGTGCTTGGAGTAAATGATCAGGGCCTTGGGCCGAGAAAGCTTCTAACAATACGGAAATGGCATTTTCTACTTAACTCAATTGCCGCTCGCAGGGCTGTCTCTCTGCACCAAGATTCAATTATCAGGGCCGATGCATGTTCCCCCTTCCCCCCAGTCCTCACCTGTGCTTCCTGGAGAGCTGTGTCGTGTCTTTTTCTGGCAGCTATGGGTGATGGGATTCCCAGAGCTGCAGACTGTCAGCTTCGGAGCTAACTCTGATGTGCAGGGGGTGGCACCGTGGAAGAGCACTCACTGGAGTGTTCTAGCTGTGTGGCCTTGGGCAAGTCACTTAACCTTCCTGAGCCTCAGTTTCCTCCTCTGTACAACAATAAAGTTACACCAGATGATCTCTGGTCTCAGAGTCTCTTCTAAAATCCCAAGGCGTCTATCTTAGTACATTTCACTGAAGGTCCCAAAGCACTTCCTTGACCAGGAGTTTTTTCAGTCTCAAAAATTAATTCAGAAGAAACTAGAATACAAAGCCGTGAATAAAGGGCATTGCGGGACCCAGTAACTGGTGCAGCTGGAGCTCAAGCCAGGTATTCGGGCTTCTAGCCCAGGGTCTTCTGCATCCTCTTCCCCAGGCAGCCCAGCGATCTCCGTGGGGTCCTGCATGTTAGGACTTACTAGAGGCACCTTGCAGACCAGACCTGGATAGGAAGGAGGAAGTAGAGACTATCACCCAGGGCATGATTCGCTTGGCATTGTCTCCTGGAGGCTGCCTTCCCAGGTCCCCAGCCTCTCGCTCTTCAGCTTGTGAAGCTTTTGATGGAAACCCGATCCAAGTGCTGCTGATTCAACGATGTTTGCCCAAATGCTGTTTCCCAAGCACTGTTGGATGCCCAAGATGCCTTCTGAGTCTGTTTTCTTCTTCCAACAAGCCCGTTTCTTTTCCTGGAAGTGGGACATGGCATGAAGCCGGTGGAATCTGAACCCCAGTCTATTCCAACTCCTTTCTAAACTTGGATCCCATTGCAATGAGAGGATCTGGGAGCCCAGCAGAGGCCCCTTCCTCCTACCCCTCCCCAAGGGTCCTGGAGGCAGTGGCTCTTAGTAAGCACTGAACGCACGCAGCAACCTTCCTGCCTATGAGCTAGGCACCGCTCCGTACATGTGTTCACGTCGCCTTCAAACCACACTGGGAGGAAGGCGTCAGTGCCTCCGTTATACCAATGGCAGACGCTACCTTCAGACCTAGGCCCATAGCCCATGCTCTTTCTAACATCTCACACACAGACACACACACACACACACACACACTTGCTGTGAAGATGTGCTCCTTTTTACACCAAGGAGAACCCCTCCTAGGTGGCACAGCTTTGAATCACTTTGTTGAAAAGGCAGCCCCAAGCCCCGGGCCAGATCATAGCTGCTGTCTCATCATTGCTTATCTTCCTGGCTGTTTGAACACAACTTTCTTCTCTCGCTTCACAGTTCTCGCGGCAGCCCGGCTCGCTCCAGGGAGGAGCCGTGGCTTTGTTCCTTTCCCAGTTCTTGCTCCAGTCTCTTCCCACTGCTGGCCAGTCCCCTCGTCTTGTTAGTCTAATTTGAAACACTAGCCAATAGGCTCTAGCCCCACCCCTCCCGCCCTCTACAGTTGCCATCATTTTCTTGTAGCTCCCATCCACCCTGACTCTAAACCAGGGGAGACTTTGGAGGAAGGAGAGCAGTGACCCCAGCTTTATCACTCACCGGCCCATGTCCTTGTGCCCACCGCTTATCCCTCCTGAGCCACAGATCTCTCTGTCTTCCAAGGGCGATAAGAATAATACCTCTTCTCTCAAGGGTTTCTGGGGAATCCAGTGAGTCAATATGCGTGGAGGGACTTGGTGACCAGCAAAGCACCAGGTCAGACCAAGTCCGTCTGCACCCGTTCCGCCCACCTTCTCTGGCTCCCTGTTTCTTTCCATCCAGCCTTTATCAAAGGGCCAACCGTGCCACCTCCTTCTCAGAGTACACCTGGGTCCTCTCCCGCAGCCCCGCCCGCAGGCTGGGTGCATTCCACAACTACAGAAGACAGACTAAAGCCACAGACACGTGGACGTCTGGGGTTGGCTTCATGTGAAAGAAATCAGAAGCACTGGATTTTGACATCTTTTTTTAAAAAACTTTTTTTTTTTTTTTTTGCACAAAAAGTAGATGTGAAGAGTGAAGAGTTGTAGTAACACCCCAGGCCAAGTAGCACATTCAAGACAGCATGGCAGGTGACACGCGGGATGTCAGAGAGCGTGACAGCAGCACCAGGGATGTGAATAGCGTAATGCCACACATCAGTGTCGCCGGCGGAGCCAGTGTGACTTGGCAGAGGGCGTGGAAATGCCGTCTGGGTCAGAAGATGCCGGGAAAAGCCGGTGCGTGAGCCTTAGCCCAGCAACACTCCGAGCTGCACACCTTTCACCCCATCTCACTGCCCTTTAACCGACCTCAGGTTGGTCGGCTTTCTTTCCCCTGCCCATGCGTTGGGATTCCCACCTTCATATCCACCCTGTGAAGCGCCTTCAGGGCTAGGACCATGTCTTCAAGACCTTTGGTCTCCACCAGGCCCGAAACATGTCTGCGGGTAGGAGGCACAAAGTACCTCAACTAATCAATAGCTATAAACCTTGTTTACTCAGTGCCTCAGCTTCTCCGCTTGTAAAACGGGAGAATAATTCCAACCCTCTTCTAAAGCAAAAATGTAGTGTCCATGGAGCATGTTGAAGCCATCTATTAGGCCTGCCCTGTGCTCCTCCTCATTTCTGATGATGATCTTACCCACTTCTGCCTGCAGTCACTGACGGGAATTAAGATGCTTGCTGCTTTCCAGATCTCTGCCCGTAGACTGTGCTAGGACAAAGGGAGTGGTGTATTTCTGACTTTGTGGAGTGACACTGGCTAAAGCTTCTGCAAAGAGACCAGAGATGAGGCAGGGCACTTTTGTCTTTAAAGGGAAATGATTCCACTTCCTCAGCCATCCTACCTTTTTGCCAAACCTCTTCTTTCTTGGTGACACTCATTTTTTCTTCCCTAAAAAGATAGCTGACGAAAGGAAATTTCTCTTTCCTCCCCACCTGCCGTTGCTGCTACTCAAAATCCACTGTCTCCACCTTTGGGACCCCATCTCCTCCTTTCCACTTGTCTATTTTTCTCTGGCTACCAGGCGTTCGAGATTGATCCGTTCTCACGGCTCCAAGTGGAATTTGACTCTTTGCATGGAAACAGCCAGGCAGAGCTGACAGCACTGTCAGACAGTGAGCACAGCTGCTGACATCCGAGCATGGGAGTGAGTGCATGTGCACACACACACACACACACACACACACACACACACACACACACACACACACACACACACACGCTTCCCCACAGGATTCCCTCTCCATCCCCCTCTAGCTGGTCCCACCTGCTTATCCTCCCCTGGTCCAGCCCCCTCCACCAACATGGGGCCCGAATCTACTCCAGGCTGGCAGACAGCCCTCCTGCACCTTCCCCCTCCTCACAAATCCAGGCCCGGGGGCCGGGAGAGCTGCACTCGAGGATAATGAGTTGAGAATTTCCAGCCCCTCATCTCTCTCTCTGGCTGGTGACTGACACAAATGGAATTCATCTTTAATCATCTGTTAACTCATTGTCTATTATAGCTCTTTAATAGCACCATAGATATTCTTAATGAAGCATGATTTAAGGTATTTACAGCACATGGACCGACAGACATCGCTCACGGTGTGCAGGTAATGAGGCATAAAACAGCTTTTGAATTCCCCCCAAAAGAAAAAGCGACAGAGAGAGAGAGAGAGAAAGAGCTTTAGCACTGGGGCAAAGAAAAAAAAATTAAAAGCCTTCTGTTGTAATGCTTGTTTTAAAATGTTTAGGCATTTAAAGTCATTTTAGCTCTTTTGAGGTGTTTGGCTCACAGAGTTTAGCAATTACCCCCTCCGAGAGTGGCAGGCTCGGGTCCCATCGGTTCTCCACAGCCACCTCAGCCTCAGGCCTCTCTCCTGGCACATTTCAGGGGTCGGGGGTGGTGCTCCAGGCCGTGAGTTTTCTTCCGTATGGAATGCAGGCCTTCATCTGGTTTCCTGCACTCAAGCCAGTGTTCCCTGATGGTGTCCCAGGCTATCACCCTACTGGAAGGAACAGTGGTAATATGGGTGGTGGCCATTCCCACAGGGAAGGGGACAGGGGCTGGGGTCACCGTCCCACCTAGTGGACAGGCTGCGTGGGGCTGGTGCCTCTGCTCTTGCACTTACTTAAAAGTCTGGCCTGAGACTTTAGAAATAAAAGCAAAAATAAACAAATGGGACCTAATCAAACTTATAAGCTTTTGCACAGCAAAGGAAACCATAAACAAAACAAAAAGACAACCTATGGACTGGGAGAAAATATTGGCAAACGATGCAACCGACAAGGGCTTAATTTCCAAAATATACAAACAGCTCATACAACTCAATAACAACAACAACAGCAAAAACTCAATTAAAAAATGGGCAGAAGATCTAAGTAGACATTTCTCCAAAGAAGACATACAGATGGCCGATAGGCACATGAAAAAATGCTCAACATTGCTAATTATGAGAGAAATGCAAATCAAAACCACAATGAGGTACCACTTCACACCAGTCAAAATAACCATTATTAAAAACTGTACAAATAATAAATGCTGGAGAGGGTGTGAGGAAAAGGGAGCCCTCCTACACTGTTGGTGGGAATGTAAACTGGTGCAGCCACTATGGAAAACAGTATGGAGGTTCCTTAAAAAACTAAAAATAGAGCTACCATATGCCCAGCAATCCTGGGCATATATCCAGAGAAAACTCTAATTTGAAAAGATACATGTACCCCAATGTTCATTGTAGCACGATTTACAATAGCCAAGACATGGAAGCAACCTAAATGTCCATCGACAGATGAATGGAGAAAGAAGAGGTGGTATATATATACAATGGAATATTACTCAGCCATAAAAAAGAACGAAATAATGCCATTTGCAGCAACATGGATGGACCTAGAGACTATCATACTAAGTGAAGTAAGTCAGAAAGAGAAAGGCAAGTACCATATGATATCACTTATATGTGGAATCTATAATATGATACAAATGAACTTATTTACAAAACAGAAAGACAGATGTAGAAAACAAATTTATGGTTACCAGAGGGGAAATGGGGGATAAATCAGGAGTTTGGGATTAGCAGATACAAACTACTATATATAAAATAAACAACAAGGTCCTACTGTATAGCATAGGGAACTATATTCAATATTCTGTAATAAACCATAATGGAAAAGACTATGAAAAAGAATATATCTACATCTACATCTACATCTATATATAACTGAGTCACTTTGCTGTACACCTGAAACTAGCACAACATTGTAAATCAAGTATACTTCAATTTAAAAAACGAGTCAGGCCTGAGAGGAGCAGAGGACCTAGCCTATCACCTCATCCAACCGTTCCTTTCACTGATGAAGGGACCCAGAATTATCCAGCTAGTGAGCGACCAAACCAGAACGAAAAACGAGGTCTCGTCTCCCTCGGGGACGGATGCACCTCCCACAACACAGCCACGCTCCGGCTGTCCCTGCAGACAGACCTCATGAAACCGTAAGACAAAGAGGATTTAAAGGGACCAGAGAGACGGGGTGGGGTGGGGGACTTTTTCCCAAGGATATGCTTTAAAGACAGAAGTCTCCAAAGCAAAAGAGACCCCTTCAAGAATTGTGTGCCAGGGTCCGACGGCATAGAAACTGCAAGCTCTGGCTTCCGGCTCTGAGCAGCGCTTCCATACTGTGGGCCTTTGAACACGCTTCCCAGCCTCCCCCTTCCTTTCTCTCTGCCCCAGAGGGATGGGCCCAGCCCGCCTTCCCTACAATCAAGGTACGAGGTAAAGAAAATACGTGACCTGGGGGCTGGGGGACGGAGGTGAACATCACTCACAGGGATAGAAGCCATGTTACTTGTGTCTTGAGGCCCAGGTCACGAGATTACCCTCTTCGTTTTGCCTCTGGTACTTTCTGTCGCCTCCCGCATGCGCAGTCTGTGCTTGGCCTGAGCCCGAGGCAAGGGCTGAGCTGGCACTACACGTCCACGTCCTGTGCATCACGTCGCCTTGCTGCAGCTGACCGGTGTTGGCCACTCGGGTTGTGGTAGATGCAGGCAGGGGACAGGCGCCCCCAGGCCCAGCGTGCTCCCCTCTCACGAGGAAGCAGAGTTGGAATGCTCTGGAATCAGAGCCACGCCTCTTATCTGGCTTTGGTGGGTGTAGACCAAGGCTCCCCGCCCCTCTAGCCTTCTCTCTTGGAAAGCAAGCTGTGAGGATCTCAGTGCAGGCTTCAGTTACCGCTGGCTCAGCAGCTAGTGGAGAAGGTGGGCCTGCGGTGGGGGTGGGCACAGGGCAGGATTTCCCAGGATGGGGTGGCGAGGATGCCCATGTTGGTTTAACTAAAGTTACCAGCTTCTCCTCCCGCTGAACCAATCTGCCTCCGTGTCTGCTGCCTCTTCCCGTGCCTCTGAGGAGCTGATGACCATGGGAGGGAGCCAGACACCTTGATCTGCATGTGCGTGCAGGGGGGTGACACTCTGAGGACATGGAGAAGAGAAAGGGGTCCCCAGCGCCCACCCAAGGGCAGGGTCCACTTAGGAGAAGGGCACTGAGCTCAATTCAAAGGGCGTTGGCCGGCATTTCTACCCCTTTTGCATGTGCTCCTCCCTGTGCCAGCCTCTGTGATCCGAGCAGGAAGCCTGTGCGCCAATACCATCATTCATTCTTTTTTTTCTAAATGTATTTATTTATTTATTTATTTATGGCTGCGTTGGGTCTTCGTTGCTGTGCACGGGCTTTCTCTAGTTGTGGCGAGCGGGGGCTACTCTTTGTTGCGGTGCGTGGGCTTCTCATCACAGTGGGTTCTCTTGTTGTGGAGCACAGGCTCTAGGTGCGCTGGCTTCAGTAGTTGTGGCTCATGGGCTCTAGGCGTGCAGGCTTCAGTAGTTGTGGCACGTGGGCTTAGCTGCTCTGAGGCATGTGGGATCTTCCCGGACCAGGGCTCGAACCCGTGTCCCCTGCATTGGCAGGCGGATTCTTAACCACGGCGCCACCAGGGAAGTCTCACCATCATTCGTTCTTGTGTGGATTCGTGCACTCATTCCACGCCTGGCCAGACATGATGCCCGGTCCTGAGGGTAACTGAGCTGCTTGCCCAGAGGAGCTCATAGTCTGGTCAGAAGACAGAGCCCTAAAGGAATGATGTTTCATGATGGGTTGGGGGTGGTGGGAGCAGTAAGAGGTGCCTCCTGGGACAGGAGAGCAGAGTGAGTCTGGGTGGAGTAAACATGACGTTTAGGACAGATTCTCACCCTTAAGGATGGCAAAGCGTTACCCCCATAGGCCACGCAGTTGGATACAGAACAGACCAGCCTTCTAATACGTACAGACTCGTGGGATGGCAGCATGGGAGGAGGCCCTCCAGCTTCCCCCCATGTGATGGTGAGCTTACCCTTCTCCCCCACCCTACACCCACTCCCAAGCAGCCCGTTCCACATCTGCTCTGCGCTGACTCTAGGAATTCCTCCTTGGGGCCTCATTGAAATCTGTGCCTCTCTCCCTTCCACCTGCTTCTACCCTTCAAGTAAAAGAAGCCTCATGGGTGGGATTCGTGAGCACCAGACAGGGAGTAGAAGGCTGGTGGGCCCCAGGTGGTCCTGGGAACAGAACTCCCTCTGTGCTGCCGACCTCACCCCCGGTCATTCTGACCCCTCCTGAGTCTCGGCCACACATGACTTTGATTCTCCATGACCCTGACTCCTACTGCCCCCTGCTAACGCACCCTGGTTCAGAGTACTGCAGAGGGTAGAATAGGATTGGCTCAGCCCAGCTTTTCTCGTGCCAGAGCACACACTGGCTGGTTTATGAATTGCCTGCCCCAGGTCACGTGTCCACTGTGGTCCAGTCAACTAAGGACCAAGGCTTGAGACCAGAGAAGGAATCGGGGTCAGGGTTCAGATACACTGGCCTCCCGCTGAAGGCAAAGGCAGCAGCCCTGCGAGGGGGTTAGGAGCACACCTCCGAAACCCCTCGGCTGGAAAGGACTTCTCTCTCTCTGAACACCCAGAGCCAGCATTATCCCGATCAGAGCTCGTTTTCTAAACGGAACAGAAAAGAGGGAGCACAATACAGTTCCCTGAAAAGGGAGAAAAAAGCCTGCACAGCTTTATTGGGATATCTGAAATTTTCTAACCAGTCAAAGCCTTGCGACTGGGGATTTCCTTGTGGCACGGCCTCATAATTTACAGTAACTTCTTTTCTCTCAGATGATAAATGCCAGCTGATAGCTGCATAAGTGTCTGTGGGGAATTTCTGGGACCTCATCTTGGTTTTTCTTCTGTAATTATTTCTGGGACAATGTGAGCACTAAAATTAATGATTTCTGTAGTATTTTTTTTTTTTTCTTTCCCAACCGTTCCAGCAAGGAGTCTGCCAAGAACCGGCCCCTTTGTGCTTTCTAAGGAGGATCTCAGGCAACTTGCTCTGAAGATGGAGAAGCCGAGGGTCCCAGGAGTGAAGCGATTGTTAGAAATGTCACTTCAGTGTAGGGATAGGAGAGATGAGAGGCGTGGAGAGGCACAGCCTGGCCTAGGGCTCCTATGAGTGTCTTATTGCTTTTTTCTTCCATAGTATCATCCTCACCCTTGATTCAGAATCCAGGCTCTTCTAGCTTCCCAGAGAACTCAGGAGTGGCCCTTGTCATAAGTGCAAGTCATTACTTAAGAATGTTTCCAAAAAATACAAATGTCTGGGAGGAAAGGGGAAGGCTGTCATTCAATCCCAAAAAACCTACTTGAGACCAGGCCCCAGGCCTTTTTTTTCTGCTTTTCTAGATGATTCTGCTAAGGGATTGGCCATACAGCAGGTCTTTGAGCAACACAAGACCTGCCCCAGGCTCCCCGGGGCCTGATCGCTCCTGTTTTAGCCCCTGCCATTAAGAAATGCTTTCAGCAAAGCATGTGTGTGACACTTAGATGGAGCAACTAGTTGCCTAGGAAACTGTCCATTTTACACGTGTTCCACTTCCTGGTATCGTTTGGATCCAGCTGCCTCGACTGGCCTTCTTCCTTGACCTTCCTTTGACATCACCCCTCCCCCCCACATTGTTAGGCCGGCTGAGTAGATCCTAACAAGGACCAACGACATAGTTTCCGGGGCCCAGTGCAAAATGGAAACGCAGGACCCCTAGTCGAAAATTATTGAGAATTTCAAGATGGCAACAACAGCGCGTCAAATCGTGCACGGCCCTTCTCAGTGCTGCATGGGTCACAGGCCCAGGGAGCTGGCCCTGCTCCTAATAGCAGTAAGAAGCGTCCTGAACACGCTTCCTTCGGCTCTGTAAGATTACTGGGATCCTGGCCTGGTGGCAGAGCCACGCCCCTTCCACTTTATCATAATCGCTTTCCAAAGCACCACACATTCAACCCCCAGATTTTTAAGGCTCCCCCTGTTGACCCCTGAAAGGCAGGGCTCATATAATTGTAGGAGCCAGGAATGACTTTTTGTAAACCTTATTCAGTCTATTCAGAATATAAGCATAATATTTCTTACCTCCTTCAGCCCAAAAAGAGCATCAGAATTGGCGCCCTGGGTTGAAATGAACCATATTCTGTCCAGCTGTGCATGCCGCCTCTGGCCGCTGCACCCAGAGACTTTGAATGCTCCCAATTCTCCTCTCTGCCATCAGGGCTTAAGGATCGCCTCCTTAAGTCACAATCTACCCAAGAAGCCATTGTGGATCGATAGCCCACAGGTTTCTCCAAGCCTTTTAAAGAGCAATTTGTATTTTCAACCTGTCTCACCTCTTGGGTAATGAAGTAGATGAGTTTACCCCCCAGTGTGTAAGTTAGCAGTTTCTTTTCTTTGTCAAGAGCTCCAGACAAAAAATTGCTTTCCATTTCAGGTGTCAAGAGTTCCCCCTAGGCCCGCCTTCAAGGATTTGGTGAACAAGAGTGTGTTTGGACATTTGTAGTCTTAGTCATTTGAAACACTTTGCTCATTTTTTGTTTTTTTTTTTTTAATTAATTTTTATTGGAGTATAGTTGCTTTACCATGTTGTGCTAGTTTCCACTGTAGAGCAAAGTGAATCAGCTATATGTATACATAGATCCCCTCTTTTTTGGATTTCCTTCCCATTTAGGTCACCACAGAGCACTGAGTTCCCTGAGCTATACAATAGGTTCTCATGAGTTATCTGTCTTATACATAGTATCAATAGTGTATATATGTCAATCCCAGTCTCCCAGTTCATCCCACCCCCCTTCCCCCCTTGGTGTCCATACATTTGTTCTCTACATCTCTGTCTCTATTTCTGCTTTGCAAATAAGATCATCTGTACCATTTTTCTAGATTCCACATATATGCGTTAATATATGATATTTGTTTTTCTCTTTTTGACTTACTTCACTCTATTTGTAGAGACATGGATGGACTTTGCTATTTCTTATCCTCTTCTCCTGCCCACCGCTGGCCTCTCTGGCTCCCATTCCTTATATCGGACCATTCTAGTGGCCCCTTTCTGCAGCACCCAAAACTGAGGACAGCGCCTCCACGTGGGCATAAGATGGTTCTACGCAAATGCACACACTAATTCATACAGGTTTCCTTCTAGTTAAGCCCGACCTTTGTTGTCCTTCTGGGTCACAGCAGTCCCTTGGGCTGGTGTCTTTAGGGGACAGTCCGTAGCAACTATGATATCCTTTCCTGAGCTGTCCTCCCAGAAGTACCCAGGATTTTTTCTGCCCAGGCCCTGGCCTGGCCTGGACTTGCCCGGGAACTCATCTGCCCATATCTCTGCTCTCACGCAGCCTCCCAGGGTCGGCCTGGATTTGTCCCCATCCGGTGGCATTTCCACCTGCTCAAGGATTTCCTGATCATCTGATTGCCTGGAGGTTTCATTGCACACTTCCTCTCCCATACAATTCATATAAAGGTGTAGAATGTAGAAAAAAAGGCCTAGAATAGAGCCCCCAAAGAATTTAATTTAGAAGTGAATGGAGAAAGAGATCCTTTTGTTGCTTTGTTTGTTGCTGTCTCTAAGCTGTTCCCTATCAATGACAAAATGTTTAGCACCAAAGGTTTTTAATTTTGAAAGTAACCTTGGGCTTCCCTGGTGGCGCAGTGGTTAAGAATCCTCCTGCCAATGCAGGGGACGTGGGTTCGAGCCCTGGTCCGGGAAGATTCCACGTGCAGTGGAGCAACTAAGCCCGTGGGCCACAACTACCGAGCCTGTGCTCTAGAGCCCGTGAGCCACAACTACTGAGCCCACGTGCCACAACTACTGAAGCCCACGTGCCTAGAGCCCATGCTCTGCAAAAAGAGAAGCCACCCAAAGAGAAGCCCGCTCACCGCAAGGAAGAGTAGCCCCCGCTCTCCGCAACTAGAGAAAAGCCCACGCGCAGCAGCAAAGACCCAACGCAGCCAAAAAAATAAAAATTAATTAATTAATTAAAAAAAAAAAGAAAGTAACCTTGTCAAAAGCTTTTGAAAGACTAAATACAATTTTCCTTCCCACTGATTTATGTACCCCCTCAAAGAACTATAACAGACTAAGGAGGCATGATCGCACTTTACAGAAATCCTACTTCTTCCCTCTCAAAGGGCAGCAGAACAGAGCGCTTAAGATCCCCGGCTTTGGAATCATACAGAATTGGGTTTGATTTTTGCCTTTGCCACTTACTAATAATGTGCCCTTGGGCAAGTTACTCAATTTCCCTATGCCTCAGTTTTCTCATCTTTAAACAGGAATAATAGTACTGACCTCGTATGCTGGCTGTGGAGTTAAATGAGGCAAGGGATCTGGAATGGTTGGCATAAAATAGGGCTTCAATTAATGGTAACTATTATCTGTTTGATAATCTTTTATTACTGATTGCATCAATTTGTACATCCAGGGTTTACTTTTTATGGAAAGGCATTTACTTGGTGGTAAACTCCTTAGCTGTTTGCACCATTCGTTATATATGTTGTTCGTGTATTCTGCATACACATTGCTGTACATTTCACGTATGTAGAAGACAGTAAGAGCCAGCGCCAGTCCCTGGCCTGCAGGAGCTCATAAGATGATGGTGGAAACAAACACACCAAAAACTAATATAGTGTAGCTAGTTTTTAACACAGTCTCTCAAGGAACTGATTCACATTCTTTCCAATCAAGTCTTTGGCCAAAGGAGAAGATGTGGATTTTTACAAGATAACGCTGAAAATTTGTCAATAGGCAGAAATAGCTGAATATTCTTCCCTTTCCAATTTCTTAATATTCTCTTATATTAAAAAAAACTAGGTTCCTTTGGGACAACCTTCCCCCACCCAGCCTATCAGGTCGCATTTCATCTACACCTGTGTATTTTGAAAACTCTTAAAGGCCCGCCAATCTCTGTGATTCACTGGACCTAGTTTTAAAGTAGATCTAGAATATCGTGATCACTTCTGAGGGTAATTTGAGGTGGCAAAGAAAGGTAAAATCTATTCAATACCTGAAAAATATTTTATACTATCATCATCATCACATGATGGTCCCTCTGAATCTCCACTCGAGCCTTTCCAGAATTTTTTTAAAAATCATTTTATGGGTTTGGAGTATAGAGTCCACCAAAACAAAAAAAAATTTTTTTGCCCCAACAAATGTCTTATTTGCAACTGACCAGTCACGTTCCCTGGGTTTCTTTCAAACGAAAACACTTCTTAGAATTTTAAGAAGACTTAGCGATCACATGGCTGTACTCCCTTAATTCATTTCCTTCTTTCTCCACCCAATTCACTCTTAAAAATCTCAGCGGTGCCTTCTCCTTGGCCATTCCAAGGGGGGCGGTGGTTGGGCAAGGGGGTCAGAGCACCATTTGCAGTTTCACAGGATGAGATGTGACACTCAGGGCTGGGCCCTCATGTGGACGAGCTAGGCAGTGGGAAGGAAGGTACCAGAACAAAGACCCATTGGGTCGTTGTCCTCATAGACCTGCCTTGCTTAGCACCCCGGGAAAAAACGAAAACCCCACACACAACCTTACAAACCAGAGTGCTTCAAATCCACAAGTATTTGGTTTGTGCTTTTAATAGTTACTATATTTCACACACCACGTCTTAATTGTCCTTTGTAGTTTAACCCTCCATCAGAAGAATTCTTGACATTTTGCAGTAACCCGTTCATTCTCCTAACAGCCCTTCAGGGAAGGAGGTCATGGAGATGATCCCCTCCCATTTTGTACGTGGAGAACCTGAGGCCCAGAGAGAACAAGCCATGTTGCTCAAAACCTCCACCTCCCCACCAGCCCTTCTCCACGCCAGCATTTCCTCCAGGCCTTGGTACCATCTAGCCCCCGTGCGCAGGACACCCTGCACCATCGAAACGCCCCTGGCTCTAGGTTCCTAGGGACCTCACCCCTTCCCAGCATCCCCTCGTTGGGTCGCCCGACCAAGGGGCCACCACCTCAACTGGGGCCAAATCCCTGGGGACCAACAGCACGTCCCAAAGGCTAAGCCACCAGGCCAGCCACTCACCCCCATCTGGCTGGGCTCTGTCACCCCGAACAAGCGTGAAAACGCCACCTTTGCAGGCCGGAATCCGCAAGAAATTGGAAACCTGCTGTTAGTTCCATTCCCACTCTCTTTTCATGTTTGCTGTTATTTTTTAACACTTTTTTTTTTCTCATAAAAGCACTATCCTCTTCCCCAGAGCTTGCCTGTAGCGAAGGCATGGTCTGTACAACTGCAATTATTTCAGAGAACAGATGGAGTGAGGAGCAGAAAGTCTGTTAATAGTAATAGAAATGCTACATGTTAACCTGGACAGCACACGATGACAGTCCCATGACTACCCGTTCTGTTCCCACCAGCTGGGCCACCAAAGTAGGAATGAGATATTCACAAACACAGCCATCAGCCACGTAGCCACCTAAAGTTAGAACTCGAATTCCTTCACACCAGGGGCCATGGCGACGGTGGCGGCCCAGGCCGAGAGCAGAGGAGGCCAAGCCCCAGCTCAGCACCAGGCCAAGCAGAACTGCCCCAGCTCTGCTTCAACTGCCCAGGTTTCCTGGGTCAGCCGTTTGCTTTCAGGCAAACGCTGAACTCTCCAGCGCTACCCAGGAGCCAAACTAACCAGCACTTTACCTGGGTCTCTTGGGAGGAAGCATTAAGTCTGACTGAGCTGATCTTGACTTCCTGGGAGGCAGTGGGTAAGAGAGGGGCCTGGCTCCCCAGGGCCGAGGCCAGAAAGACAAAGGCAAAGGCTCCAGAGCAAGCGATGCAGTGTCAGGGCCAGCAGTACAAAGGGCTTGTCCATCTCTGGAACCAGAAATCTCTTCCCTCTTCTAGAATGTAGAATATAAACCAATGTCTTATCCTGACAGAGGAAACTGGTCACTTTACTTCAACAAATACTTCTTAAGCACCTACTGTGTGCAAGAAAATATGCCAGGCACTTCAGGAACAACAAAGAAATCATAGACCCTACCTTCAAGAAAATCATATTCTAATGAGAGGGACCAAGTGACTTCTGCCCACGTAAAGCCAGATACAGGGACCAAGTGACTTCTGCCCACGTAAAGCCAGATACACAGCAGACAGTGATAAGTACTCCAGCAAAGGTACAAACAAAATACGCTATCAGAATTCAAATAGTAAGGACATCTTATCTGGTCTAAGGGGCTCAGGAGAAGTCTTCATAGAGGAGACGGGTAGTATTTAAGGTGTGTCTTGAAGAATGGGAAGGATTTTTTGATGGGCAGAGAGACCAGTACAAATAAAGGCACAAAAGTAGGGAAGCAGAATCACACTGGAGACCAGAAACGTGCCCAGTTTGCAGGCCCCTATCAGGCCATGGTGGGATCAGCTGGGCAGTCTGACTTAGAGCAAGCTATCAAAGGCCTCTGCCAGGTTAAGAAGTTTGTACAATATTAAAGTCCTAAGTCCATGGCGAGCTGTTCTTCAGACAGCTGTGTGCTGGCCAGAGCCAACTCTGTCCACCTCTTTCCAACCCCTCATTCTGTGGCCTCACGTTGGCAGCTTGGATGGGCCACGGTGTGAATATTTACCATGGAAATGGGCACGTGCTGCAAGTCAGGGCTTGTTTTTCTTTGGCTATTTGTTTGTTCGTTTGTTTGTTTTTCAGAGAACTGGTCTACCAAGTCCACACTGGATTTCTCTAATACAAGCCAGCAGCACATGAGTAGGAAGGGAGACAGAGAGGGAAGAAGGCCAGTTAAGAAACTGTTGAAATAGTTGAGGCAAGAGCTAGTTCAGACCTCACCCCAGGGTGTCAGAGAGTAGGAGGAAAAGTGAGCATGGGTTCTAGCGAGACCCTAAGCTTGGAAATCAAAAGGAATGGGGCACGGTCGGAGAGGGAAGAGTCGAAAGGTGATTCGTATGTTTCATCTGGTGGCTAACAAATGGCAGAGCCATTCACTGGAACAGGCAAGTCAGAGGAGGAACTGGTGAGCAGGGTGGACTTGAATGTAGCTTTGGAGGTGGGGATAGTGGTCCGATAACTAATTCGATTAAAGAAACGAGCTGCACACACTATGTTGCTTACGAGCCCTCCTTTTCCTTTCCCTTCCTTCAGTTCCCTCCTCTCCCTCCCACCCTCCCTCCCATGCGGTACGGATAATATCTCAATTCATCACTCAACAGGCAGTGATCTCTGCTGCCTGCTTAGCTGCGTGTGAGGCTTTGAAATTTAAATAAGTCCCTTAGCTTTATGAAGACAGAAAAGTGGCAGTGGACCAGAGTGGGGGCTTTGGG
This sequence comes from Balaenoptera physalus, assembly GCF_965194825.1. Classification (NCBI taxonomy): domain Eukaryota; kingdom Metazoa; phylum Chordata; class Mammalia; order Artiodactyla; family Balaenopteridae; genus Balaenoptera; species Balaenoptera physalus. Next base: position 108,129,396 of record NC_138886.1, on the reverse strand, counting down.
GAGTGGGTAGAGTACAGTGAACTCGCCAGGATTTGAACTCACCACTCGGCTCACCCGTGTCCCCCCGTCACGCAGCCCGAATCCCAAGGGCCTCCCTTCCCACAGCCACCTTGAGTGGGCAGATGCTGTGGAGGGACCGCCGTCCCTAGAGGACTGGGCAGCGCAGTGGCAGAAGGCACTTGATTCAGAGACGCCGGAACACATTGCCAACAAGTACATCTTTGTAGTATGTATGTTTTAAACTACACAAGCGTCCAGAGACTTAGGTGTGGAGGAATCTGCAACACGCAAACAAATACCATATTCTTGTGAGTAAGAGTCAACGTCAAGTCTGTCCCTCTTCCTCCAGACCTATGCCTGCCCTCTGTGCAGGGAGAAGAGGGTGGAATTGGGAGACAAGGGACATGGTTTTAAGTCCCAGAGAAGCCGCTCAGTTGCTTACAATGGCTGGCACTTATTGATCGCTTAACGCGTGCCAGGCGCTACTCTGAGCCATTTCACTCACTTAACGTGAGTAATAATCTAAAAGAAAAGAACTCTGACTATTATGATCTCTCTTTTAGAGATGATAAACCTGAAGCCCAGAGAGTTTAGGCAACTTGCCCAAGGCCACACAGCAACTGAGTGGAATTCACATCACTAAAGCATTTTGCCTCAGACAGATGCACTTAATCCTTCTGAGCTTCAATTTTTCCATCTGCAGACTCAGAATAATAATCTCTATTTAGCAGATGTTCCCTGCAGTGGCCCCTTGTTCCCAGTAATGTGACTCTGGCCACAGCAAATTATGGCCTTAACAGACTTGGACCCATATCACCTGCAACCTCCAACCTGCACCCTCCACATGTGGCCATTGTAAATCATCCTTTCTTCTTCTCATCGACTACCGCCTTCTCTGTAAAGACTGACCTCCTCAGCCCCATTCTGCACAGAAGTGTTTGGTCCCTGTCCTATGTTCCCATAGCCCTTTGTGTAAGTCTTTATCCCAGCATGTCACAGTGTGCTGTAGTTGTTTACATGTCTGTCTCCCTTGTTATTTTGTGAACCATACAAGGGCATCTTTGTATAGACAAAGTGTGGGATGCAGCTCCAGGTAGCTGAACCAGTTGAAGAGACAGGGCTCTTTAGCCTGAACAAAAGGTCATTGTGAGGCTGTGATTGCCTTCAAATGTCTGAAGGGGGGCCATGTACAAGAAGGACAGGACTTGTTCTATGCAAGAAAGAAGAGGAACAGCTGTGAGTTTTAACGGTAGTTTTGGGCTCCATGAGACGTAGCCCTTTCCAATATTTGAATGAGTCGCCTCCCCAGGGAGTGAGGGACACCCACCGGTGGGAGCGCCATGGAGACATTGGATGGTTGCTGGCTAGGTTTGCTTAGGGAAACTCGGCCCCTGCTTCCTCCAGCGTTCAAGGGTTCTGTAATCTGTCCCACTCCCAGATGAACTTAGTCCCCCTGGGAACACAAAAAGATCGAGCGTTAGAGGGAAGCGATGTGCTGTCTCTGCATGCACTAGTGTCCCCGGCCAGACTTAGAGATGGGGAGAGCCCAGCCTCTCTGCCTCCAGACAGCTGGTGACAGGCCGTTTGGAGGATGTCTTCTGGCCGTCAAGGTAACTGCTCCTCCAGGGACCATTGGGAACAAACACTGAGGGCATTTATTCACATAACAAAACTTGACCCATGGACATCGCTTCACAGTCTTAAAAATACTTTCACACTTTTAACTCATTTTTTTAGAGTAACCCTGTTGTGTGAGACAAATATTACTGCCATTCTGCAGATCCGTAAACTGCACCTTGGTGAGAGTAAATGACTTACCTCCAAGCACACAGCCTATACAAGCAACAGCAGGGGCTCAAATCCTAGTTCTCTATCATTTACTTGAGTAATCTTTTCACAACATCAGGATGCCTTTCTGAAGATCAGCCTTGACACTCACTTGCCAAAACCAGCACAGACAACTGATGTGTGTGTCAGGTAGGAATGTGTTTGGGTGCAAGGAAGAAAAATCTCTACCCTAGGAACATAAAGGGATTATTTGTTTCAGGCAACAAGATGTCTAGGGGCTGGCAATCGCAGGCAGATTCAGCAGCTCAAGAACCCAAGTTCTTTCCATCTCTCTGCTTCACCATCTTGAGCACACAGGCCTTCAACCTCATGCTTGTCCCCTCTTGGTCACAGAATGGCTGCTACACATCCAACATCACATCTACATTCCAGGTAGAATGAAGGGGAACAGGGAAAGGGACAAAAGGCAACAAGGGTTTTCTCTTAGTAAGCCTTTGCCTTTTTTTTCAGGAAGAGATCCCTTCCCAGGGACTTTCTCCTATCTCTTCTTGGCCAGAACATGGCCTCCCCTTAGTGCACAAGAGGCTGGGAAATCCAGTATTGTAGCTCTCCAGCCTCTAAAGTAGAGGAAAGCAAGGAAGAAGGATAGCTGATCCACAGTGACTACACAACACCTCTTCCCAAATGTGTGAAAGCAAGGCATGAGCCCCAACTCCCAGGTTGACATGCCTCTGTCCACCCAGCCCAGGAACTGTCTTTGTCAACAGCTATGGAGAGAAAGGCTGTTCCTCTGGATGCCAACCTGAAATGTGAGTCAGTCCTCAGGGATGAAAGGCTTTAGGCTCAAGGGGCAACACCCGGACTGCATCCTGGTGAGACTATCAGTCCTGGTGAGGAACAGCTGTTACACTCAACCTCCCCCAGGAAGAAGGCTCTTAACTAGATTTCCCATACAGAACTTTGTGGGGGAGGTTCAAACACAACCAACCCACTATAGGCTAAATTTGTATTCCAACCAACCTCATAATGAATAGTGGGAGAGGATGGTGACTTATATTTGTGACTTCAGTTTCTCGATTCAGTGCTCAAGTCCCTTAATCTTCAGGGTCCCAGGCACAAGAGACCCCAGCCAAGATCGGGGGAAGCCTGTCCTCTTTATGTGGAGGGCACGTGATCTTCCCTGAGAGTACATTAAACAGGAGGAAAGAAACCTGGGTTTTAGTCAGTGGCAGATTCAGTCAAGGACTTGGGGGAACCAGATTTTAGGATTGTAGTTCTCACCCCTAACTCTACTTTTGTGTCACCTGGGAAACTTCCATGTCAACACTAAAGCCGGGGCCCCTCTCCAGACCCCTTAGGTCAAAGGTCCAGCCTTGGTAGCTTTGAAAATCTCCCTTGGTGATTCTAGTATTCAGGCAGGGGTGAGAGCTACTGCTTTGGAGAGGATGGCTCTCCACTCAACTTGACCGTGAAGCTTAACCATATCGGGTCAGCCCAGTCCTTCATTCTGGGACAAGTGAGTGCTGTAGGCAACAAGCGACAGACATAATCATATCAGAACATGAGAGAAATGCAATGCTAGATACTCCCCAGGTTCCTGTAGTCTTCAAATGGTCTTGATGGATATCTGAGTCAGAAGGAGTCAAGGGCCCGGTTCTAAAACGTACCTGGGATTTGTTTTAATTGGATGTGATAAGACACACAGATGGAAATGATGATCATGAAGGAAGACGTTTATACTCAGAGATCCCTAAAGACTGGAATCGCAGCACACTACACAGGGCCACACGGGGAAGCACCAGGGTCTGTCAGAAGGCAGAAGGAGTGAGGAGAAAGCATGGGCGAGAATCCTTACTGTGATTTTTGTGGGAAAAAATAAAACATTGGCAAAGGAGGATAAGCAGGGTAGACAGGCTTGAGGTTGGCTAGTTTGAATAGTTCTGGTGGTCCCTGGAGCACAGGAGCTGCCCCTGGTTGTCTGGAACCTGACTCCTGGGTGAGTAGGCCAGGAGGATAGTGGCTCAGCCCAATAAAGGAGATGGCGTAGGCTCTGGATTGGTAGGTTTGCACTTGAAGAGCATGCTCTCAGGTACGTGTTTGCTACCTCTGGGAAGTGGTAGCCTCTCCAGGGACAGCAAGACCCCAGATGTCAAAGCATCAGAAAACAAAAGGTGTGATTAATGTAGACCACATCTCCTCAGCACTTCTAGGACTCAGAACTGTCTACTGAAGTCCCATCATATTCTGTCCAAAGAATACTTTTCACTCCTCCTCTCTGGGAAAGGCAGGCGCACACAGACTGCTCAAATAGCAAGGTGGAGGGAGGGGGCCTCGGAGACCCCAGAGCACCCCTGCACGTCAGGAAGGCCCCTCTGCCCAGGCGTCTCTGCATTACAGAGGGTGTGGCATGCTGGCCTCCCTCTGAGCATGACCACTCTCGCGCCATGCTGACCCAACCCGCACATGAATCAGCCTAACAGCCCTCACTGGACATCACTGTGCCCACGCAGATCCACCCCTCACCCCACCACCTGAGGAATTCTCTCTCTATAACCCGTCTCTAACCATGTCATCCCTACACCCCCGTTCATGAACCTCCCTGACATATACAACATTGCCCATCTTCGCCATCAACCTCGCTGGCCTCCTCCGCTGCCCCTCCGGTTCTCTGTCCCTTGGCCTTGGGAACTCTGAGGTCCAGACACAGAACAACTTGCTGCTCCCTTTTGTGTCTCCATGGCTTTGTACACGCTGTTTCCTTTACCTGGCACGGCCTTCCCTCCCGGGCAAACTTCCATTCATCAGGGCCCAGCTCAGAGGCAGCATCCTCTGTGAGGCTTTATTCAGTCACCCCCGGCAGAGTTCATCACCTCCTCAGGTTTGCTTCTGCAGCGCCAGCAGTGCTCCTGGTTAGAGCCCAAAAGGTGCTTGGGTTCTTTGCATATATGATAAGGGCTCAGTCAATGCTTGTGGAATGAATGAATGAATGAACACGTGAACAATTGAACCACCTGGGCCAGTTGCAATAATTGTTTTATTTACTCATTCAAAAATATTTATAGAGTGTGTTCTCTGTGCCAGACACTGTAACCTATGGGCGTATAGTGGTGAGCCAAAACAGACACAATTCCCGCTTTCAAGGGGGTCTTAGTCTTGTGGAGGACACACACGTTAATCAAAACTTATGCCAACACAAGTATAATTGACTCTAAACTGAGATGCATATCTGAGGGAAGGAAATGTGAGCATGTTTAAGAAAGGATGTTAACCCAGAACAGGGGTGAGGGAACACTTCTCTGGAGAAGTCACCCTGAACTGAGTTCTGAAGTATGAATAAGAGTTCACCAGATTCAAGGGGGTTGGATGGGAGTGGGGAAACGTATGCAAAGGCCGTGGGGTAGGAGGGAGCAGGGCAAACCTTAGAAACAGAAAGGCCCCTGAGAGTGGAGTAGAGGGCAAGGGCCATGTGTACAAGATGACAAGGTGAGGTGGGAATGGGCCAGATTATTCAAGGCCTTGTAAGACACATTAAGGACCCATGGAAAGCCAGGGAAGGATTTTAAGCAGCAGGATAACACAATCTCACTTGTGTTTTGAAAAAGTGTTCTGGATCAGGGTGGAAAATTGATCAGGGAGTAAAAACAGATACGAAGAAGCTCATTAGGAGGCTGTTACAGGAGACAAGACAAACAGTGGGGAGAAGGAGAGGTTAAGTGTGGATGCAGTTAGGGTTTGCAGGCTTTGAGGCAGACCTTGAAGAACTTGTCATACGATGGCTTCAGTTTCCTCTGCAAAGTCATGGCTGAAAAATTTACCTGCCAAAAGAGAGGGTTAGGGGGAGTGGAGGGAGGTTGGAGGTTTAAGGATACTGGAAAAGGTTTGAAATCTTGGAAAGCCATTACCAAGGGTGGAAGATCAGGTTGATGCCAGAAATGCAGAGCAGTATTGAGGGCCCATAATGAAGCTGGCGGCCAAAGATGTATGGAGCTAATCTTCCCTGGGATATGACTTTCTCCTGGTGGGCTCACTGCTCACGTCATACACAGAAGTAGAGGAAAGTTGGGTTTACTCAGCTTTGGGGTCTTTTGAAGGAAATATGTTGAAATGATAGAGGGACAAGGGAGTTTACATTTTGACGATTTGGGACACAAGTAACGACAGGAGAGAGCTGATGGGCTGGGAGAAGGGACATTTACCAATGGTCTGCAGGTCCCCTTGTGGTCCAAGATTAGTCGTGGTAGACAGAGTTGAAGAAGCAAGCTGAACAGAAAGGAGGTTGTGGCCAGAAATAGTGACATGGGGAGGTGGAGCAGTTTGGGGGGATGACAAGTTTCAAGGTGTGACTGTGGGATTCGATAGCTGAGACAAAGAAAGAGAAGCTTGCCTGAGATGCAAAGGTGCAGGTACGCGGGAGGCCACGGTGCTGGACGGGTGATCCACGTGTTTGCCGGAGTCACCAGGGTGACAGCAGGACCTAGGGAAGAAAAGATGACTGTGAGCAGGTGCCAGTGCCTTCGATGAATAAGCAGGAGCAATCACGAGGTCATAGGTGACAGCAACCAGGACAGAAGGAGGGTGTATGGTTGAATGGCTTGAGCCACAAAGAGGATGTGGCAACAGGGAGCTAGGACACCTCTTGGGGTTTAAGGGCCATGAGAGAACACACATCAGCACTCGAGAGAGCTAAGGGGAAGGGGTTTTCAGGGGAGAGCCAGGCAAAGACAAGGGAGTAGACAGAGCAATTTATGGAGAGACAGAGGATGGAAGGGATGTGGCTTGTTATTTAGTGGCTTTTGCAGAGGGCAGAGTAGAAGGGTTTGGAGGTGGAGGAGGAATAGAGAACTGGCTCAGAGGAAAAGAGAAAAGAGCATTTTGGCATGATGGTGTGGTGGAGGAGATGGCTGGGGGGAGGGGTGGTCTTTGACTGAGAAGATCTGGATGGGAGGCAGGGAGATTGGGGCTCAACGATTTCTCTGAAGGAGGCCAGTGGATCAGTGAACCAAGGGTCTGAGGGAGTTAGTGTCTGTCAGTGGTGCTCTCTGCTCACCCGGGTTGGTGGCTGTTCCTGAGGTTGACATTTCCCTATTGGAATAATCAGTGTCATGGTGAGATACAGTAATAAGACAGCCCCATGTACAGATGATGGATGAGGGCAGAAGGCAGCGGTTCAAGGATGAGGCAACTCCAGCTCTGACCACCTTCTCTCCTTCCTTTCCACTCTCCCCATTGCTCACATTTTCCCTAACTCCCAGTTGGGATACAACTATTAAAATTCCTTCTAGAATAATAAGAAGATAAATTTTAAAGGGGCAAAAGATTTATACAGACATTTCACCAAAGAAGATAGGCAAATAGTCAATAAAGACATGAAAAGATGCTCAACATCACTAGTCATTAGGGAAATGTAAATTAAAAACTCAATGAACTTTTAATTTCCATTTCACGCTTTGCACCTGCTAGAATGGCTACAATCAGACAGACAGATGATAACAAGTGTTGGTGAGGAGGTGGAGAAATTGGGACCTTCATACACTGCTGGTGGGATTGCAAAATGGCGCAACCATTTTGGAAAACAGTTTGGCAGTTTTTAAAAATATTAAACATAAATTTACCATATGTCCTAACGATTCCACTCTAGGTATTTTCCCAAGAGAATTGAAAACAAATATCCACACAAAGACCTGTAGCAAATGTTCATATCAGCATGATTCATAGTCGCCAAAAAGTAGAAACAACCCAAATGTCCATCAAGTGGATAAACAAAAGCCATACCAATATCCATTCAATGGCATACTATTTGGCAATTAAAAGGGGTGAAGTGCTGATGTATGCTACATGGTTGAACCTCAAAAACGTTACGCTGAGTGAAAGAAGCCAGGCACAAAAGACCACATATTCTATGATTCCACTTATGTGAAATGTTCAGGTAAGGCAAAAAGGAGATTATAGAGACAGGAAGTAGATTAATGGTTGGCCGAAGCTGGGGGAGGGAACAGGAAGTGATTGCAAATGGCACAAGGATTGTTTTGGGGGTGATGAAGATGTTCTAAATTTAGATTATGGTGATGGCTGCACAACTCTGTTAATTTGCTAAAAATTGTTGAAATGTATGCTTTAAAGGGGTGAAGTTTGTGGTATGGAAATTATACTTCAATATGGCTGTTTAAAAAACTTCACATGGACAAGCCCAGATCTAATTCTCCTTCTATGTTGCCATCATCATGTCAAGGTACTGTGATCTGTTGACGTGGCTTCCCATACCTCGCTCACGCCCTGCGCTACAGAGCCCAGGGCCCTGGTCCAGCATTTGCCCTGCACCTAACTGACCCCCGAAAATGCAGTGAGGATTCCACAAGCTCTCCCTACCAAAAAGGACAAAACCATCCTTCTTTACCTCTCAGCCAGCTAGAGAGAGACTAGAGACTAACTAAGATAATACTACGTGATTACTACACATTTCACTTGATTTTATAATTTCAGTTTATTTTTAGCAGGTAATGTATTCACATGGCTCAAAAATCGAAATGAAAGAACAGGCATGTAGGAGAGATTTCCATCCCACCTCTGTCCCATCCACCCATAGCACCACCACCACCCACATCTTTTTTTTTTTTTAAGTATCTGTCCAGAGTTTGTTTATGCAAATACAAACCAATGTGAAGACATAGCTTATTTTTTCTTTCATATGTAAAAGTAAGGTGCTAGATACACTGTTCTGCACCTTGCATTTTTCACTCATTTACTTTGGAGAGCTTTTCAGATCAATCTGAGAGATCTTCATTGTTTTTCACAGCTGTAAAGTATTCCATTGTGAGTACGAATCAATGTTTATTAACCAATCCCCAACTGATGGACACGAGTTATTTCCAACTTTTGCTATCATAAACATGGCTGAAAGGAATACCTTATACACAAGTCATTTCATAAATATACAGGTATCTTTAGGGGAAGAAATTACAGAAATGAGGTTGCTGAGTCAAAGGATAAATCGGCCCCATTTTTGCATTCCCACAGCAATGAAGCTTCCCCACTGCCTCGCCAGCAGAGCGTACTGTCAAGGTCTGGGATTTGCAGAATGCTTGACGAGGGCATTGATTCTGTCCTGCTTTCTTCAAGCAGGATTACTTTCTTCTTTTTAATTTAAAATTTTATTTTTTTTGCGGTAGGAACATGAGATCTACCCTCTGAAAGGATTTTAAAGTGTACAATACAATATCATTAACTACAGGCACACGGTTGTACAGCAGATCTCTAGGACTTATTCATCTTGTGTGATTCATGCTTTGTCCCTATTGAACAGAAACTCCCCATTTCCCCCTTCCCTCTGCCCCTGGCAACCACCGTTCTGCTCTCTGCTTCTATGAGTTTGACTATTTTAGATGCCTTATATAAATTGAATCAGACAGTATTTGTCCTTCTGTGACTGGCTTATTTCACTTAGCATAATGTCCTCATGGTTCATTCATGTTGTTACAAACGACAGGATTTCCCTCTTTTTCATGGCTGAATAATATTCCATTGTGTATATAAACTACACGGTCTTTATCCCTTCATACCTTGATGGACATTTAGGTTTGTTTCCACATCCTGGCTATTGTGAATAATGCTGCACTGAACATGGGAGTGTGGATATCTCTTGGAGAACTTCCATGAAGTTCCCAAAATATCTATTAAGGATTTTGATTGGAATTGTGTTAAATCAACTAATTAATTAAAGGATTACTGACATATTTGCAAATGGTTGCTTTGTTGTTTAAAAGCATAATATGTCTTTCTCCATCTCTTCAAGCTTTCTTTTTATGTACATCAGTAATGCTTTGGTTTCTTGGTGTAAGTCTTGGATTTTTCATCAAGTTTATTCCTAGATATTTTATATTTTTATTACAATGGTAAATGGGATTTTAAAAGTATATTTTCTGACTACTATTTGTCCGTAGGAAAGTACTGATTTTGTGTGCATTTCATAACAACTCATTTTACTGAATATTAGTCTAGTTGTTTCCAGCTGATTCTTTTGGTTTCTCATGTAGGCAATCATGTCATTTGGAAAACAATTAATTAAAAAACAGAAAGAGCATAGATGGTTTTTTTCTTCTTTTACAGTATTTACACTTTGTTTTTATTTTCTTGCTGCTTTGGCTAAAACCAATTCTTGGTTGTATCAGACGGTTTTTCTCTCTGGGAGTCTATTGGGATCACACACACGCGTGCACGCATGCACAAACACACACACACACACACACACTAATATTTTCATCTCTTTATCCTTCTCTTCTGAGTTCTTGGAGATTTCCTTGGGCTTTATCTTCAAATTCTCTAAGTTAATTTCCTATAGCGTTTAATATGTGGTTTTGGATTTTAACATTCAACAAACAGTAGTTTTATCCCTGAACTACTCATCTCTGGAAAGTTGCCAGTTCTCCCCCAATTGTCACAGCCAGTACGGCTTTGGGGTCCTCTTCCTTGATGGCTCTGTTATACTGAGCCCATCCCCACTCCTTCCTTGAACCCTTTTTTGTCTTGGTGTCCGTGACACTCTGCTCCCTGGTTCTCCTCCTAACTCTCTTCCCCTCAGTCTCTCCTCTCCCCACCCCTCTTAGTTCCTGAGTTCCACCCTAGCTGTTCTGTTCTCACTCCATAAGTTCTCCCCAACAATCTTATCCATCCCCCTGCCCACTACCCACATGCCAAGTCTTGAGAGAGCTCCAGGCTTCATAGCTCCATTTAGGGTACATCTCTGCCTACATGTTTCAACACCAAACTCACTGTCTCCCAGCCTTTCTACTCATAATAGTCATGGTACCATCATCCACCTAGTTGCCCAAGATAGAATCTCATAGTCCTCCTGGACCCCTCTCCCTCTCTCACCTGCCCTATCCAGTCACCTCATGCTGTTGATTCTGTGGTACAAATCTCTCTATCTTTATTATTACTTGAATTTTCAAGCCCTCATGATCTCTCTTCAGAGTATCCCAATTTTCTTCTTTTTTTCTTTTTACTCTGCTTTTAGTCTTTTACTCATCCTCACCATGTGCCTTCCCAAAGCGTGCATTTCATCATGTCAGTTGTCTGTTCAAACAATTTCAGTGGGTCCTGTTGCAAAACAAATTCTCAACAACTTAGGACATGTGAGGTTTTCTATTATCTGGTCCCAGTAACGTTTCAGCTCCATCACCCACCATTCCTTTCTAGACACCCTCTGTCCCAGCACACCAAGTTTCTTGCCCTTCCCCAACCCCTCATGCCTTTGCCCAGACCCTTCCCTTTGCCTAGAGAGTCCTTTCCCTGACCCCTTACCTGCTCATCCTTCAAGATCAATCTCAGAAGACAACTCAGTGAAGCCTTCCTGGACTCCTGAGGTGGAGAGATTTAGGCTCCCTCCTCCATGCTCCCTTAGTGCCTGATAAATGCTCCTCTACTCATGCCCTACACATACTGTACTCCAGTTAGGTCTATGTCTGTCTCTCCCTCCAGAGCAAGAGGAATCCCAGGACCCTCCTTATTTATCTACTCACTTCTTACACTCTCACTCCCTTCTCTTCCATCATACTCGCCAGTCTGTCCATATTCAAGCTAAATCCAACGACGACTTATTCCCCGTCTGCACTTGAACCGTCAAAAAGCGCATAACTGTGGAATGTAATATTACCCAGTAACCTTACTACATACCTCTGGTATACTCAATTTCTCACCTCCCCAAATGACTATTCCACACCTTGTCTGTCCCCAAACTTCCTATAATCCCTCTTCCCCTCATGACCTTGCCTCTAACTCATTGAGAAAATAGAAGTAATCGGAATCCAATTTCCTCATTCCTCACCACCACATCTTCCAGCGCCCTTGCATCTGAACCTGTATCTCCGCCTCTGCCAAAGGCCAGGCCCTCCACTTTTGCTCTGGATCCTGTCGCCTCCCACCTTCCCAGAGTCTTGGCTCTTACAACGAACCCCTTTCTTCTCTCTGACATCTATACCTCCCTCCATACTGGATCACTTCCATCGGCTTGCACACATTCTTGACTGCCATCCATCTCTTTAAAAATTTAAAAAGAAATAAATCTCTTGACTCTTCCTTCCCATCTAGTAACAGCCACTCTGCGTCTCAGCTGTGCTTCACACTATAATTCCTCTTTTATCATCTTTAATAACTATTTTCAGTTCCTGGCATCCCATCTCCTCGCCACCTATTCCCATCAAACATCAGTCCTTACTACTCCACTGACACTGGTCTTGCCAAGAAAACAAGGGATCTCCATGTTGTCAGACCACATTGTCACATCTGTGTCCCCATCTTGCTCTACCTTTCAGCAGCATTCGACACAGCTGACCACTTCCTCCGCCTGGACATACTTTCTGTCTCGGCTTTCATGATACCTACGCTTCAGGTGGCTCCCCTGCCTCCCTGGCTACAGTCTCCTTTGCTAGATCCACCTCTCCTCTCTTCTTCTCCTCCTTAGTTCTAGAGTTCACTCACGAGACCTCTTTTCTTCCCCATGTCTAATCTCTCCATGAATCATCTCATTATTCTATGGATTTAGGGGCCATCTTTGGTCCTTGGGAGTCAATGACTCCAAATATTATATATCCAGTCCTGACCTCTCCTCCAAACTCTTGACTCTGATACTTGCTTGTCTTTAAGAGGCATTTCAAATGTAACATGTCCAAAACAGAACTCTCAATATCCCCCTTCAAACATTCTCCTTTCCAAGTCTTCTCCATGACATTAAGTGGCACCATTCACCCAGTTGTTCTAGCCAAAACCCCAAGAGTCATCCTCAATTTCTCTTTCCCTACCCCCTCCTCCCTGCCCTACAGTCCAGTCCATCAGCAAATCCCACTGATGCTCTCTAAAAATGCTTCCCCGATCCCTCTACTGGCTTCTATCTCCATTGCTACCATTCTAGTCCAAAATGCCATCATCCTGCCTTTTATCACTGCAATAGCCTCCTCTCTTGCTTCCTGCCGACCATTCACTCTCCACCCAGCCACAATGACAACTTTTTAACAATGTAAATCAGAGCATATCACTCTCCTGGCTTAAAAAGAAGAATAAACAAACAAAGAAAACCCTCCAGTAGTTCTGCATTGCACTTAGAAAAAAACCCCTCCTCACCCAGGTCTGCAAAGCCTTCTGTGGCCGGGTCCCTGCCCACCTCTCCAACCCTGCCCTGTCCCCTCCCCTTGCTTGCCTCTAACCACATGGCATTCTTTCTGCTCCTCAAACCCTCACTCGTTCCCACCTGAAGGCCTTTGTAGCAGTTGTTTCCCCTTCTTGGGACACTTATTTCCTCCAACCCCATCCTATTTTATTTTAATCATAGAACTAATCCCAAGTTGGCACTTCCTTGGGTTTTGTTGTTGTTTGGGTTTTTTTGAATTTTATTTTATTTATTTTTTTATACAGCAGGTTCTCATTAGTCATCCATTTTCTACACATCAGTGTATACATGTCAATCCCAATCTCCCAATTCATCACACCACCATACCCACCCCACCACTGCTTTCCCCCAGTGGTGTCCATATGTTTGTTCTCTACATCTGTGTCTCAATTTCTGCCCTGCAAACCAGTTCATCTGTACCATTTTTCTAGGTTCCACATATATGCATTTATATACGATTATTGTTTTTCTCTTTCTGACTTACTTCACTCTGTATGACAGTCTCTAGATCCATCCACATCTCAACAAATGACCCAATTTCGTTCCTTTTTATGGCTGAGTAATATTCCATTGTATATATGTGCCACATCTTCTTTATCCATTCAGCTGTCGTTGGGCATTTAGGTTGCTTCCATGACCTGGTTATTGTAAATAGTGCTGCAATGAACATTGGGGTGCATATGTCTTTTTGAATTATGGTTTTCTCTGGGTATATGTCCAGGAGTGGGATTGCTGGGTCATATGGTAGTTCTATTTTTAGTTTTTTAAGGAACCTTCATACTGTTCTCCATAGTGGCTGTATCAATTTACATTCCCACCAACAGTGCAAGAGGGTACCCTTTTCTCCACACCCTCTCCAGCATTTGTAGTTTGTAGATTTGCTGATGATGCCCTTTCTAACTGGTGTGAGGTGATACCTCATTGTAGTTTTGATTTGCATTTCTCTAATAATTAGTGATGTTGAGCAGCTTTTCAGGTGCTTCTTGGCCATCTGCATGTCTTCTTTGCAGAAATGTCTATTTAGGTCTTCTGCCCATTTTTGGATTGGGTTGTTTTTTTTTTAATATTGAGCTGCATGAGCTGTTTATATATTTTGGAGATTAATCCTTTGTCTGTTGATTCATTTGCAAATATTTTCTCCCATTCTGAGGGTTGTCTTTTTGTCTTGTTTATGGTTTCCTATGCTGTGCAAAAGCTTTGAAGTTTCATTAGGTCCCATTTATTTATTTTTGTTTTATTTCCATTCCTCTAGGAGGTGGCTCAAAAAAGATCTTGCTGTGATTTATGTCAAAGATTGTTCTTCCTATGTTTTCCTCTAAAAGTTTTATAGTGTCTGGTCTTACATTTAGGTCTCTAATCCATTTTGAGTTTATTTTTGTGTATGGTGTTAGGGAGTGTTCTAATTTCATTCTTTTACATGTAGCTGTCCAGTTTTCCCAGCACCACTTATTGAAGAGACTGTCTTTTCTCCACTGTATATCCTTGCCTCCTTTGTCATAGATTAGTTGACAATAGGTGCGTGGGTTTATCTCTGGGCTTTCTATCTTGTTCCATTGATCTATGTTTCTGTTTTTGTGCCAGTACCATATTGTCTTGATTACTGTAGCTTTGTAGTATAGTCTGAAGTCAGGGAGTCTGATTCCTCCAGCTCTGTTTTTTTCCCTCAAGACTGCTTTGGCTATTTGGGGTCTTTTGTGTCTCCATACACATTTTAAGATTTTTTTTGTTCTAGTTCTGTAAAAAATGCCATTGGTAATTTGATAGGAATTGCATTGAATCTGTAGATTGCTTTGGGTAGTATAGTCATTTTCACAATATTGATTTTTCCAATCCAAGAACATGGTATATCTCTCCATCTGTTGGTATCATCTTTAATTTCTTTCTTCAGTGTCTTACAGTTGCACACTTGAGAAGAAAGTGTAATCTGCTGTTTTTGGATGGAATGTCCTATAAATATCAATGAAATCTCTCTGGTCTATTGTGTCATTTAAAGCTTCTGTTTCCTTATTTATTTTCATTTTGGATGATCTGTCCATTGGTGTGAGGTGTTACAGTCCCCCACTATTATTGTGTTACTGTCGATTTCCTCTTTTAGAGCTGTTAGCAGTTGCCTTATGTATAGAGGTGCTCCTATGTTGGGTGCATAACTTTTATAATTGTTATATCTTCTTCTTGGATTGATCCCTTGATCATTATGTGGTGTCCTTCCTTGTCTCTTGTAACATTCTTTATTTTAAAGTCTACTTTATCTCATATGAGTATTGCTACTCCAGCTTTCTTTTGATTTCCATTTGCATGGAATATCTTTTTCCATCCCCTCACTTTCAGTCTGTATGTGTCCCTAAGTCTGAAGTGGGTCTCTTGTAGAGAGCATATAGATGGGTCTTGTTTTTGTATCCATTCAGCAAGCCTGTGTCTTTTGGTTGGAGCATTTAATCCATTTACGTTGAAGGAAATTACCGATATGTATGTTCCTTTGACCATTTTCTTAATTGTTTTGGGTTTGTTTTTGTAGGTCCTTTTCTTCTCTTGTGTTTCCCAGTTAGAGAAGTTCCTTTAGCATTTGCTGTAGAGCTGGTTTGGTGGTGCTGAATTCTCTTAGCTTTTGCTTGTCTGTAAAGCTTTTGATTTCTCCATCAAATGTGAATGAGATCCTTGCTGGGTGGAGTAATCTTGGTTGTAGGTTCTTCCCTTTCATCACTTTAAGTATATCATGCCACTGCCTTCTGGCTTGTACAGTTTCTGCTGAGAAATCAGCTGTTAACCTTATGGGAGTTCCCTTGTATGTTATTTGTCATTTTTCCCTTGCTGCTTTGAATAATTTTTCTTTGTCTTTAATTTTTGCCAATTTGATTACTATGTGTCTCAGTGTGTTTCTCCTTGGGTTTATCCTGTATGGGACACTCTGCACTTCCTGGACTTGGGTGGCTATTTCCTTTCCCATGTTAGGGAAGTTTTCGACAATAATCTCTTCAAGTATTTTCTCTGGTCCTTTCTCTCTCTCTTCTCCTTCTGGGACCCCTTTAATGTGAATGTTGTTGCGTTTAATGTTGTCCCAGAGGTCTCTTAGGCTGTCTTCATTTCTTTTCATTCTTTTTTCTTTATTCTGTTCTGCAGCAGTGAATTCCACCATTCTGTCTTCCAGGTCACTTATCCGTTCCTCTGCCTCACTTATTCTGCTATTGATTCCTTCTAGTGTAGTTTTCATTTCAGTTATTGTATTGTTCATCTCTGTTTGTTTGTTCTTTAATTCTTCTAGGTCTTTGTTAATCATTTCTTGCATCTTCTCAATCTTTGCTTCCATTCTTTTTCTGAGGTCCTGGATCATCTTCACTATTATTATTCTGAATTCTTTTTCTAGAAGGTTGCCTATCTCCACTTCATTTAGTTGTTTTTCTGGGGTTTTATCTTGTTCCTTCATCTGGTACATAGCCCTCTGCCTTTTCATCTTGTCTATCTTTCTGTGAATGTGGGTTTTGTTCCACAGGCTGCAGGATTGTAGTTTTTCTTGCTTCTGCTCTTTTTTTTTCTTTCTTTTTAATCTGTGCCTCTTACCTAGAGTAAAATCTTCCTGAAAGTATGGGTCACACTCGCTTGTTCTCTCTTGGGTTCCCAGCACCTAGAACAGCTTCTGGCACATAATAGGTGTTCAGTAAATGCTTATTGAAGAGATGAATGAATCTGAGAATTCCTTGCAATTGGTACAGTTCCTGACACGGAGTAAGCTCCCCTGTATTTGCTGAGTGAATGGGCAAGTCGCTCCAACTCAACTTCCTGAGAGCAGAAGCCCTGTGTTAGGTTTCTTTGTTTCCTCCACAGCTCCTGGCATGATGTTACAGACTTCTAGGTGCCGAGTAAATATGCTTGTTTGATTTATTCTTCTTTATAAAGGGAAAGCCAAGCTATTAAGCTGCCTACTTAATAGACTTCATTTCTCTGAGAATAAACATGTGACACAAGAGGAATGTCATGAGAACAGGGATGAATCAAGTAGGAAGCTTTAGGTGTTGGTCAGCCACTCTCGGCTGGAATTGAGGTAAAAGGAGAGTCTGCACCTTGTAGATTTCCTTTCCAAATTCTAGTCACGATGCTACACTTCGTTTCTGGTGAATGTGTTACAGGGTGCAACCTACATCCTGTTGATGGTGGATCCAGATGCCCCGAGCAGGTCTTCTCCCAAAGCTCGATTCTGGAGACATTGGCTGGTGACAGATATCAAGGTAAGCAGGCCAGAAGGCACTTTCTGATTCACTGGAGATTGGGGTGGAGGATTATCATTCTGCGCAGTTCTCAGCTCTCATTCAGGAGGGTTGGGGACTCTGATGAGCAAGGACTTCCGTGTCAGGTCGCCCCCAGCACCCAGTTGTCACAGCGTCGCCCATGCTTTCTAATAATTTCAGAAAATGACCCAGGATCAGTGATACACAGGATCAGGATAGCCTTATCTCAGGATAAGCGGGGAGAAAGCCCGCATTTGTAGTGTTTGCTGATTTCTGTAGTGTAAAGAAAGACTACCACCATGGCCAATTACAAGTTAACGATTTAATGACTGAATCACAAATTTTCTGAAAATGTAACAATTGGCTCCAGCACAGCACTGCCAGGGGCCTGGATTTTGGGGGCACCAGGTGATTCTGCGTAGTCCAGGTGGCAGGGGACTCTTGCAGCATCTCCTGCTGATGGGCCGAGGGGCATGGAGGAGGCGTGGCAATCTCTTTTTCTTTGTACAGAAACAAGGTGGCCTCCCCTCATTTTTGTCCTTTTGTCGTCAACCATAATGACAAAGGAGCCCGGCTCAGCCTTTCCAGAGCAGGTCTGAGGGACGCAAATCTGGTGGCTTGTTAATGCGCATTAGGTGAAAAAACAAAAACCAAAAAGGCTCCATTGCCAGGCAAGTTTCAGAGACTCTGGGTTAAAATGTATTAATCCCATTCCTCACCGAAGGGCCTTTTAGAACTTTTAATATGTTAGTATGCATTATATAACATGCATTTCTTTTCCAATCTCACTTGACTGTTGAATCTTTTGTTCACAAGCATGTGGCAGTGCACTTTGGGAAAATCCACACTAGCATCAGGCATCCACGCATCTTGTGCCTAGAAAGCCTGCCGATGACCTTTGCATCACATGTGCAAAGGCACCAACCCTGTAAGACAGTGGGAACCCAGACCTAGAAAGACTAAGTTTGGATCCAGGCTGGGCTGGTTCCCACCTCAATGATCTCCATCATGTCATGGAGTCCCTCTCGGCGTTTCGTCTTTATCTGTAAGGTGGGAACCGTGTTACCTCTGCTATGTGGTTGTCGTGACCATCCAATTAGAGTGTCCTAAGAGCACTCTGTAAAACACAGCACATACCACCACTATAAGGACTTTGTGTTTTTCCTTCTAGAGCTACGGGGCAGAAGAAGGGGTACCGGTCTGTACTAGCTATTGACTCTCCTGGCAAGGCTGGGCTCTCACAACCACTGGAGTGGGGGCGTGATGGTGTGTGGGGGGTTACCCTGGCAACCAACCCCCTCCCAGTGACCACAGGCCCTTCACAGGATGCTCAGGGGAACAGCTCGTTTTCAGGGACAGCTCTGGCTACGGCCTAAGAGGGGGCTCCCTCCAGGGAGACTTGCAGCAGCAGCTTCTGGGACAGAGGCCAAGCCGGGCTGTTGAGGGAAAGTAGGGTCATTGCTCCATCACCCTTCCCTGGCCAAGCGCCCCTCTCGGCCTCATGGAGAGCCTTGGAAACACCATAAACATGCGAAAGGGAAGA
The DNA here is from genome assembly GCF_965194825.1 of Balaenoptera physalus. Lineage (NCBI taxonomy): Eukaryota > Metazoa > Chordata > Mammalia > Artiodactyla > Balaenopteridae > Balaenoptera > Balaenoptera physalus. The sequence continues at coordinate 108,110,687 of NC_138886.1, read as the reverse complement.
GCTGGGGGAGAGACCTGACTTCAGTGGAGGGAGGGGAGCTGAGAGCACAAAAGGGAAAGATACCGGATCCTGCCCCAAATTACAGCACAGGCACAAGTTGGCCACAAGGGGGTGAAACTCTCAAGAAAAGAATACTGCTCTGGTCATCATATTTACAGTCTGCCCCCATGCACAGGGCTGCCTGTAAGAAGGTTCTACTGGGCAATTCTGAGTCCCAATTTCAGAAGCTAGAATGAAATGGAATGTGGATGGAATCACTTCAGAGTAGAAGGGGCCTTGGACCCATGAGGCTTCCTCTCTTCCAAGCCTGAAGTCTCCCCTGCCCGCTCCCCTCCCCCAATACAGGACAGGACAGTTCTCTCGCACAAGCCTTGTGGTGCCAACATGGGTTTAGGCCCAGCAGCCCAGCTTAGAAGCAGAGCAGGTGGCAGGTGGCAGCTGGCCGGCGAGACCACTAAGCCACAGAGCTTACCAGGGCCACCTGCCCGGGTGCGGCCCTCAGCTTTCCCGCTCAGGCCGGAGGAAGCTTGGGTTTCCGCCGCGTTTTCACCCACTTGCCCTGATGCAAGGGTCCAGCAGGAAGCAGCAGCTCTCCCCAACTATGTCCACTCGGCCTGCCCACCGGCCCCCGCATTCGGCCAGCTGCACAGCCAGTAGAAAAACCAGGCCAGTGTAGGTCTCAGGGTGTGGACCACGGCCAAAGGAAGAGAGGGCTCTAACCAAACCCAGAAGCACTTCCTGTGTGTTGGTGATAGCTGTCAGTCTCCAACATTAGAGCACTTCCGAATCTGCTGGCGAGCTTGTTAAAATGCAGATTCCTGGGCACCACTTGGGTCAGTCTGGAGAGAACAGGGCATCTGCATTCAACAGGCATCCAGGAGGGGTTTAGCAACTGGAAGGAAGATGGCAGATTCAGAATGCCTGGGTTGTTGTTAATATCACCTATCTGTGAAGCAATTTGCACAATTTCCTTTTAATCCTTGCAATCACTTTGTGAACCAGGCATTATCCCCATTTTACAGATGGGGAAACAAAGCCTGGTGAGATCGAATGACGCAGTCTCTCAGCTAGGGGGTTGTAGAGGTGGGTCTTCAATCCAGGTGACCAAACTCCAAACCACCATCCCATGTGGTCAGGCTTCACACCACATCTCTCTCATCAGCTCCACTGTGGCGAGGGGCATGTCATGGTGCCCTTTCTGTAAAATGGTAAGCATAATCAGAAACAGAGCCCCTGTCACCCCAGGCCTCTGTTCCTGGTTACCTTTTACGGGTTGATGCTTCCAGGGAACCTCCCCAGGGAATGCTGTCTTGGTAAATAAAATACACTTGATAAATATCTTGGACCACCCCCCCATAAAAGCAAACCCTACATATTATCATAACCCTCAGCAGCAAGCGGCCTCAGCAATAAGGCATGCCATGAAGTCACTGCAGATATAGAATGACAGTGGCCCTGCGATTCACAATGTCCACAGAGGCAAACTTGGTGGAACCTAGGCTGGCCGTGTTATTAGGGACTCAGACCTAATTGGGTGGTGGGCTGCCCCTTGGCCATGGGAGCCCCTCAGTAGGGACAATTTTTGGACTGTCTGTCCAGGTTGAAACAGAATATAAACCAGGTCTTAGGAATATGTGAAACATTTGCAACCCCCAGTGAGAGACTGGTGGGGTCTAGGACAGAGTAGGGTAAAGCTCTAGTCCTTAAATAAAAACTAGGAACTAGAGAGAAGTCCATCAGGAGGCACCAGGCATTCATGGCACCCTTGTTCATGTCATTCAACAAGTGTGGATTGACCATTATTTGTTATGGCATAGTGTTTCAGGGTGAGGAATCTGGACCCAGACTTGTGGTTCGAATCTGAATCCACCAGTATTAGCTTTGTGATTTGGGTTGGGTGGGGGTGGGCAGAGGGGAGTTGCTCAACCTGTGTCTCAGTTTGCTCGCTTGTAAAGTGGGAATCCCAATAGTCCCTGCCTCACACTGTTGTTATTGATGCTTAAACGAGTTTTCTTAAGTAAAGTGTTTAGAACAGGACCCAGAACACATAGGAAGTTCTATATAACTGTTTGCTGTGATGTTATCATGATTGCTCAAAGTCAGAAACTGCACTAGCACTGGGGTTACAAATACAAACAAAATAGGGGGACTCCCTGCCCTCTGAGGGCTTCTACTCTAGGAGGGCAGAGGAAGGAGGCTGCAGCGTGTGGGTAGGGTTATGAGGGCACCAGGAGGTGGCTGGGCCAGGAACTTCCTATACCCGTGGGTTCTTATTCACTCAGGGAGGAGACTAGACTTTAGTCCCCAAACCTGGCCAGACCAGGGCAGGGAGGGACTGATAAATAAAGCGTGCTGTCTTTCTGGGTCCCCTCTTCGAAAATCTCTCATTGAGCGAAAAAGATTTCGAACAGAACATTGACACATAACATCTTTTCTTCCCCCCAGTGCCACATCCCCAGCTTTTCCTTTAAGATGCTTTCAGTTCTAATTCAATCTAATTACTAATCTTCGTGCTAAAGCCTAATTAAGATATCAATTAATTTGCAGCATTCATTTCAGAAGAAATGCTTATTGGTGGTTCATCTTCTATTTGTCTCTGAAATTAGTGCTCAGGGCTTTTCATGCAGATATTTTCATTACGTTTTTTATTGTTAATGGGAATATTGAACACAGGAAGATGGTATATTAATACTTTCCACAAAGACTATCATGATTGGTGACAAAGAACACCAAGAACAATTAAGGAGACAAGGGTACCTTTTTTCTTCCAAAAAAGAAAATCTTCATAGAAACTGTCAATGATTCTAAAATTTGTCCTGAATATCTTTTTTGTTTTAAGAAAGAAAAGGAAACGGCAAGTTCATGTTTCCCTTTCATTCAGTGCCCTCAACCTTTGGCAGCTGTAAGTGCAAGCAATTCTGGGCTGAATTAAAAGGACCTTAAGGGCTCATTATTCTGTCTACTTTTCTATAGCATTGGATTTTTCCATAATGAGAGGTGTTTTTTTAAAGGACCTCTTAGTATGTTCGGTGAATAAGATAAATGGGTAACCCAATAAACAGAGCTGGGATCATAGCCCCTTGCTTTCCAGCTAGGTGATGAGCACGTGTCAGGACTCTTGTGTTGGAATTATTGGTCCCACTGCTGAGAGATCTCAGGCAAGTTACTTGACCTCTCTGAAGTTGTGGCTTCTTGTCTGTAAAACTGACACAAATCCTTGCTCTTCCGGATTGAGACGGGAAAAGGGAAATTACATATGCAACAAGGAGAAGCCTCCCTAGAGAAAAGCACTATATAAAGGGGCAAATTTATCCTCGCTCCTAATCAATCGAGCAGCAGATCCAGTAAAAATTTAAATATATATATATAATTATATAATCTGATTTTCTGTATGCTCCGAAGCAAGAATAAACAGAAGAAGAATAAATAAATAAACAGAAGAAGAATAAACAGTCTTCATCAGGACCACATGTTCAGATGAAGAGGTCAAGCCAAGGAAATAGGATTAATTAATTCATTTCTTTCTTTAGACCTGTATTTTTAGTTTTGCTGCTGCTATTTGTGCGCATGTCCGTGCACGCTTTGCCCTGCCCTGTGAGGGTCCATTTTAAGTAATAAACACCTGCAAGGCATGGCAGATGCTCCCTAAGAGCATGTCGGTTGGGATCCAGGAGCCCTAAAGAGCGTTTGATGACGGGGACAATGCAGAGGGCATGGTTATAAACCAGACGTGTACGTGGCCACCCAGATGAACTGAGGGAGGCTCCAGGCTCTGCCACTTCCAGTTGGGAATCTCTGAGCCTCAGTTTCTTCATCCTTAAAATGGGCATGATAATAATACCTATTTCCCAATGTTTGATGAGTTTACGGGTCGTGGCACAGAACAGAAGAGTAGGCCTTGGTCAATGTGACTCTCTCTCCCACCACCCCAACTCTGAGATCTGACCACAGCAGCCACTTATGATTTAGCAACTTTCCTTAGGCTGTTGGACTCACGTTTTGCAAAGTAAGAACTCTAGGCAACGCCCCAACACACAAACCATGTGGTAAAACCAGCTCACCCTTTTCTTTATTATTATTTTAATTTTTATTTATTTATTTATTTTTGGCCTCGTCGGGTCTCAGTTGCAGCATGCAGGATCTTTCTTTCGTTGCGACCCTCGGGCTTCTCTCTAGTTGTGGTGTGCCTAATTGTGACACGCGCGGGCTCAGTAGTTGCGGTGTGCGGGCTTAGTTGCCCCGTGGCATGTAGGACCTCAGCTCCCCGACCAGGGATAGAACTGGAGTCCCCTGCATTGCAAGACAGATTCTTAACCACCAGACCACCAGGGAAGTCCCAGAAGTAACTCATCCTTTTGCCTCTGGAGTCTAGATGGATCCAGGCCTAGCCTGGAGGCAACAACCTGACCCAGACTTGCTTTGGTGGGGGAAGTAGTTGGGGGAAAGGGGGTCTGCCCCATCATTCAGCCTCTGGGAACTGCCCTGTGACCCCCTGGTCCAGATCAGGGTCCTCTGGAGTCACCCCAGATCACAGCCGGCACACAGGGCTGGGCTGCAAGTGCCAGTCAGGCCTATGGTGTGTCTCCCACTGTCAGGACCCGAACGCTTCCCACTTTTATTTTTAACCCAACCCAGCACCCCTCACGATTTCCTTATCTCTCACTATCCCACCTTGGCTGTCATTGTCTCGCCACAGAGATGCCTTCGCTCCCATTCAAAATAATTTAAATAAAATGTTGCTACAAAGTGGAATATTATCTTTTGATGAATGTTTTTAAAGCCCTTTAGGTTTTCGTGGTAATTTGCGGTGTAAAATTATTTGGAGATAAGAGCCAAATTAGCTCTCGGATGCCGAGGTCGCTGTGTCCTGTTATCCATGTGAGCACTGTTTAAATATAATCAGCCCTTAGACTAATGCAGCATAATTGTTCATTTGAAATAGCTTTTTTTACTCCATTCAATGAGTCATTAAAATATTCAAGGGATAATGCAGTGAATTGGAAATGAATTTATCATATTATCCCATACATACTGTAGTGCTTCAGGTAACTAAGGAGAAAGGGGGAGAGAGAACATGAATATTATGTGCACAGGCAGGAAGGGGGCCAGGATATACAGGAAGATGGGAAACAAAGCTTTTTAGGTGATTTATGGAAAATATGTATAGGGAGGCTGACCGGGAGGGGTGAAAAAAAAGGGAAATGCTGTTCTTTGAAGAGCCTTCTCTCTCTCTCTCTCTCTCTCTCTCTCTCTCTCTCTCTGCACTCTGAGAATCTGCACTCCACCACAGCTCCGCAGTTAACTTATTTTTATCAAATATGTTTATATCAGAAAGTCGTTATGGAAACCAATTCTGCCATCCAGGAGCATTCCTGGATCAGGCAGAAAACTCTCTCTCTCTCTCTTTCTCTCTCTCTCTCCCTTTCTCTCTGTCACACACACACACACACACACGCACACACACACTCCTACCCCTCACTCGCACACACACCCATAGATGCCCCAAAGGGAACAGGAGTCTTGCTCACCCAATTCTGAACTCAGCTCTGACAGGGACAGAGGGTGGCGCCCTGGCTCCCCTTCGTGGGCAAAGCTGTAAAATGGCTGAGGCTGAGACCAGACGTCCAGCCCCACCCCCTGCCCTGCCGTGAGAAACCTGGGCTCGTCACCATCCCCCGGGCCCCAGCCCCCCACCCCCAGCACACACGTGCTGAGGCAGAGACAAAGGGCGCCAGTGGCAGCATATTCGACATGGTGATTCTTCCTTGATCCTAGGAAGGTCCTGTGGGTGCGCATGGCGTGTACTACACCTGGAATACTGTCTTTTGTTCTGGCCACAGTATTTTAAGAAAGACAGTGAACAGCACTGTCTGAAACAACCAGGAGGATGAGGCTCTGTAGAAACCACAGCAGGCAAGCGGGGATGGCTGGCCTGTTGCAACCACCAAGGGAAGCCATGAGAACTGACTTTCAGGATCCTTCAAAGATTTCTTTTAAAATTTGAAGAAATCGAATTGGAAAACAGGGAAGTCCTGCTGTGCTCTAACTGGGGAGAATTAGAACCAGTGGGTGAAATTTACATGGAAGTCAGTTTGGACTCCATATGAGAAAGAACTTTCTAAGAACTTGAACTGCCTAAGAACTGAGCATGTACTCCACACTGGAGGGAGTACTTAGCACTGAAGGTACTTTGTCACGGGTGACCCAGGAATGTTCCCCCCCCAAGCCCCCCCACACAGGAGGTAGAGCAGATGACCTGTAAGATGTGCCCCTTGGTGTCTACAGTGTTTCCACCTGCCATATTTCCCTTCCTGGGTAGAGATACTCCTCTTAGAACTTATATCCTTATAACATTATCGTTAACAACAATAATGATTAAAGAAGGAAGAATAAAAGGAAGGAGAAAAAGGAAAGGGAAGAGGAAGAGAGAAAAGAAGATAAAATATTTGCACGCTTTCATGAATTTCTCATTTCATCCTCACAAAAGCCCAAAGAGGAAGGTAATCTAGACAAGAAAATTAACGCCTAGAGGGGTTAAGTGACTGTCCAGAACCCCACAGCTGGTGAGTGACTGACTGAGATTTGAACGCAGAGCCTGCACGCATAATCATGACACCACATTAGGTCTCCAGAGTTTAGGTAGATTCCACCCCCTGCTACCCAGGCCTGGCCCCTGTGACAGCTTATGTCAGGGCCAGGTGCGGCTGCTAAGAGGCAGCGGTGCTGGTGTGAGCGGTGCAGTTTGAGGTTCCTGGCCCCCTACCCTTCACCTCCATTGTTGGCCGTGCCCACCTCAGCCGTAGCACAGCTCTGACCCTGGGCCTTAGAGCACGGACCTGGGAGGCAGCTTCTCCGACTTAACTGTGAGCAAATTATTCACCACTCTGAGTCTGTTCCCTCAACTGTTAAAGAGGACACTAGCAAAAAAAAAAAAAGAATTTTATAAGCCACATAGGCATGTATGCAAAAAATATCATTTGTCAAAAAAAAAAAAAAAAAAGAGGACACTAGCATCAAAGTAGCAGGAATGTTGTGAGGACACAATGAGATAAAATGTGTAAAATACCCAGCACCTGGCACTTAGTAGGCGCTAACTACTTGCTGGTTCTCTACTCCTTCCATCTACTATCACCGTAAATCCTCCACAGGAAACTTAGGAAGTTGAGCCTTTGGCAGTAAAGAGCTTATGTCACTCCCAAGAGGTAGAAAAGGGCCAGGCTGGAGAATGAACTGTCCACATGGTTATCACTTAAAAGACCTTAAGGGAAAAAAGTCATCGCAGGCAGAGGACGTAACCAGGAAGTGCTGGGACCAGCTGTTTAACCTGCACTGTACTTAGCACTGTGGCTATTAAAAAATAATAATGTAAGACACACATGATAGATAGATGATAGATACATAGATAGATAGATAGATAGATACACAGATAGATGATAGATACATACATAGATAGATAGATACATAGATACACAGATAGATGATATATACATACATAGATAGATTGATACATAGATAGATGATAGATACATACATAGATAGATAGATAGATACATAGATACACAGATAGATGATAGATACATACATAGATAGATAGATACATAGATAGATAGATGATAGATACATACATAGATAGATAGATACATAGACACACAGATAGATGATAGATACATACATAGATAGATACATAGAGAGATAGACAGATAGATGATAGATAGATAATTGGATGAATAAATGTTAGGTGGATTTAAAATGTGTTTTTTCTGCTCCCCCGTTGGAAAGACAGGGCTAATGTATAGGAAACAGAGAGTAGAACTCACGGGGTGTTAGCATTAACTCAACTGGGCCCTTTAGACTCAAATAGCTGTGAGAGTTCAGATCATTCTCCCCTTTGCAGTGAGGCAACTACTCCTCCTTCAAGGCTCAGCTCAAATGTCACCTCCACTGAAAAGCTTGCTCTGACGCCCCCAGACTGAGTTAGTCAGTCCCACCCTGGGCTCCTACCACACTCAGTCAAACCTCTGTCAGCGTCCTCGTCATATGAGTTTGTTATTATTTATGAGTCTCTTTTCCCTATTAGACCATGAGTCCCTAGAGGGCAGAATTGTGTCTTATATCCTGAGCACTTAGCACAGTGCCCAGAACATAGAAGGCCCTCAGTCAATGTTGAATGAATCAATGAATGAAGGCATGAAGGAATGAATGGATAAAAGAATGAAGAAAAGGATGGCTGGATGGATAGATGGATGGATGGATAGATAGTGGCTGGGCAAGTGAATAGATGGCTGGATGGGGTGATATCATATTGTGATGACTTCACAGTGGAGATAGGAGTTGTGCTGGGGCTTGAATTATGAGCAGGCCTGGAAAAGTCAAATGATATAAGAGACTGCATTCCAGGAAGAGAACAGAATAACCAAAAGCTCAGACATTTGAATGGGGTAGAAAAAAAGAATCGTAAATATAGAATTAAAAGCCAAGATGGCTGAGCTAATTAAGGCCCTTAGCACCTCTCCTTAGATAGTTATTGCAAAAGCCTTCTAACTGATCCCCCTCCTATAACCTCATCCCCTACAAAAGTATCTTTCTTTCATGGGTGATGTTTCTAAAACTGAAATATGATCATGTTACTCCCCTAGTTGAAGCCTTCAGTGACTTCTCAGTATCTCAGAACAGAGATAAATAAACAAGGCCCCACAGCAGTGGTTGTCAATCCCAGATGCATCCTTCCTTCCTTCCTTCCTTCCTTTCTTTCTCCCTCCCTCCCTCCCTCCTTTCCCTCCTTCCCTCCCTCCCTCCCTCCCTTCCTTCTTTCCTTTCCTTTCGCCTGGTGGGTTCTACCCTGCTTGAGGGTCACCTCTTCTGTGGAGCCTTCCGCCTTGCCCACCTTCTCTTCTCCCATGGTTCTTGGGACTTAACTCCATCTTAGCCCTCTCTACTCTGCACTGTAGTCATTGATTTACTTCTCTGCTCCCCTCACTAGACAAGGCACTCTTCACTGGAAGGATTTGACTTTATAAACATTTGATCTGCAGCGCTTGAATGAAACCCATGGCCTAAGATGTGCTGAACACATGCTGAAGGAATGAATGAATGAATGAATGAACAGAGGGTGGTCTGACTGATGCAGAAAAAGGGAATTTATAATCTTCAATGATCTAAAAGCCTCTACTTCTATGATGGATCTAAGATTATATTAACTTTCTTAACTCTTGCATTATGGTTTGACATTCTATTATTAGCTTAAAATTAGCTTAAAAATTAATGAAAACTCCTCTGATCTTTTCCCTTCATGAACTCCTGCTAGGCCAAATCTTCCCCATTCTGTGCTTGTGCAATTGATTTGGAACCTAACTATAGAACTTGAGATTAATCCCTATTAAGTTTAATTTTTTTCAATGCAAGCCCATCCTTCCAAATTTGCCAAAATTAACTGTTTTATGTCACCCTTCATATTAGCGGTTCCTTGAAACTTTGGGTGCCCTACAAATTCAGTGAGCATGCTATCTATAAAGATATTGAACAAGGTGGAGCCTATGGGAGAATCCCATGGCATGTCACTAGGGACTGCCCTTGAGCTTGACACTAATTTATGAGTCAACACTCTTCAGGAATGGTTTGTTAACTAAGCCACAAACCCACCAAACACCATAGTCATTGAAACCATATTTGCCCACAAGGCTACCATGATTGACTTGGTCTAAAGCCTTGGTCAGTCAAGCTGTACTGTGCTTACTTAGCGCTTTCTCCTGGTCCACTGGACCACTGCATTCATGAACAAAGAAATCTGAGCGGGTCGGAGTGACTTGTTTTCAGTGAGCCTATGCAGACTCTGTTCAGTGTTTCCTCTGTTGTCTCAGACCATCTGCTTATTAAATTGTTATGGAATTTTGATGTGGATTGATATTACACTCACCAACCTAAATTCAGGAATCCACATTTTCCTTTCCTGTTTCTCGAAGTGACTCTGTGGTCATAAATCTCAGCTCTTTCTGGACCTCGAAGGTGTCATTCATCTAGAGATCTTAACTCCTATAAAGCAACTAAGTGTTTGCAGGTTACAGAAAGGCTTCTTAGGGAGAGGGGCCCGAGCAAGTAATGGTCCATAGCGGCCTGAGACATAGGGAGAGGGGCCCGAGCAAGTAATGGTCCATAGCGGCCTGAGACACACAGAAGGGTTGAGACACCACATGCAGCTCGGCAGGAGCACCACGGGGGGTGGTGTGGCAGGCAGAGCCAGAGCCTCAAAGGCCTTTAATAATACACGGACCAAGATGCAGACTATTATACATAGGATGGATAAACAACAAGGTCCTACTGTAGAGCACAGGGAATTATAGGCAATATCCTGTGCTAAACCATAATGGAAAAGAGTATGAAAAAGAATGTATATACATATATATATATATGTGTGTGCGTGTGTGTGTGTATAACTGAGTCACTTTGCTGTACAGCAGAAATTAACACAACTTTGTAAATCAACTATACTTCAGTAAAATTTTTAAAATAAATGGATAAATAAATAAATAAATAGGCCTGTGTCCAGGCCTGGGCAGGGAGTTTGGCACATGGGCTGTTGGAGGATTTTAAACAGGAGGATGAAAATGACTTTGTGTTTTTAATGGTCACTCTGACTGCTGCAGAGGGTGGTAGCAGGGTGACCACAAGAGGCCCTTTGTCCTTCGGGAGGGATAAGGGCGGCTTGCACCAAGGCGAGAGCAGTGGACAAGAGAGGACAGCTTCGGGTCTTTAGTGACGCTAAGAGCCAACAGGGCCCACCGATGGATTCGAGGCGGAGGGTGAAGGGTGGTCCAAGGACGGCTCTTAGATCTGGGGCCTGAGCGAAGGGCAGCGCCTTCCCTTAGATGGGGAACACTGGAGGGTGGGCAAGTTGGGGTGTGAGGGTGGAATCTCACGTTCTGTCCCAGACCTGTTAATTCTGAGATGCTCCTTAGATCTCCCAGTGGAGATTTCAAGTAGGAGATTGAAATGAGTCTGGATGTCGGGAGAGATGCCCAGAGAGGAAGCCTGGCGTTGGGATATATCAGGGGGAATTGACAGCCCTGGGTCTGATAGGAGGGAGGCGTCACTCAGGAAGAAGCCATCTGCCAGGCACTGGGCAAGAACTTGGGTGCGATGGTCTCTCAGCTCCTTCCTCCAGCTCTGAGCTGCCGGGCTTTCGTAAGTGAGCCTGACACCAGCCTGCCTGGAGCAGAGCATCACACTGGGAGGGGAGGGGAGAGCGGCCGCGAGGCAGGGGCTGTGGAGGGCTCTGGAGGCTGTGAGGAGTCCGTCTCTTTAGCAGGAGGCCGGGCGACCCTTTGGAGAGAGTGTGGGACCAGGACGCTGAAGACTGGCGTGCTGGGTCACTTGCTGGCTGGGAGACGCTGCTCCAGGGTCTGCCCTTCTGGGGGCCTCTATTCTCTCACCTACCGAATGAGACGGTTAGACGGGTGATAGGAGCACCGGGGAGAGTCTATGATTTTTTTTTTTTTAATTTATTTATTTATTTATTTTTGGCTGTGCTGGGTCTTCGTTTCTGTGCGAGGGCTTTCTCCAGTTGCGGCGAGCGGGGGCCACTCTTCATCGCGGTGCGCGGGCCTCTCACTATCGCGGCCTCTCTTGTTGCGGAGCACAGGCTCCAGACGCGCAGGCTCAGTAATTGTGGCTCACGGGCCCAGTTGCTCCGCGGCACGTGGGATCTTCCCAGACCAGGGCTCGAACCCGTGTCCCCTGCATTGGCAGGCGGATTCTCAACCACTGCGCCACCAGGGAAGCCCTATGATTCTTGATCCTCTAATCAGCAGTCCTCAACCTTTCTTTGCGCCAAAATGTCATTCACATGCGCAACACACTTCCCCTGGGCCTCCCGGCACGTAAAGCAAGCTCCAGGTTCCTTGCAATTCCCTGTGTACTTGCCCTCCCGGTCAACAAAGCGTCTGGAGCACGGGAGAGAGTGAGATCGTTAGAGGGAGGACGTGGAAGCTGCTCCCGTTTATTTTAAAAGGTAAACCACTCGCGGGAGCTTTGTCCTTAGCAACACCCTCCTAGGAACCTACTTGCCTAGTGATCTACGCCCCAAGGTCGGCACCCATGTCAGGTGGGTGTTGCAAACTTCAGCCATACACCTTAGGGAACCAGAGTGGGCCGGTGGGCAGGGCGGGGCCTGAACAGCTCTGGTCGGGGAGCATCAGCCAGCCCGCGGCAGGAGGCGTGCGGGGGGCGTCTGCAGGGATGCAGGCCCCAGAGTGAGCCACGGGGGCAGCGGGAGGGGAGGAAGGCCCGGCGCTTCCCAGGGCTCTCCTGCCAGCCTCGGCCCAGAAAGACACAGCGGCACCGGCACCGGTGTGGAGAGATGGGAGGCCGAGGCGGCAGGAAAAAGCGAACCTCCTCCCCGCAGGGGGCTCTGTTGCTTCCCAGACAGACGGAGAGGAGGAAACCACAGTCCAGAGTCTTCGGGCAGAATCTGGGGCTCTGCTTGGTTGTGGGTGAGGGGCGGCCAGGAGGGACTTAAATAGGGTGCAAGACAGCGCCCAGAGCTCCTTGGGCTACTGGCCTGTCAAGCCCTTCGCTAAGAATTCGCTTTTTCCTTTCAGAGAGGGTGGAAGTCACTGTTTTCTTGTCTCAGTTGATGAACAGATTCTGGGTGGCAGGAGTCACCATAGAAACAGGTGCTATCTTAAGCAAATGAGCCTTATTAACCTTAAGAGTGGTGGAGTTTTCACAAGATTGCACATATAGGGTAGGAGGGAGAGCGGGGTTTGGCGGGGGGAGGGCCGACGTGGCCGGGGAGCCGTGCCGTTGCGGCTCTGGGTGTGGATGCGTGTGCTCGCGTGTGTGCACGTGTGCGTGTGTGCACGCGTGTGGGGACATGTCTGCGTGTGCTTTTGCAAAACCGTTCCCCGGGGAGCAAGCTCACGTTCTATCTTTTCCCTGAGAAACGCACACGCCCCCCAGAGAAACCTCAGCCTCCTTGGGAGCTGGCCTCCAGGTAGCAGAGGTCAGAGCCCTGCCTCCACCCCTGACTCTCTCTCCCGGGGCTGCTTCCAATCCCTGCCTCGACCGCACGTCAGGTGCCTCCCTGGGGGCCCACCGCCGGTAAGCAGGGCGCTCTGCTGCAGGCGGCAGTGCGGTGCAGTGGTGGGAGCGGGGATCCTGCCACGGGGTGGACCTGGGTCCTTAAGGCCGCTCTCTGTTTCTGAACCAATGACCCGCCTCCGTGAACCCCGATCTGTAAAAAGCAAAAAACACCATACACTTCACAGGGCTGATGAGAGGACCTGGGTTGACGTGGAGCATCTGCCCCCGCCCTCCCCCTGTGATGGGCCTCCTTTCCGGGGTGAGGAAGCGGGTATCTCCCCACAAGCACAGCCGTGACCTGACAAAGATTTTCCAAAGCCAAGGTTCATCTTTCCCAGCATCATCTCATCATATAGGTTTCCACTCCTGCCTGCTGTGATGTTAGGGCAAAGAACCTGCCCTCAGGGAGCTTACTGTCATTTGGTGGGGAGGGGGAGGATTTGAAGACTAAGGAACACCACCAGGAAGTAGTGAATTGGGTAGAGAGAAGACCTACAGCTGCTCAAAGGGAGCGGGGAAGGAGGGGGCAGGTGAGGAGGGGTGGGCGGGTCTTTGAAGGCCAGGTAGGACTGGGGAAGCAAGGAGGAAATGTCTGAGAAAACAGAGTGTATATTCACCCCTTAAGGCAGACTCAGCCAAATTCTGGACTGTTCCTAAGTCGTGAAAGGTAAATAGGAAATTGGCACTCTCCCACAGGATCTGGGAGTTGTGCATATTGGCTCCAAGAAGCTCGTCTGCTGCCCTCTGCAGCCCCACCTTGGGCAGGACACTCAGCCCACCCTAGTCTGGCTCCAGTTCCGGGGAGTAAACCTGAACCGCCATTCCAGGGGCTCTGAGGACCAATCCTGTGAAGCCCCGCCACGTGTACCCAGGGGCTATGCCCTGGGAAGGCACAGCATGAGAGGGACTTTTTATTTTCCTTTGCCCAGAGGAGTAAAGGGTCCCGACACATGCCTGAAGCTGGGACGGGGTTGGCAGCCTGGAGGACGGACTGCTTCCCGCTTCATAGATTTCTAGATCTCCAGAGCCGGAAGGGCCCTCAGATTTACGTGGTCCTGCTCCTCCGTTTTACAGATGAAGAAGCTGAGGCCCAGAGTCATCTAAGCTCATTGGTGCGGAGTGTGGACCAAAATTGAGGAGTCCCAGCTTTTAATCCTACCGCTCACTTCAAGCTTGCTGAATGAGCACAGCCGCCGCCTGGCACGTGCCTAAGCCACTGGGCGATTAACCAAGTCCAGGGAAGGAGAAAGGGAGCATTTATGCTGGGCTCCCAGCTCTCACATCCTCTCTGTCTCAAAATCAAAGTTTGGCATTTTGTGAGCTTCACCTGGTCCCAGCCAAGGACTGCAATTTTAGCAGTTCCAGGAACGTTCTCCCAGTCTACCCATGCCTTCCTCCCAAATTTTCTTCCCCATTGGCTTTAGAGGTGCCTGAAATTCCTTAATAGCAGAGAAAGAAAGCATCATACCGCAGTTGAAGGTGAGGCTGAAAGGGCTGCTTACTGGGACCGACAAGGCCCAAACTGTAAGTGGCAGTAAAAAAAAATACTGGAATTTGGCTGGGCCACTCAGAGGAAAACAGAGCAGGAGGTCACTGGGCAGTGATGGAAAGCGAGGTCTGGGGGAGATGGAGCAGAAAAGGAGAGTCAGAGGAAAAGAGGGGGATCCGAAGCTAGCTCTATCTCCCCCCAAGGTCCACGCTCTTTCCTCTGCACCAGCTGCCCAAACATGATGTCTGTTCCCCTCCCTCGTGTTTTGGTTGTACCCAGGATATAGAAGTGACTGAGTAATGACTCGGAGAAATCAATACCATTAAAACAAGTTTTATTACTCACAATCACCAAGAGAAGGGGGCATGTCTAGCCCTGCAGGGTCACATGGGGAAGCACCAGTGTCAGTCAGGAGGCAGAAGGAGTGAGAGACAAGGATGGCCCAGGGTCTTTACTGTGGTTTCTGCAGGAAGGAATGGGTGAGGCGGGGTAGGCAAGTTTAAGCAATCCTAGGATTGGAGAGTTTGAATAATATCAGCAGACTCTGGGCTATGGGGGTGGTCTCTAGTACCTGACCTTGGAGTGATTAGGACAAGGGAATATTGGCTTGGTGTGTGAAAGTTAGACAGAAGAGTTGGTTGGGGGTACAGCCGCCTCGGGGTTGACTGATTTGTAAATGAAAGGTGTATTTGCAGGTGAGTGGTTTGCTATCTCTAAGAATTAGCTAGCCCTGGGAGGGGCAGTCTCTCCAGGATTAGCAAGCCCTCAGGATGTCAAAGCATCAGAAAAATACAGAAAATCAAAGACATGATCAATACACCTGGAAACCCCCTTCTCTCCAAAAGCTGCTCTTTTTTAAAAGTTCTGCTCAAAATCCACGTTGTTCAGCGTGCCTTCCTTGTGGCTCCAAGACCCTTCCCCTTCTCTGGCCACCCACTTAGCATTTTGTGCCGTGCAATTTAGCACCAGATTCCAGGCTGTCTTGTTTCCTAGTTGTCCCAGGGCACGTGCCCTGGTTTCCCAGCCTCCTGGGAAGACTCTGCTTGCCCTCTTCCTGCCCCAGTGCACATCTGACCCTCTACCCAGAGCATGGTCATTCTTCTTGGCATCAGCCCTTGCCAGCTACTCTCCTGGCTGGGGTACTTGCCTGCCCACCTCGCCTTTCATGCTGTCATCCCCTGGCCAGGCTGTCACACTACACTGCGTCGTCCCTCCGACAAACGACAACAAGGCTCTCTTCCTCGGGTCCTCTGACCGCATAGACCCTGCAGCCGTCTGCCAACAGCCTCCTGCAACAAACATGCACCCTCCACTGACTGCCACTTCTGCTCGCCACCGACTCCCAGCTCAAGCCTCTTTTCTTGCCATCCCCCTACCAGAAGTATCCTCTCCCTTCTCCTCTCCCAAATCAAAGCCTCCTCGATTTCCAAACTCTGCTTAAAGCCCACTACATCACCTCTGAATCACACTGAACTCCTGTCACCTGGTTCACTGACTTTGAGCTGAACAATTCATCTCCCTGGACCTTGGTGCCATCCCAGGTAAAATGAACAGTTGGCCAGCATGGTCTCCTAGGCCCCTTTCAGCTCTAACCATCTGGGGTACTGACACTCTCCATTTCTCCTTAGGCAGCATGTAGGCAAAGAATAGGGCTCTTATGCCTGGCATGTCCTCTCCACGGAGCCAGTGCAGAGCACGGCCCAGAGGAAGCCTCCTCAGCTGCTTTCTAATGACCAAACTGTCCATAGTTACAATAGCTAGAGAATTCCATTCAACTCAACCATGATTTACTGGACACGCCTTCTGAGTTCAACTCTCTGCTGGGCATTGTGGAGGCTCTAAAAGAATAGGATTAAATTCCTGCCTTCAAGGAACTCAAAACTCAACGGGGAAATGAATTACACATGTATACACATATACATGACGTTTGAGATTTGCCAAGGAAACTGGGTGCGTTTATAGGTTAAAGAGCCAACTTGAGTCACTGCTTTAAATCCTTACATTGGATTTGCCAATACTCCACTCTAAATATCTGACAGTATGCCAATGTGAACCCATCAGAAATATTGAGTGTCCAACATCGTGCAGGCGCTGTAGTGACCACCTTGGGCTCAGAGATCACACCTTTGGGATTTGGCCAATACGTTTCCAATTTTAAATATCCCCTCCTGATTGCCCTCTTAACCATAGGAATGCTCAGAAATTCTCACATTTCAGCATACAAACTACACCTCCTTAGTGTATTGATCATTAGTTTATTTATTTATTTATTTTTGTCTGTGTTCGGTCTTCGTTGCTGCACGCGGGCTTTCTCCAGTTGTGGTGAGCGGGGGTTACTCTTTGTTGCGGTGCGCGGGGTTCTCATTGCGGTGGCCTCTCCCGTTGCGGAGCACAGGCTCTAGGCACACGGGCTTCAGTAGTTGTGGCAGGTGGGCTCAGTAGCTGTGGCTCGCGGGCTCTAGAGCGCAGGCTCAGTAGTCATGGCGCACGGGCTTAGTTGCTCTGCGGCATGTGGGATCTTCTTGGACCAGGGCTCGAACCCGTGCCCCCTGCACTGGCAGACAGATTCCCAACCACTGCGCCACCAGGGAAGACCCGATCACTAGTTCATTGATAAATAAACTGTCCAATAAATGTGAAAAATTTCAATAAATGTGAAAAATTTCAATAAATGTGAAGAATTTCAATAAAAAAAGAACTTTCACAGGGAGGATGAAAGACTTTAATATACGGAGAGATATCAGAAGTTCATAAATCAGTATTTTCCAAATTAATTTTCACATGTGCTCCTTGTCGATTAAAAAAGGGATTTTTATAGGAACTACAATTATTAAAAAGGATGGTACTGGTGAGAATATACACAGACATATTATTGATACGGAAGAGAAAGATCTGAAAAAGATTAAAATACTCAGTGTCTGATAAAGGAATCATTTTAAGACCAGTGGGGAAGAATTGATTATTCCATAAGTGTTAAGGGGATGATTGGCTAATCACTGGTGGGGGCGGGGGGTGCGGATAACATTGAAGCTCTTTCTCATAATCAAAATAAATTCTAAATGGATTAAATATTTAAATGTTAATAATTAGACCATAAAAGAACCAAAAATATATATACATTTGTTAGTATTTCTCTGATCTCAAGATAGCAAAAGACGTTTTAACATATATTTGCAAAGACAGAAGCGAAATAGTTGATCAATTTGTTCCCATAAAACCTTCAAACCTCCATAGATCAAAACCTCCTCAGACAAAATTGAAACACGATCAACACATTGGAAAAAATTGTGATATAGACAACAAAAGATTACTATCTTTAACATATGAGTCACTTAAAAATCAGTAAGATAATACTGCAATTGTATGTTACTCATGAGCTGTTGGAAGGAACAAAGGAAAAAAAGCAGTATAGAAAGTACTCAGGGCAATGCCTGACACACCCTCAATAAATGACATACACACAATAAATGTTAGCTGTTATTAATTTATTTTGTAATAAATAGACAAATGGGCAAAAAGACAGAAATATGAAGTTCTTTAAAAAGAAACACAGAATGAACATATGAAAAATGAAGACCTACACTGGTAGTCAGAAATGCAAATGAAAACGAGAAAGTGTTGATACCTCTCCCTCACCCACGCCAACTGCAGCCATTATTTGGCAATGTTTGGGGTTTGTTTCTTTAAAAAAAAAAAATGATAATAATAACACCAGAGTCCTCTCACATAGTGCTGATGGGAGTGTAAATTGTTAAAAAACCCTCTTGCAGGGTTATTTGGCAGTGTGTATCAAATATCACACGCCTTTAAGATGTACGTAGCCTATGACCCAGCAATCTCCTTCTAGAAATTTATACTAAGGAAGTTATAATGGATGTGAGGAGCAATTTATCCACATAACAGTGTTGCTTATAATGGTGAAAAGTTAGAAACAATCTATTTGTCCAAAAGCAATGATGGGCAAATAAATTATGGTCTGTGGAATATTATGCAACCATTAAAATGACTGCAGATCAATGCGTAAGGACATCAATAAAATACTCGTGCCATATTGTCACATGACAAGGAGAAGAAAACTAAAAATAATTACATAGAGCACAATCCAAAATTTCCCAAAGAAATTGGAAAGGGTACACACCAAAATATTCATAGTAGTTAGTTAGGTCAGGGTAGTAGAGTTATGAGTGATCCTTATATTCTTTTTTGAGCTTAAATCTTTTTCTAAATTTTCTATAACATGTATTTTTTTTATAATCAGACGTTAAATGCTATTTTTAAAAAGTTAAATCACAGGGCAAGAGAATATGATCATCCCAGCTATGGGGGAATATAAAGACAATTAGGTAAGGTCCCTATTCCAAGGAGTCTGTGGCTTCTTTGGGGAGCATTTAAGCATCATCTCTGATGCGGAGCCTGAGAACCTTCTTGCTCCCCCGCCAAGCCCCCCACTGCCTGCCCCCATGGTGCCCTGTGCACACCTCTGTCATACACCTGGCCCTCGTAATTACGGTTTGCTCTCCTGCCCTCTTACTAGGCTGGCAGGTCCTCATGGGCAAAGCTACGGTCCTTCATTTTTGTGTCCCCCAGAGCACAGGGCCAGGCGCTGAGTAGAATTTCCCCACGTGTTCTTTGAAAGAGCAAAATAAGCTTAGAACAAAAATGATAGCTATCAACATAAAGCAGAACATAATAAGGGCTGGTGAATTGCACAGACAGTAGGATGTCATAAGAGGGACACTTTTGTTATGCCTGGGGTGAGCAGGGAAGGCTTCAGGGAGGAGGAAGATGTTGAAAAACACCCAAAAACAAGGATGGGATATGCGGGTCCCACCCACCCGGGTCCCACCCACCCTTCCCCGGGCTCTTTTACCTACACCTTAAAACCACCCAAAAGTATTCTAGTGGGGCATGGCCCTGCAGCCCTGAGAGGTCACCTATGCAGGGAATCCCAGCGCCACCCTCACTTGCTATTGTTCCACTCAAATAGACTGTCTCTCCTGTATTAAAACGACACTGGGCTTCCCTGGTGGCGCAGTGGTTAAGAATCCGCCTGCCAATGCAGGGGACACGGGTTCGAGCCCTGGTCTGGGAAGATCCCACATGCCGCGGAGCAGCTAAGCCCGAGCGCCACAACCACTGAGCCTGAGCTCTAGAGCCCACGTGCCACAACTACTGAAGCCCGCGTGCCTAGAGCCCGTGCTCCGCAACAAGAGAAGCCACTGCAATGAGAAGCCCACGCTCTGCAACTAGAGAAAGCCTGCGTGCAGCAACGAAGACCCAAAGCAGCCAAAAATAAATAAATAAAATAAATAAATTTATTAAAAAAAGGATACTGACCTACTGTATATATATCCCACCAGCTCACTTGACGGCTGTCGATACAAATTTCTGCACATTTGTTGGAAACCCTGTATCAAGACTCCAGTGGATGTTAGCCCCCGGAGGCAGGGGCTTTATCTAACTTGTTTATCACTTTACCCCCCCAGGGCCTAGGACAGTGTTTAATGCGTAGGAAGTGCTAATTAAATGTTTGTTGAATAAATTAAATATGATAGCTTAAATATTGGCATACAGGACTTGTGCTGTATTACACATATATGTGATAAATACACACACACGCATATATATATACTTCCGTAGCTGCCTCGTGAATATGCATTACGCGTTTGTACATCAGATAAGTAGAGAACCCTAAAACAAACGTGCACACGTGAGCGCGCACACGCATGCGCACACACATGCACAGAGAATTTGGGAAGATATCAAAAGGAGAAGCCCACAGCTTTCTCAGGAGTCAATTGCATCCTTTGAGATGAGGCTTCCAATAAAATAGAAGTTGGATGGTGTCACAGATAAATTTGCCTTTCTAAAAGCTCCCAAATTAAAATTTGAGAGAGGCTTGAGCACGAAAACAGGATGGCAATGACTCGTTATGAATTTGCTTTATTTGCGTGGCTCAGAAATCCTCTCCGTACCATTTGGGTTGAGGAGGGAAAGCTGCAGATGCGAAGTGCCGAGGCTCGCCTCTACCTGGCTGCCTCCGGCCTACTTCTCAGCCCCACCACCTAAGGTTCTCAGGGAGCCCATGAGAATGCAGCCCCTTCCTCGCCCACCCCCAGCACCACCACCCCCAGAAGCCCTTGGAATTCAGCCTTCTCTGTGTGCTGGGGAGGCTGGTTGTCTGCCTGAAGGCAGTAGTTTAGGTTAATGGTGCCTGTGAAATTACCCAGCTTAGCTGACTATTCTTCTGAGCCTCTGGCCAGTCAAAGGGCTCTGACTGCACCCTCCCCAACTGCCCTCCCCCAACCCCCAGTAAAAAAGTCACTGCTGTCATATTGTTCCAGCATCTTAAGCCCTGGGGGATCATTTTGTGTCCCAGTCACTCACAGATCCCAGCGCCTCCTGCTAAGGACTGTATTTAAGGGTAATGTAAACAGTTTGATCTTTAAAGTACCCTGGATGCATAATATCTATACATAGTTCCTGAATTTTTATTCTAAAAACAATTAGCCAAAAAGCCCTTTTTATATGATATTTGCAACTACACTGACAGTAACAGCAATTAAACCCCGTCTGTTGGCTGAGAAGGGAGCCAACTCTCCGTTTCTCCAGAAGCCTGTAAAATGTACAAATTCGGAGCTAGAAAACTCAGCCTTCAAAGGTAGCCACAGGACCCTTCAAGGTCAGGCCCCAGCCCAGCTTTTATTTCCCCCTCCACCCCACGTGAACCCATCATTCCAATCAGCCACGGCCACGCTGTATTCCCAGTGTTTCTCCCACTGCTGAGCCTTTTCTGAGATGCTTTTCTTCCTCTTCCCTCTCTTAACCTGCTCGTCCGTCCTTCAAGCCACCTTTCAGACGCCTCCGGACCTACGAAGGCGCCCTGGTCCACCTCCTCTGATTCCTGTGTCTGCCCGTTACGAGGACCTTCCACACGTCTGTGGGGCAGTCAGTTCCATGGGTCCCCGCGCCCCTCCGGACTGCAGTCTCCTTCAGGGCAAAAAGCATCTGGCTCTGTGCCTGCATGTGCGATGAATAAATGAATGAGTGAATGAATGAATGAATCATCTAACAGCCTGCACAACTGAAGGCTACGTTGAAGGCCGACAGAAAGAGGCTTCCAGATAGGTGGAACGAAGGCTGTGCTTCCGGGGCTGAGAGTCAGAGATGGGGGTGTGAAGCAGGCAAACTTTACTTTAGACTTCATCCGCAGTGCTCACCCCTAAACATCGAGGTGCCTCTCACCGAGAGCTATCTTAAATTTCCTCTTATGCTTTCCTGATAGGGGGAATGTTTCCAAGTTCTTAACTTTTATCCATTTTCTGCTTTTATTCGACAAATATTTTAAGCAGTTACTCTGAGTCCCTCTATTCTAGGCACTCCGGTTGCATCAGTGCATGAAACTAAGATCCCTCTCCTCATGGAACTTACTTTCTAGAGGAGGGAAACAAACGGGCAACAATGAGCTTAATAAATAAATGAATGAGTTGGTGTATTAGGAGGTGTTAAATACTAGGGGCGGGAAATGCAGAACAGGATTGTGGGGTGAAGGGGGGGATGCACAGTTTGCAGGATTAAATCTGTGCTCGGGGTGGGGATCATTGAGTAGGTGAGATTTGAATGAAGACTTGGGGGAAGTGATGGAGCAAGGCATGCAGAAATCTGGGAGGAGAGCCCTCCAGGGAGAGGGACTGGGCAGTGCAAAGAGCCTGGGGCAGGTACACGCCTGCTGTGTCCAGGGAAGAGCTGAGAGGCCAGTGTGGCTGAAGGCGGTGGGGGTAGGGGGGAGCGAGGAAGCATGGGAGAGGAGTTCCGGGAGGTGAGGGAGCCAGGTAGGCAGGGCCTGGTTATGGGCTCAGGCTTGCTCTGTGTATGTCATGTACCAGGAGGCAGTGAGTGGGCAGCTGAGCAGAGGAAAGAGCATGTTTTACTTGGGTTTGAGCAGGATCCCTCTGGCTGCTTTGGGCAAGGGGTAGGAGCAGGGAGACTTGTCAGGAGGCTATTGCAGTGGCCCAGGCAAGGGATGACAGAGTGGCCATGGCGGTCAGCAAGCGGGCCATAGGGCCAGAGAAGAAGCCAGGCCTGACCCCTCTGGCCTGCGTTAGAAAGACGGTGCGGTGTTACTGCATTAACATGAACGACAGGGCGAGTGCAGCCGTCTCCCCCCAGTTCGGCTGGGTGACAATGAAATGCTGCAGTAGCCCAGACAGCCCTGCACCCCTCGAGCAGCCTTGAGCAATCCGGCCCCAGGGTGTGCAGGGAATGGAGGAGTCCATGACCACCCCCCTCCCCGCCCCAGAGTACATAGGAATGCAGTCACCTCGTAGATCTCAGTGGGGGGGTCTCTGAGGGCCACATGCAGCCATCAACCGGAGGTTGTTCTAGACCTGGTCCCCCAACCTCATCCCCGACAAGTGACTGTCCTAGACTTTCCGCTAAGCTTGAACTTCTTCATCTGAAAAGTGAGGAGGTTGGGCCCCCTGACCTCGAGGGTGAATTCCACTTCTAAAATTCTCTCATTTCAGAATATCTCCACTTCCTTGACTCCGTGACAACCTACTTTCCTAATGACTTCAAAATTCACATGAACACACGTGGTGTATAACTCTGTCTTTCTGTTTAGTTTTTTTAGTTACATTATTCCAGATAATACTCTACTTGCTTGCCAAGAGAAGGAAAAAATGACATTAATTAAAGATTTGGTCTGTGTCCTAATCAAAAATTTTAAAAATGAATGTATCATACTGTACATTCTGTAACATAGCCTGCTTTTTTACTTAGCAATATATCATTAACATTTTCCCATGTCAACACATATTCTTCTAAACCATGATTTTTAGTGCAGAAGTAGTTTACCATATGGATGTACTATAATTTACTCAGCCGATTCCTTACTATTGGACATTAGGTTGTATCTTTTTTTCACAAACACTACAATGAACAAAGTTGTGAATACCCACTCTCTTTATTCACCTCGGCCGTGACTTTGTTAGAAGAACTTCTCAGGTCAGAGGTTTTACACGTTCGAAGGCTTTTTGGTAGATATTACTAAAACGCCACCCAGAATTTAGAATTTCTGTCAATTTGGAATCCATATAGCATCATAGCATATGAACAAGCATAAGGACAATCCAATTTGAGAGCTGAAAGAAGACCTAGCACTGCGATGATCCAGGCCCTTCCTCTTCCAGGTGAGGAAACTGAGGCCCCGGTTGCTGTGGGACGAGGTATGTGTCCCAAGCATCCCTGCAAGTGTGTGTGAGACTTTGAACCCAGCTGGGAAGCACTGGACGCTGTGTGTGCCCCACCCAGCCCTGCCAACCTCAGTCCTCACTGCCAGAGGCTCCCAGAGCCCCCCAGCTCCAGCTATGGCCACCCCACTTCTCACCTGCCTTTCCCAGCCACGCTACTTCTCAGAGCAGGCTGCGTGTGCAATTTCTCCCTCTTCACCACTGCCCCCGCCCATCTTTCCTGTGCTGAAATGGTTCCAGCTTTGACCCTCTCACTGCCATATCTGAAGGAGACTTGGCGGTTCTCATCCCAGTGGCATCTCTGTCACCGGTAGATGACACCTACCATTTTGAAATGCGCCTCTACCGTGATTTCCCTCCCAGATTCTCCCAGCCTCCCTTTCCTGTTAGGCTCTCCCAGGAGGAGCTCGTCCATTCCCGTGGCTTCCAGCACACCCCATTGCCTCTTCCTGAGTCCAGATCTGGGTGCCCATTACCTGTGTGTCTCTCTGGATGCTCTGCAAGCCCGCTCTCAATGCATTCAGAATGAAACTGAGTATCTTCCCCGCTCTACTCCGCCACCCTGCCCCACCCCCTCCTCCTCTACAACATCACAGCCACCCCAGAATATTCCTAAGAGTGGGACCACTCCCCTACTTAACCCGTTGACTGGTAAACCCACACGCCTTGGCATGGCCAGTAGGGCCCTCCCTGACCTGCCCGACCTCCTCTCCAAGCCTCATTTCTCAGCAGTCCTCCCACCCCGCCCCCGACTCCCACCCCAGCAGTGGCGGCCTTCCTGTGCTCCTCCCTAGCAGATCGTTTGTGTCTTCACTTCCCAGCGCTCAGCTCAACCCCATGATCTGCCTAGATCATCTTTTAAAGCTGAGCTTAAAAGCGTCACCCTGCGCAAGGCCTTCTTGTGCCAACCTTCTTTTAAGCAGCACTGAGGCTGTCTCCTCCCGGAAACCACCATGGCCCAGACGTTCCTCCATCCGGGAACTTAGCACAGGGGTGCCAGTAGCAGCAGCAGCAAGAGTGGCAGTAGTTTATTTTTCTGACTCAAGTGCTTGGGAGTAGACTCCATGTTTAATCCTCATCTCCAGTGTGTGTTTCTTTTTTTTTTTTTAATTTATTTATTTTATTTTTGGCTGCATTGGGTCTTTGTTGCTGCGCCTGGGCTTTCTCTAGTTTCGGCGAGCAGGGGCTACACTTCGTTGCGGTCCCCGCGGGCTTCTCATTGCGGTGGCTTCTCTTGGTGTGGAGCACGGGCTCTAGGCGCACGGGCTTCAGTAGTTGTGGCACGCGGGCTCAGTAGTTGTGGCACACGGCCTTAGTTGCACCGCAGCATGTGGGATCTTCCCGGGCCAGGGATTGAACCCGTGTCCCCTGCATTGGCAGGCAGCTTCTTAACTACTGCGCCACAAGGGAAGCCCTCCAGTGTGTGTTTCTTGATTGAATAGAAAGGGCAGAGAAGAGCAAATGTTAGTGTTACTAGTTAACGCCTCTTGGCCATCACTGGCCAACTGGGAATCTATACAAAGCATAATTTCTGGCTGAAAGGAGAGGATGTGAGTACTGTTGAAACAAAAGTGACCTAACAAAATGCTGGTAACCCTGCTTCGTCCACTTCTGCCAATTCCCAGACCTGGAGAACGTCTACCAGGCAAGAGCGATTTGAGATTTTAAGACCCTGTGTAATTCTTGCCCTTCTGACCACGTCTGCAGTACAAACGCTGCATGCTAACTTAACTGACACATCTAGAAAAACAGACGCCAACTCTTCAAGTCCACTCACTGGATTGCATTCTTCTAGAATACTGCCCTTCTTCCTACCTGTGCAAATCCTGCACCCCTGCCAAGAGAGGCATCTGGGAAGTGTTCCTGGAGGGACCCACCTTGAATTAGAGGGATTAGAGGGACCAGCCCTCTTCCCTTCGCACGACTCCCAGGGCATTGGCCATCCATTCTTCCCATTGGCTCTCTTTCCCACGCTGCCTGCCATGGAGCTATGTAAGGAGTGTGAACTCTGATGGATAACCTTTGATTAGTCAGTTGAAGATCTGACTGTTAGAGGGACAGGAGAGAAAGAGATTGTTCCCTCTCTGCACTGTCTAACTGCCGTGGCAACTTTTTTTTTTTTGCCGCACCACATGGCATGTGGAACTTCCCCAACCAGGGATAGAGCCCACGGCCCCTGCAGTGGAAGTGCAGAGTCTTAACCAGTGGACCACCAGGGAAGTCCTGCCGTGGAAACTTTTAAAAAGGCACAAACAGATGGGTTTTCAAGTTCAGAAATATATCTAGCCTTTTCCCATAGGTCCCATCCTAATTCTAAGGAAAACATGGCCCAAATATTATAATGTACTAGAGCAGGGGTCCCCAGCCACCGGGCCACGGACCAGTACTGGTCACTGCCTGTTAGGAACCGGGCCGCAAAACAGGAGGTGAGCAGCGGGCGAGTGAGCGAGGCTTCATCTGCCACTCCCCATCGCTCACATTACCGCCTGAGCCACCCCCCCGCCCAACCAACCCGTGCAAAACTTGTCTTCCACGAAACCAGCCCCTGGTGCCAAAAAGGTTGGGGACCGCTGTCCTAGAGTACCCTTTCCTTGGTATCTCTAATCCAGAACCCTCCAGAATGGACGATTTAGCGGTTTTCTTGCTGGGAGACAAAAAGATGGACGGAGCGAGCAGGAGGGAGAAAGGGAAGGAGAGTCAGGATTTATTCCGTTTCTGCTCTGCGCTGGGCACTGTCTGCACGTCCGTTATCTCATTCCATCCTCGCTCAGCGCTGCGAGATGAGCATCAGCGCTGATGGACACACGAGGAGACCGGGGTGTGGAGGAGTTAATTCCCTTGTCCAGGGTCATGTAGCTGGTAGAGAGCAGGGCCGAAATGTAAGCTCAGCTCCAAGTCAACTTGGAGCCGCAGCGAGCCCAGGAAACTCTGCTCCACGTTCATCCATCCTGTCACTGCGTCCTCTGCACACTCATCAAAGGCTTATCGGATGCCAGATAGAATTTGTAGACGTTATCTCCTGGGCTCCTCACTGGACCCTGTATGGTAGCTACTGTTCCCATTTTAAATGAGGAAGCAGGCTCAGAGAGGACACAGGACTTTCCCAGGTTACCCTGCCAGGACCACTGCCCGGCCCTGCCTCCCTAACCGGGCTTTTCCTCTCAATCCCCTGCCCTGACACGTGGAGCCGCGGCCATGGTGGGGCGTCACGCAGCAGACTTGTCCCAAACCAGACTGCACCTCGACACTCAACCACATCCTTGCCTTTACAGTCTTACCCCATCCTGGAGATGTGGCCTCCTCGGAAATGCCTCATTGGAGGATACTCGGCATCTTGATATGGCTGTTCTGCTGTCCTGGGCGCTGGGCAGGAGGTGCTGAGGGAAGGTCTGGGTCAGGTTCCTAAAGGTGCCCCAGAAGGACAAGGGAAAATAACATGAGGACAGGGCAGCTCCCAATTCCATTGCCTGAGGCCTGGTAACCTTGGTGGTGGGCACCTGAGGGTCAATGGCTTTTTTCTCAAAAGAAGAGAGTAGTCAAGACATCACTGAATCTGGCCCTTGATCCTGTTTCCCCATAGTCCAAAGGAAATGCAGAGAGACATTCCCTGATTAAAGCTGACTCCATAGGGAGGCCGGGTCCCCATGGGTCTATGATAAGCTGTTCTTTTGTCCCAAAGCAGAGCCAAACGGGGTGACAAAGTGTTCTGAGCGCACCCGGGCCCTGAGGAAGCAGGCCCAGCCGCAGCTCAGACCTGCAGGGCCTGTTTGTGGCCGCAGGCAGGTGCTGCGTGGCCTGCCTTGGCCCCCTGGCCTAGGCTGTGTCTCCAGCCCCCCAAAAAGGAGGCGGAGCCTCAGATGGGGCTCAGAGCACCTCTGATGGCCCTCCCCTCCCGCTCCCTGCTGTCCTCCTGGTGTCATCGCTATTGACAGAAGATTATGTAACCTCCAAGGAAAGGAGGTCTGGAGTTCTCCCCAAAGCGGCAAGTGAATCTGTTCTTGCTGCCGTCATTTTCTCAGCAGGAATCTGCTCCATGCAGACTGGATTTAGGGGCTTTTCCTGGATGCTTCTGTTTCATTTAACATGCAAGGGCTAATAACTTGTCACAATTCAATAAGGCGGTGGTTACAAACACCCGGGGCGGCTGCTTATTTAAATGCAGGTTTGTTAATTAGCTTCTCTTAACAAGGCGTGTGCTAAATCAGGCACCCGGCTGGCAGCACCCAAGCCTGGCACGTCTCCCGGGATGCAAGGTTGGCTACGGGGTCACGTCCAGTGGCTGCAGCAGGGCCAGAATTCAAGGCTAGGAGGCCCGTCCAGCCACCCCACTGCCTCAGTTTCCTTAAAAACAAGGCATCGATGACGAATCTTTAAAAACAGCTACAGGATAGCCACAGCCTGCCTCTTCCCGCCTGTCCTGGTCCTTTTTTCTGCCTTGGAGTCCTGAGTGCCTTCTCCCCTCCAGGCACGTAGTTTGTCTTTACTCTTGTTGCCATCCTACCTGATCCCCACCTCCTCCGCTGAGCCTTCCTTCACGTGTTCCGCAGCCCTCTATGGCATCCGTCTCCTCTTACACATCACTAGGTACTCAGTTTTGGTAGCGGGGTACCAGTGATGGGGACAGAAGAAAACCAGCAAAGCTGGAGTGCCTGCTGCACGCCAGGATCCGGGCAGGCACGTCACATGACCCATCTCTGTCATCCTCACAGTGGCCTAGAGGTCTGGTGTCCTCGGCCTCCTGCGGTCCAGAGAGGTAGCCTTCCCAAGGTCACTCGGCAGCGAGGGTCCCTCTGGGCCTCGCCCTCCAGGCCTGGCTCCACGACCTACACCCGCTCCACTCCTGGTGCATATGAAGTGCTCAGACAACAGGCAGTGAAGTGAGTGCCCCTCGCCCCTGCATCATACTGATCTCTCCTCTGAGATCTCACGGAGCACACTGACCCTGGTTGAATCCAGGAATCTGATTCCACCCAGAGCCTTCTGGCCTCTCCCGGACACCCGACCACTGGCCACAGAAAGCTGAGAGAGGCTGCAGGAGCAGCAAGGCCTCCCTCTCGGAGGGCCCGGCCCCCTCGTGCATCCCTCCAGGGCAGCTCCAGGCACCTTGGCCAGGTGAGGAAGCTGAGGCGGGGCCAAGGCCAGAAGGAGAGGGTGTAGAGACCCGAGGAGGCACTTCTGTAGACTCCTGCCGCTCCTGATTGGACTGCCATGCCCATCTCTCCTTACAGGGAAAGAGGATTAAAAGCACAAAGAGAACTGCTAGGCGTCATTCGCTTATTCTCAAGAAAGGACTGAGAAAAGGTCTAAATATAGAAAGGGAATCAAAGTGAGGTCGGAACAGGGGAGACAGAGCCCTGAGAAGCCCCAGGTTGCCCAGCCCTTCCACAGAGAAGCAGGAGCCCATCCCACAGCCCTGGACCCAAACCTGGGGGCAAGCCTGGCTCAGCAGAGGCCGGGTGTGGCTGTGTGTGAAATGCCCCTTCAGCGCCTCTGGCTGAGGTTGAACCTAGGCTAGGGTCTGAGCAGGAAGGCTGGGGTCAGCAGGGGGGCTTCCCATGGCCCTGGCAGAGGCAAGCACCAGGATCCTGGAAAGCTGATCACTAGGTCACAGTCATTCAACACTGATCCTGAGGCGTGCTGTGTGGGGGACTTTCACTCTCAGACACCCTAAGACAAGCTGCTTCCAAACCTGGGCCGGCCTCTGATAACAGGAAGGGGCCTTAACCCTTGGAAGATCGTAGACCCCAATCTGTTGAAAGTGCTGGGCCTCTCTCTACGGAAATATGCAGGCGAGCATGCACAAATGTATACAATTTTGCAATCTCTGGCCATTTACAGACCCCCCTCGAAGTCTGTTCATGAATCCTAGGTTAAGAACTCATGCTTTAAGAAGTTCTAAGAGACTTTGCTCCTAATTAGGACTCCTAATGTGTGTGGGGATAAGATTTTCTGTATGTGATCCCAGAATCCTGTCTGACAATTTGAAGCGCTCTAAAACTCTCTGATGGATGGTTTGGAGCTGACGGTTTGCACAATGCTTAGCACGGAGTGCGGTCTCTCCAGATTGGTGTTGAGTGAATGAGTGAAACGTTCCTACATGCTGTGTGATTTGGTGCCATGCTGTTTTTATAATGCACACAATCGCCCTTCAGTGGTGGTATTGAACCCACTGGTCAGGGAGGGCTTCATATCATCAGGACCAACATCGGGACTTTGAAAGGGGATGTAGGAGGGCGCTCTGGGCACCTCTGCCCAGTGTTTGCAGCTCCGACCCCGAGGACTCCCCGCCTCACCCCGACTCCCACACCAAGGCTGTTTCCCAAGCAACTGGGCACCTCCATCCAGTCAAGGCTGACATGGGCAGTTTGGAGGGAGCCAGAGGGGATGGAAGGAAGGACATGACATGCCAAATCCTCCCCTGCCCCAAGACATTGAGAGTGAGCAGGGCGCCCGGGCCCGCAAGCCCTGTTCTTAGGGCGTGGTGTCAGCCGTGGATGTCCTGGGCCTCGCTGAGGTGGGCCCAGCTCTGCCACCTTCCCCCGCAAAGAGAGCAGTGAGGAGAGCCAGCCATGCCTAAAGTTCAACATGGCACCTCCAGAAATGAGCTGGGGGCCCTGAGTCTGAGCCAAACTCCAGGCCTGAAAATATGAGGGTCTAGAACAGGGGCTGACAGGCAGGGCGTTTGGTCTCCCAGATTTCTCCGGGTGGCTGGGCCACATGACAGTGCCAACGGAGGTGGGGAGTGGCTGTGTGGGAGGCCTGGGTACAGGGGGAGGGAACTCCTACCCCCGCCCAGGCCTTGGATCATTTGAAAGGCAAATGTGCCGGGTTGCCTAGGGAACGGAAGAAAAGGGACTTCCCTAGCACCGGTGACTAGTAAGGGATGGAGATGGGAGCTGTGATGCTGAGAAAATTGTTTCCAAAAAAAAAGTAAAAAGCGGTGACTAAGCAGCCCTGGTTATGTAAAGCGATCCCTGAGGAAGTGCGGGGAAAAGCCTGGAACCCACCCCCGTGTCCCTCCTCCCCACTCCCAGCCTGGTTCCTGCTGCCTTGGGGAGTTTCCACCAGCCCCTGGCTCCTCCCCTTCTCCCCGGAACTCCCCACTCCTCCACAGGACCCAGGAGGAGCCGCCTGGTCCTCAGATGGGGCTCTCACTGCCAAGAGCAACCGAATGTGATGGGCGGGGCACGGAGGAGGGGCTGCCTTCCCTGACCGGAAAGGGTCCGCTTGGAGCTATTCTGGGACCTCCGCTCAGAACAGGTTACTCTGGGTCAGCCCAACAGGTGGCAAAGGGTCATTTGCCTACCCAGAATCAGGGGCTGTTCCACTCTGAAGACAAGGGTTCCAGATTTGAGCCCCGACACATTGGTTGCTCACTGCAAACTTGGGCAAGTTACCGAACCTCTTGGAGCTGGTTTCCTAGGCTGTACATCGGAGCTAACATCTACGCCACCCAAACTTGTTGGGGCAATGCACTAAGACAACCCTTGCGCAGTTCCAGGCACAAGGCTGACGCGTGGCAGGCACTCGACATGTGTTAAGTTTCCTTTCCCCTTAGCCAGGTACCCTAGAGACCCTGCTCTCCTTTTCTGGAAGGGAAAGTCTGCAGCTGGTCATTAGACTCACTGGGAATGCAAGCAGTCCAGCCATCCCTTCAGGGCTTCTGTTCACTTTCCTCCAGCTGATGAAGGGCTGCGGATCCAGGCCCCTTCTCTGCCTGTGGGCATGTGGCAGGGTGAGCCTGTGCCTTCAGGCCTCACATTTCCCACCCCGGGTATTCTCCCAGTTCCCAGGACCCTCCCTCTGGCTGCCTGGAGGGCATCCTCTCGAGAGCAGCCCAGGGGATCAGCGGGACCTCAAAGCACAGATGAAATGTTATCACCCCCAAAATCCCCATCAATGGTTTAGACAGAAATGCAGACGCCTCTGGCTCCCCCATTCTCCCTAACTGTGCATCCTTGGGGGTAAAGCAGACCTAGTTGCCCTGGACAAATAGATTTCAAGGCATGAGCTACTGTGGATCTCAAAAAGCTATGGAGGGGCTTCCCTGGTGGCGCAGTGGTTGAGAATCTGCCTGCTAATGCAGGGGACACGGGTTCGAGCCCTGGTCTGGGAAGATCCCACATGCCGCGGAGCAACTAGGCCCGTGAGCCACAGCTACTGAGCCTGCGCGTCTGGAGCCTGTGCTCCGCAACAAGAGAGGCCGCAACAGTGAGAGGCCCGCGCACCGCGATGAAGAGTGGCCCCCGCTCGCCGCAACTAGAGAAAGCCCTCGCACAGAAACGAAGACCCAACACAGCCAAAAAAAAAATAAATTAATTAAGTTTAAAAAATAATAAAATAAAATATTAAAAAAAAAAAAAAAAAAAAAAAAGCTATGGAAAGGGTCTGGGGAACAAGAGCCTCTGTCACCAGTGAAAGTAACCGGGCCTCAGTGAAGAAGGAAACGAATCCATCACCTGCCGAAGGGTACCCGGGCAGCAACCCCACTTTTAACTACACCCAACAGACTTCTGTGCCGTCCGTCCCCTCTCTCAGGAGGATCGCATGACCAATCGAAATTCCCAGGCTGTAGTTTAAGCCCTGTTTCCTCTCATGTTTCCTCCTTGGAAAATAAAAACAGCTAATCCCCTTCTGTATGCTTATATTTCATAAGCCCAAAATATGAAGAAAAACATCACTTAGGGATCGAGGCCTGAAACCTAACGTTTTCCCAGAAGTCTGAGGGATTGGGAAAGCCCCTCATTCCTTTTTAAGCACTGTCCCCAGTGCTTCTCTTGGACTGACCCTTAAATGGGTCCCCTGGGTCACGGGAACAGACTTGCCAGGCCTCTGGAGCAGCTGGGCTGACTCCGCAGCAGAGGCCCAGGGAGAAAAGCAGAGACCCCTCGGCAGAGGCCGTGGCCATCTCGGACCCCTTGTTGCCCTCCTTCCCTCTGCCCACTGGCAGGTCCTGTTCTGTTCTGCCCCATGCTGTACTCACGCCCAAGACCTGAGTTCCAACGCACCTTCTCCCAGGCCCAGCGAGGCCAGTGTAGGTTTTCTTCTGGGATCCTCCGTACCTCCTCCATTTGCTGTCGAATTTCAGCTGAATCTCTCCTCTCGGAGACCAGGCCTTCCTCGTCCTTCCCGGTGCTAAGTGCTGGGCCTGTGGAAGTAATCGATGGGTACTTGCCGGGCCAATGAACGTTCCCAGGGGTGACTCTGCCTCTGCCTCCTCTCGTGGAGAGGCCTCGAGGGTCCGGAGTGCAGCCCCAGCCATCACCCCTTGGGCTTTCAGTCCCCCTCAGATAACGGGGGGACTTGTGGCCTGTGCCCTAGATGATCTGCCAAGATCATCAGGGCTCTTTGCGCAGCTCCTGAGGCACCCAGGAAAAACACACAGGTCTTGCAGTCAGAGACATAGCTGCATGGACCTGGATCCCCTCTTAGCCGGGTGACCTCTCGCAGGTAAGTCCCTTATTCTCTGCGCCTCAGATTCTCCATCTGTACATTGAGGCCAACACCAGCGACCTCAGGGTTGTGGGGAGAATGGGTGCCTGGGACATGTGAGGAGGGCCTCAGAAAATATTGGGTGAGTCCGAATACGGGGTACCGTGGACCCCGCAGCGGTGTAGTTCTCCTGCGGGGAGTCTGGGTCCCCATGGGTTTCCTTTCCTGGGATCGCGTGCGGGCAGCCAAGCAACTGACTTGGTGAGGAAACCCCGGGCCCCGCAGTGCCCTCCTCCTCCGCCCACCTTCCCACCACCTCCTCCCCAGAGGCTCACAATTGGTGTCTTGAGGATTAGTCACCGCGCCTCCCCACAGCCCGGGCCCCCCACGCAGGCAGACTGGCTGAATGCTCCACTGGAGTTCCTCACACCCTCCGAGGACAGCCTGCCACGAGATGACAGGGACGCAGAGCCACTCGCCGGCCCCGACCCTGGAGCGGGGCCGACAATGGGCCGAGGACTTTGCTGTCCCGCCCCCCCAGAGGCACCCTCCCCGTGACCTCAGCAGAGCAGAGAGACAAGGCTGGGAACCTGTCTCGGTGCCCAGCACCCCGACAGGACAGGGCTTCCAGAACCTTCTCCTAAGAGGCTTGCTGGAAGGGTCTTCACCCAGGCCTGTTCATCTCAGTAGAAAGGGCAGTCCCAGGCCAGCTCCATCAGTTGAGGCCTCTTTCCCCTCCCAGGATCACTGGAGAGAGATGGGGACAGCAGGAAGGTAGGGAGAAGCCGTCGGGGAGAGCAGCTCCTAGGCGTGCGGGGCCCTGGGTGGAGGCTGCAGGAGCCCTCCACACTCGTGCTCCCGTGCACCCCCATAACTGCCTCTAAGGAAGCCTGAGAGGGGGTCTCAGAGGCAACAGGGCCTGGGCTCACTGATTTGTCTGTCCGGGACCGCTGGAGGCTGTTGGTCCGGGGGAGTGAGGTCACTCGTCGCCTTATCCGTGCTGAGCTGGGTGAGATAGACACTCACTGGAGAGCTCAGATGAGCTCAGAGCAAACAGGAGAGGCCAGGTTCAGAGGGGCACCAGCCTGAGGGGGCGCAGGGGACAACCAGAGAGAGGAAGGGAACAGCGGCGGCGGCTGCCCTGGGGGCACCGCTGGCTGAGGGGGCCGCCACGGTGGGACTCTGTTTCCCCCCTGGGGGAACTGTCCCACCCTGAGTTAGGAGGGGATGGGGGCTGGCAGGAATCAGAGCGTGCTGGCCCTGGGAAGGGGAGCTGGGGGCTGGAATGAGGGATCCGGGCTGTGATTTCTCATTTAGGGCCTGGGGAAGCCAGAAAGCGCCAAGAAACCTTCTCCCACACACCCTCAGCCTCCCCAGCCTTCCCATCTAATTGGATTTCCTCGGCCTCCCACAAGGTTATCCTCAGCGCCAGGAAAATGCCTCACGGTTGGATTCTCCCCCCAACCCGCCCCCCTCCCAAAAGGAAGTCTGGAGCTCAGAGCAGCTCTGCCATTCACAACATTTCTCCATGCGTGCCGCAGTCACCGCCCTCAGCTGCAGGGTGACAGGAGTGCCATGGAGGGAGGTGAGGAGAGGGGCCGGGAACCTCAGGGCAGGACCAGGGCAGGCTGGGAGCTGGGGGGTGAGCTGCCACCCGAGACCCTGCCCACGTCCTTCAGGGCCCGCCTCTCCCCTGAGGGTCCAGGGGCTACATCCCCACTGCCTCTCTGCCCCTCTTACACCCCAGGCCGAGCTGAAGTGTTCCCTTCTCAGGCAGTCCTCACAGCCTAGAGGAATCCCACCCATGCCCTCATCCTCCCCAGTTTAATCCCCGTCCCTTTGGGCTCGCCCCTCCCCGGAATCCACGAAGCCATGACCACAGCTGTCCTGAGGGAGTTTCCCCTCAGCAACTTAGAGCTTCATGTGTCCGCAGGTAGAGAGTTACCCTGAGGACAGGGCCACGCCCCGCACCTTCTCTCAGACCCCTCACAGGCTGGGCTCAGGGGAACACTTAAGTGATTGGTCAGGTGCACTATTCTGGACCCAAGGCCTAGACTTCTGCCCAGGGGCTCTGCTTAACCCCCCGAGTCCCAGGGAGCACAGAGAGGAGCTTCTTCCTACTGACAGGCGTTTCCTCTATCTACGAGTACCTACAGGCAAGTGTTGGTGCCGCGCGGGATCCACGTGACACCTGATGTCATGTGTCACAGGTGCGCAACACAGGGAAGGCGCGATGTCGCTGCCCCTCTGCCTCGTGGTCCTCTCAGTGTGACTGATGTCCACGAGGACAGCCGACCTCGGCCAAGCCTCTGGCCGTGCTTGCCTGTCCCCCAGCACAGCCCGGTGCAGTGTCTCCACCAAGCCCAGCGGGCCCTGCAGGGAGCAGACCCAAATGTTTTCTGGAAATGTCATCTGCAGTCCCAGGTCAGGCGGAGATGCCAGCCACTGCCCAAGCCACACCACACTCCCTTGTCCCAGCTCTGCCACCAGATGACTGTGGGGCTCGGGCGAGGCACTCACCTATCTGAGCCCCCAGCGCTTCCGAGGTTCTGTCTGGCGGCAAAAAGGTTTGATTTATCCCACGGACACTCAAAAGTGTCTTTTGGGCTAAGTTTGCCCGACACTTTGGTCTTCACCTTCCTTGCCTTATGCCTAATTTAAGGAAATAGTGTTTAAAAGACCAAACAAAACACATACTTACATGCAACCTGATTTTACCATTTTAACATTCTCCACGCAGACACACCTCTCCCTCGCCACATTCTCTCCTGTTCTCCTCCGATCCCCTTTCCTCCTGGCCTCCCCTCCCCCTCTAGGCCTTCCCTGAAGCCACTCCATCTCCCTTCCACTCTCTGTGGCAGGCAGGGGTGAAGCAGAGGGGAGGGAGCGGTGAGGGGCTGCAGCAGCCAGGGCAGCAGCCCGACTGTCCTCCTGTGCAAACCCAAGCTGTCCTCGTTTCGGTGTCGAACACGGAACTCTGAAAGAGCATCTTCAGGGCTGGAGAGGCAGGTCTTGCCCCCTCCATCCCATCCCGGGAAGCTCTCCTGGAGTGGCCACACCCCCTGCCATTCTGAAAGTGAGAGAAGAGCTGGCTGGGGGGAGTGGGGGGAGTGGGGGGGGAAGGGGGATGGAGCAGAGGGGAAGCGAAAGGGATGGAGAGAATCTGGGAGAACAGGAAGGAGGCATGCCTGCCCTGCTGAACTGCTTTCCCAGCCTCTCCCTCTGGCCCACAATGCTTGTCTGCAAGGCTGCCGCCTTGGCAGCCCCCTCGCCTTCCCCGTCTTTCCACCCACGCCTGCCCTCCCCTGGGACCCGTCTCCCCCGCCACCCGACCCGAGCCATGCCCCCCAAGCTGTTCTTCAGGTCAGCCTGGCTACTGAGGCCACGTGCCGGTCAGCTCCCCGACCCGCAGGCCCCATTCGGGTACTCTGAAGAGTCAGCTGGCTGGGGTCACTTAACCACCACCTTGGGTGCCTGGATCAGAAAAATGTCCTGCCAGCCCTTCTCAGTCTCCGGTTCCATACCCTGTTCCTAAGTTCGTCGCCAAGGGATGGTGTTTGAACCAGTTGGGAAGTAGATGGTGGGATCAGAGTTAGGGAGGAATCAGTGTTTGCAGATGGAGAGAGAAATAGCATCAAGAAAAGACAAGGAAAAATGCAGAGAAGACTGGACTGATGGAGAAAGTGGTGCGGGAGGATGGAGCGGCCGCCTAGATGAAAGGCCAGTGGTTTGAAGGCCAAGGTATTCAAAGAATCTCGGTGGGGCACCCATGGAAAGCCCCCGAAAGCCACACTGTGTTGCTTTTTTTTTTTTTTAAATTATTTATTTATTTATTTATGGCTGTGCTGGGTCTTCGTTTCTGTGCGAGGGCTTTCTCTAGTTGTGGCAAGTGGGGGCCACTCTTCATCGCGGTGCACGGGCCTCACACTGTCGCGGCCTCTCTTGTTGAGGAGCACAGGCTCCAGACGCGCAGGCTCAGTAATTGTGGCGCACGGGCCAAGTCGCTCCGCGGCATGTGGGATCTTCCCAGACCAGGGCTCGAACCCGTGTTCCCTGCATTGGCAGGCAGATTCTCAACCACTGCGCCACCAGGGAAGCCCCCTGTGTTGCTTTTGAAAGGCTGTATCTATCAGCTTCAACGTGGATTGCTCATTGTACCTTAGAGAACTTTCATGTTTTCCTCCATCTATGAGTAAAAGGAAGGATGAAGGGATGGCAAAAGGTTTGCAATGGCTTCTGCAGGCCCAAGTAACTTCCCCCCCGAAACTCCTTGGGGTGATGCTTTCGCCCAACACGTGGGCCCCAGCTTCACTATTTCAGGATTCTGTTCTTCAGAGAAACCACTGCCCATGAGGCTTTCCAAGAGCTGCTCTGCCGTAGGGGTGAAGAAGGGGAAAATCCAAGTGGCCCCTGGGCCCTGCAGAGGTGATGGCCTCTGCCCTGGGCTGCCCTGGCCACAGGCTCACCTGCTTCCCCAGCTGGAGATGTCCCCAGATGCATATACGAACCCCTGTTGTTTTGGGGGTGAGCCCAGATGACCCCGGACATCCCCAGTGGGGACAGATGGGCCAGAGAAGCTCACTGCCGGCGCCTCCAGAACGGGAAACCCCCCCCCACCAAGAGCCTAGGAGTGAGGCACTCCTTCCTGCCCACTCAGAGATTCCGGAAGCCCTTCGAGTCTGGAGAACCCGCCTCCCCAACCTCTCTCTCGCTTCCTCTGTCTGTCTCCTTCCCGCGACTCCTGTGAGTGCACAGGAGGGCTGAGGGAAGCCCCGTGTGCCTGTGATGAACGGAGCTAATTTCTGGTTTGCTGGTATGCCGCAGAGACGCTGCTGCCTCCGTTCCCCTCCTTCCCAGCAAACCCTCTCCCACACACAGACAAATAGGCTGCATATTTAATTGGAATTCCTCACACCTACAGGGTAAAGCCTTGTCAGTAGAAATAGAGCCCACAGCCAGCTGGCTTCCCCCATTCCACCCACCTTGTCTCTTAAAAAGAAATCCCCCCCCCCATACGTGAACACCCACCCACGGGCCCTTGCACGTCCCTCCCAGCATGGTTGTAAAGGAAGGATTCATTGGCAGTGACGCTCCTTTCCTGGGCTGCTACAGCTGGGCCCACCCGGCAGAGACCACCCAGAGGCTTCTCCCTGGCAGATGGGCCCTGGCCGTCTTCTCATCGCCCACCTTGGGAACCCCCTGGCCAAAGGTCTTGGGGCTCTGGAGTCCCTGAATGGTGCTGAGAGGCACTGGCTCTTAGGTATCAGAGATCAGGTGATGCAGAGAAGGAAGGAGAGCCATAAAAACCTAGAACATTACCTAGAAGAGACCCGGCCAAACCTGGTTCTCCATCTCAAGGACACCACTTTGCTTCTTTCTCTGTGGCTTCTTTCCCCAGACAGGGCGGAGAGTGGCACCCAGAGGCTGGCAGGACCGAGGAAGAGGGGGTCCAGGGGAGGAGAAGGGGAGAGACAGGAGGGTCCAGAAGGGCAGGGGACAGAGAAAGGGTGAAAGACCCCAAGGAGTCCTTACGGGGGAGAGTCAGCTTGCTTTATTTCCCAGATGGCAACAGAGAAAGGTAAAGGCGGAGGCCACCTGGGGAGGCTGCGCTCCTCTGGATGGCCTCAGGGACGCCCAGCCCAAGCTCTGCCCAGGAACCACATCCTGGTGGGGACAGATGGGCCAGAGAAGCTCACTGCCAGAGCCTCCAGAACACCGCCCCACCCCCCAACCGAACATTCCGGGTCAGCAGCCTCAGCCGGGTTTGCAGGGCCTCCTCTCCATTGGTGACTTTTCTCCTGGCACCTATTCCCTGCGGGGCCTCCTTCCTCCCTGGCACAGGGCCCCACCAAACCTGTGTGTCAGTGAGCAGACAGCTGCCTGTGGGGCTCTGAGAAGCGCTGTGACATCCTCTTTCTCCCCCACAAAATATCATCTCAGTTTGTCTGAAAGTTCACCATTAGTGACTCATTTCTTTGGGTTAAACATAGCCCTCCCTTTTTAAATGCAGCTGCTCGAGGAAAGGGTAACTCATTGAGTTCTTAACATCCTAGCGTGAATGGGGATACAGATGAGATCTAGGAGTCTTCGAGGAAGGAAGAGGAAGTGGGGAAGGAGACAAAGAGGAGGAAGGGAAGCTACTGAAAAGGAAGAAGAGACCAAAGAAAGGACCAGCAAGAAGCAACTCTGTTCTACCTTGAGTGCCTTTTTCACAAGCCAACACCGTTCCAGAGTGAATTAAAGAAGCCCCTTTATTTAGGTAGAGTCCTCTGTGATTTACAAAGGACCTTCACGCCCACCCCCAATCGATCCTCACAGCTCTGTGAAGCCAGGACCAGGGAGGTTGTTGTACCCATTTTCCAGTTGAAGAGACTGAGGCTCTTGGACTTTGGAGGACTTACCATCTAGCCAGTGAGCGGGAGAGCTGGGACTCTCTACCTCCTTTGTACAGAAGCCCGTGAAGACACCCTCACTGGGACTTCCCTGGTGGTCCAGTGGTTAAGAATCCACCTTCCAATGCAGGGGACACAGGTTCAATCCCTGGTCTGGGAACTAAGATCCCACATGCCGCGGGGCTACTGAGCCCGCACGCCGCAACTAAAGATCCCGTGTGCTGCAACTAAGACCTGATGCCGCCAAAAATAAATAAATAAATATTAAAAAAAAAAAAAAAAGAAAGATGCCCTCACCGAGCTCACCTCCTCCATAATTCACCCACAGTCCTCTGGTCAGAAAGATCCCGGTAGAGGAACAAGAATGAAAATGGTGCCAGGAAGGGGTTGGGGGATGGAGGGGGCAAACACAAGATCCTCCACAGTGGGAGCAGGGAGCACATGCCATGTCCTAAAGCCCCCGCCCCGAACTGGAGAGGAGGAGATGTGGATGGAGGGCAGAGGCCTCCACTCGCTCACTGGTGGCACGTCTGATGCCAACATCCGGGACATCCCACGCATCCATCAGTTGGCAGCCTCGCTCCCCAGGACTCCACGCAGGGGCCAGGAAGGCCTGCGAAGTCTTCGTTGGCCTTGGGTGTGAAGAGGAGGCTGGCTGTGGACACAGCGGGGTAGGCTGGACCCAGGAAGGTCCCCAGGAAGACAGGGAAGCAGGAAGAGACCCCAGAACCCCTGCCAAAAATCCCCACAGGCTTCCAGGCCCAGTTTTTCCTGTTCCCTCCTCTTCCTTTCCTCACTGTTCTGTCTTCAAGCTTCCCACCCTGCAGGAAGTGGTCAGTCGCCATATTGAAACTGTCCCCCGTGTCTCCCCCTTAACGAGCCAGGTTAAATATGCTGTAATCAGAGTAATAATACACCTGGGCTGGTTCTCGAGAGAACTGCCTTTTGTACAGCAATAGGACATTAATAGCAATTATTCTGCTTTGTAATCGGAGCTTTAAATACTAATTCAAACAGCCAGAGGAAAACCAATTAGTGCTAATTTATCTCTATGTGTTTTGCAGAGCTGGTGTCTGTCACACTGTGAAGAAATAGGTTGGTAATTAGTACAGTTGGGTGGTAGATAGAAGTAATTATCAGATTCTTTCATTTTTCTTTGGGAAAAAAAAAAAGGGTGGGGGGAGGGCCGAGATAGGTTCTGTAAGTCTTTGTTCCCTTTAAGTTTAAAGGGAGGACACACGCTGGCTCTGAGATCCCAGCCCTCAACATCCCAACTGTACAGGTATCTCCAAGAGCTCGATGGGCTCTGGTGCAGGTTGCCTTGAAGGGCTTAACATGGAGCCGCCAGCTGATAGGCTCGTAGAAGTACCGCCTGCAACATTACAAGAAGCAGAGCATTGCTGGGGAAAGGTTGGTGAGCCCCACACCCAAGCTGACCACAGGAGTAAGGGCACAGTGGGACCTGAGTCCCAGGCAGGCCTCTATGTCTCCAGCTGTGTGGCCTGGGTAGAGGCACTAAACCTCTCTGGACGTTGATTTCCCCATTTGTAAAATGGACAGGATAATCCCTATCTCACAGGGTTGTTGTAAGGATTCGATCAAGTAAAAGAATGTTTATAATGAGCCTAGAACCCAGTCATAATAGGTATGAGTTATTGAGTGCAAACCATTTGCCTGGGACTCTTCTAGATGATTTTGTATATCTTAATATTATCTCTAACCCTCCAAAGGCAATGGGCAGCCTCACCGTGTTAGTTTATTTCCATGTTTTCTCTCCTGTCCATACCTTTAACCAGCTGTGCAACTCAGGAGAAGCTATTAATCTCACTAAGCCTCGGTTTCCTCATCTGTGTAACAGCGGTGATAAGAGTACCTTCCTTGAAGATTAAAGGAGACAATGATGCTAAAAGCTCTTAGCAGGCGCTCTATTATCATTATCAATATTATATATTATCCTTTCATTGTATATAGTGTTGTTGTCATCTATACAAATCCTCTATTGAAAGATACGGCACTTTGAGTACATTTTATTAACTAATCCACAGGACTTATCAAATGTCCGATGCATACTCACTACCATAGCAAGCCTGCTCACACCATTTCAAAACATAAAGCTAGCACGCCCTGAACGACAGAAGGTGGGAGAATAATGGCATTTGACAGAGCTTCACAGTTTATATCAACACAATGCCATCATGTATATGATTCCAACGTCTTTTCACAAGTCAGTGGGTTGAGAACTACTGAATCCCCATTTTACAGGTAGGAAAATGAATTTAAGTGATTTGCTCAAGAAAGTGGTAGAATCAGAACCCAAACCCAGGCTTTTGACTGCTCAATCTACCTAGGCACTCACTAAATGCTTGTTGAATGGCTAAGTGTGCTTTCCACTAAACCATATCACCTAAGCTGCCAAACGAGATCTCACACCCCTGCGTGAGGAGCAGGGCTGATCAAGGAGAGGTGAGACGGAGGCACGGAAATCTTCAGAGACGAGATGGGCCATGGCAGGGCTGGGCAGCTCCGCTCAGCCTAGACAAGGCTTCTGAATGTGTTGAATTAGTAGGCGACATTAAAAACTTGGGAGACTGCATTTAGCTACCTGGGTGAAGATCTGTCAACTCAGGCCATCTCCTGTTCTCACAGACCTCATCCCACCCACACAGGGAACCTGCCTAGGCCCTACTGGCACATGAAGTGTGACCCCTGGGCCGGGCCTCTGAGGACAGCAGTATGAGGTAGGGAAGGGGAGCAGGGGGTAGAGGGTGTAGGTTGGGCAAAGACCCCAGGAGGGGCCAAACACACAGTGTTTGAGAAGCAGGGGCTAGACTGGCCCGGCAGGTCAGGAGGGTAAGTGCTGGGACCGGTTAGTAAGGTAGAATTGGCCACCACATGGCAGAGGGCAGGTGTGACCGGGGCTAGTTATTCACTTCTCCCACAGAAGGGACAGGCGGGGACTTCAATGCAGCCTGCACCCTGCCCCCTAGCCACTCACCCAGGCCAGGAGCTGCCTCCACCCTGAGGAAGGGGAGCCTTCTTTCTCATCACGCAGAGGCGCCTGCCATATGCTCGTCAAGCTGTGGGCTTCCACCCAGAGGGACACCTGTTTCCTGCGGGCCAGTGGCTGCCCGAGCTTCAACGTGTTTCAAAGGCAGCACTTGAGAAAGTGGTAGAGGTGGCAGGGTGGACAACAGGGGGAGCAGAGAGACTGAGGGGAGGAGAGCGTAGACGAGGTGATAGTGGCAGGAATGGGGAGATGTGAAAGAAAGGAAAGGGTGTATGTATGTAGGCAGGGGCAAGGGACGAACTGGGCATGTATCAAAATATTAATAACAGCTTTGACTGGAGGGTTATGGGTAATTTTAATTGTCCTCTTTTTGGTTATCGGTATTTTCTAAGTTTTCTACATTGAGCATAGTTCTCTTTTATACTAAGAAAAACAATGAAACTTAATTTTAAAAAAGGAAGGGACATATGCTGGAGACGTTTTGAAGGAAGAACTGACAGAATTTGATAAGTGACGAGATAAGGGTGATAAAGGAGAAAGATGAATCAAAAATAACTCGGAGGTTTTGAGACTGGGTGATAGGGAAAATGACAGGGAGAGGGAAGTTGGGTGGGGGAGGGTTAGAGAGTGGGGATGGGACCCGTTCAGTTGAGACAGTGGAGGGTATTCATTCCCGCAGCAGGAAAGGAAGAGCTGCCCTGAGAAGGGCTATGCTCACCAGGCCGCAGGGCAGCCTCAGAGTCAAGAGGAGAACTCGGGACACCCTTACCAATGCTCCATCCAGAGCTGCAGGCAGACCTGTCTTTCTCGGCAGGGACTTTAAAAGAGAGGCACCCAGACAAGACCCTGAGGTAGACCCGCCCACGACCAGCAGGCCTTCCCAGCCTTGGAACTGGGCTGCTTGGTCCTGGGGGGGCCAGGACAAACTTAATGCATGACAGGGAGCAGGGCTGGGGAGCGGAGGATGTTAGGCCCAAGGCCCTGCCGGCAGAGGCTGCAGAAGACAGAGCACGCTGGCAGGGAAGTCCCAGGGTCCCGGTGTCATTGGCGATGGCCGTGAAGGGATGGAAAGCGTGGGAACTCATCTCTGGAGGATACAGGAGGCATTCCTCACATTGAGAAGGGTCCCCCTGAATCTTAGTTCCCAGCCAACCCCCTCACCCCCAATTGTCCACAAACACAATGTTAATGCCTAGAAACCCATTCTGCTGCTCCTGGTTGACTGGTCTGCAGAGGCTTTGGACCTGCCAGAGCCTCGGAGACCAGCTGTCCCAGGCCACACAAACACCCAGGACAGGAAAAGGCTGTTCCCTCTCGCCTCTAGAACCATCTGCCTTGTATCTTCTGGTGACTCGGCCAAGGGTGGGTCTCCTGAGGCTCCGAGTGAAAAGTTGCATCCTGACTAGCGCCGTCCAGCAGGCCAGCAGCAAAGCCGCCGCCTCTTCCGTTGGGGTCACCCTTCTCTCCCTTCCCAGTCGGCCCTGCCCCCTGCACCCACACCAGCCCTCCCGGCACCAGGGCCGCCTCACTGAACCACCATTGCCTTAAAAGACTCCACATTGACTAAGCCTGAGGCCCCACCGGAGGCTGCGTCACTGTTTCCTTGGCAACCGAAGGGGTGGGTGCAAAGTAACACACAAAGCAAACAAAATGAGCTCCACATGGGTGGCCGGGAGAGTCACCTCAGCATCCTGGGGCCACCGATTGCAGGGGATATCTGGGTGTCTGCCGGACTCCTCTCACTGAGGTTGCTCTGGGGGGCACCTGACAGCCCCCCAGATATCCTAGGCAAGGAGCACTTCACAACACGCCATGGCCTCTGCTGGGAGCTGTCTTGCCAGAAGAAATGAGATTATCTGGTGAGGGTCCCCCCTCGCCACGCACTGGGCACTAATGAGGCTGAGACGTCATCCCTGAAAAGTTGTCAGCCAGGAGGAGCA
The DNA here is from genome assembly GCF_965194825.1 of Balaenoptera physalus. Lineage (NCBI taxonomy): Eukaryota > Metazoa > Chordata > Mammalia > Artiodactyla > Balaenopteridae > Balaenoptera > Balaenoptera physalus. Next base: position 108,066,099 of record NC_138886.1, on the reverse strand, counting down.
TAGAGCCACCAGGGAGAGCTCGTGGCCAGTCACTGCCTGCCTGAGACGGCCTGATGTGACCCCAGCGCTCCCTGGGCTCCTACTGTAAAGGTCCTTCCAAGGTGCACTGTGGGAAAATCTTGACAGGTGTATGGCTGAGATTCCAAACTGCTTTTCAAAAAAATTTTTTTTAAGTTACAAATATATCCATCAAATACCCAGATATTAAGTGTAAAACTTCCATTGTCTTAGTCAGTTCAGGCTGTTATGACAGAGTACCATAAACTGGGTGGCTTATAACATTTTTCACAGTCCTGGAGGCCAGAAGTCTGAGATCAGGGTACAGCACAGCAGGTTCTGGTGAGAGCCTTCTTCTGGGTTGCAGACGGCCGACTTCTCAAAGTACGCTTCCTTGGAGAGCAAGGAGGAGGAGGGGAAACAAGCTCTCTCTGACTCCCAAAAGGGCACTAATCCCATCATGAAGGCCCCACCCCCCTGACCTCATCTAATCCTAATTACCTCCCAAAGGCCCCACCTCCTAATACCATCATACTGGGGGTAGGGTTTCAACATATGCATTTTATGGGGACACAAACATTCTGTCCATTCACCATGTAACCACCACCAAGATCAAGACATGGAGTATTTCCAGTGCCCCCAAAGCCTCCCTCTTCCCAGTCAATATCCCCACCCCAAAGGCAACAGAGTTCTGACTGCTGTCACGGCCCATGAGGCTTGCTGAGGCCTTCACGTAATAGAGCCACGTCGAGGGGGCGCTCCTTTGCCCTTGCCTGGCTGCGGGCATGGTGTTCTGTCCTGGGAGTCAGCCACGTTGTTGCAGGAGAAGTCAGGGGTTCATAAAAAGAAACGAAACTGAGTTATTTGTCATGAGGTGGATGGACCTAGAGCCTGTCATACAGAATGAAGTAAGTCAGAAAGAGAAAAACAAATACCGTATGCTAACACATATATATGGAATCTAAAAAAAAAAAAAAAAAATGGTTCTGAAGAACCTAAGGGCAGGACAGGAATAAAGATGCAGACATAGAGAATGGACTTGAGGACACGGGGAGGGGGAAGGGTAAGCTGGGACGAAGTGAGAGAGTGGCACGGACATATATACACTGCCAAATGTAAAATAGATAGCTAGTGGGAAGCAGCCACATAGCACAGGGAGATCAGCTCTGTGCTTTGTGACCACCTAGAGGGGTGGGAGGGAGGGAGACGCAAGAGGGAGGGGATACGGGGATATATATATACATATAGCTGATTCACTTTGTTATAAAGCAGAAACTAACACACCGTTGTAAAGCAATTATACTCCAATAAAGATGTTTAAAAATATAAATTTAAAAAAAAAAGAAGAAGTCAGGGGCTCATTCTTTTCTCTCGCTGTGCAGCATGCCTAGTGCTTCTAAGTGTCTCAAGGGTTTTCTCCAGGTCCCTGACCTCCAGGTCCCTGACCTGCAACTGTTATTTCTACCAGGCCACGCGTGGCCAGGGACACCCATGCGCAGGCACTCCCAGGTTGTGCCCAATCCCAGGTGCACCCTTTTCTACCCCACTCGAGAAGTCACGTAAGAATGAGAGTGGGTACGACCATATCATGGAGCTAACCTTGAATTCCCTCTAAGGTAACCCCCCAAAGTGTGTTTGGGGGGATTATTCGAAAACTGCAGCACTTTATTATCAGTAACATATTTGTTTGTGATACATCTCACAACTGCTAGTACCATGCCAGCGCGTCACAGCTCTTAGGCTGAGAGCTGCTAGTCTAAGTGGTGTGATTTCAGAAGTAAAGGAAGGCCATTTCCTGCCCCCAAAATATCTCTTTCCCCTAACCCACTGCTTCTCCTGAAGTTTCGCCCAATCAATTTATTGTGCTGCATCAGACAGCGCCAGTGTCCTCTTTTAAAATGCAGGAACTCCTGAGGAGAGGGAATCCATTAAACCCACAGTACCTTACCTTAGTGTGACTTATGGGGGCACTGGAAAGACACGCATGCTGGGGGCTGACTGCACGCCTGGCCCTGCGGGGGACCCTTTCCCACGCCTCCTCTCCCCATCCCCACAATGAGGTTGGGAGGATGGTATTCTTAGCCCCATTTTACAAATGAGAAAACTGAGGCTTGGGGAGATTAAATAACTAGCCTAAGGCCACATAACTCTTAGGTTGCAGAAGCAATCATTCAAGGCCAGTTAAGTCTCCTCCAAAGCTCACCTGGGTAGGTGGGAAGTACCAGGTATTTGTGAGTGAGGAGAGAGAAAGGCATAGAAAGGAGAAGGGCCAGACGCTGTGCCGAGGAGGAAGGTGCCCCCCGGGCCATAAATCAAAGTGCCAGAGGAAAAAGGGAGTTCCTTCATATTGGATTTCATAGTCGCCCAAGTGCTGCCGCCCCAGAGCCAGCGGCACGTGCACCATCAGGGCAGTCTGGCCACCATCAGCCCCGACACCTCCTCCGTTCTTGATGACCACCAAGGGATGTGTCATAGGCACCAAGTCACATCCCTACAGAGATGTGCACAGGCCTTCCTGACTCAGAAGGGCCAGTTTCTTCAAGCCCCTCTTGGGGTGCAGAAGAATGGCCATTTGGAAACTTCACGGAGTGTTAACTCCCTGCCAAGCACCCTATATGCACCGTTTCAGTCTGTACAGCAACCCCGTGGCGTGGGTATTCTGAGGCCCCATTTGTAGGTGAGAAAGCCAGTGCATCGCCATGAGGCTGCAGACTCCACGAAGGCAGAGATCACATCTCCACAGGGCGTCTCTCTACAGGCCAGCACCTACCACTGTGCCTGGAATATTCTGGGTGCTTTTCCCCTCAGCACAGCGTCTGCCCCTATTACCTCTGGGTCCCTCAGAGGTGTATGGCCAGGTCTTCCTGACCCTAAAGAGGACATCCTCAGCACCAGATGAGGTACACTGCAACAGAGACCCAGCGGGAGGGTGAGGAAGGCCTAATTCTGGGAAAGGGGAGATGCCTGGGCTTCAAAACCAAGAGTGTATATTGAAGGGGTCCATCAGGTTAGACCCAGGAGTTGGCTGACTGTATCTGTTGGTACAAGGCAAGAGCGCTTCCTCAAAAATAGCACCTGCACCAGCCACAATTCCACCAGTATATGTTCACTCCCTTGGGTCTCAAGCACTGTGTTAGGCTGTGGGATAACAATGGATGAAACACGGTGGTGTCCTCAGGGTTTAGAAAAGGGGAGGTGCAAAGCCCACGATGGGCACGGGCTGTGAAGGGGGCCCTCCCGGCTGCGGGTCTGGCACCTGTGAGGCCCCGAGAACAGCGCCGGGCACGGAGTAATGGTTAGACACGCACGTGCTCACGTGCACACGGGCCGGGAACTTGCATGGGATCCTGAGGTAGACAGGGAGTCTTGCGGAACAGGTTGTAGCAGGCAAGTGACAACGTCACATGTATCTTCCGTAGTGCTAACTTCGGCAGCATCAGTGATGGGAGGGATGGACGTGTGGGGGGGGCAGGGGGACTGACCAATGATGTCGTGCGTTCTGCAGGATTCACGTGTCATCAGCCGGCACCCTCACGTAGCGGGGAATACCTCAGCCAAGAATACCCTGGGCTTGAGGAGGGGTGCCAGGAGAAGGCGGGAGTCAGTCCTGAGAAAAAGGTGTGTCCCTAAAAGTGGACAGACCCGAAGGAAGCCTCCTCCGCTTACCCAGGGTCGGGGGCTGTGGGCATGCATCTGTGGGGGGCTGCACGTGCACGCACGCACGCACACACACACACACATGCCCACACGTACGCACACGTATTGGATTTAAGAATAAGGAGCTTTAAAAAAAAAAGAAACAACGCATACCTGGGTCCCATCCACCCATGGAATCCCAGTCTCTTGTGTTTGGATGATGGATACAAGGTGTGCCCTGGACTGAAGCTCAGGTTTGCCACCACTTTTTCGTCATCCCTGGTGTATTCCTTTCAATGATTTCACATAAGGAAAACGGGCTGGAAAAAAGTTAAGTGAGGAACAGGCAAAGAAACCAAAGGGCATGTCCCCTGGGGAAGAGAAGCTCTGAAGAGGAATTGTAAATTCTTCTGGTGTTTAAAATCCATGAGATCGGACTTCCCTGGGGGCACAGTGGTTAAGAATCCACCTGCCAATGCAGGAGACACAGGTTCAATCCCTGGTCCGGGAAGATCCCACATGCCGCAGAGCAACGAAGCCCGTGCCCCACAACTACTGAGCCCGCACGCCACAACTATGGAAGCCCCCGCGCCTAGAACCTGTGCTCCACAACGAGAGAAGCCACCGCAGTGAGAAGCCCGTGCAGCACAATGAAGAGTAGCCCCCGCTCCACGCAACTGGAGAAAGCCCGCACGCAGCAACGAAGACCCAACGCAGCCAAAAAAAATGTTAAAAAAAAAAAAAATCCATGAGATCGGGGAGCAAGTCTTTTCCACATCTCTCTCTTCTCTTGGCACTAAGTACCTGGCATGCAGGGGTCATCCAGTGACACCTGAGCAATGAATGAATGAAATAGTTGAAAAAAGTCACACAAGGAGAAAAGTTAATCTTGTTCCGTGGGACCCCAGGCAGAGCTACAACCATGGCAGTTATGCTAGGGAGCTAGATGAACTTCTTCACAATAATAATAGCTAAGCTTGGTTAGTTTGGTAGGCTGGGCACTGCTTGACATGTATCATCTCCTGTCATCCTCACAAAACCCTATAGAGCAGGCACTTGAATTGTTCCCATTTTACAGAGGAAGAGGAAACGGAAGCAAAGAAATGTTAAGAAGTCCCCTATCCAAGGTCCTAGAGCTGTGACGTGGCCGTGCTGGATTTAAACCCAGACACTCTCGCTCCAGCGTGCACTGCTCTTAAACACTTACTTAACCATGAGAGCTGCACAGAGATGGTCTGACACTCTGGGAGAAGGTCGCCAACCCTCCATCCCCAGAGGAGCCAGAGCCAAGAATGAACAAGTCATCATGGTTGGTGACGTCATGAAGGGGATTCAAGCAGCAACAGAAGGGTGGACTAGGTGACTTTCCAGACTTCTTCCAGCTCTCAGAGAAGAGAATTCTGTGTCTCAGTCCATTTGGATTGTTATAACAACTGCCATAGGCTGAGTGGCTCAAAAGACAAACATTTATTTCTCCAAATTCTAGAGGCTGGGAAATCCAAGATCAAGGTGCTGGCAGATCCAATGTCTGGACAGCCACCTTGTATCCTCACATGGCCCCAAGAGAGCAGAGAGAGGAAGCAAACTCTCTCCTGTCACTTCTTATAAGGGCACTAATCCCATCAGGAGGGATCCACTCTCATGACCTAATCACTTCCCAAAAGGCCCCACCTCCAAATACCATCACATTGATACCATTAGGGTTTCAACATGTGAATTTGAGGGGAACACAAACATTCAGTCCGTAGCACTCTGTCATTTTATTCCTCTGCCCTGGGTCATTTTTGTGAGAGAAGAGTTATTTGGAGTTACTCTATCTGAAGTGGAAAGAGTACTAGCTTGGGAGTCAGGACCCCAGGTTCCAGCTTGAACTGCAGGCAGCTCTGTGCTCTGAAGTTCCTCAACTGTTAAAGATGGGAAATTTCTAGCCCCTTCAAGTCCAAGATCCCACAGTTCTCTGATTTGGTGTCGGGGGAGGAAAAGGAAGACCACGGTAGGGAAAGGGGACCCCACTTTGCTCCTTACACAAAAGCGATTCTACCTTTCTGGGACCCTGCCGTCCCTTTTATCTTTAGAGGCATGATGATTAGATAGATGCCTGACTAAGAAGAAACCAGTCGGGTCAATATCTGGCCATCCATCCCCATGGAACTTGGCCTTTTTCTCCCTTCAGGACTGAGAACCTGACCATTTGGGCATCTCAAAATTAATCTTGCTTTTTCTCAACAATGGGCAAAGCCTGATGTCAGAAATATCCAGAAAAACTGTTGGAGCAGAATTCTGGCTACATCTGCAGATAGGCATTTTGAAGGGCCACCCTGAATTTTCGCTGGACTGCTCCCTGCCTCATGGTTTTCCACCCCTCTGTTGCTTTTAGAGATGTATATTTATATACATATAAGTATCTCTTTCCCTGAGAGACAATGAAGCTCAGCCACTGGGAGTTCAGTGTGATCCTGTAGAATCTGTTACGAAGGAATTTCACTGGGTCGGGGAGCAGAGACTGTGTATTCAGGACATTACCTGGTTAATAAAAAAATTGCACAGCTCCCAGAAACACATGAGATTTCCTTTCCTATTTTTTCCGCTTTAAAGTAACAAAGGGGGGACTTCCCTGGTGGTCCAGTGGTTAAGACTCCGCGCTTCCACTGCTGGGGGCACAGGTTCGATCCCTGGTCGGGGAACTAAGATCCCTCATGCAGCGTCTAACAGCCCTAAATTAATTAATTAATTAATTAAAAACAAATTAATTAATTAACCAAGGGTATGTCGCTTCCCCCATTTTTGCCAATTTAAATTGCAATTATTCTTTTTTGAGACAATAAGCAAACTAACAGTAAGGGTTAAATAATTTGTTAAAGGGTCGTGGGGTAGAGAGGAGGTGGGATTTGGAAAGGGGGTTGGGGGGACTGGAATCTGCCAGTAGCAGCAATAAATGCAGAGTTGTGCCTCAGGCATAATATATCAAAGAAAATATAATGCATCCAGCTTAAAACTAATGATTGCCGTATAATTAGATGAGAAGCATTGTGCTATAAATGTGTATTCTTTAGCGTGCTGTGATTTTACTGTAAAAAAAAGAGAGAGAGCGAGAAAGAAGGAGACAGAAAAACACAGAGCCCAGCAACATACTATAAAAAGAACCTTCTGTTGACTTCTCTACTGTTTAGTATTCCTTGGCTGTTCTCCCTTGGGAGTGTGTAATTAGTACTTTATGAAGAGTACATTTAAAGCAGTTTAATATTCACCTCATTCAATCTGAAACAATGTGATCCATGCTTAGACAAATCAGTGCTCCTTGCTGACATAATCTGTCAGAACATTACCTCTGAAAAGACCTTTCAGGAGGTTTGGATGTTAATTAGTTGTCTATCATGTATAAACAGAGCAGTGAGCAGAAGGGGCTCCGACAGGCCAGAGGGATACGTTGGGAAATGCATTTTGTATGAACGCGGCTTGCAGGGGGGTCTTCTCGCTCTCCCCCCCTCCCCCCATCCCCCCCTCCCCCGTGTCAGCAGCCACGCATGCTTTGGACCTCTTCCGGGCAAGAAAAGAGCTTTCCGGTGGCTTCAAGGGGCACCTCCAGCCCCCAGAGGGGACTGGGGATACTAAAGGGGTCCCCCGTACATCACCCCTGCCCCTGACACCTGCTGGCGCCCCAGGAAAGGGCCACCTGCAAGTGTGGCAGGAAGCATGACCTCACAGGCCCACCTGGCTTGCTGGGAGGCTCCAGGCTTTGGGCCCCGGCTGGGTCCCACCTCCTGTGTGTGGAGAGAGCCGGGAAGAGATGAAGGTGTTCTGATGCCCATCTCCTTGCTCATCCGAAAGCTCTGCTCCTCCGGGCAGCCAGTCCGCTGTAAACAGAGCTGCATGGTACAAAAGAGGACTCCCCAACACGGGAATTCATGCAACTTCGCCCAACAGCTCGGCTTCTCAGAGGGCCGGCAAGGTTCAGAATGTACAGGGCACGGAGTCCAGACGCAGCCTCAGGATGATCCTTTGCCAAAGTGCATCCTGCAAAGGCACTGCCTTTGTGAGCTGTCTAGGGATTTGAACTAGCTGTCCTTTGTCCTGGACTTAGAATGCCCTTGTGCGAAGCGCTTCCTAGCACGTTGAAGGTGCTTACTAAGCAGTGTCAGGACATCATTCTGTTGTTCTTGCCAGGCTCGTGATTCCAAGATGGCATGGCAGCTGGCAGCAGGAACCTTCCCCTGCCCAGGGTCAAGCAAGCCCCACCCACTCAGCTGTGTCCCCCACTGGTCTTCCTTTCCCCACTCCCAGCACCCCACCTTCCTTTAGTGGGCCCAACCCCCACAGGCTCTGTATTCAACATTCTTTCCATGAGCAACCACTAAGCGCCTACTGTGTGCACTGCACTGCGGTACATTCTGGGACAGCAAAGATACGTAAGTCGTGGTCTCAGCTCATGGGCCATTTACAGACCCATAAACTTATTACCACAGTTTGGGGTCATTATAACTAGTGTCAGAGAGGCAATATCATTTAGTGGTGGAAGGAGGGCACTGAGGTCATACTGCTTGGATTCAGATCCCAGCCTCACCTTGGGCAGGTTATTTAGCTGCTCTGAGCCTCAGTTTCCTTATCTGTAAAATGGGGATAAGACCCTTTCATGGGTTTTTGAATGTTAAATGGTATAATTCAGTAAAGTGCTTAGCGTAAGGCGTAGGATGTACTAAGTGCTCGATTAATGTTTGTCCCCCACCCCCAAATAGTATAACAATCAAAGTGCCTAAAGGCAGAAGAGGGAGATACTAACTGTGCCTGGGTAGTCTTGGAAGGCTTCCTGGAGGAGGTGACATTTGAGCTATGTTTTAAAGGACTGCGTAGAAGTTTACCAGGTAAAGAAGTAACAGGATGGCTTTCTAGATACAGGAACAGTGAATTATAGGTGGAAAGAGGCACAGAAATAAGCAGGGTGTTGGCAATAGGAAGACATGGCCCCTGTGCACCGAGTCACACTGCTGAGTTCCAGCCCGGGAGGCTGGTCGCAGGTGACCCTCCAGAACCAGCCACGGGATGGCACAAGTACACAGAAGAGAGTGCTCCAGTTTCCGCGGCTGGGTGATGATGGGGTTTTTCCAGCAGCCGAGGAACTAGTCCTTTTCACTGTATTTCTCAAAAAGAAGAATCGCTCTCTTTTCGTGCCTAGTGTAGCCATGGCTCGCGGTCCGAAGAAACACCTGAAGCACATAGCAGCTCCAAAGCATTGGATGCTGGATAAACTGACTGGCGTGTTTGCTCCTCGTCCATCTACTGGTCCCCACAAGCTGAGGGAATGTCTCAAGGAACAGAGTTAAGTATGCCCTAACAGGAGATGAAGTAAAGAAGATCTGCATGCAGCGTTTCATTAAGATTGATGGCAAGGTCCTCACTGATATAACCTACCCTGCTGGTTTTATAGATGTCATCAGCATTGACATGACTGGAGAGAATTTTCGTCTGACCTATGACACCAAGGGTCACTTTGCTATTCATCATATTACACCTGAGGAGGCCAAGTATAAGTTGTGCAAAGTGAGAAAGATCTTTGTGGGAACAAAAGGAATCCCTCATCTGGTGACCCATGATACTCACACCATCTGCTGCACTGATCCCCTCATCAAGGTGAATGACACCATTCAAACTGATTTGGAGACTGGCAAGATTACTGATTTCATCACATTTGACACTGGTAACCTGTGCACGGTGACTGGAGGTGCTAACCTGGGAAGAATTGGTGTGATCACTAACCGGGAGAGACATCCTGGTTCTTTTGATGTAGTTCATGTGAAAGATGCCAACGGCAATAGCTTTGCCACCCGGGTCTCCAACATTTTCGTTATTGGCAAAGGCAACAAACCATGGATCTCTCTTCCTCGTGGAAAGGGTATCCACCTTACCGTTGCTGAGGAGAGAGACAAGAGACTGGCGGCAAACAGAGCAGTGGATAAAATGATCTCTAAGTGACATGATTGGAAAAGTCTTTGTACTTAAAGATAACTACCACATAATTTTTAAAAAAAAGAAAAAAAGAAAGAAAGAAAAAGAATCAAGATCTCAAACTCCCCTGGCCTGAGTATCCACCCAAACCTGAACCCACGGGCAGAGCTAGGCTCCCAGGAGGCAGTGGAACATCAAAGAAAGCAGGACCATCCTCTCCCGGCTCCAGCCCCTGCAGCTGTGAGCCTTCCCCGCGCCCCCTTCCCGCCCCAGCATTGCCCCGGGCTCGCTGGGGGGATGGAGGGATGGGCATACAGCCCCCAGCGCCCGGGACGCAAAAGTGCTCAGTACGTGGTGGCTCTTATTATTAATGAAAAGAGCTTGCTCTGACCCACACTTTTTTCAGAACTGCTTCCTTCTCTAGTTTTTCACTTGACAGCAAGCCAGGACTCAAGAGGACCAGGGAGTCGCCGGTGTCCTCTCAGCAAAGCCCTGGGTCCCCCTGGGCCCCAGGTCTATGTGGGGCCTCTTGTAGTCCCACAGACTCCCAGACACCACCTCCCGCCCAAGACAAAGCTGGTGGTGGGACCAAGGTCCCAACCCTACAAGCAGCCGCTCGACATAACCCCAGGTCTTCCTCTCCTCGTGAAACCCTGGGCCTCTGCCTTCCGAGCAGGGCCTTGGTTGGTCACCTTGTAGAATATCCCAGACTCTGGGAGGGTGCTGTCCTCCCCACCACACCAAGGACAGTGTGGGCCGTCCCTCACTCATTGAGCAGTAATGATACCACCCCGCATCTCTCAGGCACCTGCTGCGGGGTAGACGCCTTCTACTGAGAACCCTCACCGCAGCCCTCTGAAACAAGTAGGCACTATTACAGCCATGAGGCAGACAATTCACTAAGTCCCGGGGAGGTTGAAGAGTGATCCGAAGGCCCGCAGGCAGGCAAGCAGCAAAACTGGGGGTCTAGGCCTTGTCTACTTCCAAACTCCCCCCGCCCCCAATTTTACACTAGGCCAGGCATAGCAAACTACAGCCCACGGGCCAGATCGGCCTGTTTTTGTAAGACCTGTGAACTAAGAATATTTCTTACATTTTTAAAGAGTTGTAAGAAAAGAAAGAAAGAAACAAAGAACATGTGATCAAAATCGCCTGTGGCCCACGAAGCCTCAAATATTTACCACGTGGGCCTTTGCAAAAAGTTTGCCAGCCCTGCCCTGGAGCCCATGGGGCCACCCAGGGAACATCTGATTCGGGACCAGACGTTGGGTACCAGAGGTCCAAGTGGAAAAGCCACAGTAGGGAAGACAGACGTTTGACCAGGACAATGCTGTTGCGTGACTCGCCGCTTCAAAGCCATTTTTAAAAAGGTCTTTAGTAGAGATGAGATCGGGCTGAAAGGAGCACCAGTAATTTCTCTCTCTCTCTGCAGGCTTTATAGTTGATGAAATTTTTCACACACAATGTCTATTTCATGTAGTTATTATCCCCACTTTTTGAGTGAAAAGTGGAAAAGCTGAGAGGGGAAATGACTGATTTAGGGGTCCCTAGTGAATATCCTCTCCAGGTTCCATGACCTCAAAGCCAGTGTTCTTTCCATCGCACCAGGGCTGCGTCTGAGCCCCAGGGCATCTGGGGAAGGGAAGCAGAGAGACGGTGCCGGGACTGGCCAGGAGGGGAGCTAGTGTGGTGACCATTAGTCCCAGCGCCTCTTTCTTGGCATACAGATTGCCTTTATATGCATCTCAGATTTCCTTTTTTTAACACAAGCCCAGCTATCTTGGAGCTGTTTCAGCCACTGAGTCAGCCCTCAAGAAAAGCACCCCAATTTGCTGTAACTCGGGGGTGATTCTAGCCCATACTCATCAAGCTAAATGACCGCCCTCAAGGGCAGGGATGCCTGATTTCCAGTCCCAGCTCTGCCGCCAGCCAGCTTTGTGACCTAGGACAGGCCAGCATCCCTCTCTGTGCCTCCCTTTCCTCCCTGGGAAACGGAGTCCCCACCCACTCCTTAGCCCACATGGGACTGTGGGAAAGTGAATGAGATCATGTCTGTGTGGGGCTTGGTGGAAGGAAGCAGCAGTACAAGGTAGTATTATTTTCTGGGTCTAGCTGGGCAGTTGCCATGAAGCTGCTGAGATGTACAAGTCTTTCAACGGCCTCGGGAACCCATCCCAGGAATGCCATGGGAAGGCAGTGTATCAGAACCAGCTTAGGCTCCCAAGCCACTGGGGAGTGAGTTCAAAGCCCAGCTCAGCCACTTACCAGCTTTGGCAAACCACCCAATTCCTTTCAGCCTCAGTTTCCACACCTGTAAAATGGGAATAATCCCAACCACAGAGGGCTGTGTGGTTAAGGATTAAATAAACTAATCCCCAGCACTCATGTCTATGAATACCGTGGGCCTTGTCAGGACACCTCTTTGTGTTTTTCCCTGAACTGTCTCCAAATAAGCACAAATGTCCTCCCTCCACGTTCCCCCTCAGGACGGCCTTCTGCAGGAGGGATGGGCTGGGCTTACCAAGCACCCCCTCTTAAAAAAGAAAAGTGAGAAATGAAGCAGTGAGGCCACGCCTCTCCCGGCATCACCCAGGCAGCCTGTGACCTGCAGGGCCGGGGGTCCAAGGCCAGGGGACTGGGTGAGGCCAGATGTTCCCTGGAGCCCTTTCCCCTTGGGCAGTGGTGGAGAGGGCCCCCAAGTTCTGGACCCAACAGTGCCAACCTTAGCAGCCAACACTCTCCGGCCAGCCAGCCAAGGGCAGCAGGCCACAGCGCCCTTCGCCCTCACCAGGTGCAAAATGAAGGGCCTCAGTGAGCCGCAGGCATAAATGAACTGTCTTCCTGGCCTCTTTTTGTAGGGCAGGAAGGGACACAAAGTTGGGGGATCGGACGCCTACGGAGAAGGTCTCCGGTAGGCAGGAGTGCTGATGGAGCCGTGGTTGAGGTTGGTGGTGGCCCAGGCCAGCAAGGGAGCTGAGAGATCCTTCCAGCAGAGGGTGTGAGAACCAGCCACGAACCAGCCACGAACCAGCCGGGCCTCCTGCAGCTCACACCAAAGCTGTGGAGCCAATCTGGCCGAGACGGTCTGAATTAGTCACCAGTTTGGCAAGGAGTTAAATCAGTTACATAACAGCCTCCCTTGCTCTCCACTGGCTCTCCTGAGCTGGGCTCTCTCGGGGTGAAGGGGCTGGGGTAGTGGGAGGGAGGTGACATTCTGGGAGCCGAGGGGCTGAGGTTCCCCCACCAGCCCTCCCCAGGCCTGCTCCAGCCTGGCAGGGCCAGAAGGAGGCGCCAGCTGTTCACCTCCTGTCTGAGCCTTGCCCCACCCCCCCCACCGCCTCCCAAACAGTCCCTTGCTAGCCAATCCCTTGCTAGCCTTGCAACCCGAGGGCTCCAGGCTCCAAGCGTTAGCAGGGAAGATGCCCCAGACGAGGAGTTAAACTGTTTCTCAGCTCCTGGCAGCTCAGAAGCACTGCAGAGCACTCCCAGGCCCAGTTCCCCTGCTTAACTTGTTATAAGACATCATTATAATTAACTATTTTCAAGAAGCATTTAGCAAGCACCTTTGGTCGTGCCCTGTTCAAGGCATTGTAGGAGCTACAAATGTGAATAAGAAACAGATACACAGCGGCAAAAGTAGCTCGGAATTATAACACCTTTCCTCCGGAAAGGAGAGCACTTTCATATAAAGGAACTCAAAGCCATGAGCCCCATTTCCTGCTGAGGGTCAGATTTAATCCCTGCATAAGGGCTGGAGAAACCAGCCTTGACCTGGGAAATGCCCGAAACGGCACAGGCTTCTTGTGGCCAGAGTTTCTTGCTGATTTACTCACCCACTGCTCTTGGCTGAACGAAGAACAATAAATGTTTAACAGTATTAATAATGGGTGACGGTGATGGCGACGAGCATGATGACAAAAATAACGTTAGAGGAGAGTACACGTGTCCCATTTCGGCCCCAAGCCCTTGGGACTTTAATCCTTCCTTTGTCCCTATTGGCACTTCTGTTACACCCACAAGGTAATAGAAAACAGGGGTAGAAGTTTGGGAAACATTTAAGAGTCATTCACGCAGACTTTCTGACTTCAAGCAGGACTTGACTAACTCATCCAGGAAGAGTCACCTTTGCAGCAAGTGGGTGAACACAGGAGCCCATGAGGGGAGCGGGGGCTTTGTGGGCCCTTCCTCCCCCTCCCAAGCCTAAGTTAAGGGAAAGTCCCCAGACCAGGCTCTGGGGAGATTGGTGATGACATCAAGGGCCACGTTCCCTGCTCATCATTCCACCAGATTTGTGACATTAGGAACTGGTAGAGATCTCAGAGATTCCCTAGTCCAGCCTTCATTGTTCAGATGAGAACACAAGAGGCCCAGAGAGGAGAAATGACTCACCTGGGGCCACACAGTAGAGCTGGAACTCCAACTCCCATCTCTCTTTTTTTTTTTTAAAGCTCATTTATTTATTTTTTGAATACTTATTCATTATTTATTTATTTATTTAATGGCCGTGCCGGATCTTAGTTGCGGCACGCGGGATCTTTTAGTTGCGGCGTGCAGACTTCGTACCTGCGGCACGCGAACTCTTAGTTGCAGCATGCGTGCGGTATCGAGTTCCCTGACCAGGGATCAAACCCGGGCCCCCTGCCTTGGGAACGTGGAGTCTTACCCACTGGACCACCAGGGAAGTCCCTCGCATCTCCTTTTATCGCGCCGTGAAAACCGGGCAGGGAGAGGTGATGGAGGACGGATGCAGGGGAGCTATCAGCCTCCCCTACTCGTGGAGGTCCACGCGATCCATAATCCCTGCCTCTCTGGCTCCGTAGCAGGCAGGTGATAGCTTTGCACAGAGGGGGAAGCAGCTGCCCCAAGGAGGACATGCAAGTGGCCGTGACGCCAAGTCAGTGTGTTTCTAGAACAATGAGCCTTTCCCCTGTGCTCAGCTCCCTAGAAAAGAGCTTAAAGAGGTAAACTACCCTCAGGCCCGCAGGCAAATTCCTGATGAGAATCTGATCCAGTTTCTATCTCCCAAAGATCTATTCGAGTGTCTACTTGGGAAAAGCTTCCCCAGCAAATATTTACAGCCAATTAGAGAAAATTAAAGCATTCAGTGGGAAACCTTGTGTCCATTTAGGCCATGCAATCACTCACTCATTCAGCAAACTTCTACCGAGTGTCTACTCTGTGGATTCAGTGATGAAGAAGATAGGGTCTCTGATCTTAGTACACCCGCGGGCTAGTAGGTGAGACGGAAGAAGGAGCAGTTACCTCGGGGACTTTCATTGCTGCAATGTAAGACATTTGGGGAGCACAGGAGAGGCGAGGAGTTGGGCAGCTTCTCAGAGGAGACGCCGGACCCTGGGCGCTCAGGAGCCACCTGGAAGCCACAAGCCCACCCTGGGCAGATGCAATCTGATCCACTTGCTTTTAGGTTTCTCTTTGCCCTTCGTCCCTTCCTCTCCCCCAGAGTTCAGACATTCTTTTTCTCATGGCAACATACCCCCTCAGCAACCCCTAGCTCCTGCCTCTGCCTTCAAACTTTCCTTTCCCATCATTTTCCCCATTTGGGACCCAAACTGAGCCCACACCCTACTGATGAACGGGTAGACTTGGCATGTAGGTTGTGGGGAGGGGCCCCACTAGACTCACCCGGACAGATGTGCTCTGTCCCCCGCACAGCTGTCTGGGCAGCCCATCTGCACTCACTTCCTGCCTCCCGGCTCTAGCCCCTCACGCCTCCCACACAGGGGTGGGGAAGTCTGGTCCGAAAGCCAGTATTGAGCCCTCCCACCCACCCACCCACCCACGAGCGCACTAAAGCCAGTAGCCCAGGGCCCTGGCTTCCACCCTCCACCCTCCTCCACAAGGAATGGTGGCCTGGGAAGGACTTCGGCAAGGTGGCCACTCTGGAGGGCTCCGCCTTGGGGTTCAACCTCAGGCTCTGGGCAGCTACGGGAGCTGCCCATCTCTCTAGTTCTCCCAGCAGCGTCTGTCCTTATGAAACACACTACAATATCACTGATCTGATTTCAGTATTTGGTCACAACTAAGGAGTCTGCTTCGCTCTGGCCAGGTGTCTCCGAAGGAAGGAAAACCTATTTTCAAAAAAAAGGTTTGATGTGAAAAGATGTCCCAGCTAAAAGTCTGCCCTTGTCGAGTTGACTCATTGTCTAGGTCCTTGTGGTGCCCCCAGTTTCAATGCTGGGAGGTGGGAGGAAATGGGGAATCTCGCGAGGAAGTGACTTCTCCGGAAACCTGTCTGTTTCTGGGGCGCTCTCAGTTCCCTCCTGGCCCCTGAGCAGGGCATGTGCATTCTCTGGGACTGTAAGGATAATTCAGGCAGCTCTGCGCCTCCCGTGAGCTGAAAATTGTTTAAGGACAGGAACTACAGCCCCGTAGCCCCCAGCCCTGGCTCTGTACATGGTAGGCACTCAATGAGAGTGTGCTGAACTGGGCTACTCCCTGGCCACCTGCCTGCGTCAAAAAGGAAAGCGGGGAATCTGATTAACCCTCTCAGTTTGCTCTTAGGAAACTCAAATTGGAAAATCAGAAAAAGGAGAGACATCGCAGTGATCTGTCTCCATGATGGAGAATGGGGACGGGAGAGTATTGGAGGAATGGGAAATTTGACTGTAAAATTAACAGGTATCTCCTACTCAACCCAGAGCCTTTTCTTTAATACTGTGTCCTAATGCATTAGGAGTTAGGGAGAAAGATGATAAATTGTTCCCTTTTCCTAGAAACGGAAATGTCTTAGGAGTGTGCGCAAACCCCAGAATCCTACATCTCCTGAACAGTGGGATTGCCTGGATGGGAACCGGCTTCTCTAAGCAGAAATGAGCCCCCAGAACAAGGCCTGGTGCCAAGAACAAGAGCAAAGAGCTAACCCAGGCTTTCTTGTTGCAAGAAGGTATCGCCTTCCTTGACCGCCATTTTTAAATGAGGGGAAATTCCAATTTGCCCCAGTCTTCCCACCACATCCACAGACACACACAGCCTTTGTATATGACTTTAGGTGAGGGGCAGTGCTAGCTTTTCTGCCAGGCTGGAAACCCATTAACCATGGATGTTGATTCAGGTTTTTCACATTGCTCACTTACGTGGCCTCAAGGTGACCAGACAACTGTGGAGTTAGGTTACTTTATTTTCAAAGTGTTTTGCTCAGTATCTAAGAAAGAAAATTTCTTTCACAAAGGCGTTCATGTCACCATTTTTCCACTTTACAAATCTGGCCACCGTAACAATGGCGGAGACCCTGAAATTCAGGTCCCAGCCTGAAAACTCTGATCACCCGATAAGTCTGAGCTTAATGTAACAGAAAGAGAAGGTGGATGAGAGATGGCTGATGACAAGAGGGTTGGATGACAGCTGGGCAGGAAGGCAGGCTGATAAGCCCGCAGCAGGCAAGGAGCCCCATCCTTGTCCGGGGCCTTTGAGGCAGGCTGCTTGGCAAAAGGAGAAACTCCTTTGTTTTAGGAATGGTAATTTATGCCCCTGTGTTTTCAAATGAGAGCAACCCAAAGTTTTCTTTAAATACACACACACACACACACACACACACACACACACACACACACACCCCTTCCCCCCCCCCCGCCCCTCCTCCTCTCCTCCTCCAAGGCAAGGCTTCTTTCCATTAGCCCAGTGATTTGGGACCTCTCTCCCTACTACAGGTTTAATAGAAAGGGAAAATCGATATTCACCAATTCACCCAGATTATTCTACTAGTTCATCGTGCTAGGGAAACCCTAGGACTGCACAGATGTTCCTGGGTATCAGACCCAAGGTCCACAAGGCAACTGGATCTTGGAGGGAAGGGACAGAGCTTCATTCCAACCACTTGCAAGAGTCAAAAATAGTCTTGTGGGCCCTCCGAGACCCCCAGAATAACAGCTTCCGTGGGCTTCTGAGTTGAGGACCCCAGCCTCTGCTCTCCTAACCTAGGGACCTTGGTTTAGGGTAGCCACCCTCACCCACCCCAACTCTGTCTAGAAGCAGGAGGCTTGACCTTGGACCCCCTGCAGCACGGAGCCCTTGGGACAGATTTCACAACCCAGCACTGAGTTTTACTACAAGTTTCAGACAAAGAAGGTGTGTCGAAGCGGAGAGCATGCTTCTGCCCGCTGCGTGGGTGTCAAGTTAAATACCTTCTTGTCAACACTTGAATGTGTTGAACATCACTCACAAGGGCATTCTTTAAGAAACCTATTAACTTAATTACCCAGGCTTTTTTTTTTTTCTCCCTCTCCCCCCATCCATGCACCTCATATAAAAATTTGGCTTTCTTCTTTTCTGAGATACTTTTGAGGTAACTCCTCTCCCCTCAGTACTCCCCTCGGTACTCCTCTCCCTTATACCTTGTTTATTTCTCTAACAGTTAGTCAGGGTGGTTGCCCTGGTTAGACTGACTCCTTGCCTCGGGTCCTGGCGCTGCAGGAAGCTAAGAGACAGCAAAGTGTGCCCCTAGCGAAGGGGGAGTGTGGGTCCTCTGGCATCCTCTTTTCTAACTGCCGGACAGGAGTGGAAATCTAGAGGAGAGCAGGGAAGGGATAAACCAAGCTCCTACAGGGTCTGCCCCCTCCTTCCTCTAGAAGGGGAGAGAGGATTCACCCAGAGACACAGGTCAATCAACAGGCATTTATTAAACACCAGCCAGGTACCCAGAATGATCCACTTCGATCTTGGAAGAAGAGAAAATTCTGCCCGGGTCAGTTTTTCCAAATCCCAGCTGCATGTACATCCAAGCCCCTGGGAAAATGAAGGACTTAATTTGGTATAAGGTATCTCACACCGGGAATCAGGAGAACCGGGTTCCAGAGCCCCGCTGCCTATAAGTGGTCCTGTGGATGCCGGGGCCCTGAATTGGTTCCTCAGTAAAAGGTAGAGGGTAGACCTCGCTAAGGGGTCTCTGAACTCCCTTCAGATCTCATCATCCGCGGCTCATCTCTGCTTCCACGGCTGTCGGCAGCTACCCACCTACACGGGGAATCTGCTCAAACGAAGGGAGGGAAAGGCAATGTCCAGACAGGCAAATGGCGACCATCTCAGAGAGTTGATCCGTGTGCTGTGTCTGGGGGCCAGGCCCTGGATGGGGACTCCCCTGTCCGGGGAGGGAGGAGGTGGGGAGAGGCAGGGGCTGGGGCAGGCGTGGCTCTCAGTTCAAGCAGGGTCAGTGGAGGTCATGAGCCTGGGAAGGCAGCTGTGCTTCTAGGGCTGACATGACAGAGAAGGGACCTCTTGCCCGCAGATCTGAAGGAAGAAGAGCTACACAGAGGCCCAAGAGACGTGTGAGGGAGGTACCGGCCAGCCAGTCCTCAGGCTCCCCTTCACTGCGTTGTGGGAAGTCCGGGCTGCCAGCTATGATAAAGGAAGAACACCCCTCAGCTTTCCTGCCAAAACCGTGCATAACCAAGAAGCAATTTTCAGACCTTTTCAGCTATCCCCATTCTCCTTCCAGGGAAGTGAAAGCACCAGAGCAAATTCAGAAACTCCAGCAGAGCTCTGTGGGATACCCCTTTCTGTACCCACACCTCAGACTGTCCTTTCCCTAGTCCCAAGAGCGGCTCCCCCCGCCCCAGACTCTCTGTGGACTAGTGTGGGTCCACACAGCCAAGAGGCATGGGTGTGGTGGGTCCCCTGTGTGGAATTCCAGAGTTCGAAGGGACCCAGCGGGTCATCTGGTCCAGCTCCCTGCCTCCAGGCAGGTCTGCTGCTAAGCGGCTCACTTGCTGTGAGCGCTCCTGCGTGTACAGTGACGGCAGAGAGAGAGGCCTGGTCTGCAGTCAGAGCCTCGTGGCTTCCCAGCAGGAAGGGCTCTTTTCCCGGAAAGCCCTTGCTTGTGGGGAACTCCAGGACTACCTGATGCTGTTCCCACCCACCTGCCCAACTCGGGCCTGATAAAAGTCCGGTTACCTCTGATCCACACACACCCCCGCTTTCTTCACTCACCCCCAGCGACCCCCTCCATCTGTGTGCAGTTGGAGAGGGGGTGGGGCATTGGTGGAGGCTGAGGGTTTGACCCTAAGCACCCGAAGGCTGGAAAATTAGGATCTCAAGCCCTCAGTGCCCTCTCCTCCAAGGCATCTAGCATGCAGTTTCTCCCTGATGCAACTCTCCGCCAGGGTGGTTCTGTGACCCAGGATCCCTGAGGCTTGGGCACCTTCTAGGGCAGAAGAGAAGGCATCCCATTCTCTCCACACCCTGACCATGTCCCATCACTTACTGGCTGGTGGGCTTCTCTCCCTGCCCCCAGAGGGCTCCTCTCAGTGGTCCCTCCCATCTTATAGGCTTGGAGCCTCCATCTCACCCAAGAAGCTTAAGAACACCCTCTCTCGGGGGATCCCCCCTTATCTCCAAATGTGGGGGGGATCTGCGGTGGCAGATGCTTGGAGGGAGGGCAAAGCAGCAAAGGCTAATTTATTTCCCTTCCACACCTCCCTACGCAGTGTGTGCACGTGTGTGTGTGTGTGTGTGTGTGTGTGTGTGTGTGTGTGTGCGCGCGCATCCGTCCAAGTTGTTGGAATTGACTAAGAGTCTAAGCATTGAATAAGCCAGGGCCTGGGTCCAGGCGAAACCCCTCCCCTCCCCCCCAGGCTGGGACACACATCCCCTCCAATGCCAGGCTCTGTGGGAGACCGCACGCAGCCTGGGGCTCCTGCTCACAAACTCACACATTCCCTGAGAAAACCCCTGGGGCCTCTGTGGAGAGGCTTTCTGGGATACTTTTATGGCAAAAGAGGAAGTCTGGGGCATCACTGGAACAGTCTGGGCTGAGGATTGGGCAGATGCCCAGCAGAAGTAGAGTCAGACCACAACCTTCCCCATCTAAGCAGCCTTCAACCCCTTTCCTAGTCTCAGGCTGTTCAGTTAGGCGGGATCCCCAGGGTCTCACTGCTGCGCCTCAACCCTCCGCCACACACACACAGCTTTGTGCATGCATGCACACATACATGCATAGGTGACTCACATACATGTGCGCACACACACACACACACACACACACACACAGTGCCTGCCCTGCTGTTCACACTGACTCGCCCAGATCTGATCATAGCAGGCTCCGGCCCAGAGAAGCACTGAACTAAGAGTTGGAAGGAAACCTTGAGACTAGGGCACCTTCCTCAAGAAATTATTTTCATTATTTGACAGAAGAGTCCACTGAGGCTCCCAGATCCAATGCCCAGGGTCATCCAGCTCCAAGCCCAGAACTCCGTGGCCTCTCACAGGTCGCAGATCAGGAAGCTGAGCACAGGAGGGAAGCTGGGTCCCACAGAGGTTTGGGGGAGAGGCAGGGCCTGGACAAGGAGGGGCACCTCCAGGGGGTCCAGCACTACGTATCATTTAGAGCTCTGATGTCCAGCTCAGTAGCTACCAGCCACAGGTGCCAATTAAAATTAAAATTAATTAAAAAAATTTTTAATGTTTAAAAATTTAGTTCCTCAGCAGCACAAGCCGCATTTGAAGTGTTCAATAGCCACATGTGGCTAGCAGCTACTATATAAGACAACACGGATCTAGAACATTTCCATCATCACAGAATGTTGTATTCGATGGATAGTGCCTATCAGGAGGAGGTAGACTAGGGGAGCCAATATGAAGAGATTGGTTTCCTGATAGAAGGCTGAGGTCCATGTAGGAAGGAGAGGAGGAGAAAGCGGAGAAGAGGGCAGAAGAGAGGGGTGAAGAGGAAGAGACTGGAGAGAAGAGAGAACGGAGGAGGAAGAGGCTGCAATAAGAGAGAAGGGGAGGAAAGCAAGGGAAATCCTGTGGTCGAGAGCTGACCAGCTACTCCTAATCTGGGAGACTGACACTCTCCCCCACCCTGCTCCATAAAGGCCAGAGAACAGAATCACAGACCCTACAGTCAGGGACCACAGATACGGCATCTGGTGGTTTTCCAGACCTGAAGAGCCCAACCTGTCCCCAAATGGATCAGCCCTTGTGACCAGGCCTCTCTCCATCCCCCATGGTGGCTTTCACACCTGGGCTCCTGGATTCACAGAGATATGGCCCAGCTCCTTCCATTGGCAGGGGGTGAGGGACACATCTAACAGGGATGGCCCTGAGGCCCTTTCACAGATCACTGCAACAAAAATGTTTCCTGGGAAAAAAGAAGGAAGCAAACAAGCGAACTGAATCTAGTGAAATATAAATGCTTCTTCTGCCACAGGTTGGGTTCATTTTTCAAGCCAGGGGACAGCATCTTGACTCAGTCCCATAGACATATAATCCATTTTGTCACTTTCTCCCACATTCTTCTAAGCAAGCATTTGAGAGACAGCATTGAACTGGGTGAAGAGAATCACGTCTGAAATCAGTAATATCTGGGTTTAATCCCACTTCTGCCACCTAATGACCTGAACAAGTGGCTGATCTCCCCCAGCCTGTTTCCTGCCTTGAAGGGTCATTGGGATGATCAAGTGCACTGATGAATGTGGAATGCCTGGACCAGGCCCGTGCTGGGTGTGTGTCAGTCCCTCCCCTCCAGGCCCGGGTATGTACCTCTGCCACAGGAGCAGGAGACAGAGCAGCAGGGGGCCAAGACAAGATGCTCTGGAAGAGCTCAGGGCCAGAGGAGATGCAGAAGAGCAAACAGCTGTAGGTCTAGCCTGGGGTCGGGGTGGGGGGTGGGGGTGGGGGATGGTTCTGTACTACAGAAGGGAAGCACTAGGAGAGAGCACTTGAGGAAGGCTTCATAGTGGAAAAGAAGTGGGAACTAGACTGGAAAGATAAGGAGAAGCAGAGGAGGGCATTGAGACAGAAACTACAGCGCCAAGCTCACAGGGAAACTCAACTCTTATTAGTCAGGCCAAGGGCCTGAGGAGAGCTCTCAGCATCGCACTGGTAAATCCTCCAGCCACAGGGCTCCAGACCCTCCCCAGTTCACCTGGCCACCCCTCGTTCTTCCAGGTCCCACCTCCGCATCAGGTTGCCGATGCCTCTGCAGAACCTAAGGCTAGTGAACTGTTGACTCATCACAGCTCACGCCCCTCTCAGTGGCCTCACAGTGGCGCTCAGGGTCCCCTAAGTCGGGAGGACACTGGCAAAAGTGACCTGCTCCTGTCCAAAAAGTTTCCTGCCCCCAGGCCTGGGCGTGACCCAGGAGAGATTTAGGAAGATGTAGACTAGCCCTTCAGCCCAATCTGAGCATATTCAGGGTCACCCAAGAAATTCTGGCAAAGTGGAAAGAAATCATCTCTTCCCTCTAGAACTGATTTCCTGAACACAGCCCCCTTTGTTATGAGGTATGGGCAAAGTAACCTTGGACTATGAGTCAGGAGGCTTAGATCATGGACCAGGACACCTGGATTCCGTTCCCAGATCTGCAGCCGATTGGAACTATAACCTCGGGCAAGTCACTTAACCTCTTGGGAGCTTGTGTTCACCACCTGCAAATTGGGGATGATAAGTCTTGTCCTTTCTGCCTCCTTGGGAAGGAGGGTTAAATGATACCATGGCATGAAAGTGCCTGATAGGCCTCAAGAGAGGAGAGCGGCCGACACGCGTATTGGACGGTGGTTGTTATTGCCTAATAACCACGACACCACCTCCGAGTGACTCACCTCACCTGTTTGCTCTCTGAGCCTTTCTAAAGGTGCCTTTCCTACCACGGTGCCCCCTGCTGAGAGGCCAAGTATGGGGTGGGAGATGCTTTTTCTGCCCTGCGTTGTCAGGGGGCGACTGTCTCCAAGGCGAGGGCACTGAAAATGGGAGGTTGGTCAGGGGCCCAGGAACCTACATTCCTGGCATCCTCTGCCCTCCTCTGACCCCAATTATCTGCAAATGGCCTGGAGGCAGGGCTGGGCCAGCGCCCAGATGGGAACACTGAGGCTGCAGGCTGACTCATTAGAGTTTCTTGCCACTGGCAGACCTTGTCATGATGGCCTGTGGCTCCTCTCCAGTTTCTGACCGAAAGACCATAGTTAGGCAGTTCCGGAACTCTAGGGAAAGAAAATTGGCCTGTCTCTCCATCCTCCAGGGTGTGGGGACTCTGATTCTGCCCATCCCACCTGCCTCAGATGCTACCAGCCACCCAAGGTCCCCTGGCCACCACCAGGGGCTTGTCCATGACAAGTGTATTGGATTGTTTACTTCCACTACCCATTTTATCCCAAGTGAACTCATGTTCCCCTGACAGCTTTCTACAATCATATGAGGTCGGGGCGGGACTCAAAGAACAACTTGAGTCTCTCAGTGAGCTAATCCTGGGAACGCAGGGGCAAGTCTCTCTTTAAAAATATTCCCTGCATGGCAGGTCACACTAGCCTGCAGCCACAACACCCAGGGCTGTGATCTCACCAAGCTCCAGGAAGCCAAACAGGGTCAGGCTTGGCTAGTCCCGAGCAGGGAGACCTCCCAAGCGAAACACAGGTGTTGCTGGTGAATCAGCAGGCAAGCCCCTCCCTCCTGGAGTCTAGCTCTTCTCAAGTGAAGGCGTTGACACTGGGATGATTTGTGAGCTCCTATTGGCATCGGTGTGGGGCAGAGGAAGGGGGCGTGGTACAGCCAGCGGCTGCTAGATGCTTCTTCTCTGCAGCCACGTGTTACAAGTGTCGACACTGTCCATAGGAATCGGGGTGTATATGCTTCCTCCCTCCGCATCCCCTGCCCACTTCCTAAGGCTGGTCACTGTCAGGCATCTCCCTAGACTCCTGGGGGGTGGGGTGCGGTTTCAACCAGATAAGGGATGGAGGAGGAAAAGGCAGCCTCCGAGGGGCCTCAGGCTCAGTAACCAGTGGGCCCGCAACCCAAACAGCTGGGGGCTGTGGCTACCACGAGTCTCCAGACCTCAGCCCCCAGGACGGTCCCTTCTGGTTTGGGAATGAGTAAGGATAAAAGGGGTCCATTAAATGAAGGCAGTCATTAGTCTGTTTTACGAGCACACAGATATTCATTATACCCCAACCCCATCATTAGAGGCTGCAGCGAAAGAGAGCTCAGGGGCCCCTTTTTTATTGCTGTAGATCCTGAGGGGGTTTCTCCCCCAAAGGGAGCTCTGCTTCTGCTTCCCAGCAGGGGGTCCTGCCCCTGGACAAGGTCAGTTGCCTCCACGCCCTTTCCTGCTCCTTCATCCTCAATCCTCCCTCCCCCAGCCACCAAGCAGCCCAAGGGGAGGGTCAAGCATTTCAAGGAGTAGGTGAAAAGGGCCTGGGGCTCCTTGGGGGTGAGGAGGCGCTGGAAGGGCCCTGGCCTGGCAGCTGGGGTCCAGAAATATGGGCCTCCCCTTCCCCGCCAAGCACCACTGTCAGGTGGAGAGCCGATTCGTGCTTCTTCCAGGAAGCCCTCCCCGCCCCAGACTAGGCCCTCTGTAAATCCTCTTCTTAGCACTCATCTCCCCTGTAATTGACCTCTTTACTCTCGTGTCCCTGCCAGCCTGCATGCCACCCTCTCATGGGCACAGCACTTGGCACCTAGCAGGTACTCAGTGTGGGCTACGTTGGCATTAGCCAGGAGCCAGGGCGGGTGAATTGGGGTAGAAAGAGGGACTTTCCCCTAGCCCCAATTCTTCTCTGCCTTCTCCC
Source organism: Balaenoptera physalus (assembly GCF_965194825.1). Classification (NCBI taxonomy): domain Eukaryota; kingdom Metazoa; phylum Chordata; class Mammalia; order Artiodactyla; family Balaenopteridae; genus Balaenoptera; species Balaenoptera physalus. Next base: position 108,041,011 of record NC_138886.1, on the reverse strand, counting down.
ACAGCACGAACGATCTGATGGCCTGACCGCTTTCTCAAAGCCACAATCTGCAAGTAACTGAAAAACCATCCCCGTTGTCTAGACCGCGCCCCCACTTACTTCCTAAATATTATCCCTTCACACAAATCCCACTGAGCAGCTATCTGCCCCCTTCCTGAGGGGGTCACCCAGGGATGGCATCCAGCCAAGCCTTCTCCTCCAGGGCCAGCCCCTCACGCAGGACAGGACAGCTGGTTCAGTAGGGCAGAGGAGGCGCGGGGGCTCACCCTCTCCCCCATTAGGGCTGGAAGCGCCAATGGTAATAGGTTGGAGCCCACCCCGCTGGTGCAGGCCGTCGAGGCTGAACGGAGCGTGGCCAGACCCCACGGAGAGGAGCGGAGCTGGAGCTGGCAGATTGATCAGCTGTCGTTTGCTTTCGTTAAAGGCCCCTTGCTCATGCACTGCAGCCTCGGATGCCAGGGCAATTAACTGCTCACAGCGAAGAAAAGTTCCGGGGAGAAGTTTGTCTTGGCTCCCTGTGGCATAGCCTAGGGATTGGCCTGTCATCCCAGAACCCCAGACTCCCAGGGTGGAAGGCCTCTGAGGTCCAGCCACATGGGTTAGGGCTGGAAGGAGGCAAGCTGAGCCCCAGCCCCAGAAGCCTCGGGAGTCAGCAGCTGTGAAAGCCCCTTAACCCCACTTTGGGCTTGTTCTCTGCTGTCACCTCGTCCCCTTTCCTCCCATCTCCTCATAGCCCTGGGCACTGTCACCTGGAATTGCTGGGCCCTCCTCAAGGTTGTGCAAAGACCCATTTCAACACACTTTGAGACCGATGATGATCCCGATCGGGCCGGCAGCCAAGCACCACAGCTGCCCGAGCCCAGCTCTCCACCTGCCGGGGAGGAGGGTGGGTGCCGCTTCCAGAGGCAGCCAGGGTCCTCTGCACAAACCTCCCCACTGGCCTCTGGGGCTCAGCTGAGTGACCCTAAACAGGTGACACCCACTGAAGGGGCAGCGTAGTGACCCAATTCACTTGGCCTTGCCAGAGAGGGCCGTAGATCCCCCTTCCTCTCCCTGGGATTATGTCAGTTTCCAAGCATTCCAGAGACGGATGGGACCAGATGTGAGGCCAGGGTGGAGTGGAGTTTACTGACCTCAGTCTCTGTTGTTTTTTCACTGTGATTGCCAAGCTCCCCAGATTGGCATCTGCCTGCCGGGCACTGTAAAAGGTGACACAACAGAATGAGAGCAAGCCCTGGTCCCGGCTGACAACTGCTCTGCCCCAGTGGGCCACGTTCACCGTTCCCTTGGCCTTGACACAGGCAGGCAGGGGCACGAAGGCCCACCGCTCCACCCATGGTGTGGCCAAGGAAGACGAGGGCAGCCTGGCAGCTGGTCGGGGATGGCAAGTTTGCATGGGCATCTGTGAAGAAAGAAAGCTGAGGGAAGCATGTGACTGCAGCCCTCCTGCTGGGACCAGATTTTTTTCCCCCCCACCGCCCCCCAGAGCAGACCCCGACCTGCCACCTGCGCCGTCTCACACACCCTCCTCTGGTCCTCAGGCTGCAAGAAAGAGCAAGGCTCTCTTGCCTCCTCCTTCCCCAGAGATTTCTAAACACCTGGGGAGGGACTACCCTGGCGCTCCTGTGCTTAGGACTCCGTGCTCTCCCTCCGTGCACTGCCAAGGGTCCAGGGGGTTCAAGCCCTGGTTGGGGAACTGAGATCCCACAAGCCGTACGGAGCGGCCAAAAAATAATAATAATAAGTAAATAAACACCTGGGGAATCAACATTCCCCCTCCTCAAATAGAGTCGGGAGTGGGGAGCATGATGGGGGGAAGGAAGCACCAGTGGGTGTGTATCCAACACCCCGTAGAACACCCAGCAAAAAGTGCACCCAGACGTGGCTACACGGGCCCCCCTCCAGCAGGAGGGGCTGCCTTGCCTAAGGCCAGAGACTCAAAGGCTCAGAAAAGTGAGTGACACCAAGACTCACTGACCGGGCCTGCTTGTCGTGGCTCCAAGCAGGGGTGCAGGGAAGAAGGGTGCACACCAGGCCTCATGTCTCCCGGTCCCGGCCGGGGCCCCAAGCCCTCCCCACCTCCTGCGACCGCCCAGGAGTCTGAATAATAATCTGACTCGAGAGCTGGGGCCACCGCAGCACCTAAAGGTCAGCCAGGTGCTGCCCAGGGAAGGGTGATCCCACGGGGGCTCCTGAGCCTGGGAGAGACCTGAAATGGGACAGTCGGGGACAAGAGCTCAGGTGGCTCCCGCCGTTGCTGCCACCACAGTTCTGATGAGGAGTCCCCCGCCCAGTCCAGAGACCCCAGGGCCCTGAGAGCACGACGCTGCCGCAGTGCTTCTCAGACTTTAGGGTGCATGCGGATGACCGCAAGTTCTTGTTAAAAGAAAGATCCTGATTCACATTATGTCTGAGGTGGAACCCAAGATTTGCATTTCTAACAAGTTCTCATGTGATGCTGCTGCCGCTTTGAGTAGCAGGGGGCTAGAGACTGGGGCCAAGTTCACTGTCAGTCCCTCCGAGAAGAGCAAGATGTGATTTGAATGAGACTTAGGTCTGTTTCTGCTTATTATCACCCTTTCTAAGGAGCACGGGGCTTCACGGAGCCTCCAGATCTTGCCAGCATATTTTCTTGCTCAAAAGTCCTGATCCCCAAGCTTCCTTCCAGAAAGTCCCTCGCTCCTTCCTTCCTTCTTTCCTCCCTTCCTTCATTCCTTTTCACAAGGCTGCCCCAGGCCTGGGCCCTTTTGGTGGGGAAGCAGGGAGAGGCCCCAAAGTACAGATTCTGCCTTGGAGCCAAGTATGGAACAAAAAGTAGGGCAAAGGAGGGAGACAAAGCCGAGGACAGAGCCCAGGAGCCTGACTGAGGACCCGCCAGCCTCTGGGGCCTGGATTCTCTAGGACAGCCAGCATCCCATAGATGGTACACGGGGAGGACAGAGTAGCCCAGAGACAGTTGGCCATTTCCTGGTGGGCGGTAGAGGGCAGGATGGTACGGGAGGGGTGGGGGGAGGCTTAGGCAAAAAGAGAGGAGATGGAAGGACCAGGAGGGCCAGGATCCAGAGGAGACTGCTGAGCCAGGCACCCTGAGAAGCCTCCTTGGCCGTCGGTGAAGGTGGTCCCTACCCTGTGAACCTGGGGGCGCCCCCATGTAGCTCTCACAAGCACCCTGGGATCATTCCAGATGCCAGCACTCCCTGACCACTCACAAACCCTGGGGTACTACTCCCCAGGCCAGGGAGGGGCTAGGGGGCTGCTGGGCCCCCTCTGTCCAGCTGGAGTTGGGGAGCAAAGATCTCGGCAGATCACCTCCTCCCAGTTTATTGGTCCTCCCCAGTTCCTCCTGGTCTCTTCTGGGGTTGCAGCCACCCAGCCAGAAAGACTAGATGCTGGAGATGAGAGATGCAAGGCGATAAGAGTGGGCCTGAGGAGGCAGCCCTGCAACTCCCTCCCCTCTGGCTGGACTGCAGTCTCTCAAGCCCTGTTTGTTTTGGGGATTAACGGGCAGTGTTTCCTAATTGCTCTCAGCTCTAGGGAGAGGGGGCAGGTCAGCCTGCAGCGTCCTACCACAGGAGAGGCAGGAGGGCAGGAGGGCAGGGACAGGGACGCCTCCACTCCTAGCTGACCTCCTCTCCTGCCAGGGCTCCCCTTCCTTCCTGCATCCCCACCCCTTTGGCGCTCACACTCCGGAGGGTGACAGAGAACAGCTCAGTTCTTACTCACAGCCCTCAGTCCTACTCAGTCATCTCTTTGTCCTGGTCTTCTGCCTGGAGATTCCCACACCCACTTCTCCTAATCCCACGGTCCACGCTTTAGCCTTGCCCGGCCCCCTTCCCCAGCGCCCTGCAGCCTGCTGCCCCCTTCATGCTCCACCCCTGACATACCCAGCAATGAAAAGCTGCCTGGGAGAGGGAGCACGTGTGAGCACGTGTGTATATGAGCGCCTGTGCAAGCATGCATACGTGAGTGTATGTGGACGCGTATTGAGTGTATGTGCGTGAGAGCGTGAGCATGGGTATGTATGTGTATGTGAGTACGTGTTGTATGAGCATGTGTGTGTACATGTGAGCACGTGTGTGAGCGTGTCTGTAAGTGTGTTGTGTGTATATGTGCGTTGCATAAGTGTGCGAGGTGGAGGGCTCTGTGTGTGTGACCGTGTATATGTGAACATGTGTGAGTGTGTGTGGGCATGTGTGCATCTGTGTGTAGGTGGAGGGGTGTATGTGAGTGTACATTGACTAAGCGTGTTGTGTGTGTAGTGAGCGTGTGTGAGCGCGTGGAGGCTGTGCGTGAGCGTGTGCGTGACTGTGGACACGTATCTATGTGAGCGTGTGAGGGCATGTGTGAGTTGAGGGGTGTGTGATCATGTATCTGAGCGTGCACGTGAGTGCACGTGTTGTGTGTGTGAGCGTGTGTGCATACATGGGGGGTGCTGGGAGTGTGTGGACGTGTGTGGCTGTGAGCGCGTGTGAGCCTGAGTGAGCGTGACTCACCGTTTCCCCTCCCCTGGCTCTCACCCCTCCCCCACCCCCGTCCCCCCCTTCTCAGCCCCGCCCTGCCCTCGAGGGACCCGCAGACCTCTAGTGGCTCTCCCTCCTGCTCCCATCCAGGGCTCAGCCCCTCCCCAGCTCCAGCTTCTCCTGTCTCACCCCACCCCGCGCCGCTCCCGCGCCTTCCCACCAGTTTTGGAAAAGTCTTGCCACTGTTTTGCTTCCCGTGCTCCCATCACCAAGCACTTTCTGGCCAGTTTCCCACCCGACAGCCGAGCCAGCAGCATGCTACTTCCTCCCTCACCCTGGATCCTCTGTCTGACCCCTGTGGCTCGACCCCCATCCCAGCCCCTGCCTCCTGGGACAGCTCTGCCTCCTGTCCCTCCTCTGGGGGCCCTCGTCTCTGTCTGAGTGGCTGTGTGTCTCCATGGGATGGGGGAGAGAGCGAGCAAGAGAAGGAAGGAGGCGGGCTCAGATGGTGCCATTCGGAGATACTAACGCCCCTCATCAAAGCGTATTAATAAACATTATGTGCCACGCGTTCTGCGCACCCTGGGTGAGTGCAGGCCCAGCAGGAAGGGCCCCACGTTTACAGCTGAGTAACTGCCGAGCCCATGGCACAGCCATTAGCCTCATGAGGTTGACCCTGCCAGGAGGCTTCCTGGGCCCGTCACAGCTCGTGGGATGGGTTCTGAGGGCGGACAGACAGAGGCTGGGGGCAGTGTCTCCCCCTAGCCTGGCCAGCAGCGGCTTCACCCCTCTCTTTCCTCGCTGAGCCCGGGGAAGGGAACCGTCATGACCCTTACCCTCAGATGGCACCGTGGGACTTCAGACTATCCCATTTCCTAATTTCATCTTCACGAGTCTGTGAGGAAACCAGGGCAGGTATCATTATCACAGCCACTTTACAGGTACGGAAACTGAGACGCTGGGAAATAGTGTCTTTCTCAAAGTCATGCAGCTAATTGGTAATGACATTGGACTGAAGCCCAGGTTGCCCTTTGGAACGGCTGGGTTAACAGCTCAGTCACTGATCCAGTGGGGCTGCTTTTAACCAGATGGCAACATTTCCCTGGTTCTTGCAGCGCCAGAAACCAGACCACGAAGCTCAGCTCCCTCAGCAGGACCGAGGGTCTTCATCTTCCCAATGGCGGTGCTGGCGGCAGGGGTGGGTCTCCTGAGGGTCACCGCACCTTAGCGGGAAACGGGCTGCGAGGCGGGGACCGGAGTGATCTAACTTGCGTAAAGATGCTGGCGGAATGCCTGCCACGTTGTAGGTGCGCTGCAAGAGGTGGTTCCCCTTTCTTTATGTACTGACCACGGCGTCAATATTAAATTATTGGACCCTGAGGAGGTTTGAGCAGGCGGAAGACTGTTCTTTGTATTTGTTTTTGAGCATTGCAGTCTTGTGCTGTCATAGGGTGCAAAACTGGCTACTCACTGTGACAACCACAATGGTGTTTAAAATTACATAAGGTATTATCCGTGTGTGTGTGTGTGTGTGTGTGTGTGTGTGTGTGTGTGTGTTGAAGAACATGAGAACTAGTGTTTTAATAAGATCGCTATCCAAAATAGTTAAGATGAAAGGAGTTGGGGAGCTAAAATTATAAGATCCAAGAGATCAGGGAAATGTTCTTATGAAAAATACCCAATTCCAGATAAATGAGCCATTCCAGCAACCTGTTGTTGGTCCTGAAAGCTTCGACGTTCGTTCCGTGTGTCTAGAAATGGCAGTCTTTAGCCTAAGCTGACACTGAGGCATAATAATTATATTTAGCTCTCACCTCATGATATTTGCTCTCAATCTATCTTAATATTTCTTGGCTATTTCTAAGTGGGACAGGTTTAATAAGACCATACATTGTGTTCTTTATGCCTTTTTTCCTTCCTACCCTCCTCCTAACCCTACCTAGATGCTACGTCCTGAGAATGGGTGACCTGTGACAGGCCAGGGTCAAAGAGGGGTGGGTCCACCATCTCCTGAGGTCCATACCAGTCTCTGAGCTTCAGAGACTGAGAGTAACTAAGGCACGTTTCCCCAAGCAGATGGGAGTCCGGCACGCAGACCCCAGAAGGGACCAGGGGCTCAAAGCTGGCACTTGCGTGACGAGAAGCTTTGGGACCCAGATGCAAAGAAGGGAGCCCTGGTGTTTCAGGGCAGCTATCTCTATGCAGAATGATCCAGGGCATTCTTTTTCTTTCCAGTTATTTTCTTCTGTGTTTTAAATTTTTTCTACAATGAACATGCTGTCCTTTAATGATCTAAAACTGAAAAAGTTACGGTTTGTAAAAGGGATGGGTTGGGGTTCGGGGGTCCCAGGTGCGCCTGCTCTGAGTGAGGCCATGGTCGCAGGGTTCGGCTCCATCCAGCTCTGACCTGCCACATATGGGCAGTGTCCCAAAGCCTGACCCCACCCAGATTTGTTCTTGACCGGAGAGGCAGCTGACCAAACCCCTTTGATGACGCTCCTGGGACACAGTTGCTGAGCATTTGGAAGACAGAAAGAGTCTTGCCTGGGGTCTGTGGGCCCAAACTTTGATTTACTGATGGCTGCAATTCTCAGAAATCAGAAGCACTGCCTGCCATTCAAGCCTAACCCCAGCCTACATTTCCAGCCTCAATTTGAGCTTCTTCCAGACCCACCTGTTCTTGTCACACCTTGTTGACATATTTATAGATTGCTTATGCAGTTTCCTCAACGTAAACTGCCCCTCCTCTCCCTATCCTGTCCACTGGAAAACTGGAAAACTCCTACATACCCTTCAAAGCCCGGATCGAGTACAGCCTCCTTTCAGTAGCTTTCCCTGATTACTATCCCCAAGCAATTACAATTTCCATCTTCTCTGCTCCTTCAGCATTTCCTATAGACTGCAATTATTTAGACCTATAATACAGTTATTTCTTTATTGATGTATCTGCCCCACTAGACCATGAGCTCCTCAATACCATAAAATGTGTCTTAATTCATATTTCTTACTTTCGATTTCACAGCGGTTCTCATTAATTGATTCATTTAACTACCCATCTCCCCAGCCATCATGCCTCGGGGCTAACTCTATGCTAGATACTGTCACATACACACAGGTGCAAGACACGATGGCTTATTTGGGAACCACTCGCACCTCCATATGGCCTGGAACAAAGGGCTTAGACAACCTGTACTTGTTAGACCACAAGCAACCTTGACCCTGGCCTTGGGAAATCTTGCCTCTTCACTCAGTGTCGTGGAGAGTGGTGAAGCTCCTCCCATCTGGGTAACTACTTACACCAAGAAGCAGACCAGCAACACCCCACCTCACCCCAACCCATTTTGGCATCTGGAGACCCAGGGAAGTAACTGACTCCAGATCTGAAGCCAAACTAGGAATCAAAACCCAACGGTCCTGTGCCAGTTGGTGCCAAATACCAGAATCTGCTGGCCATCCATTGGCGTTTTCTAAAGATGGTGCAATCCATCTTTAGGAAACGCCATGCAGTCTACCGCCCATGAAGGTGCCAGGAGGAGACTATCAGGTCTTTGATGTTGACACTTCTTGAGGGAAACCGGTGCACAAAATCATTGGCCATCCTACACCCTGGAGTCTGGAAGCACTTGGCTCCCAGAAGGGCTCGTGTCTGTGCCTCCTTCTCAGCACTTCCCACGGATTCCACTCCACCCGCCTTGGTGGCCGGCCCCCCCCGTTTTCCCAGCCCCAGGGCGAAAAAGCAGGCCATAGGACTAATTGATCGCAGCCTTTCCCTTGGGGCAGGCACAGTCTCTGGGGCTGGGTCCCCTCCAGGCGGGTGTTAGGCGGCCCGGCAGACGCAGCCCCTGGAGACCTCAGAGCCCAGGAGCTGTCAGTGCCTTCCACTTACTTACCCCTAGTGAATTGTAGAATCCACAGATTGCTGGATAGCACTTTCCAATCTTGTGCCTTTTCCTAGATCCTTTGCCACTTGGCAGCTTGCAGGCAGCTGTGTAAAACAGCAGGGAGCTTTCTCGTTTGGTGCCAGTGTCAGAGAGCCTGGAACTCTGTCCTATTTTCCCCTTTTTTCCATTTTTTCCCCGAGTTTTGCTTGCTGTTTTGCTCATTTCTCCCTCTGCTCTTCCTCATCTCCACTACACCCTTCTGCATCTCACCTTCCCAGTTCAGGACTCTCCTGATGCCCCCCACCCCACCCACCCAGAGATCAAAAAGTAAAACTTCCCACTCTGACTGAGGTTTGAAGCCAGGCAGGAGAAGTGATTACATCCTCCTGCCCAGATGGAAAGAGGTGGATGAAGAGATTAAATCATCTCCCTAGCACTCAAGGAAATGTGCTGCTGACCCTCTGCTCGAGGGCTCAGCAAGCCCGAGTACCTGGGGCCTTCACGTATGCCCAGGTGGGCGGGCAGTTGCCTGGAGGTAACTGAAGGGAAGTGAGGAAACTGGGCCAGCCTCCCAGCTGGGCCCAGTGTTGAGCCAGGCCCCTTCCCCGCCCTCCAGACCTCACACTCCAAATCTTACCTAAGGGGTTCCCCAGCCTGGGGTAGGGGCATCTCTGGAAACTTCATTCTCAGGGAATGTAGCTCTCTGGCTGTCCCCAAGGGGACAAGAAACAAAAGATCAAGGTGACTTTCATCTAGCTGGCGCACCTGTTTGTGGTTTTCCAAGGGCTTAATATATCAGGGACTAATTCTGTCAGGGAACTCTAGGGCCTCGTCCGGGAGGGCAGAAAGATCCAGGTCCAGACAGCAGCAGTGAGGTCTCATCAGAAGAGGCCAGGACCAAGAGTCAGCTACCTAGGACACCTTGGACAAAGCCTTCACTCATCTCTCCATTCATCCCACAGATGTTTATTGGACCCTTACTGTCTTAGCTTGGGGTCCCCCAGAAGCAGAGCTTGAGACCAGGATATCAGTACAAGTAATTTATTTTGAAGGGGACATGAGAGAGCACCAGTAAGGCAGTGGGTAAGACAGGAAAAGGAAGGCACCCAAGGAAGGTTCATGAGCAAACAAGTTCCACTGGGGGTACCTGGAGCACTTAAACGCACCAGTTCCCATCAGCCATTGGTTAAGAGCTGTTGCCAGGGAACATTAACGCCCCAGCACATCTGCCCTAATGCACAGGGGGTGAAGTGAGCTCGGGAGGCCAGTGCTGGCCCTGGGACCAGGAGAAGCAGGTTGAAAGTGGAGTCGGTGAGCCAGGGGATGGACCAGGGCATGGATAACATCTACTACCCCTACTATGTGCAAAGCATCCTAAGGGCTACAAAGATGGAGAGGATATAGTCCCTGACCTTGAGAAGCTGAAGCTTCTCTGGGTTTCTCTCCAGTCAGATGGGGAGACTGATCTCTGCCCGTCCCACGCAAGGGCTGCTGTGAGATCCATTGGTTGGACAGTGCCCTGGAGAATAAACCCTAAAAGCTCATTACAAATGTAGGATGGGGGGTGGGGGTCAGCTCCCAGCTTCCAGCACTGTGCTCTTTACTTGTCCTGAGACAAGCCACTCAGACTGTGTGACAGTCTGCATCACCCTGGTCCAAGAATGGAGTTGCTGTGATTCTCCGTTGAACCTCAACTTTTCTTAAGCATCTCATGTGCCAGTTCCAAACTAGCTTAACAAGACCCAATGGGTTCTTTTTTATATATATACTAATTTTTTTATTTTATTTTTATTTATTTTTGGCTGTGTTCGTCTTCGTTGCTGCGTGCGGGCTTTCTCTAGTTGCGGTGAGCGGGGGCTACTCTTCCTTGTGGTGCACGAGCTTTTCTCATTACGGTGGCTTCTCTTGCTGCAGAACACAGGCCCTAGGCGCATGGGCTTCCATAGTTGCATCACGCGGACTCAGTAGTTGCGGCTCGCGGGCTCTGGAGCGCAGGCTCAGTAGCTGTGGCGCACGGGCTTAGTTGCTCCGCGGCATGTGGGATCTTCCTGGACCAGGGCTCGAACCCGTGTCCCCTGCATTGGCAGGCAGATTCTTAACCACTGCACCACCAGGGAAGCCAGCAATGGGCTCTTGAGGTGGCAGAGAGCTGGAAAAGAAATCTCATGTTCTATAAACCAGGAAGTTCCTGCAAAGGGTCCATAGAGTTGAGATTCTTCTCTGCAATTAGAATGATTTGTGCTAATTCCCATGCCAGGAAACCCTGGACACACACATGCACGTGTACACACACGGATGCTCACACGTACGCACACATGCACACATCGGGCACCAACTTCTAAGAAAGAGGAGAGACTATCTTATATGCTGAGCATTTAATGGTCCGACTGAGCAATTTTCTGCCCCTTCCTCCCCTCTTCTTGCTAAGAGGGCGATGGGTATCGGGCTCCCCATTTGCAGAGGATGCTGATAAGGAAAGGAGCTGCCTTCCCAAGGCCACCCAGTCCCTGTGTCTCAGAAGGGTCCAGGACATCCTCCCAAAGCACACTGACCAAACACCTCCAGTGCTTCTGTCCCGATTCCTGAAAAACCCATCCTGGGCTTCTCAGTGGTCTTGAGGATTAGAAATCCAACCACTTTTATGCCGTTTGTCATTTCAGTCATTATTTCCTCTTTTAAATCAGCATTTAGACAAGTTCCTTTTGAAAATGTCCACCTGTCTTAGCTATAGTAAGGGAAAGGAAATTTTGTCTGTGCCCGGGGCCCACCTTAAAGAGGAGCAGCGTACCTGGGGGCCAGGGAGGGCGTGGAGGTGAGGCAGCCCCTCCCCTCCTGAGGCTCTCCTGCTAAAGCTCTGCTCTGCTCAGACTTGACAGCTATGGGGTCTGGTCCGCAAATGCTGGGCTCATCGCCACCCTCAGGGCACTTCCCTCAGCCCAGTCTCCCTGGGAAGTGCTCTGAACGACAGATTTCCCCCTCTTGCCTTCAAAATGTCCCTGAATCTCTCCCGTCCCCAGAGGTTTCCAGTTTTCTAAGGTGACTTCAGGCTACATGTGACACTCCAAGCCACGAAGATGTTTTAGGAGACCTCACGTTTTCACATGGAGGGAGGGGAAAGGTAGGCCACTTCCACAGCAGCCCCAGCCCTCTGGATAATATCTGTGTACGTTAATAATGGTCTTCCCAAAAACGCCTCCCAGAGGAGGGATGGGATTGTCATGATGTCCTAGAAGAGGCACAGGTCAGCACTGCAGGTCCAAGGTCGAAGGGCCTGGGGCCCCCTCCTCCTGGAACATTCTGGAATTCTCCCACTCACTGCTCGTGAGGCTCTGGACAAGTCGTCTGATCTTGGGGACTCAACTTTCTCACCCTTTGGATTTAGTTTCCTAAGTCCCCCACCAGGTATTGATTCTGTCGTAGAAATTTTAGGCCCCCAAGGACAGACCAAGGAGGGAAGATTTATGGCCCAGAGGGAGCTTCGCCAATATTCAGCCCAATGCGAGTACATACCAGCTGTGCTGATCACACTCAGGGGGCCCTTCTACGGCCTGGTCCTTCCCCAGAGCCTTCCCTCCATGCTCTTCCTTCCAGCAAGGACCAGCACCTGTCCATGGGACAAGCTCCGGAGAGACCCTAAAGGCTCTCAAGGCTATCAATGCCCTTTGCTTGGGGCCCGGCGGCAGCTGCCTCAGCTGAGCTCAGGGGCAGCGGGCAGGGGAAGGCGGGCAGGCAGGGCCGCCAGCTCTACTGACGAATCCAAGGGTTTGCGTGTGTCTTTGCCAAGCTGGCCCCAGTCGGGGAGAAAAGACTCCCCAGAGTGAAAGGGAGGGGACGGAGAGCCTCCCCACCCTGATCAAGGCTCCGATCAGACTTTCCACACTGCTCTGACCTTACAGGCCCAGGGCCCATCCGCACCCTCACCCCCTCCCTGCGCTCACACCAGGAGAGAGGCCTGTTTATCACTCTGGGTGGGACCCAAGCCTGTGGGGAATTGAAAAGAAACAGCCAGCTTAGGTTGCTATTGTTTTGTTTAAACAAACCGCTGGCTGGGATGACTTGGAAAGGAATGAGGGGGAGGCTGGGAGCGCAGAGGAGGCCGGGCAGGGCTGGGCTGGGCTTCCCTGGCCTCAGCCCCCATCCCCCATCTCTCAGTCTTGCTAGGGTGGCCAGAGCCCTATTTGGGGAGAGTGGCTGCGAGGCCTAGGGCCCTCCCCGCCTCTCCTGGGAGAGAAGGGTATCCAGGGGAGGGGCCTCCGTGCCCCCCCGCCCCGTCCTGGCGCCCCAGTGCCCCCCGGCCACACCCTGGCCTGATACTGAGGGGAAGGGGGCTGTGCTGGGAAGGCCAGGCAGAGGGAGCTCTGCTGCGTCTGACGGGCTCCTGGATACTCCTGAGCAGAGAGGGGGAAGGGGCAGGGATGTCAAAGGGCGTGAAGGAAACAGAGGGACGGGGGCTCAAAGTGGGGGGGTCCATCCTTCTGCAGTCTCCCGCCCCCGCTTCCAACCAAAGGTAACCTAGATGGACACGGAGGAGCCTGGGGGAGAGGGGCGTCCTGGCCAAAAAGGCCCGAAGTGAGAACAGCCGGAGGGCAGGCTGCAGCCCAAAGGGGAGAATGGTGGGGGGGAAGGCTGTGGAACGGGGGGAGGGGCTTACATTTGGTAAAAAGTCAACCACACTAGGGTTTGGGTCACCCAGGTGACTCTGAGAATCTCCACAGAGAACTGAGAAGAAATCTCATGCTCCCCCATCCCCATCGCCCCCCATCTCCACCCTGAGCACCTCGCTCGAGGGGAAGGAGCAGGGGCTGCACCAGAAGGGCTCAGTGGAAAGGTGGCCAGGGCACAGTTAGGTGTTGGCAGAATCACTGGGGAGCCGCGCTAATCACCATCATTAAGGCTATAAAACCCCACACCTAGGGGCCGCAGGACTCCCTGGCATGGCCCCGGGGCCCTGAGCTGTGGCACAAAACCAGGGCCCCAGCTCCAGTGCCTTTCATCTGAGCATCTCTCGGTCCTGCACAAACAGTAATTAGCACCCACCCCCCGGGGATCACCTCATGATCCCACAGACACTGAGCAGAGGGGAGAAGGGAGGGAAGGGGGAGGAAGAGAAAGAGGGAAACTAAGGCTGCCCACCGGCCCAGGGTGGTGGGCTGAGCCCGGTCGAGGCTGGGGGAAGTAGCTGCCTCAGAATCAGGCAGTCCGGCCTCCTCCGGCCCTTCCTTGCCCTTCTGGCTGCTCAGGCAGCCGTTGGCCAAGTATTCTGAAGGCCCCAAAGAGAACCCGAGAGGATGGGCAAGCAGTGAGGACGGTCAGCCCCGCCCTAGATCTGACCAGACCCCACAGGCCCCAGAGGTGCATCCTGGGCCCAGCCTGGGGGCACAGATGGTGAGAGTGGGGCAGCCCTTCTGGAAGGGTCCTGTCAGGCTCTCCAGAGATCAGGGGTCCATCCCTCGCCACCAGGCCACCCTCAGCAATGTCTGCACCTGTCCTCTCTTCCCCAGACCCCCAAGGCACCATTCCAAACCCCACGGCACGTTCTGGCAGCGTCCCCCAGGACAGCCAGCCAGCTTCCTCCTCTTCCATCCTACTCCCTCCGAGAGAAAGAACTCAGCAGAGCCCACCTGGACTAAGTGTGATGGCGTGGCCTCCTGCTGCCCCAGGAGTAACCCTAGCCTGTGTCTGTCTCTTACTTTCAGGGTGCTGACATGAAGAAAGGGAAGATTCAGGGCCAGGAGTTATCACGTGAGTAAGACCCTCCAGTGCCCCTTCCCCCAGCCAGGGCAATGAGCGTGATCACAAGAATCATAGCAATACAACTTTATGTGGACGCTTCACAGTGTGCAAAGCGCTCATCCAAGAGTTTACTTGGACGTTCTGATCTTATCTTCACAACTGTCTTTTAAGGTCGCTGCCATCAATATCTCCATTTTAAAGAGAAGGAAACTGAGGCACAGAACCACCTGCCCCATGTCACAAAACCAGTAAGGGATGGAGCCCACAGTAACCTGAAGGGCTCTGCTGGGAGAGAACCCAGAACCAGAACCGCCCCCCCTCCATGGGATTGGCAAGTAGCTCTCTTCCCTCTGCCCCCTCTCTCGTTCCCCTGCCCCAGTCCCACCGTGTGGCTGCGAGGGGCTGCGTGGACCTCCCTTTTCTCTGATGCCCTCCTCTTCCCACCCCCATTCTCACCATCAGCTCCCCACCTCCCCTCCCTCTGGGATCCCTCCAGCAAGGGCACGCCCTCCACTCAACTTGAAGGGGATTCTCAGGTGGTGAGCTGGCCTCTGGCAAAGGGTTGAGCAAGAAAAACCAACCGAGCATCATGGTTCCATAAAGCAACGCGGACTCGGGCACCAGATGGGCCTGGATTCAAAGCGCAGCTCCACCACTGACTGTCGGCCTGACTTCACCTCTCAGAGCCTCAGTTTCCTCATCCAGAAAATGGCCGTGACACCCACCTTACCAAGTTGTGGTGAAGATTAGGGAGATGTCACAGGGAAAGCACTTAGCCAGGACCTGGCCCTGAGAGGTGGCTCAACAAGTGTGTCCCCCTTCCCTTTCTCCTCATGCCTCTCATCTCTACTTTTGGAGGGCGACCTCTTCAGGAAAGCCCTAGTAAGACGGGGTTGCGTCTTTATCTCCCCCGAGGATACATCCTCAGCTGCATAGAACCACTGAGTTCCCTCACTGGTTGGCAGTGTTTGTAAAAAAGCGCCAGTTTACCCACATGTACGCACGCGCTGACAGAGACCCTCCAAAACAGCCTCAGCTCCCATGCCCATCAGCTCCGCCAACACCTGCACCCACCCCAGGCTAGACCCCAATTCACACAAATTCACATGGCTCCTGGCACACCCTGTGCTGTTCTCATTCTGCGGGCGTGCGCGCGCACACACACACACACACACACACATACATCTGCTCTGCAATGCAAAAACGAATAGGCAGAAATGAATAGTCAGGAATTCCCCTGGCTGTGGGCACTCCGGAGGCCCCAGTGGCCAGAAGTGCACCACGAGGAACGCTTCCACAGCTTTGAGCAGCAAGTGGCTCTTGTCTAACGATCAGGAGAGGGAGGTGGCCACAGTGTACCAATACTCCCTCCCCCCAGCATCCTCCTTGCAAACGCTTCATCCCCACCCACCCCCAGGAAGACGCTTGGCTCCTTGGAAAGGGAGATGAAGGGAGCAAAGGGGAGGAGGAAGAGGCCCACACTCTTGGAAGGAGGCCCAGCTGGAATGGCCCGAGAGAGTCGGCCTGCAAAACCCCAAGGCCCTGCATAGACTTGGGGGAAGGATGAGAGATGTCCCCACCCCGCTTCTCCCCCGAAAAAGAGTACCTCCCGCACAAAGAGCGAAAGGAAGGGAGATAGGCATTCTCCTCCGGAAGAGCCTGAGTCGGCTCCCGGTGCCCCGAGCACCCAGATCCTACAGCTTCCACGATCAAACCTTTGAACCGAGTCCCACCCACCCCCGTAACCACTTCCAGATCCTCCGGATCCAGCCAAGAAATTGGCTTCTTTGGGGATTGAGTTCATAAGGAAATGCTGAAAAAATAAATAAAAATCCCCTGCCAAAAACACTCACAGAGGAAGATGAGTTTCTCTTGAGGGAGGACATCCATCAGGACAGACTAAAGCAAAAAGAGGACAACGCCAACACCCGCTGGCCCAGAAAGGCCCAAGAGCCCGGCCAGCACCCAAGACCTTCAACCAGCCCACAGCTCCTCCTCCCGCCACCCCAGATAATGTGCTTCTAAATGAAGCTGCTGAAGATGAGATCCTGCCAAAGATAAATCCTAATGGTTTGCAGTGGGTGGGCCCCCAGCTAGGACCCCAGGAGGGGTCCATGAAAAGGACCAAGAATGATTCTCTTTCCCCCTGCCCAGAATAGCCAGGAACCCCTGGGTACTGTGGGATGTGGAGCCCACCCTCTCTTGTTTTTCTACCCACAGCCTACCAGCCTCCTTCCCCACCAGCACAAAGTGGCTTCCATCGCTACCAGTTCTTCGTCTATCTTCAGGAAGGAAAGACCATCTCTCTCCTTCCTAAAGAAAACAAAACTCGAGGTAAGGCCTTCCCATCCTTCAAAGCCAGGATGAATTCTGGGGTGGAAGTGTATGCTTCGTGCATTCATGGGGAAGTCAGGACCTTGACCATACCCATGAGCCTTGGAGGCGGAGTCAAAGGGTGGTGTTTCTTGAGAATAAATCGGGATGAGTGTCTTCAAAGAGATGTTGGCATCAGATATGGTCTCCCCCTAGAAGCAGGTTCCATCGTCCTAGATGGTGGCTTTAGCGGGGTGGGTGGATCTATAAGGCAGGGTCCCAAAGGGAGTAACTGGAGCCTAAGAGAGAAGCATCTCCCCCAGTAGTTTCAAATGGCATGTGCAGGCAGCTACCCCACACCACTTCTGCAGGTAACTGCACCCTATAGTTGAGTCTGATCTGGGCAAGAGGGCCATGGAATGCCACCCTGCCGGTCTGTCTCCATTGGTCGTTAATTGCTCTGTGCCATCTCAGTGGTGGGGTGAAGACTTCCCTGGCCATGCCCCCTCCACTGGCTTCTCTGAACAGCCCCCCTGGTACTCTCCAGAGGACCTATTTCCCATAGCTTCCCAATGGCGAACCCAGTCTGCTCGGCCTTGGTCCTCCTACTACCAGAGCTGGGGAGCTGGGGAGCCCAGGACACCTGGCTCCTGCAATGCCGATGCCACAGGTGACTCACCTGACCCTGTGTGGGCCATGCCCCCTCTCTGAGCCTTAGGTTTCTCTTCAGGGAAGTGGGAAATATAGTAATCCCTGTGCACTCTATGACCCACCCCACCTCCCTCCCCACAGATAAGGGAAGGAAGAGAATGTGAAATGCACAAATGCCAACTTGAGAGCACAAAGGGCACATCCCCCAGGCTGACAGGAGGGTGGGTGGGTGTCATCAGCCACTTCCTCTTACCCAGTGACCCTAACCAACCTCCACCCACGGGGAAGCCGGACAAGGTACTGTTACAAGCCTACTGCCCCAGGCCCCGGAGGAGAGGAGGGGAGCATGGAGCCCTTCAGATGTGCTGAGCAGGGGCCGCCAATCACAGGAGGCTCTGGACTGCCCTAGAAGCGGAGTTGGTGCAACATTTCCACTGGAGAACCTTTCCCCAGGTGCCCCCAGCACCTTGCCAATCTGTAAATCTGTTTAAATGGCTCTGCCAAAGACACCCTTTCAAGTCTGGATACAAAGAGAGAAAGGAAAGAAAAACGTATCTTGCCCAGGCGAACATCAATTTCTCCAATTCCCTGGGTCCCCGTCTCATCATGAAGCCCCTTCTGGCAGTCCAAGCACTGTGATCTCCGGGGGCTGGAAACTAGCACCTCAGCCCACGATGCTTCCCCACACGTGTGGGAGTCGCATAAACTAGGGCAGTACCTCCGAGCACCACGTTAAATGTCAGGGTCACAACAGTCCCCTGAAGGCGCCTCCACAGGACCGAGGGCGGGATGGAGGGGGAAGGAGCGTTAGGTGATGCCTGGAGGATCAGTGAAAGGGGCAGAGGAGGAAAAGGCGTGTGTGCACCAGAGACCTTTTCCACCCCAGCCACGGCTCGCCCTCCAGAGCCATGGGTGCTTTTCCTATGATAGCAGCAGCAGGCAGGGGAGCTGGAAACCCATCGGGCCTGAAACTCATCATTAGTCCCTGTGGATTTTCGCCCAAACTACGGTTTGTCGTGCACTCCCACGGCCACCCCGCTTCCATCTACATGAAAACTTAGGAACCGGACTTGCCCCTGGGCAGAGTCCCTTTGGCTTCCATGCTGTTTCGTTCGCTGCCAGAAATGGAGATGATAAAATTATTCTCGCAGATGAAAACTCTGGCCAGGGTTCCAGCCATACCACGTGACGCCTTCTATGTGCCCCGTACTAAGGGCTTTGGAGAGAACACAATCCAGGGCACAGGGAAAGTTCCCTGCCTTCAAGGGGCTTACAGTCTCCTTTGGAAACAAATAATGATGCAGAGCAGTGTATAATTCAGCACTTAATTGTGTGTTTCTGGCTGTACGGACAACTGGAGATCATGTGGACTTAGGGACAGTCCTGTCCCTTCCCAGGATCCCTTTCCCTCCAGGATGACACACCCTCTTCAGCCAGGAAGAGTGAAAGGTATTTTACTGCAAGGTGAGGAAATGTTGATTTCCAGTCTCTAGCTAGTGATTTGACTTTTAAGCAAGTCAGCTAATGTCTCTGGGCCTCAGGTTCCTCATCTAGAAAATGAGGGGTTGGATCTAGATGATCTACAAATCCATATGGTCCTGAGGCTACTTGGAGGAGGCCGGGCGTGGGCCATGTCCTGGAGAAGGAAGACATTTGAATCCTTGAGTGAAGGAAAAAGGGAGCTCTGGGCTGGGGAAACTGCAGAGGCAAAGATTGTTTTAAAAAGTGAGAAGGAGGCCCCCTGTGATGGTTATGAAAGGAGAAAGTGGGAGAAGGCTGTGGAGGATCTCAGAAGCTCGGCACAGGTGTGACTTTGGTGGGTGCCCTGGAGAGCTGCTGGAGATTGCCCATGGGAGAAGTAACATGCAAAAGCCAATCTTTAGAGATGACGGCGCTGGAGTGGTAGGCAGGATGGACCAGAGCGAGAGGACAGGAGGCCCCCAGAGGCCTAGAGACGTGTGATGTGGATGAACCCAAGGGGCGACTGTAACCGCAGAAGCAGCCTATGCGCAATGGCAGAATTCCAAAGGCCTTGGCAGTCTCTGAAGCACCTGCACGGTGCTGGGGGTCTCCAGGTGCCCCAGGCTGGACCAGCACTCAGGAGGCCAGGATGAGGAGCCCTGAAAAGAAATATGGACCCTGGGGCTTACTTTGATCTAGTTTTCTTCCCATGGAGGGAGGTGGGGAGTCCCAGGGTATGCGTGCCATGGCCAGCCTTGGTTAGGTGACCCCTGGATGCACGAGCAGGAACGACGTCCAGAGACTGGAGGGGAGAGGTCAGTATGCAGGAGCCCAGCTAGAAGGGCACCCATGGAGGATGGTTAACTTGACCCAGTCCTGTGGGGTTGCCTCTCTCTCTGGGACTGAGTCGTGTATGACAAGTTTAGGATGAGAAGGGAGCATGAGATCATTCTCATTGAACTTGTATGACTGTGTTGGGGGTCGGGGTGGGGGAGGTGGAATTGCTCAGAACCGGGGGCTGAAACCCTCTCCAGGATTCCCCAGGATGACATACAAGGGGTCAGCAAATGGAAGATCTTGACATTCAAACTCTCACCATGTGACCTTGGGCAAGCCACCTCACATCTCTGGGCCTCCATTTCTCCATCATCAAGACTAGGGGTTGGACTAATTGGTCTACCAGTGAATGACCCTGAACAGATTTGCTCCCAGCTCACCGAGCTCTCACACCTTCGAGTTCTGCCAGACAAATTAGGGTGTGACTCACCCTACCAACCCCACACGCTTTTGAGTAGAGGTCTTCGATCAGATACGGGGCCACCGGGACCACAGCAGGGACCTTGGAAGAGGATTTGGAGCTACCTCGCTCCTAGTTTATAAAATCCTGCCATTCAAATCCACAGCTCCTTCCTCCCTGTGCCATTTTCCCCACCACGCTTGGCATGATTCACCAATGCCCTCTGCGTTCATTCAGATGACGTTAAGTGTCAAGTATGTGTGAGGCCCCTTCTAGGTGCTATGGGTACAGAAATACATCCCTGCTGCCGTGGATGTATGGAGTCACCTGGTGTAGCTCTGCAGATACTAGGAGCTCACAGAGAGAGTGGAGGGAGATAGTCACATAGCTTAAGCATGACCACATCCCAAATGGGGGAGAACACTGAAGCCGACAGAACGTGAACTGGTGCCCTCTGACAAGGGCTGGCCCAGTTTCACTGACATTTGTCCCAAAGGCGACACTTCACCTTCCCAAATTTGGAGCTGGCATTATCTCGGGCCTGTAATACACTGGACTTGCACCCTCGACCTCCAGGTTAACTCCCCTCCCCCATGCCTAATCCCCCCACCCCCACCCAAAGCCTAGAATCAGGCCTCTGGGCTCATCTGGGATTCACGATGGTTTCTCTACACATCTTCCTCACAGCAGCCTTGGATTTGTCCTCTAGACTTCCAGGTTCTAGAGGAACCAGCCGAATGTTTTGAGGGGCCATGTCTGAAGAGGGCCCACACTCACTGCGTTGGTTCACACCCTTCTGGACCACACGCTGCCAGGGTGCCCACTGACTCTTGCTTCTTCCTTCACGTCAACCTGCCCACCTTCTCACTCAACAGTTGATTTGCTTCTGCCAGCCGACCTGGGCAGAACGTTTTCCCCCTTCCCCCAAACCGGGACAGCCTTCCCACCTTCAGGACACCAGTCTGTGGCGCCTTTCAAAATTACCTCACAGGGCCACCTTCTCTCAGTCGGTGACCCTACCCTGCCCTCTCCTGCTCCTCTCACAGGCTCACAAAACACCCTGTTGTATGCCCTCCGTCACCTGCTTTTCTCTCTTCTGTATTTCTTTACATTTTTCTCTTGCCTGGGTCCCACTTCCACCATGAAACTAGAGAGATTCCTTGAGGGAAGAGCTCACCTCTGTCTTTTTTTTGTTTTTTTAGTATTTATTTATTTTTATTTGTTTGGCTGCATCGAGTCAGTTGTGGCACGCGGAATCTTTCATCGCGGCACGCAGGCTCTTCGTTGCGGCATGAGGGCTTCTCTCTAGTTGTGGCACGCGGGCTCCCTGACCAGGGATCAAACCTGCGTCCCCTGCACTAGAAGGCGGATTCTTTACCACTGGACCACCAGGGAAGTCCCCGAGCTCACCTCTGGTCTTACGTTCCCTTTTTTGCCACCTGTTTCTGGGCTCAGCCCACTTTGGACTTTATTTTTTGTTTTTTAAAGATTTTTTTGATGTGGACCATTTTTAAAGTCTTTATTGAATTTGTTACAATATTGCTTCTGTTTTGTTTTCTGGTTTTTGGCCCCGAGGCATGTGGGATCTTAGCTCCCCGACCAGGGATCGAACCCGCACCCCCTGCACTAGAAGGCGAAGCCTTAACCACTGGACCGCCAGGGACGTCCCCCATTGTGGACTTTGAATCAATGAGTGTGTTTGTATAGGGGATACACCCACGTACGCCCATTCACACACACACACACGGATCTGCACATGCTCACACCCCACATTCACAAACACACCTCACGGTCAAGTTCCTTTAACACCTGCATAGGCAGCCGCTTCTGTGAGCACCGTGCCCGCAAATGACAATTTCGGTGTCCACACCCTCCCTGTCCCAACGCCAAGCCAGCGGGGCCGCGTACACCCAGCCTCTCCGCCAGCCTGCCCTGCCCCTCCTGGACCTGCCCCTTGCCCGACCACGTGGGGTGGGCAGCACAGCGGCCATCGTCCCCCCGGGCAAAGGAGGAGACCGGAGCCCAGAACAGTGAG
Source organism: Balaenoptera physalus (assembly GCF_965194825.1). Classification (NCBI taxonomy): domain Eukaryota; kingdom Metazoa; phylum Chordata; class Mammalia; order Artiodactyla; family Balaenopteridae; genus Balaenoptera; species Balaenoptera physalus. The sequence goes on along the minus strand of NC_138886.1, from coordinate 108,019,240 downwards.
TGGCTTGGCCGACCGAGGGTCTGCAGTTAATAGCAAGTTCACTTCCTTCTGCTTTCCGGGGCAAGGCTCTTTGCAGCCGTTCACCCACATTCCCTCTCCCCCAACCCCGATCACCAGACTTCTGGGCCCTGGTGTGGGGACCGAGAGGGAGCAAAGCCGTCCCACTGCCTTGGGTGTCCTCAGTGATGCACCCACACACCCCTCCCCTGGAGGAGGGCTGTGGCCCAGGGCCGCATGGGGACCACAGGTCCCGGGAGCTGTGGTCTGTGCCATGCCACGTCTCAGCCGCCTCGCCCAGGGGGGTCACGAGCCGGCGTCGCGCCGCTAAAGGGTGAGCCCGGGGAATCCCCTCCGTGCCACAGCTCGATCCAGAAGCCTCTCCGAGGCCGTGAGTGAGCCCAGAACCGTGCCACAGAGCCAGGGGAGCTAACAGGCCACGCCAGGCTCGGTCTCGCCTCACCAGGCTGGCCTCGGGGACCTGCAGAGGGACTGCTCCTTGCAGAATGGGATGGGGGGGGCGGGCAGAGGAGGGTCCCTGGGCTCCGGACCAGGCGGCCAGAATCCGCTCCCCAGCACCACAGGCAGCTGAACTGAACAGCTTCTGGGCGAGCCACCCACCCACAGGGGTCAGAGAGGAGGGACAGGCGGAGACTTGCCACACAGCGGGGTTGAAGTCCTGCTTGTGGCATCTAAAGGCCTCAGGGGCACCGTGGGTGATTGAGATAAGGGGCGCCGTGGGGAAATGTTTGAAAGCACGGGCCGAGGGCATGAAGGCAGCTGAGCTCCAAGCAGCGTCAACAGTAGGAGGCATCATGCGGAGGGACCGAGGCTGGGAGGAAATCCACCAGGCCTGGTGGCAGTGAGGGGAGACACAGTGCAGGCCAAGCAGCAGGGAAGGGGGCCCTGCCTGGAGACCAGCCCAACCCAAACACACACAACACACACAGACACAAACACACACAGTCCACTGCCAAACAGCCCCTCTCCCGCCCCCCATGACCTCCCATGGTGGTTCACCTGGCCAGGCCCCAGGAGCCCCGGGGCCCAGCCCCTGAGTCACTGTGTGGGCTTGTGTCAGGCAGCCCTCTTCTGCCTCCGAAGGGCCCCACCCACCTGGCAGAGCGGGTAGAACTGGGGGCCTGGCAGCAGCCCAGATGGGGCCATCCTGGGCAGCTCTCAGACAGGCGCCCTGGCTAGGAACCGCCTGCCATCTCCACAGGCCCCAGGCAACCCTCTTCCAGAACATGCCCCAGTTGAGCCCAACATCAACTGCCCAAAGCTGTATGGAACAGATCATCGGGAAACCACAGATAATCCCCAAATTTCACCCGCAACTCCAGCCAGCCGTCACCACCACCAAACGCTGGAATTGATAACTGGGGGCTAAATGGACCGTTTCGAGTCTCCACTCTTCTCGCTCCCTTCCCCACCCCTGCCCTCAGCCACAGGGCGGAGGGAGGAGGCCTGGGTGATCCACTCACTGGATAGTTAGGAGTTGCACTTCCGCTCTCCTGGGTTCCTGGGTTCCCCTCTCCAGAGGAGCCGGGGGTAACCCCTCCCCACCTCGGAAAATCCCCCTGGCATCACCCCCTCTCACCCCCGCCAAAGTCAAAGTGGTCCCCTCAGCCCCAAGCCTCTCAAGCCAGCGGGATCAGCCCCTCAGCAAATATTCTCCAGAAGTAATTGGATGTGATGGAACGAGGGCTTTTCAGCTCCTGAGTGGAAGTCTCTGGATGTCATTTAATGGCACAAAAAATAAAAGGCTCGGGCCTCCCGCCCACCACCGCCAGGACATCATTAATCTCAGCAGAAAGGCATCAGCACTCCCATGACCGCAGCCAGCCCCATGAAGAGCCAGACAAATTACAGACCTGAGCCGGGCGCTCAGTGGGACGCTTATTAGGCTGGTGTTCAATTTTTATCTTTTCTTCAGGGCCACTGTCCCCTGCCAGGAAGCACTTGTGTCCCTGCACAGGGGGAGGGCAAGGGGAGGGCAGGGAAGAGGGTGGCTGCCTTGGTTAGACGCAGCTCCCGGCCTGGGGTGACAGGGCAGCTCCAAGCCAGGTGCCAGGCACCGTGAGTCCCAGCAGAGGCTGAGGGGGCCCATCCGAAGCCTTAGAACCCCACCCTTTGTTCCCAGCCCACCGAAATGGGGGCCTCCCTCCCAGCGAGAGGGGGACACTTGAGGGCCCACTGAGGACCAGATGACAAGTCAGGTGGGAGCAAGGACACAAGGGAACTCTGTCCTGTGCTGTTGGAAGTCTTAAGAGCAGGCCTGCTGGAGAGACTCCAGGACCACTGCGGGGATAGGACCTCGTCTGCCAGGGCTGCCCCCTGTGCCGCTGGCTGAGGCCACCCTGCGAAGGCCTAGCTTGTTATTAGTCCGTTGTTAATCGTCCTATATTATAAACTCATAGAGGGCAGGAGTGGCGCCTGGATAAAGCCACCCTCCCCCACGCCTGGCAGACCCCGGAAGCAGCTGTCAGTGTTGGGGGGCCTGGATCCCAGGGTCTGAGATTTCCCTCCAGCTCAGAGCTTCTGAATTCTAGCCCAGGTGCTGTCTACCCAGTTCTCCCGGATCCTGGGGTGGCTGGGGGTTGCTAGACTGGGTATAGCATCCCTTTCTCAGTCTCTTGGCTGCCTCTTAACCTTGATAGGCCCAATGGGGGTGGTCCAGCCCATGTGCCGAGCCACTCCCAAGCAGTGGTAAGCCTGCCCCACAGACTTGGGAGGCTGGGGGTGAAGAGATGAACTGTCAGGAGATGCCCCAGGGCCATTCCCGAACATTCCAGCCTTGCAGTCCCCAGGACTCACACTCAGAGGATGAGTCTCTCTGAAGCCCCTCTCCCAGTTGTGGATGGCAGGGGTCATTCACCCCCTCCCAGTGTCTCGTAGAGATCAGGCTCAGAACACCCCCTCCCCACGGCTTTAGACGAGGTGACCTAACCTTCCCTGCTCCCCGCCTCCGGGCCCAGGTCTGGAACATCTCTAACCTCTAACATCTTCCCCATCGGTACCGACCAGTAAGTGAGCAAACGGCCTCTGCGTATGGTTTAGCTGGATGGAAGCAGCACCCCCTAGGTTTGTGCAGGGACCCACCTGCACATCATATGTGGCAACCCCGTCCTGAGGAGCCCAGGCCTCTGTGTTCCAGCCACTGGCCCAGGAGACACCCTGCTCCTTTCTCCCTGTGGCCGGAGGCCTCCTGCCACAGAGGCCTTTGAAGTGGACTCACCACCCCTCCCCTCATCCCAGGAAGAGTCCATCCAGGGTGGGTCCAGGGTCCAAGGGGAGCGGCCCGAGCACAGGCAGCAGTGCCGCCCTCTTCCTGCACGGCAGCAGCCCCCCTGCAGCCCAGGGAACCGAGCAGTGCCATACAGGATGGGGCTTTCCACAGAAAGCGGTGACCGCAGAAGCCACGGTCTCCAAACTCCTCATTTCTCCCCACACAGCCCTGAGGGCCTGACTCACCCCTCTTCCTTCTAGAACTTGCACAGGGTCAGTTCCTCTTGCCCTCTGTGGCAGGAAACGGAGGTGTAAGGAGTCACAGCCAAGCCAGGGGAGGAGGCCGCAGAGGCTAGCAGCCAGGCGGCACTGGGCCCCCCTCTCCTGAGCGATGGGGCGGGTTTGCGGAGCTGCCCAAGAAGCCCAAGGACCCCAGCGTTGTCGGAAATGGGACCCGGAAGAAGCTGCAAGGCCCCCAGGGCACTCCTAGCTCAATTAAGAGAGCAGACTGCTGGGAGAGGGGAGCAAGGTCTCCCTGGGTGCAGGGGATTTCTTTCCGTCAACTTGCTCTGATCTCGTGATGAGTTTCAATTCCCTCCCGGCCACCCGGTTCCTTCCTGCCCTGCTCCGTGGGGAAGGCCCCCTTGTCCCCGTGCCCGCCATGCACCAGTTCACCCATGACCTTTTCCTTGGCGTGCAGGCACACACACACGCACATATACAAGCATGCACACACACGTGTGCACACACATACACACACACACACACACTTTCCCAGGGTCATGTTACTACAATTCTTTTCCAGCCCGCTGGGTGCCCTGGGTGCAAAGACCACAGCCAGGCGAGTACCTGCTCCCTCCTTTCTCCCTCCCTCCCTCCCATCCTAGTGGAAAACCCCCAGCATTGGGTCCTACAGCCCAGCAGCAGCCCATCCCATGCAGCCCTTCCCCCAAGAGAACTCTCGAAGCACCTATTTTCTAGGCCCTCAAAGGCCCAATTTGAATGCACAATCACATTCACAATTACAGCCAGATAAGACTTGAGGGAACCCGTAGAGGTCCTCTCCCCCATCCGTGCCCCTGAGAAGCTTCCTCACCAGAACCTGGTCCTGTTTCCCAAACCCTGGGCCTCAGGCACCCTCAGCACCACCATCCCATCTGTGCACTAGGAATAAAAATAGTCTCCCCTCGTGAGGATTAAATGAATATGTGTAGAGTTCCTAGAACTGTGCCTGGCACATGGGAAGCACTATATCAGTGTTATTGCTATTATTATTATTATTATCAATGTTTTGTTTCTTTGGTTTAAAAATTGTCCTCTTCTTGAGACCATCTTTGAAATGCAAACAGCTGGGGGCGTGGCAGGGGGGTGGCAGGTAGAGGGGACTTGCCTTCTTCATTGCTAAAAATAGAGGTGGGTGCAGACCAAGGACCACAGGTGGGTAAAAGGGCGGCTCAGGGAGGAATCTAGGCTGCCGGCCCCTCACCACCTACACTCCGTGAGTTAGAGATTACTGTTCTCCATTGGTTCAGGCTATATCAGCCACTGTCTAGCTCTGCTCCAGGCAGGCTCTACCCCTAGTACTCCCTCCAGCCAGGGAAGGCTGCTAGATTTTAGGGGAAAAAAAATGGGGGGTGGGCAGTGATGGTGGTAAATAAATAAATAAATAAATAAATACAGGATGCCCAATTCAATTTGCTAGTATAAGTATGACCCAGGCAATGTGTGGGACATACTTACACTAACAGAGTATTCGTTGCTCCTCTGAAATTCAAGTTGAACTGGGCAACCTGTATTTTATCTGGCAACCATCCACCGAGGGTGCCTGAGGCCCAGGGTTTGGGAAACAAGAGCATGGGGATATGCCTCTGACCACCTCCCTCAGCCTCCCCCACCCCGTGCCTGGGGCCTCTCTCTCCTTGCCCTGCTGCTAGGCCTGTTCACACTTGTCCCAGAAGATGCACCTACCCCTATGCCCCTGTGCTCTCTCCCCCTGAGGAGGCCCCCTCTGACCTGGGCACCCACTGGACTTCCCCAGGGTCCAGACCGGGAACGTCTCGCCCACACTCGGCTCCCCTCCTGGATCCAGGTCCCCAGGGCAGGGAGAAGCAGCCTGGCCGTGCGCCGTGCCTCTCACCTCGGCCACAGCCAGGGAAGGAACCCTGTCGCACAAGGTCTCCTGGGACTCCGGGGGAGGTGGCCGGGCTTCTGGGGAGGACATTGGAAGAACGGCATAGACACTTCTGCCGAGCTCAGCCCCGGCAACTGGGCTGACCAGGTATGAAGAAAAGAAGCATTCAGGCCTCAGTCAGGAGAGCCTGCAGGAAAAGAGGGATGGGTGGAGAAAGTGGGCAGCCAACCTGACTGGGCATTTCCTTTCTGCGTACAAGTGAGAAGGCAGAGTTCTACCAAATAAAGGCCTGGAGAAACCGACCAAAGGCCATCCCCGTTGTCCTCCGGAAAGCGTCCTTCCCAGATGCTGCTAACGTCCAGAGGCTGCCCCTGCAGCCAGGAGCCAGAGGGCACCCCCAGGCATCTGCTGCCCTCAGCCCAATGGCCACGGCCGCCTCCTGCTCTCTCCGCTCTCCAGAGCTGGCCTCCCTCTCAGGCCCCTTCCAGCTCTGAAGTCCACGGTTCTCTCTCACTACTTCCCTGTGGTCTGTTTGTCCTTCCAGGCTCTTGGAAAATGGACAGATTTCTGAGCCGCTTCCACCTGGGCGAACCTGAAGCCAGCACCCAGTTCATGACCCAAAATTACCAGGACACGCTAAATCACCAGGCTCCGGGAGGAAGCAGTGAGCCCGAGGCCAAACCTGAACCAAGATAACTGCCCGCCAGACCTCAGGCTTCACGTTGCAGGTGTGTGCATAGCGCTCACCACCCATGGTCTGTGTATGGAACCCACTCCGGGTATGGAACCCTTTTTCTTCCGAATAAAAAAAAAAATCATCCAGGGCTTAATGGTTGGATGCTCTGTTTCCAAACCTGTCCTTCTAAAACCAAGAGGAGGAAATCAATTGATGTCCAGCACTGGGGCCTGGGGCATTCCTGTAAATGCAAGTGGTGGTGGAGGGGGGAAGTGGGGTGGGAAGGATGGACAGGCAGGGCAGGCGGGGGGACCTCTAGCCCTGAACGATCACTGAGGCACCGTGTGACCTTGAGCAAGTCACTTATCCTCTCTAAAATTCAGCTTCCTCAGTTGTGAAATTGAGGGAGGAAGAAGAGGCAGGGGGTGGTTGGTTTATCACCGTGGTCCTTTCCAGCTCTGACATTCATTTAACAAACATTGTCAGCACCTGGTATGTGCCTGACCTCCTGCCAGGTGCTGGGGTTACATGTATGACCAGGGCAGGCCCAACAGGAGGCTTGCTTCTTGGAGCTTCCAGACTACTACGGGAGGGCAAACTTTATCAGATGACCACAAGCAAATTCCAGCAAATGTGGCAAGTGTTATAAGGTGTAAAGGCGACGCGCTTTGTGATGGGGGGTGGGGGGTGGTAAAGGCTCAAAAAGGCCTCTTCTTGGGCTTCCCTGGTGGCACAGGGGTTAAGAATCCGCCTGCCAATACAGGGGACACGGGTTCGAGCCCTGGGCTGGGAAGATCCCACATGCCACAGAGCAACTAAGCCCATGCGCCACAACTACTGAGCCTGTGCTCTAGAGCCCGTGAGCCACAACTACTGAAACCCCTGCGTCTAGAGCCAATGCTCCACAACAAGAGAAGCCACAGCAATGAGAAGCCCGCGCACCGCAACAAGGAGTGGCCCCTGCTCGCCACAACTAGAGAAAGCCCGCACGCAGCAATGAAGACCCAAGGCAGCCAAAAATAAATAAATAAAAAATAAAAATAAATAAAAGAAAGCTGCCTGCTGACTTAAAAAACAAAAACAAAAAGCCTTCTTCTTCCTGAGGAAGTGATGTTTAACTTCAAGGCTGAGAAGTGGGGTAGGGGTTAATGATGAGTGGGGACAGGGGACAAAGAGGAGAAACGACACCGCCAAGCTCCCGTGGCTGATGGGGGCAATGAAAGGCCAAAATCATGGCCACCTGGACAGATGAACAAAGACCAGAACAAGCCAGGCCTTGCAGCCACATTCACGTTTTAGACTGTACCCTGAAAGCGATGGGGAATCGTGGAATGATAAGTAGACTGGAGGGGAGACGGGGCATCATCTGATTTACGCTTTTGGAAAGCTGTGAAGAAACACCTTGGTGTCTGCAAGGAAAGGATTTTCAGCGTCTTGACTGCCCCTGGACGTTCTCTGAAGGTCTCTTGGCTTTCCCACCCAAAACCCCCTTGGAGGCACCTCTCTGCTACGGTCTCATTCATAGGCTAAACTCCTCTACCCTCAACTCCAGTCCCCTCAGCCCCACCCCTACCCCCTCAACAAGCCCCTCTGCTCAGTTTCCCTCCGAGAGTTAATTACTCCCCACCTCCTTGGCTAGAATACAGCAAGATGGGTGACTCATGCATGCAAAGTACCTGAGATCCCCAGATGAAAGGGGCAGGCTGCACCTGGGCCCAGGGTTATTACCTTCCTAGAGGCGTGCCCCGCATTAGCTGGAAGGCAAGGGGCCCAGGCCAACCCCTCAGCCCAGCCCAACCCCTCAGCCCAGCCCAGCACACTCTTGACTAGTGGGAAGATTTTAGTGACGGGCATCTGAAGAACACCAGGAGGTGGGAGACGGAGCTTGTGATGGGAGGGGATTGGATGATGCACCCGCCCCCCTACTGCCCCACACCGAAAGAGTCAGCTCCCTGCCCAGGTGATGGACAGCAAGCTCTTGTGCTATAGAGGGGCCTTTGACGCCAGCCCAGGCAGCAGGAACTCCCTACTCCCTTCTATGCCACCAGGCAGGCTTGTCGACAGAGCTACAAGAAGAAGCAAAAGGAAGTGTCCCTTTGCAGTGTCATGGACGGCGGCCCTGGAAGGAACTCTCTGAGTGTGTGTGAACCTCCTTCTCTCCGGGGCCTTCTCCCCGCAGCACCCACCCCACCGGGCCCAGAATGTAATTGGCAGCTCCGGTCGGTGCCCAAGGCCAGCATAAATAGCAGGTCAGCTTCCTAGAGCTGCCCCAAATCGAGACACATCCTCCTCTCTTCTGCTTTTAATTCCTTGTGGCTAGCGTGTTTATTTTGGGTGAGGGAAAAAAATCGGATGTTTATCCTTCGAGGAAATTATCGGCTTGCTTTCCTTCCCTTTCCCCCCCAACCTCCTTTCTTTTCCCCTGGTGTTTTGGGCTTTTAGTTCAGCTGCCAGAGAGACCCCCACCCTCCTGGCCTCCAAACTTGAGAAAAGAACAAAACTAGCCCAGGCTCTAGACTGAAGCCAGCCCTGTCAGACGTCCCTGGAAGCCACAGTGAAGGAGCTCCCAGTGGCCAGGAGGGGAAGCCTGGAGGCCAGGAGACCTTGGGGAAGCCCCCCTGAGTCAGCTGTCTGCCTGCAGAAGGCTTTGGGTCTCTTGCCCCTTTTCTTTCACTGCCTCCTCCAGGAAGAAACAAAATGAGCATGTAGATTGCTTCGAGACTGCTAACAAAGCAGCTAAGAAAGGGAGTGTCAGTGACCCCTTTACAGGGATGAAGAGAATTGATAGAATTATCATGATCATCATCATTATCACATACCATTTGTTGAGTGCTATCAGCACACTAGGCACCGTGCCAAATGCCTGACATGTGGCATCTCAGTTAGTGCCTTCCTGCCCAGCTTTACAGCCTACCGGGGTCTTCATACATATTCTCTCATCCGATTGTCACAACCATCGAATAATGTAGGTGTCATGATTCTCATCTTATAGATGAGGAAATTGACATTCCGATAAGTTAATCTTAAAATAAGATAAGAACCTAATCCCTGTTCTGTAACTAGTAAAGGTAGAATCTGGTGTTAACTCAAGCCTTCCCACTCTCAGTACTCACAGGTAAAGGGTACTCTAATTTTACTCTCCGGGTTACATAAAATAAAGGGCAGACCTTCTATTTATTCAGAAGCCAGTTAGGCCAAGAAGGAAGGCTGGAAGTTCCAAAAGAACTTAAAGGGAGTCTCCCCCACGTGTCTTCCCTGACCCCAGCTTCAGCTATTCTAGACCAAGTACGATTTATGGGGAGGGCCAGCTCCTGGACACTCACAGCAATGGCCTGGCCCAGCTCAAGGCCGTTACCACCCAACTCAACCTGCTCAAGGCAAATACCCCAACAGTTTACCACCCTCAATCCTTTGAATCACCTCTCTCCCTCCCAGAACCTTGCCTGTGTAATAACTGCTAAAAAAGAGATGGAAAAGGATATATAGGAAGACTTCCTGGTGATGATGACGGTGGTGGTGATGATAATGAAGATGATGATGGTGGTGGTGGTGGTGGTGATGATGGTGGTGGTGATGGTGATGATGATGGCGGTGGTGATGGTGACGGTGATGATGGTGATGATGGTGGTGGTGATGATGATGGTGGTGGTGGTGGTGGTGGTAGTAGTGATGGTGATGATGATGGTGGTGATGATGGTGATGGTGATGGTGATGATGGTGATGGTGATGGTGATGGTGATGATGGTGATGGTGATGGTGATGGTGATGATGGTGATGGTGATGGTGATGGTGATGGTGATGGTGATGGTGATGATGGTGATGGTGATGGTGGGTTCAAGTGTTAGGGCTGAGCACCCATGGGATAAGAAGAAAGCTGGCTAAATGCATGAGGTGGTAAAAATTTTTTTTTAATTTATTTATTTTGGCTGCATTGGGTCTTCATTGCTGCGTGCGGGCTTTCTCTACTTGCGGCGAGCAGGGGGCTACTCTTCGTTGCAGACCACGGGCTCTAGGCGTGCGGGCTTCAGTAGTTGTGGCACAGGGGCTTAGCTGCTCCACGGCATATGGGATCCTCCCAGACCAGGGATCAAACCCGTGTCCCCTGCATTGGCAGGCGGATTCTTAACCACTGCACCACCAGGGAAGTCCCAAGAGGTGGTAAAATTTAAAAAGCACAACTCTTCTTACTTAGCACACCTAAGATCACAGAGTCTCTACCACTTGATAGCTCTTTGACCTCAGGCAACTTACTCAACTGTTCTGGACCTGTGTTTCAACTGCAAAAACAAAACAGCATAATGGGGGGGAAAAAATGTAAATAAGTGCCTTCCTTAAAGATCTGTTGCAATGGTTAAATGAGATGGCACGGAAGGCACCCGGCACAGTGCCTGGTACGCAGGCTGTTCAGTACATGTGTGTTTTCCTTTCCTTCTCTGCCTGCACCTCACCTGCTCTGCTCCCCAGCTCGGCTGGAGCAAGCAGTGAGGCCGAGGGTAATGGGAGCACTCACTCTCCCCAGACAAGAGTCCTTCCCAAGAGACCCATCCAAGTGTCAGCAGCCCCAGGGAAAGGGCCACCTGCCAAGGGAGCCTCTAGCCCCAGCCCAGCATGCCCCTCCCAAGCTCAGCAAAAAACTGGGAGGCTTGGATCAGGAAAGACAACCCAGTTCCTTAGCAACTGACAAGCACTTCCCTGTAAAGACAAAGACCCTTCACTCAGAATGCCCCCTTCCCCCCTCCTCTCCAGGTATCTGATCTGTTTTCAGGAGTGGGGCTAGGGGCCGCCCACCACCCCCAGGAGGTCTGAGGGCCTTTAGCCCCACCCTCCCGGCTGTCCTGATATTACCTGCAATTACCCCATAGCACCTTTCATCCTGGCACTAATTAACTTTCCCATTACCCCCAGGAGCTGCTGGGAGACACACGAGGTGCACATACACACACACACACACACACACACACACCTGTATGCACACACATACACAAATCCCCATAGTTCCCCTGCAGAGACCCTAGCTCCCTTTTAGAGACCAGGAAGCTAAGGTTAGAGAAAGAAGAAAATTCCTTGAGGGTTCTCATCTGCCTCCTGGGTACTTAGAAGGAGAAATAGGAGCTGAAGAGGCTGGCTCGGGGAGAGGAGGGGCCAGGGTCCCTGGCAGTCCTTGGGGGATGAGGGACCAGGAAGGAGAAAAACCTTTGGAGGGGACTGATGAAAACCATGCCAGGACTGAGGTCTTGGCTCTGAGTACCACCTTGGTACCACCAAATGCAAGCCATCCCACTTAACACAGAGAGGGCATTTCAGAGAGAAAAAAGGAAATATTTCAGTCGAAAAGGCAAGGAAGAGAAACAGTGAGAAAGAGAAGGAAATAGGAAAGAAGGACATGGCCGGCTGATCTGATGTAGCTGAAAGAACCACTGACCAGGAGTCAAGACCTGATTTTAGCACCAGGGCTACCATTCACTGCTGTGTGACCCTGGGCATCAGCTGCTGTCTCTGGGCCTCAGCTTTCTCATCTATAAAATAGTTTGGGATGGGTGTTCTCAGAGGCCCCCTCCAGCTGAATGTTCTACAATTCTATATGGTTATTTGGGGGCATGGTAAAGAAAGCCACTACCACTGTCCCTTTGGCTGGGGGAGTGGGGGGTGGGTGTGAGTGGAAGCCACCAGAACAGGGTAAAACGAGCATTCCTGGGATTAAGAATGAAAAAGAGCCAAATGCATTTGGCTACAGGAGCCAGAAGACCCTACCAGGAGGTTAGGGAGGAGTTCGCAAATGTGGGGAGCTGGAGACCCTGGGATTTCAGGAGAACCTGTTCCCAGATTCAGCAGCCAGTGAGAGAACTTACCCTCCCCAGATGCAGACCTGGGGAAACCATTCAGGGACCCTAGTAGAGGGAGGACAGAGGGGCACATGGGCACTCAGGCACAGAGGGTAGAAATATGACTCGAGAGCCTCCTGACCTACCCTGAATGAGGGCAGGACACAGAAGTGCCCTCTTTATTCCTCAGGAGCTGGAGTCCGCCCCACTGGCATAAGTCAGCTGTGCAGGAAGCAGAGGGCTCAAACGAAAGAGGCTGAGCCTGTCAGAAAGGCAGGTGTAGCAGGGCCCTGAGTGCAACTTTCATTTCCAGTCTCGTGAAATAAGCAGACAGTGGGCTCAGGGGGCTTCCTTTAGGGCCTGGGCAGAAGGGCGAGCCTAGGTAGTGCCCGAAAGGAGTCCAAACACCTCCACCCACACCCACACTCACACACAGTCGCACAAACTCAGACATCCCATGCTCACACTCACATACTCACACACTTGTGCACTCATTCACTCACACGCACATAGACACAGCTGGACGTGTATACTCAAGTCACCACAAGACAACAGATTCTTTCTCTCCTTGCTGTGGCTGTGAAGCCAGCGCCCAGTCAGCTCTTCCCCAGTCTTGATGGAGGCTCGGCTGAGTGTTAAGAATTGAAAGGACTACAAAAAAACCCGAGAAGGTCTCTACTCACCCCCACCTCCCCGGGGAGGAAGCTGCATTTGCCCATGAGAACGCTGGTCACCCCTGTCCAGAGCTCGCCTGGCTTCCTTCCCCCATACCCCAAGAACCAGACCCTGCCGGTCCACACGTATACAAACGTGTGCACGCACGCTTACACACACCTCTACTATACGCATCCTGCACACTACTGTAAATACAGCAGCCCACGCAAAATCACATGGTGTACGCACCCGCTAGACACTGCAGGGTTTCACCTCTGCCAGGCTCTTTCTAGACATCCATGCAAGCTGCATGGGTGTGCGTTGTGCAGCCCAGGCAGTGGCAAACGTCGGATTTGCATGCACACACAGTCTCCATGGATGCACGCCCACTTCATTCACAACCCACAGCACACCGGCCCGCCAGTGACACGGGCACACCATCCTTTCGATTAAACTGAGGACCAGACCAGCCCTAACCCCACAACTCTCACTTTGCAGACTCCTGATGCAGCAAGTGGATTTGTGGCGGTGGCAGTGGAGGTTGTGTGTGTGTGTGTGTGCGTGCGCGCGTGTGCAGCACATGCAGTTTGGGGAGTGTTGGAGAGGGGTGAGGAAGAGGTTCTGGCAGAGGAGGGGAAGCAGGCCTTCCCCTGTGGTCCACAAGGAAGGCACTCAGACACACCCTCCTCCCAGCAGCCCTACCTCTGGGCCCTCGCCTGCTGCCAGGCCAGGGAAAGGAGAAGCTAAAAATGTGGCCAGTCTGACTTGCTAAATTGGTCTTCGGTGGAGAAGGGGAAACGCGTCAGTTCCCTGGGGAAGTGGCCGAGCCCAGGGTGGCCACAGGCCCCTGGGCTTCTACTCCGATGGAAAAAAAAGTTGCTCAAATAGATCTGACGCTTTGTTTTCGAACCCAAAATACCCTGTGGCGGCTGCCGGAAGTGTGACCGCGGGAGGGAAGTGGGGCAAGAGGGAAGGTTAGCTCGAGTTTCCACTGCAGCAACTTTTTCTTTCATTTGGGGTATAGAAAGCTCTCCTGCCCATCCAAGAGAGGGTATGTGCGAGAGGCAGAGCAGCTCTGAGATTCGGGGCTGGGGTAGCCACAGCCCTAGTCACCCTTGGCCCGCTGACACCTCTTCCCCAGAGGCCTCTGAAGAGCCCTCAGGCACTGTCAGAGTTTTCTCTCAGGCCACCTGGCGGCAGGCAAGAAAGCCCGGCTAGGGAAGAGGGGCTGGTCCAGGGGCAAGGGGCCAAGTCACAGGTGACTTTGCCTTCAGAGACCTGACTTTCCTCAGTGAACTGTGATGTAATTTTTTTGACAAAGATCTTATTTACATAAAAATTTTCAAAGAGCATCCAGTAAATTAGCTGGACTAACAGCACAGACCCACATCTTCTGATTCAGTACTTTAGTCAGTGGCACTAATGCTAGCTCCAAATGCAAGGATTGGGGAAGAATGACCACATACAACAGGATCTCAACGTGCACTCGCCATCACTCTCTCTCCCCTTATCCTCATTTCTTTTTTCTCATACCACTTACCACCACCTCGTAGGTATCTTCTTATTGCCCATCCTCACCCCAAACCCTCATTAGGCCTTGAGTCTCCCCACAGACTCTTTTCATCACAGCTGTATTTCCAGTGCCAGACACACAGTAGGTGCACAAGTGATAACTGTCAAATGGTGAAGACAATCAGGTGCAGGGGCAGTCAGCAAACAGTTCTCTTGCCTCATGAGGACTTGTTCATTCAAAAATGCTGAGTCCTGCGATACCCCAGACACTAGCGCTAGGTGGGGATGGGGTGGGTTGAGAGGGGGCCGTATCGTGGGAATACGATGCAAAATCAGAAGTGGCTCCTGCCCTTCTAGAACTTGAGGCAGGAGGATGGGAGGCAGGCATCCATCAAAGGATTACACAGATAAATGTAAAAAGGTAGGTAGGACCACGGCAAACTAGGAGTGGTGTTTGGTGCATCACCTGGACCAGGGGTATCAGAGGAAAGCCTTTTCTGGTAGGGTGGTGACTGAACTGAAGGAAGAATGCCCTCAGGGACATCGTGGTCCAGAGAAAAAGTCACGCTAGATGCAGGATGGTGTTGGGGCCGCGCAGGTGGTTCGAACTGGTGGCTGGGGAGGCGGAGCGGCGCCACCGGCGGCCGGGGCCTGCGGACCCGGGCTGCAGTTAGAGGCGGCCGCGCGCCCTCGGTCCCTGGGTGATATTTACGGACTCTTAATGACGGCAGGGTAATCACCTTAATGAAAAACTCCCTCTGGGCGATGAGGAAACCGAGAGGCATTTCGGAGGCGACGGTGACTCAGGCTGAGTGTGCCGCGCGCGGCCTGGCCACTGGACACGAAGGAGTAGCGAGTCCCCTCCCCTGCTCCGCGCGCCCCTCCAGCGCCGCCCCCGGAGCACGGGGAGCCGAGGCCCCGGCCGGTTCTCCGTCGGCCAAGCCACGGGCAAAGCCGATCGCCCACTGCCACACTCGCCAGGCCCGCGGCTGAGACTTCTTTGTCTGCTGCGGTGCGGGTCTCCGGCGCCCCCTCCCCACTCACGACCTCGGCTCCCCAGCTGCCTGGCTTTGGGAGGGGCTGCGCTCTGGAGTGCTCACGGCACCCCTGCAGACGCCGGGCTCTGCTGGCCTTTGCATCCACTCTCCTAACGGCTCTTCCTCCGCCAGTGCCTCAGTTTCCCCGACTGAGCAGCAACAGCTCAGGATTCTCCACACCACCTCCACCCTGCCCCCGGGTGGCAGGAGTATTAATTACAGCTTGTTCCTGGCTTTGAAGATGAATAATGCCAAGGATCATTACCACTCAATTAACGGGGCTATTACCACTTAAGTTTATGTCTGATGAATCCTACCCCACCCCCAATTTGGGGTCCATGTTGCCTTGGACTCCCCGAGTCCTGCTTTCTCCTGGAGTTCACACCTGGAGTTAGCCCCCTTTCCTGCTCCTGCATCCTGAACCGGACCTGGTAGAGCGTCTGGCACAGTCATTCTCCCACAGGTACTGATGGAACACCTGCCATCCCCTCCATGAGCCAGGTTCTAGCTGGGGATACAGGGCAGGTCCAGACCCAGGCCTTTGCCTTCCTGGAGCCTACATTCTAGTAGACGCCCAAATGTCTGCTGGCATCTCGCAGATCCAGCCTCAGTGCTATCTCCCTTCTCTCCCTCTAGGATTCCTCACTCATCCACAAGCAAACCATAATCAGGCCAGAGAAGTCCTGGAAGGACAGTTCTAATGGGCTCTAGGTAGTTTGAGAGATGAAAATAAATAAATAAGTAAGTTAACATGAAAATGAGGGTGGGAAGCACAGCTCCTTACACTGAATACCCCCTGCCCTCGTCTCCCCCTTCCCTCCCCTCCTCATACCTCCCCTCCTCACTTATGGGTCTTAGCCCATCCTCAAGGCCCTGATCAACACCACCCCTCCCAATCAGGCTTTCCCCTGTCCCTGAATATGTCCTCTCGCAAGTCCTTCCCCCTCTGAACTTCCTGCCTGCACTTCCTTTCAGAACTGATCATGTCTTGTGTGCGATGGTTTCTACCTCAGCCTCATTCCTCACTTCCCTGTAAATCACCTGCTCCCTGACAGACCGCAGGATCCCAGCCTCAAGTCTGATTCCCTGCACGGGAAGTGCGCCCTGGATGTTTGTCTCATTGAAACGAGAGAGCTAAGTCCCAGACCCAGGAGCCTCCCCCTCCGCCCCAGTGAGGAATGAATTTTGGTGGACAAGGGGCCCCCCATCCTGTATAGTGGGTGCTGGGTGGTAGAAGTGCAAGGACAAAGTGGGAAGGTCGCAGTCTATCCTGCGCTCCTCAAACCGACCATGTTTCAGAATTACCCATGTGGACACTTGGGTCAACAGCCTCTTATGGAGCACCTGCTGGGGACAGGCAGGGGGAGTGCTGGGGAGACAGAGGAATAAGACTCAGTCCCTGTCCCCAGGGAGCTCGGATACCATCGCTTGTCATCCAGTAACTTTCTTGGTGATCTGGGGCCAAATAATTCTGAATGGCCCAAATAATTCTGCAAAAAGAGAAAGAAGGGGGGAGAGAGAGAAATCTATCATGTCCCTTCTCCTTTGCCCATCTGCCCTGAGCCCTGGCAGAAAAGCTCATGCCATCAATCAGGCTGATGGGCAGACTTCCATTGGGTTCCAGCTGGCCAGTATTGTTCAGCCCTCAGAGTGATGGGATGGGCCAAGGGCAGTGTTTGTTAGTTCTTTACTCCAGTGGTTGTAAAGAGCCTCATTTTCTAGCAGAGCTATGGCATAACAAAAGTCAGGAAGCTCTGCCTAGGCCATCTGGTGAAAGAGGATGTTAACACGACTGAGGACCTCGAATTCTGGGCCCAAAAGAGTCATTAACTGCTTTTCCCCACATCCCAGGTTTTTTGACTGCATAGAACAGCAAAGAAGAAGCCAAAGGTCGGCCCCCAACTCCTCACCTTGGTGGATGAGGCAAAGGGCCCACTTGTTCTAGGCTGAGGAGGGTCCTGAGACTGGGAGCTAAGAGACACAAGGATCTAGAGACCACAGCTCTCTCTGACTCCCCAAAGGTTTTCCTTCCAGGGCAGGGAGGAGAGGAACCTGCCAGCCTCTTGGATCCTCGACCTGTCCCATGGGTGAAGCCTGTGGCCAGCAGGAGGCTGGCTGCGTGGGGAGCAGCGGGGGGAAATCCGCTCTCCTCTCTGCTCTCACCTCTCTCTCCCTCCTTTTCTCTCTCTCACTCCCTCTTTGCTCCCCCTGACTGCCTCCCCAACGGCCCCCCACACTCACACCTTTTCTGGTTCACTTCAGATGACAAAGTTCCTCTTTCCAAAAAGCCTTGTCCCCCAAGAGTCTTCTCTGCAGAGACACCATCCCTCCCAGCTGAGAAGGGGGCTGTCCCACAGTGGGCCCCAGGGGCAATGACAGGCCCCCCGAGCACATGACTCCACTTACCCTCCGGGCACCGCTGAACTAAGACAGCAAAGTTCCCATTACAAGCCCTCATGCCCTGACCCATCCCTCCTCCTCCTCAAGGGTCCCAGAAGCCCAAACTTGACTGGGAACACTAACACGTCTCCTCCCAACCCTTTCCGCAATAGAATCCAAAACTCATGGATCAAAGGAGCTGGGAGGAATTTAGTGGTAGGTTATCCAGCCCAGCCCCACCAGAAGCCCAGGAACCAGAGGGTGGCCCAAAGTTACACAGATAATTAATGGTGGAACCCAGAAGTCCTGATTCCCAGGCCAGGGCCTGTTCTTCCCATTTACCTGTACAGCACACTTTTTCCAAGTCTTGCCTTCTATCTAAGACCTGCCTTCTCTCCCTGCCCCAGCCCAGCCCAGCCCTGAACTCTCAACCTCTGGACCCCCATGGCAGTTACTCACTGCCTTGGACTTGTGTCTGAGGAGGGGTCTCCACCTCACCGGCCAGCAAACGTTACTTTGTAACAAGACTTTCTCCCTTTGGTCACCAGGTTCTCCCCGAAATTGCTTGAAGAGTAATCCAAAACACCCGGATTCAACATGATTATAATGAGTTCGTTTGAATGTAGGCACAAGCAGATGTTTCAAATGGAAGTGTGTGATTGGCTTGGCGAGGAGCCTGTGACCTCTGTGACAACCTAGGGCAGTGGGACCTTTGCTCAGAGCGGCACAGATGCTATTCCACCTACCGGGAGCCCTGGCAGAAATGCTGCTCCTCCCTGACCACCCTGTGAGCTGTACCCCCTACCCTCCCCTGGGCAGGGGCTCCTCCCCTACCTGCATGCTGGGTCCCAGGGGTGCTGGGAAGCAGATCCATTGCCTTCTCCACAGGTTTTACACCTCTCCTTCCTCTTACCCACACCTGCCATCTCCTTTCTTTTCCCTAACAGCCAGAATGGGGACAAAGGCTGGAATTAAGAGCAGCAGCTTTGGAGTCACAAGGCCCTGAGTTCAAATCTCAACTCAGCCACTTCCTGGCCAAGGGTCCTCCAACTAACTACTCAGACTCTTTCCAACACCTTAGATCTTTCATTAAAAAAAAAAAAAAAAAAACTATTGGGGGGCAGCCCTAAAAGCTTCCTCGCAGGATTGTTGTAAAAAATGAAGAAGATGATGTATCTCCACAGGCCCCAATCTTTTATGGGTACAGAAGGTCGGCAAGCCCAAAGCCTCCAGCAGCCCCCACGCAATGCTCTTAACTGGGACCACCACCCCCAAAGTCGTCATGGCTGTCAAGTTCCTTCCGCGAGCTTCTAGGCCAAACTCACCTCACCTCAGAGCTGGCTGTCATTACTGAAGGAATGGCAATGACCTCTAGAAAGCCAGGGAGGGCTGGCCAGAGAGATTCCACCAACGACCTGTCTCCTGTGGGACACCCAAAATAGAAAGCAACTGATAGCCCTTGAGGGAGCTGTCATTCAGGAGCAATCCCACCAGGGTGGGCCCTCTACATGGCTGCTTGGTGTGACTTGAGGAACCCCAGACGCTCTCTGCACCCCAAAACTCCTACTCCTTATCACTGGGCCTGACATCCCACCATTAGACCTCAGCATATATCAGTTCCTACCATTTTCCAGGCACCATGCTTAATGGTAGGCTTACTTCCTTTAGGTTATATATGACCCTCTTCTAAGCGTTTTCTGTTAAAAAGGCAAATACCCGCTGAGATGGGTAATGCATTAAGTCGCCAGCACCCCAGTTTGAATTAATTGGGGGCTTCTTTCTTGTAAGACAGCAGAGAAGGACTGGATATCTTTAGCAAAATGGAGCTCAAGTTCAGAGGGCAGAGGTGACTAAGGAACAAGACAGAGCACCAACCTGGTCTTTTTCTGTGGTGGGTTTGTAGGGCATGTCCCCTCCTTCCTCTACCCTTTCACCAAGACAAACACACCCATTGCCCCCAGAGGTAAGCAGCGGGGGCTGGGCAGCCTTGGCTCTGCTGCAGAGGGGCGGGGCCTGCCCTTCACCATCTCCAGGGTAAGGACGCCCTGAACCAGTGCCTACTCACTCCCCAACAAGTCCAGGGCCTGCAGTTCAGGTAATCTCACCCGAGCCCGCCAATAAAAGTGAGACCTCACCCTCAGCCCCTGTTCAGGAGGGAAAGAGGGAAGAAAGAGGGAGGGAAGGAAAAAAGCTTTTTTCTATGCTGAATTCAAGACTTGGCCAGCAGAAGGGAGAATGCTGTTAGTCTACAAGGGGCCACTCCAAACCCCCCACCCCTACTCCATACCCAGGGTTGTCCCCTCCCGCCACGGAACCCTGGCCTCCATCTGCCACCATCATCCAGGTTGACAGGGGACACCTGTGCGGGCTGCAACCCGACCAGCAGCCAGGCAGCGAGGACCTATGCTTGTAGACGCAGGCCTTCCCCAGCATGGCTCCTTCCAGGGCAGAGGAGGGGAGGAAGGGCACCTGAGTCCCCCACCCCACCTTGGAGCCATAGCCACCCTCCATAAAAAGTCTAGAAGGATGCTCCAGAGTGTTAAAGAGCAGCTGAGTGACTTCTTGGTATCCTACTTTTTGTCACCACCAGCTATTGAGGGCCCTCTGTTCTTGCACAGCGGGGACCATTCCTTAACCACCTCTACGATGACATAGTGCCCAGCAGGTGCCTGGCACACAAATAGGACTTCCTGTATATGATCACACTGATATGGGATGGAGTGTCATACCTGGCCCTTTTAACTCCCTATATCAACTATACTCACTCCTAAGACACACAAGGGGAAAGGGCTTTTCAGTCACGTGGTAGGGTTGGGGAAAATATAGTTTACCAATAATAATTGCCATTTACTGAGTGCTTGCTAGGGGTCTGGCAAAAGTACTCCATGAGGATTATCAAATTTAATTCTTCCTAAGGGATAGGTATTATTATTATCCCAATTTACAGACAAGAAAACTGAGGCCAAGAAAGAGATTCAGAAATTTGCCCAACATCACACTGAAGTTTGAATGAATACTTATTTGAATTGAAGGCTCCCGTTCTACGTCATGGACAGGTAGGAAGGAGGGGGCAGACATCTCGCCCAAAAAGACTCCTATCCATTCTCACCAACAGGCATAAAGGCTTGGAGCAGGCCTGCAAAACCCTGCTACTTGTTCTGCTTGGATACAACAGGTCCAGCTCTCCTAAAAGTGTTTGCAGGTCATCTCTGGAATGGCTACACTCCTCCATGGTCTTTGGGGCCCTGGAAGCTTTCGAGGATCCGAAATGCTCCCACTGCCTCTGCCTTTCCTAATGCAGGCCCCTATCAAACAGGACTGGGACTTGCAACTCTTCAATCTCCTCCTCTCCAGGGAGAGGTCTCAACAGGTGGGAGGGGGGTGCATCACGGTAGGGTCCACCAGAGTTGAGCTGGGCGGCCGGGAGGGCTCTCACTTCCTCCCCGCCACCCCCGCAGGCTGAGCTGTGCCTCGCGCGGGGAAACATGGGCACTGCAGTCACTGCTGGGGCCTGCGGCTCGCCTAAAGGCCGCGGACCTCGCGGCGTCTCTTGGTCCTGGGCCGGAACCCGCAGAGACCCTCCGAGTGCACGCGCAGCAGGAAGCGCCGCGGAGGGGCCAGGACTGGGACTGGAGCGGCCGAAGCTCTCTGGTGGCCGCAGCTCCCCGCCTCTCCCCGCCTCCCCCCAGCTGCCAAGCTCCATGGCCAGAGGCCGGAGCCGCTGGCTAATTTTTCACGCCCCCCAGACCGCCTCCCTAGGTGACGCTACAGCCTGTGCGGTTCCTTTAAAGGCTGCGGGTTCCGTTCTTCTTTCCTTTTCCACTGGATGCCAAAATATGCAAATCCGGGGACCGGAATCAGCAGCCAAATAGAGAAGGAGAAGGGGCGCGGCCGGCGCGTCACCGGATCCGCTCCTTGTATGGCTCTTCCCGGCTTGGCCCGCCGCCCCGCGACCCTCCCTGCAGCCGCCAAGGCCCCTCCCGCGCCCAGCCTGGCTCACACTGCCGCCCACGCCCCCGGGCCGGCCAATCGCCCCCCCTTGGGAGGGAGCCGGGGGCGGGAGGCGCTGCATGCCCTGATTCCGGCCGGAGCCGGGGACCGCTGCAGAACGCTCCCTCCCCGCGCCGCGCGGGCGGAGGAGAGCCCAGGGGGGCAGAGCCTCCCCGGTATAGGTGTGGGTAGCCTGGCGGGAGCGGCAGCAGGGGCGGGGGAGAGGGGGCCCGCGGCGGCGGGAATCCCTCCTTTCCTAAGAACCAGAGGAGATCCGGGGGAGGCCGGGCCCTCCCACCCCTAGTTCTCCACCGAGTGAAGTGGAGGGGAGGAGAGAGAGGTTGTCATCCACCCCCACGACGATGTGCAGCTCGGGAGTTCCTCCCACACGTCCCCGGCCCGCGTGGCCCTCCCACGGAGTGAGGCCCGGGGATCCTCTCCTCCTCCTTGTCAATACTCCCACTCCCCCTGAGAAATGCACGTTCCCCCAACCCCGACTCCCCAGCGAGGAACGCGGGATCCACGGCGCCCACACGGCCAACGAGGAGGGACTCCTCCCACGCTAAGCCGGTGTGATCCGGGGTCGCTCCCCCACGCCCCCCTCCTCTCCTCCTCCTCTCCCGCGGCCCGGCCGCGCGCGCTCCGAAAACAGGCCTCGGGGAACATAGCCGCCCCCGGGATCTGCTGTCTCTCTGGGAGGTGATAGCTCTCGGGGTCGGCAAACAGGCAGCCCTTGACTGCAGGGCGCCGGCAGTCAGCAATGGGGACAGCCCTGTGGAAGGCGAGGGGGAGGGTAGAGAGCAGGGGAGGTCGCCGTGGTGGCTCAGAGACTGTGGTTCGGCAGGCTCCTGCCGCAACTCAGTGGCGGGCCCTTCGCAGGCAGCAGTAGACAGTGACTGCGCCTGGGCCTGCTGGGCCCTCCTGCCATCCCGTGGCCACAGGGGTGCTTTGGAACCATTAGGGAATTTATGGAGGGTTTGGTGCACGTGTTCCCTATCCCCTCAACTTCATTCCTTCTCCTTCACCACCAAAACTGCACATCCTCGACCCCCAAGGTGAGGAGTTCTCGCCTCCCGCGCAGCCGCTATGCAGCTACGAATCTCCCAGCCACTGGGCTCAGCCGGGTGTCAGCCCAGGGTCAGGGGCCCAGGGAGCAGCAGGGCTGTGGGCGGCGCATCGGAGGGAGGGCGGCACAAAAGTTCCCGGGATACTGGACCAGAGATCCCTGACCCGCTGGAATCCTCCTCAGAGGGACTTTGTCCCAGTCCCAGGCAGGATCCTGGACGCGAGAAGAGTGGCCGGGGCAGGGTCGGAGCGCACACCTTCCGGGTTCCCCAGAAGTTCCCAGGCTGCAAAGGGACCCCGCCGAGTGTTTTCAATTCTCTTTCTTCCTGCTGGGGGGCTGTTGGAGGCCACTTGCGAACGACCCCACCCCACGGCCCCCTGTCCTACAAGCGCGCTCTCCTAGTGCAGACATCAAATAAACACACAGGCGATTATTGCTCTTTCACCCCCGCGCTGCGTCCTTTACGCCGCGCGTTCAGTTACACCCCTCTTTCCTCTCTCCTCTCGAATTTTCTTTCCTTCTTCTCTTCTATTTCTCTCTTTCTCTCTCTCTTTTTTTAAGATCCGCGAGCGGTGCGGGCGCCGCACGTTGGCTGCGGCCCGCTTCCTGCTTTCTAATGTTCCATTGTGAGGAGCTTCCATTGTGACGTCGCGCCCCTTCGGCTGGGCTTTGTCTGTCCATATATGGGCAGCTACGTCACGGAGCTTTCCCGGGGCTCAGATAAATAGGCTGGTGGAGTTCCCTGGCTGGGAGCTTTTGGGCAGCAGTGAGCTTGCTAGGAAGCTGCGGGGCTGGTGGTGGTGGTAGCAGCGGCAGCAGCAGCGGCAGAGGCGGCGGCGGCGGCAGTGGCGACGGTGGCGGCGGTGGCGGTGGCGGATCGGGGGGCGGGGGGGCCGCGGGCGCGCGTCTGTTTGTGATATCAATACTGAGGCCGCGTGCGACCCCCTTGGGCCGAGATCCCCCCCCCAGCCCAGCACCCACCCACCCACCCCACACACGCCCCCCCCCCCGCCACGACCCAGCCTCTTACGGCACCAGCTGAGGCACCCAAGAGGATTACCCTCCTTTGCCCTCTCTCCCACCCACCCCCCAAAAAGAGAAGATCCCCTCCCCAGGCCCACCCCTTCCCCTCTTCCCTCCCCCCTCCTCCCGAACTTTCCCTCTCGCATGCTTTTCCCCTGCACCACGGATCGCCTCTCCGATGCCGCTTGCCTGGAAGCTGCGTTAGGAGCGAGCGGCGGCGGTGGCGGCGGCGGCGGCGGCGGCAGCTCGGGAGTGCTATGACCGGCAAACTCGCCGAGAAGCTGCCGGTGACCATGAGCAGTTTGCTAAACCAACTGCCTGACAATCTGTACCCCGAGGAGATCCCCAGCGCGCTCAACCTCTTTTCTGGCAGCAGCGACTCGGTAGCCCATTACAATCAGATGGCTACAGGTAAGGGCGGCGGGGAGGCGGCGAGGAAGGAAAGGGAGAGAGGAAGAGGAGGAGAGAACGAGCTAGCGATGGATGGATGGATGGATGGATGGATGGATGGATGGATGGATGGATGGATGGATGGATGGATGGATAGATGGATGGATGGATGGATGGATGGAGAGATGGGGGGCGCGCTGGGAATTTTCCGGGGGGCGAGTTGCTTTTCCCACCCACTCCTCCCGCCCTCCCCGATCGGGAAGGCTCGGTTGGCGACGCCACGGTAGAGGCTTCGGTTCTCCCGGGTGGGGGCAGCCGCCGACCGAAGGGAGGTAGGTGCAAGCGGCTCTGGGGTTCTCCACTTAGGGGGCGCGATCGCCGGGCTGTGCGCAAGGCGTAATGCTGTCGCCCCCTTTCCCGGGAGGAGCCCAACGTCCCTTTTCACCCGCGCTCTCCCCCCTTACTCCCTCAGCCTCCCACCCGGGATGGAGCCATGTGCGGCGTGGAGTCCCCGCGGTGGGAGAGGTACTGCGACGCTGCCTTTCCAGGGCGTTCAGCAAAGCCGTGGGGGTGTGGGGACGGCGGGGAGGGGAGAAGGTGGGGGCCCACCCGCGCGGGGGCTGCCACGGGGGACGATCCCCGGACCGAGGAGCTTGGGAAGAGCGGCCACTCCCGCCGTGGAGACACCGGCCGGTTTTCCGCCGCCCTCCACTCTCGCTAAGCTGAGGCTGGGCTTTCCCCCTCCAGCAAAAGCCGAAAGCTCCTTCAGGCCCGGAGGAAGCTGGGGCTGGGGAGGCGGCGGGAGAGCTCCCTTTGCGGACAGCACCCCTCTACGCGCCGCGGACAAAGCGTCGGAGCGCTCCGGGTCAGCTCCCCGGGCGCAGTGCGCACCGGGGGCTTCGTCGGGGCAGGAGAGGCGCGGGGTCCGGCGCGGACAGCGCTAGGGGAAGAGGCCGAGTTGTGTGCGCTGGAGAGCGAGAGCCCAGCGCGCTCCGGGTCTGAAACTACCTGTAGCTGCAGCTACCTGCCCGCCCCACCTCGGGAATAACAACAATGCTTCTCGCGCTCGCGCCTGTGTGTGTGTGTGTGTGTGTGAGTGTGTGGTACGGGAGTGTGTGTGTACGGCGTGTGCGGTGTGTGTTCAGCAGCCACTCCACACCCCGATCAGTAGTATTTTGCTGTATCCAGGTTGCGCCCGGGAGCGCGGCACCGCCCGCTTTGCGCCTGGCGCAGCCTACCCCGTGCGCTGCGCACTCCACCCGGCCGCACCTCCACACCTGGGCAAGGACCTGGGCGCCCCGGCCTGGGAGCCGACTCGGCTTCACTCACCCCTCCCCTCTCTCCCCCGCTCTCCGCAGAGAATGTGATGGACATCGGTCTGACCAACGAGAAACCCAACCCGGAACTCTCTTATTCGGGCTCCTTCCAGCCAGCCCCTGGCAACAAGACCGTGACCTACTTGGGAAAGTTCGCCTTCGACTCCCCTTCCAACTGGTGCCAGGACAACATCATTAGCCTCATGAGCGCCGGCATCTTGGGGGTGCCCCCGGCCTCTGGGGCACTCAGCACGCAAACCTCCACGGCCAGCATGGTGCAGCCGCCGCAGGGGGAAGTGGAGGCCATGTATCCGGCGCTGCCCCCCTATTCTAACTGCAGTGATCTCTACTCGGAGCCTGTGTCTTTCCACGACCCCCAGGGCAACCCCGGGCTCGCCTATTCCCCCCAGGATTACCAATCGGCCAAACCGGCCTTGGACAGCAACCTCTTCCCCATGATTCCTGACTACAACCTATACCACCACCCCAACGACATGGGCTCCATTCCGGAGCACAAGCCCTTCCAGGGCATGGACCCCATCCGGGTCAACCCGCCCCCTATTACCCCCCTGGAGACCATCAAGGCATTCAAAGACAAGCAGATCCACCCGGGCTTTGGCAGCCTGCCCCAGCCGCCGCTCACGCTCAAGCCCATCCGACCCCGCAAGTACCCCAACCGACCCAGCAAGACCCCGCTCCACGAGCGGCCCCACGCGTGCCCGGCGGAGGGCTGCGACCGCCGTTTCAGCCGCTCGGACGAGCTGACCCGGCATCTGCGCATCCACACGGGCCACAAGCCCTTCCAGTGCCGGATCTGCATGCGGAGCTTCAGCCGCAGCGACCACCTTACCACTCACATCCGCACGCATACGGGCGAGAAGCCCTTTGCCTGCGAGTTCTGCGGGCGCAAGTTTGCGCGCAGCGACGAGCGCAAGCGCCACGCCAAGATCCACCTCAAGCAAAAGGAGAAGAAGGCGGAGAAGGGGGGTGCGCCTTCTGCGTCCTCGGCGGCCCCGGTGTCCCTGGCCCCTGTGGTCACCACCTGCGCCTGAGGCTCGGGCCCCCAGATCACACTTTTCCCCTCCAGTGTCTCCCGGCTGCTGGCCTGAATGCAGCCGGAAAGCTAGCCACGGAGGCGCAGGGGCCGCGCCCTGGCCTCTCCATGGACGTAAGGCCCCTTGTTTCCCTTCGCTGTCCCCCGTTTCCACCCTTTCACACCGGCCAACGGTCGGGGGCCAGGGCAGGAGGCGCCTTCCCCTTGCTGCCCCCCATTAGCCAAGGCGTGGGGGCGGAATGGTGGCGTCTAGCCCGCTTTGTTCAGTTGGGATCGTCTTGATCCAGGGGCCGCCGGGCCGGGCCAAGGACCTGCGGGGGACTGAAGGCTGGGCCCGCCCAAGCCTCGCTGGACCCAAGCACCTCATGGTTCCCCCCACGTCTCCCTCGGTTCCCCATCGAAGACCCGAGAGGGGGAGGGGGTAAGGAGCGCACCAAAGCGCAGAGCTTGCTGCCCGCCGCACGCACGCGCGCGTGCGTGCGGGGATGCGCGCGAGTGTGCGTGCTCGCGTGAGTGTATGTGTGCGTGTGTGTTTCTGTGTGTGCGTGTGTGTTTCTGTGTGTGTGTGTGCGAGACTCTTGAGCTGAACTGGGCTATGTCCACCCCAAACTCTTCCCCACCTCGGGTCCCCAGGCCGCTGGGGGCCTGCACGTGGCGGGACGAGACGGTCTTCCACCTGCTCCGAAATAATGTTTCTTACAGAAATGCCTCGGGTGCCGCTGCCGCGGTGCTGCTACCGCCGCTTAGGGTTTGGCCCCTCAGAATCCCTCCTTTTCCAAGCGCTTCCCTCTCAAGGCCTCAGGGCAGTTTGATCTTCGGGGAGAAGCAGCAGCCATCACTGAACCTGCCTTTTAAAAAAATGTGTTTCCTCGGCCCCAGAGATTTTAAAATCTCTGTTCCTGAGTTTGCCCTTTTCCCCCCTCCTCTCCCTTCTCCCCTCTAAGCCTTTTCCCATCTCTTTCCAAATCTTTTTCCAAAAAGGCAGGCCTCAACCAACCACCCCATTCTGCCATCTTTTTGTTCTCTCACTCACATACCCATTTCTCTTCCCACCATTAATGAGAATGCAGCCTTTTTTCTCTCTCTCTCTTTGTCATCACCAACACAACAGGTAGAATTCAAATTTATGAGTATGGTGTGTGTGTGTGTGTGTGTATGTATGTATATATGTGTGTCTACACACACACATATATATAGATATACATATATATACATTTATATATAACATGCACACAATATGTATTCCTAGTAAAATTAAATCTCTAAGGTACTTGGCTATCCAGTGCAGTGCACTGGAATAAAGAGAATTTGTAGGCATTTACAGCTTTAAATGATTTCTTTTTTATGAAAAATTTAACTGATGAGATTATATCTACATATGTGTGTATGTGTGTGTGAGTATGTATGTATGCATCCATATACACACATATACACACATCTCTGTCCAAATTTTCCTCAAAGCTATGGGGATGTTTGCATTAATCCATGTTGACGAATGAGGCATATCTTTTCCATACCCCAGTCTCACCTTCTCCCCACCCTACCTCACCTCTTCTCAGGCACCCCCTCCTCCCCAGCCTCCTCCACACAGGGGTGACTCTTTGGAAGTGGAGTAGTAGGGAAGGTCACTCTCTGACACAGCTTCCAGTGTAGTCTTGCCTGAATGTACTGTTCCCTGTTAGCGTTATTTCTCCTGTGGTCAGTAAGCTGCCCAGAGAGAAGGAACAAAGGTCTGGAGTTTACAGAATGTCTGTTTTTAAAGTCACTTTATGCATTTCCCACTTTTTTTTTTTTTTAAAGAAAAAAGCACCGGTTTTTTTGGTGGCGGATAGATAATACTAAAGGAGTCTAGTGAAAGGGGGGAAAAAATCAAAGAGCAGGCGATTGTGGACTTCCAGGTACTTGGACTTTTTGTAGAAGGAGAGAGAAGTGGATGAAGTTTTCCGGGAGGGCCCATATTTTTTCAGCTGAAGGGTAAAATCTTTCTTTGCAGAGACAGTATTTTGCTGAATACTTTTTATAATGTGATGATTATTAAAAACAAAAATTTTGGTCACTTCAAAGCTGGAAGGAGGAATCAGATATCCTTTAATATTTTTTCCTTGCTCCTTCTGGTATATGCATGTCACTGCATGATAACTCTGAGTTTTCCTTTGTTTTAATAAAACTGTTCTCAGACATTTAAGCTAAACTAAGAGAAAAATAGCTTTGTTGCCAAAAGGTTGTGCTATCCAGATTTTTTATATGTCTGCATGTTTTAAGAAAAAAACAGCAAAAGAAAATGCACTCTAACTTATGTGAACTGAGAGAAAAAAATCAGGTTTTAAACAGGAAAACCTATGGGGAATGATATTTTTTGAAAGACTTTTGTATAAAGTTGAGTACTTAGAAAAAGACAAACCAGATGTAATATATTTTGTGGATGTTTTTATTTCTTGGATATATAGTACCTTATACTAAGGTTAAAAAAATATGCTTGTTATCGTGAAAAGGTGAAATTCTTCACCAACATTTCATTTGCTCCTTCGTCACATTGTTATGCCAATATAATATAGTTAATGAAAACAGCATTTTTAAAAACTGAAATATTGAAATGGTGTAATGTTGTACCATTTGCACTGTGAGCAAATGCTAATACAGTAAATATATTGTGTTTGCTGACAATCAGCCGGCCTATAAATCTCCTTATTTTATTTCTTGTTTTCATAGCATAAAGTTTTGGTTTGGCCTGTTTTTTGTCTTGTTTTGTTTCTGGCTGGTGGTTGGTTTGATAGGTTCTTACGCCTGGTTTTTGTGGTTCTCGCTCTGAAACCCCTCACCATGGAAACATGGAGTCTGGTGTTCTTAGAAGTTGGTTAGAATTTCGTGCGGGTTCTGACGTTTCAAACTCAATGTTGAGTGTTTACTGTGGTTCTCAGAGAATTCTACTGTGGTTCTAGGGATTCTCCTCCACCCTTCTGGGAGCCTCAAACTGCCAGAGAGATTAGGTGAACAGATTAGATAAGCTCATGGGAGCCAGGGCTGATGACTGGAACCTTCTAGAATCTTTCTCTCTGGTTTCCAATGGGTATTTGAGAGTAGAAGGGAGGGGATTTCCTGGCTTATGAACTATTTCTCTGGTGGCTGCAGGGAGCACCAGAATAGGACCTGCGGTGGTCTCTGCGGCCACACCGAGTATTACTCTTGCTAGAGCTTTTGAAGCCTGAAAAACAGATGGAGATTTGAGAGGGGGTTCTTCAGTGTTGGCAAGATAACCAGAGAGATTGAAAGCTTTTTGGTGGTCAGATAATTGGGAAAAATCAGGTTTAAAAGCACTACAATGCAGTCCCACTTGGACAGGATTCTCCAGGCCTCACTATTTGTAGCTGCCTGGGAAAGGGTGTCCTAGTTCTTATGAGCTACCCAAGGATCCGATGCTTTAGAAGAGAAGAAAGAACACAGGAATTTGGAGAAATACAAGGAATGTTTTATAGAGCAGTAATCCCTCCCATCTTACAACTTCTATCTCCCATAGAAGTGATGCTTCCCTACCCTATGAGCTTTCTTCTCCAGAACCTTCCCTTTCCTTAACTGAATTTATTTGCCAGCCCTAGAGCTTTCTCCGTTTCTCTTGAAGAGATATGTACCCTCCACTTCCTTCCCGTGTCCACATCTCCATCCTGCTCCCTTCACCTGATTTCCCATCGTTTTTAGAATCCTTTATCATTGGGAGGCTTGTTCTAGAACAGTCTTCGAACAGATCAATCCTCTCTCTCCTGCCTGCCCTCTTGCTTGGGTTTCTCAGCCATGCATTTTGCATATTATCTGCCTCAGCAACATTTAGGGGCTTGGTGTCTGATACAGAGCTATGTCAATGTAGCATGACATTATGACTGGGGGACAGTGTCTCAATGCCTGGTGTGCCATCCAGGCCAGCCATACAGTGACAGAACTATACTATGGTGTCCCTGCTCAGAAACACCCCCACCCCACCCCTGTATCCTGCCCTCCATGTAGGCCAATCACAGTGAAAAATGTGGGTGGTATTTCTGGTTGGCTATAGTTACTAAGACGTTGAAGGCAGACCTGGGTGGAGGAGGTGGGCTCTGGCCTTAGAAAAGAATGTTTTTGAAGTAAGAGATCAATAACAACAACGCAATATGCAGTCTTAAATTTTCTCGCCCACACAGTTCTAGGTCACTGGCTGCCATCTTGAATTCCCTTCTCTCACCTCATGAAACTTTGAAACTTCCAAGCTGCAACTTTGTGTACAGCCACAAGGAGGTATCCTTCTTTTTTAACAGAGGGAATCCAAGATGGCCGAAAAGTCCTAATGATGGAGCATATAATCCATCTCTTTGCTAAACTGGATGAATCCTTCCAGATTTCTATGTGTTTTTCAAGTGAACATCATCAGAGGAAGATAGCTCACTGGGTGTCTTCACAGTTAGCGTTCAGCCCCACCTGCACCTTCTCCAATCAAGCCAGGCCTTCAGAGTGATACTTTCGTCAACAGTATACTATGCGGCATGATTAATAAACTCACTTCCCATTGGTGCATATTGCTCAACCCATCCTTGTTCAACCACTGGGTTACTTGGCAATATGGCAGTCTGCCTGGCTGGCACCAGCCCTGTGTGGTGTAATCTCTGATTCACACTGTGTAGCTAGATAAGGCTGCCCCAGATAGCATGACACCAGCAACCCAACCTGCCTGGGTTTTGTAAATATGGGGAGAGGAGATTCAACCCTGAAACTTAGGGGTGAAGTGGGGGTATGGTAGAGGAAAGGCCTGGATGGGGCTATCATGAGAAGGAATCAAGGGAGGCTTTGCAAAGAAGAGGCCTAGGAACAAAATCAGGCGTAAAAGTGTGGAAACCCTAAGTTGTTTGGGGGTGAATGAAAGGATGCCCCCCCCCATGCACATACCCCTCCGGAGTGACCTACGGAAGGTGATGACTCTTTGCAAAATTGTACTCAGTAAAATGGGATTGGATACAAATGAGAAGATACTTTGTGAGAACTGGGGGCAAGGAATAGCTTATATTTTTATATGGTGGTGGTTGTGGTGGTGGTGGTGAGGTGGTGGTGAGAGAGTGTGTATGTGTGTGTGTGTGTGTTTATGTATTATTCACAAGTATATAAAAAGGAATAGGAAGATGGATTCCGGTGAATGTAGGCAGTAGCTATGGTCAGTCGTTACTGATCCCCTTTTGCTAGTCCAGAATTTGCTTGCATAGATGAGGGGGTTGTGAGCTGCCTTTTCCCAGCCTTGATCAGCTCCCCTTGTGTCCTGGAATAATAAACCTGGGGAAAGTAGGAGAACTCTGTGTGTCCCAAAGACTAGAAATCATACTGGCAAAAACCTTAACGACTAGGGGAAAATGACTTTCTAAAAGGTGCCATGGGGTTTTAAAAATAGGTCAGAATCCTAAATCTATCTCAAGTGGTTCTTTTTAGA
Organism: Balaenoptera physalus; assembly: GCF_965194825.1. NCBI lineage: Eukaryota > Metazoa > Chordata > Mammalia > Artiodactyla > Balaenopteridae > Balaenoptera > Balaenoptera physalus. The sequence continues at coordinate 107,987,525 of NC_138886.1, read as the reverse complement.
AAACCCACTCTTTGTGTGGAGAGGAATGAGGTCTCCAGAAGAAGGGGGAAGATCTGAGTGACGCTTGGAGCCCCTTGGTCACAGCAGTCCCTGGGACAGCCCTGAGGACATGGTCACTCCCCCATCAATCATCTAAGAAGGCCTGGAACATGTCTGGCCTCATCAGCTTCTCCCAGCATCCCAGGTCTTGAAATTTCACCACTCCTTTTGCTTGAAGTTTACCATCCATGCCACCTCTAATATTTTCCACGATGATCATTTTCACAACCCTCTACAAGAACAGATGTGGGCCAGGGTTGGGGGCAGTGTCACGGGGCTTTCCCCAACTTGTGCTAAAGTCTCTGACGTGTCTGTGCCCAATCAGGAAGGGACCAGACCCTGACTCTCCTGCCTGGGTTCCTCATTCCCCATCCTCATCACGACTGCTTCATCTGGGCTCTGGAATTGGGGTCGTCCCTGCCGCTGCCCCTGCTGGCCACCAGGGGCACAGCGCTCCTCTGCCCACTGACCTGGGCATGAAAAAACTATGTCTTCCTTTCTGGCAAACACACAGATGGCTAGAAGAAAGGTTTCCGAGCAATCTTACTAAGGAGGTAATGCAAACAGATCATGGACACAAAGCCACAAAGAAGAATTAGAGAATACAAGGTTCTAGACGGTGCTGACTACTTAAAAGAACATGGGGCTGGTTTACTGAGATCCTGCTCTGCTCTCAAGATCTCTGGATGAAGGATGAAGAAGGCAATCTCTGGGCCTTGGAGTGCCTTTCCTGGACCTCAGGCACCCCACTCTGCTCCTACAGTCTCCTCCTTTACCCATTCCTGGGGGCCTCCAGGACTCTACAACCCTCCATTTCCATCATCGCTCCAGTGATGTTCTCTCCTTTGCATGGAGCGTGATCGCCAGTCCTTCAGGTGGCTCTCCCCATGAGGACTGCCCAGGGCCTGCAGCCATCTCTACCTTGGACCTTTCACAGTAGCATCATGACCCGACAAAAAACAGATGCTCTTTTCTAATCCGGCCAACAGCAGACTTGAGTCCCCTTTGGGGTCACCCACTGAGTTCCCAGCGAGAGGCTCAGGAATGCTTCCATCTCTCAGCTCCCTGGAGGAAAAGAGATGTCTTAACGCCCCTGAGGCTGGAGACAGCCCAGCCCTCCATGGGGGAAGTTACCCTTGTCTGTGGCCCTGCGTTCTCTGGGGTGGTTCACCCCAGGGGTTGACCGCTTCCCCAGAATGCATCAGGTTCCTGTCTCCACCAAAGGGAGGGAGATTAGTGACCAGAACAGAACTGGGCCTCCAGGAACGTTGGCTTCTTCTCAACGACAGGCTGCAAGGGCTCTGGCGCTTTTACTCCTGAGGGTTTTTCCCCACCAGGCACCCAAACTTCTTCCATTCTGCCTTGTTCCCTTTTCCCCACTACTTAGGAAGGTCAGGCCATCTGAGCAGGAAAGCAGAAAATTTTCCGGTTCCTGCGTGACCCTAGGGTACTAAGGAAAGCTTTCTTGGGGGCACTTGTTACTTACTCAGGTCTCTGTCCTGCAAATTGAGAGGCAGTTTGATAACCCAGCAGCTACTCCAGCTTTTCCTTTGGGGCCCTTAACCTGCTTTGGAATCACCACCTCCATCTGAGATCTGAATCCCACCTCTTGCCACTTTCTTGCAGTGTGACTGTCAACAGGTTTCTTAGTCTCTCTAGACGTCACTTTCCTCCCGTCTGATCATTACTCTTGTGGGGTTCAAAAGAGGTGATGCATATGGTGCCTGATTCAGTGTGGGTGTTCCATAAATGTCACTCATCTTCCTTGTCCCTTGCCCCTGTCCCCTTTCCCCATCCTCCAAACCCAGATGTGAGAAAGAGGGCTCTGGCTCCACCAGGGATGGGTACACCGATTCAAAGACAGCCAGAGGAACTTGCAGTCCTCACGACCACTCCCAACCCCAGCCATCCACTGGACATCTGTATTCTGAAAATGGATCCTCTCCACCCCCAGTCTGACCAGAGGACACAAGTCCTGTCCCCTCTTGGCCACAGCTGCTGCTCATTGTTGCCATTTCTTGACCTGGTTCCTGACCCCTTCCCAGGTCCTTTTGTCTCTCTCACTTAAATGGGTGGATGTAACACCTTCCTGATCCAGTATCATCTACAAAGTCAATTAATGTGTCATTGAGCTATTGCCTGCTTCCTGATCCTCACCAGGGATTTAAATAAAACCCAACAGCCCCAGCTCTTCCCCGACAGTCCCTCACCCTGGATCTGAGACTTGTTCTTAGTCATCAGTCCTTGACCTCAGCCTTCTGGCCAGTTCTCAGCTTCCAGCCCCAGGGCTGGTGGCACTGCCACCCCCAACCCTAGTCTGGGAGCAAAAGTGCCATCTAAGGCTTTTATGGCAGTGATGTTCTATGAGAGAATCAGGGATGTCAGGGCCCTTACCTCATCCCACCAGCCCTGGGTGGGTTCCCCTAGATTTGTAGAGTCATAAGGGACCTTGAGAGGCAATTTAGTCCAACACTCCTTTTCAGGTAAGGAAATAGAGACCTCCAGAGGTCCCATGGCTTGTCCAAGATCACACATCCAGTAAAGGCAGAGCCAGGATTTCAGATCCAGACTATCAGTGGAGGGTCCCGTAAGAAGGTGCTGATTGCTTCATTTATTTAATAAATATTTATGGAAGGATATAGCCGTGAACAACAACAACAAAAATCCCTCCATTGTCAAAGATTCTCTTCTCCAGGGCAGAAACAGGTAACAAACAAACAAATACATATTATGTCCGATTGTGATCTGTATCGCAGAGTAAGAAGAAGGAGGAGTGCTGGCGAGCAGGTTACAATACATTACAGGGTGGTCCAGGACAGCCTCATGGGGAAGGGGCCTTTGTGCACAGATGCAGGAGGTGATGGAGCTGGCCGCAAGGGGCCTCTGGGCAAGAGCACTCTGGGCAGAGGGGAGGGAGAGTGTAAAGGTCCTGGGGATGGTGTTCTTGGGTTATTCAAGGAATCACGTGGAGCCAGAGTGACTGGAAAGGAGTGAGGCAAGGGGTCAGCCATAGGAAGAAGTCAGAGAGGAAATGTGGGGCCAGATCACAGAGAAAGCAAACACAATCTGAAGACTCATGGTCAGGGAGAGCGCCCCCCCCCAACCCGCCACGGAGCCCCTGGGGAGAGCCACGACCTGTGCCTGGGTGTCCTCTCCCTCTGCCCAGGCTGCCTCTGCTTTCAGCCTTCAAACCCCCTTCCCCTGCTTGGCTTCCTCATCTCCCTGACTGCAGTCTTCTTAAACTTTCTTCCACATCCTCTCAGAGGCCACCAATGCCTCCTAAACTCCAGCTTGTCCACAGAGAGACAGAACTGCCTCCCTTGAGAACCAAAGCCTGCGAACCCTTTCTCTTCCCGTTGCCATTTGCCTTGGTGCCAAGTTCCTAATAAGATGGATGACTCTTCCTGCTGCCCAGCCTGAGAGTGGGAATCTCCCATGGCCTCATCTCTCAGAAACTGCTCCTGCAAAGGCAGCTTCCCTCCTTCTGTGGCTGCATTGGCCATGTCTCCTGCCTTGGCAAAGAGCTGGTGGATGGTCATGTTCCTCTGATAGGATCATATTCTTACCCCAGCCCTGAACGTGTGAGATGGGACATTCCTGAAATCACTTCATCCACAATCTTCCCATCCACAGCTCCAGCTCCCTGGATTGTTGCAAATCTTAGTCTTGGAGCATCATTTCTATACACTTGTCTGAGCAGTTTCATTCTGGAGAAGAAAAATGTCTTCCCCCTGCCTTTTCTTTGGTCTTCCACTTCGTGTCTTTCCAAAAGCCCCCATCAGTCTCTGTCTTTCCGTGGCAACTTGGCATCATCCAGAGCTTCTTTGCATCTATTCATTTATCCATTAATTTAGCAAAACTGTATTAAAGCAGGTCCAGTGCCTGCCCCGGGGAGGGGAGGGAAGCAGCAGGCAGTACAAAGACGAACATGCACAGGACACTGTCCCTACCCTCGAGGATCTTCCATTCTGTCAAGGGAGAGGCAGATGCATAAACAGACTATTTCAATACATGGGGCCTGGTGTCACGTGATGGTGGTCCTTGATAGTAAGGCACCTAAATCAGAGTCTAGTGGGAGGCGGGGGAGGCGGGGGAGGTAAGGGTGAGTTGAGGGAAACTTCCTGGGGGATCTTAGAAAGTCCTCTCCCAGGTCCCACAATAATAATGAAACCCCAAAGGTACTGAGAACTTACTACCTGCCAAGTGCTGTGCTAAGGTCTCTTGTGAATTATCCCATTGGACTCGAGGTAGAGTGGATCTACTTGAGGTGCTCACTTGGTGGCCTGTAGGGCTGCTCACTCTCTTGCCCTTTTCCCCGAAGAGGAAGAGAAAATTCCAGTGGCCCACAGGCCCCAGGAAACAACATAGCAGCTTGGAATCTCTGGAGCGGGCCCAGCTGGCTTGGTGGAGGTTGTCCAACCCAGAAGACACTTCCCTGTGTTACATTCTGGTTGCTACTTCTTGCTACAGGGCAGCCATTTCTGGGGCTGGGGGGAGGGGTTAGGATGGGGATTCCATCTTCTGATTCTCCTTGGTCCGTGCAGAGCATCCCTCCTGCTGACCTCCCTGCCTGCTCCTCAGCCCAGAACCTGAGATGGTAAGCTGGGAGCAAAGACCGCCCCACACCCTCTTTCCTTTGGGCACTTAGAGTTCAGCTTCCACAATTCCAGGCATGGACAGACCTCTGCCTTCCCCCTTCTCAGCCCACCCACCTGCTTCTCCTTTGCTGCTGTTGGAAGAGCTCAGGCTCTCAGCCAAAAGACCAAAGGCTTCAGCCCTAGCATTGCCTTTCCCTCTGTGTTAGACCATAGGTCAATCTCGGAACTTGGCTGAGCCTCTGTTCTCCCATCTGTACAATGGAGTTAATGCCCCTACTCTCCACAGGGCTGTTGAGCAGATGTGCTGCAATGTAAAATTGTGAAAAAGAGCTATTCTGTCCCAGAAACCTGAAGAAGACTATTGAGGGATGCTTTTCTCCTTTGACAGGTGAATATTCCAGGCAGATGTTCCCAGCAGAGCTAGGAGATAGGTCTGAGCTCTTCCTACTAGATCTGGTGAGGAAACCACACAGGGTCCAGATGGCTCAGAGGTGACAACTCAGGAATGGTGCCTGCTTTACAGAAACTTCTGGGTCTTGGGGAGCTGAAATCTACCTCCAATGAGAATCTATATCGTCAAACAACTGTACACCCCTGGGCTCCACTGCATCAGGAGTCAGGCGATCTGGCTGTCGTTCTTGACTCTGAGATTTAGGACAAAACTGTGTGATGTTTGCAAAGCACAGTCTCCGTCTGGGTCTTTTTTTTTTTTTTTTTTTTAATTTTTTGAGGAACGTCCATACTGTTTCCCATAGTGGATGCGCCAATTTACATTCCCACCAGCAGTGTAGCAGGGCTCCCTTTTCTCCACACCCTCTCCAGCATTTGTAATTTGTGGACTTTTTAATGATAGACATTCTGAGTGGTGTGAGGTGGTACCTCACTGTAGTTTTGATTTGCATTTCTCTAGTAATTAGCGGTGTTGAGCATCTTTTCATATGCCTATTGGCCATCTGTATGTCTTCTTTGTAGAAATGTCTATTTAGGTCTTCTGCCCATTTTCTGACTGGATTTTTTTTAAGTTATTAATTTATTAATTTATTTATTTATTTATTTATTTATTTATTTATTTTTGGCTGCGTTGGGTCTTCGTTGCTGCACGTAGGCTTCCTCTAGTTGTGGCAAGCGGGGGCTACTCTTCGTTGCAATGTGCGGGCTTCTCATTGCCGTGGCTTCTCTCGTTGTGGAGCTCGGGCTCTAGGCACGCGGGCTTCAGTAGTTGTGGCATGCGGGCTAAGTAGTTGTGGCTCGCGGGCTCTAGAGAGCAGACTCAGTAGTTGTGGCGCACAGGCTTAGTTGCTGCGCGGCATGTGGGATCTTCCCAGACCAGGGCTCGAACCCGTGTCCCCTGCATTGGCAGGCGGATTCTTAACCACTGTGCCACCAGGGAAGCCCCCCCGTCTGGGTCTTAAAGTCCTAGCAGGAAAGTGAGGGGTGCTAGCGGTAGATCCATACAGCACCCCCAGCTCCGATGTCCTGGGACCAGCACACAGTACACACAAGACCCACCCCTTCACCTCCCCACAGCGGGGCTGAGCCAGAGCCTCCAGCGGCAGGACGGCAGGACGAGGGAGAGACCTCTGCTCCTGGCCTCCTGGGCCTGAATTTAACGATCCTGCTTCCTGCTGCTCAGACGCTCAGGCCTCTCTCCAGCCCCACTGGCTCCCTGGGCCCTCTGTTCCCCGACTCTAGTTCCTTCTGGCCTGCGTCTGTGGTGGGGGAATGTTCTGCGGCTGTGATTGTTTGGGGAATGTGCTTTTTAACCCTTTCTCTCCCTTATTTGCCTGCAAAGTGTGTAGAAACCGGCATTTAGCGAGGTCCCCTGGTTTGGGGTCCCATTCAGTCCAAATGCTCTCAGAGTGGCCTGAGGTGCGTGGATGGTCAGCCTCCCGCCCAAGGACTGGAAGGGCCCAGAGGGTGGCCGGCTCCTGGCAGGAGCCACTGCCCTGCTGGGGGAGCAGCAGGGCCTGGAGGGCCCAGAAGCTCTGCCGCTGGGTCTCCACCCTGAATACTCATACTGCTGGGAGTCCTCCATTTTTGGATTTTAGCCCCAAACGCACCACCTGAGCCTCTACCTCTCCTACCGGGAAAGGCCTCTCAGGAGGTTCTGGAACCTCATTCCTTCTTTCCAACCCCAAAGCCCAAAGCCCATCCTCCTCCCTAACAGGCTGCCCGGAACCAGCAGCGCTTCCCAGCCGGCACACCCTCTCTCCCTTATCTCCAACATCACCTATTTATTCCACCCCTCACCCCACTGGAGCGTCTGCTGGGTTTCCCAACCACCCCTGGGTCAAGCCTGTGTCAGATGGGTTGAGTCATTACCTCCACCTCCTCCCCAACTCTCCCAGGTCCCAGGGCTTGGTCTGGTTTAGCAGGCTGGGAGGGACGACGCATCCCTCCCACGTAAGGAGAATCCGAGGCCCTACGGGCCTCCTGGGACTGGGATTTTCCTGAGGTTCCGCCTACCTTTGTCTTCCCTGGAACAATACCTGGTGGGTCCCCCTATGTCAGCACCATAGACCCCTCCATCACCCATTTGACCACCCAACAGATCGCCTGAGTTTGCTTCCTGCCCAGCTCTCCCCTGCAGCGCCTTCTCTGAGTACTCACGGAAACTTGGACGAAGCAGCTAACCTCTCTGGGCCTCAGATGACACATCTCTGAAATGGGGATAATAATACCTCGCCTGCCTCAGGCAGGACCCTGGGCCAGCCGATTTCCCAAGGTACTCTTCCGGTTCTCTTAGGTCTGCTCATTCTCAGCTCTTTCTCGCCCCTACTCTGACAACAGCACCTCATCTGCACCCACTTGGGATTCTTAGCTCGCTTCTTCCCCATCCTTTGCACACCAGCCTTCTCCCAGAAGCTCTCTCCTTGGGTCCCACCTCTCTCCCATCCACATCCCCCTACCCTTGAGTCTCTCCAGACTTTCTTATAGGAATCTCCAAACAAATCCAAGAACAGGCCTCCAGACACCACCCCATCCCACCCCGCCGCCAGAGGTTCAGGTCACCACTTCCCTCTGCACTCCCCCCGCATCGTCCAGGGAACCCCAGAGGTTACAGAGCAAAGCCCAGTTTCCCTCTGGGGACCAGAAGATGGGCTCTGGCCTCTGTTCACGCAGCATTCTGGAGCTGGCGGGGCCCTCAGTGGTCCCTTCTGTGTGCAGCCCAGTGGCGGCAGGGCGGGGGGGGTGGGCCGGGGGGGGGCTCCCATCTTTGTACACGCCCTGCACACATGCTCACAGCGGCCTCACTCAATTCTCCCGCAAGCAGTCTCTCCTGCCCTCCCTCCCCCTCTCGATTTCTCTTTCTGCGCTGTGCTCCTAGAACACACCCTCCCAGCCCACCGATCCTACACATGCCACTGCGCTTTACAAGCATCAGCTCCAGAATTTCCCAGTTCTCCACTCGCTCCTCCACCCCATCCCTCCAACTCCTCCACCCCCAAAAGGGTGGGCCCCTGGCTGCCCACCAGACAGACACGCCTCAGCTTCCCCCAGCCTGCCTTTATCAGAAGGGTCTTTGCAGCCTCCTCCCTAAGCCCCTCACCTCCCTTTCCCCCTGAACGAAAGCAGCTCAAGGTCCCCAGCAGCCCTGGCAGCCCCTCCCCAGCATCTGGTGAAAGGACAAGAAAGAAGAACTGTAGGTTCTTTTTCCCCAAGACTCCTAGATTTTGCACCAAAATGCAGGGTGTGCTCCTGTTTGCATCTTTTTTTTTTTTGTTTCCTTTCTGAAAATAACCATGAAACTATCATTTCCTCCCACTGCCTTTTCCCTATCTTATTTGGATTAGCAGAGTTGCTGGGAGAGGTGGTTTGGAGCCACTGACAGCTTCCTTCTCTGACCTGCGTCTGGAGGACTCACAGGTGGCTCTCAGGCAGGTGCTGCCAGATGGGTACTGGGTCCCGCAGGTTGGAAGGAAGGAGTGCAGATGCTGGGCACAGTGGGTCCAAGGAGAACCCCCCCACCAAAAAAGAAAAAAAAACCCAGCAACAATCAAGGGCTTCTGGGAAACCAGGTTCTGCCTGGCCTTGTCCCCAACGTGGCAAATATTGGGAAGAACTGTGCCCTGGTTTTCCCTCAGCTGTAGCTCCTGGGTGTGGGGGAAGGACTGGCAGCTCAGCCCCCTCCCGGGCTGACAGGAAGGGAGGCTGCAATGGTTGCAGACTCTCAAAGTGTGTGTGCGGGGGGGAGATAAACACAGAGGGATCTATATTATACAAGAAGGAAAATGGGGTACATGCTGGGGAATATATTGCCCTTTTTCTATTTTGTTTTCACGCTCCTCCCATTCAGCCATTCTGGGCACTCATGCTGCTGCATCAAGCAAGCCTCTAGAGATGCCAGATCCAGGGTTGGGGGCGGCGGAACCGAGAGGCCCCCAAAGGAAGCTGCGGCTCACTGCACCCAAGCACCTTCAGGGTCCAGCCCCCTGACTTCCCCTTGTCTTGCTTGAGAAACTGCGTTCTCCCTCCACCCCCATCCTGCTCAGCCCTCGCTGTGGAGAGTTGCTGGCCCCGCAGGTCTCAAGCCCTCTGTGACACCTCAGAGAGGTCCAGAGGCAGCGGCTTGGGCAGAGGGAGGGCAGTTAGACACGGAGGGGCGAGGAGCCTCTTCTTGCAAGGCGCCCCATGGCCCCGGCTCCTGGACCCCGGCCTCTGAGGCCTGCGGCCACCTGGCTTTACTTCTGGTTGAAGATCACCCTGAGGGAGGGTCCGTGGGGCCCGGGAAGTTGCAGTCCCATGTGACGCAAGGGGTGGCTCGAGGAGGGTCTAAGACCTTTACTGCACACAGACCTTGGCCTGGCCCTGTGGGGTTTGGGGATTCTGTGCCCCCGGCCCCCTCCTCATGCTCACTTAGCCTCCCTTCCCTTCCCTGTGTGCCTTCTTTGGGGGTCCCTTGCTGATCAATCCAGAGGTGCCGCGGGTCAGGGCTGGAGGCGGGCAGCTGGTCTGGCTTCAGTGGCGCCACTGGTTCCTCCTATGCTGTGAGACCCCCACTACATCCCCGCTCATGCTGGGTACCACCTTCTCGGGTGACCAGATTTACCCTCAGGAAGGCTGGAGTAGTGTCGTCTGCCCCATCTAATTCCTCCGGGTCGGCCTGCGGCAGCGGGGACCTCATTCTTTTCCTTGATGGCCCTCGCCTCCCCGAAAGGCAGAAGCCTTGACGTGGTGAGCTCCTCCCCCACGCCACAGTCCTTCCAAATACATCCACCCCATGCACCCTCTCAATCCTGCCCCTTCTCCCCCAGCGGGACCCTTCTCCTCCCCCACTCCTGTGCCAGGCTGAGCTGCTATTTGGGGCTCTGGACGGCCCTGCGGTGTAATCAGTGCCCAGGGATAATTGCCACCTGCCCTGCCGGTGTCTGGGGGCTGTCTCGGCCACAGCAGCAGGGGGTGGACACTGGGCAGCCAGGCCTGGAGCGAGGTCAGGCTAGGGCGATCCTCCCCATCCCCCAGATCTGCTCTTCGCCACCTATAGGACCTGCAAGGATTCCCCACGAAAGCCATGCTCTCCTGGGGGCTGTGCCCACTGGGAGGCCCCGTGGCTACAGCTGGGAATGGGTGGCCATCCCAGCCAGGGGACAAAAGTCTGGAGGCCACTCTATCACCCACAATCATCTCAAAGCCTGTCCCCCTTATACTGTCCCTAGTGGGTACCCTCCCGCAGCTGCAAGCTGACCACTGGACGGCACCACGGCTGGAGCACAGGCTTTACAGCCAGGACTTCAGTTTGACGTTCAGCACAAGCTTTCCTGGGGTCAAGCCCTCCAAGCCTCATTGTCCTCCTTCAGGGAGGAGGCAAATGAGATGACATGTGAGAGTAGGCCTCCCATAAATGCCAGCTCCCTGCCCTTTTGCTACTTTCTTTTCTACTCCGAGGCAGTTCACACAGCCTGGGTTTAAAAAACCTGTCGTTCTCCCTTGGCCGACTCTAAGACGTTGGGCAATCTGTTCAGCCTCAGTTTCCTCATCAATAAAAAGGAGATAATCAGAGGAGTCGCCTCATCAAGTTACTGTGAAAAAGACATTATCTAATACATGCCAAATGCTTAACCCAGCGCCAGAAAGTGTCAATGGAAGTTACTATTATGGGAAACTTCAGAGGGCAGAGAATGTGGCTTGGGAGCATCTAGAGGCCAGTTGTAAGACGTTCAGGGGAGCAAAGCCTGAAGACACAGGCCAGAGCTGATGGGACTAACCACACAGAACCCTGGCACCTGGACATCCCCTATTGCACTGATGGCCCTGGGGGCTGAGGGTGATTTCTCCCAGGCCTTCTCCCTCTTTTAACCCCATTTGCTCTAAGGTGGTGCCATACACGCTTTTTGAGATCAGTGAACACCAGACACCTGTGGATGTTTTATTTTTAAAAGAGAACCACAGGTTTCCCTGGTGGCACAGTGGTTAAGAATCCGCCTGCCAATGCAGGGGACACGGGTTCGAGCCCTGGTCCGGGAAGACCCCACATGCTGCGGAGCAACTAAGCCCATGCGCCACAACTACTGAGCCTGCGCTCTAGAGCTCCGCGAGCCACAACTACGGAGCCCACAGCCTAGAGCCCAAGCTCCGCAACAAGAGAAGCCACAGCAATGAGAAGCCCGCGCACCGCAACGAAGAGTAGCCCCCCCTTGCCGCAACTAGAGAAAGCCCGCACGCAGCAACGAAGACCCAATGCAGCCAAAAATAAATCTAAAAAAAAATTTAAAAATAAAAGAGAATCAGCAGTAGCAAAATCAAGATGGAGTACTTTGATCTTGAGAGACGGAGAAATAAAACTTTTTTCTTTACTGTTAGAGTCCAACGCTAATTTGTCCTGATCCTTGGAATTCTTCACACAGATATCCATGAGTGGCCTACTAGGGCCACTCAGAGAAGTGACTTCTTCCTAGGGTGGAACAACACTATTGGGGAGAATGGGCTGCAGGGCTGGGCAGAGAAAACAGGATTCACAGGGCCAGCCTGTCCCTGACACAGCCCAGCGCCATCCCTCCCTATTTCTCTTCCCCAGCCAGGCACAGAGCTCCCATCTCTGGCACCCTGGCCAACAGGCCAGACCGGGAGAGCGCCTTAGCTCTCCTGCCCCACCAGCACCACAGCAGGTGCAAAGGTCACTTTGGATAGAAAGATGAGGTCCAAGTACTAGATACCGCCCCCTTGAGGATGGAGAGGAAAAGAGAATGGTGAAGTGTGGAGCGTGGAAAGTGGGTACCATCCCCACCTGCAGGAACTTCTCAACCCCAATCCGAGCCCTGAGGACGCCAGCTCTAAGGCACTTCTTAGCCCCACCATGGCCTGGGTACCAGCCCCACATCACAGCCATGATGACTCCACCGTGCTCTCCCTCATCCTTTTCAGCCACCAGTGCCCCACCTCAGGAGCCACATCTTCAGGGACTTCCTCTGACTTCCCCTTGATGGACCCACCTGGAGGCATAGGCCACCCAAAGCCAACTGGGGCCGCGGGAGCAGTGGGCTCAGTGCTCCTCCCGCGAGTTCTCTTTCCAGTGGGCGCCTCCTACTGCGGGGCAAGTCGTCAGGGGGCTGCCCAGGCTTGACAGAGCATCCCTTGGACTGATGCCTGGGGCATATGTTGTCCAGGGGAGATTGTTTTCCCTCCTGGTGTGCGCTCTCTCTCTCCCTCACTCGCGTCTCCTCCCTGGCTTCTGTGAGCTAATCAGGGAGCAGGAGGGGGAGGAGGGGGATGCTGCTTGCCTTCCCCGTTATCTGCAGCAATCCACGGTGACTAATGCTCCCAGTTGGTAAAAAGGCAGTGTAATCAAAACACTTTTTTTTTTTAGTCCTTAAAGTTAGTCATTCTCCCAGAGTGGAGGAAAAAAAAGCCCACAGCAGGCACCATGAAATGCAAGCTGAGAGACTCGCGCTGCGGATGGAACTAAAGCATTGGCCATGGCAGCTCCCTGTGGGTCTGAGGCTCGGTCCCTCCTCCTCTGGGCCCCTTGGCTAGCCTTCCTCTGCACCCTCATTTGTTCTTGCTTTCCTCGATATCTGGGCTGTCTGATCCCTGAAGGACTCCCATGCCAAGCTGGGATCTGCCCTTTCCTCTCACCCTGCGAGGTGCCGCCACCTGCTGGTCCTGAGTGCTCCAAACTGGAGGAAGCATATAAAAGCTCCCAGGCCGAGGCTGAGTGCCAGATCTTTTGTTAGTTAGGTATCTGGTCATGTGCTGCCCCCTCCCTTCACCCCAACCCGGCCATGGGCCAGGTTGCCCATGTTGGAGTCTCCATTTTGCTACTTATTGACTGTGCTTCATGCTAATAATAATAACAGTACCTACTTCGTAGAGTCATTGTAAAGATTAAACATGAACTGCTTAGAATACTGCCTGCCACATCCTGAGTGCTCAATTAACTCATAAAAATAATAACAACAAAATAACAAACTGGAATGTATACCATCACATTCCCCTTACTCATCCATGGCAGACATTGCTAATCAATCACAGAATTTCTCCATCAGTAGAAGATTCCCCAGAATCCTCAGCACAGCACTCCAGCACTCCCTAGATTTCTGTGTGGGGAAGCTGGGAGAGGAAGTATATGACAAGCTCAGAGATGAGGGTCAATGGGGGGCAGCTGCTTACCAATTACTACGTGAAAAGCTCCAAAGAGAAGTCAGGGGTCTGATGGCAGAGCTAGTAGTTCTTCAACTCCTTTCCCTCTGGTAAATAGCTTTGTCCCCTAAAGTGGATCTCTGCCACCTGAACACTCATTAAACTTCTGGCTTAGGCTTCTGGGAAGAAAGCAGTAGTCACCAGGCTTGAAACCAGGAGCATCTACCTCTACCCAAAGCTCCTCCACTCTCTGCTTCCACTTAGAAACTGAATTTGCTTGTATTCTATTCCACCCCACCCGCTGAAGGGACAGGGTCAACCTGTATTGTGCTGTCCTTTGGTTACAGAAGAGAAAGACATAGCTCCCAGCCCTGGGTCTAGAGACCCTGCTGCTGAGTCTTCCCCAACAGTGGGAGGAGTTTGTGCTTCCTCATGCTCAGCTCCCCAGGAATCAATACATGGCATGCCACACTCACGGAGGGAAGCCTGTGGGTCCACAGGATAGCAGGATGCCTGCCTCAGCCCAGCATCCAACCTCAGCCCAGCAGGCCTCGAGCTGAGCCAATGAGCCACAGGTAAGGAGACGGAGCTCAGCTCAGAGCAGGCACTCTCCTTACAGACCCCCAGGAAGCCAGCACTCTTCCTAGTTCCCTCAAAAGTCCTGCGGGCTACATGAAAGGTTTGGGGTTGAAAGTAAGCAGCACAGCCTTAGTAGAGCCTCAGTCTGAATCCTTCCATCCCAGAAGGTATGTTTGGCTTCATTCCAAGACATCCATGATTCCTCAGACCAGCTCACTTCTCTGGGTTTGCCTCTCTGTTCGGGCCCCATCTCACATGCCTTCCCCATTCTCCTGTTTCCTGAGGGCCTCTGGGGTCAACAAGAGAGTTGACTTGGATTCTCAAAATATTGGAGACTTTGGTGATGTGATCCATCCACTCATCTTTTAAATGAGGGGACCAAGGCCCAGAAAGGAGATGGGACTTGTCAGCTGTAGGGTCAAAGAACTAGAGCCCAGTACTCCTCCAGATTCTTAATCTAGAACTCATCATTCTTGCCCTGCAGGATGTGGTTTCCACCCCACAGCCCTGAAACAGACTTGCCCTGGGTTATGGTGGTTGCCTAGGTTAACACTTGGAAATTCTTTAGCACTGTGGGGCAATAACTAGGGGAGACAGAGTAGGGGGAAAGGAGGAAGCAGGTGGGGAAGCCATCCGCAGGCGCTGAAATTCCAGGAGCCTCATAAACACACTGCACCCTCCGTCCATTCATCACACCCCGTGCAAAGCAGCAAGGACTGTCCCTCCCTTTGCCCACAGTCTCTGCCCCAGCTGCCCTTTGGTGACTTCTCTTCTTCCTCTTTACTCTTCAAGGCTGCTCTAGTGCTCATTTTGGCCTGTTTCCTGAGGGGTAACAATGGTGATGAAGCTGATCTGTGTGATGTGCTTGGGGGCCCACTCAAGAATGGAAATAGAAAATATAAATGATAGACTACCTCCCCTGGACAATTTTCTGAGCTCCCCTATTCCCCCTGGCCAAGCCCTCCACCCTGCCCTGGGAGGTCAGAACAAACTATACATTTCTTTGCTCTAGTTCATCAGCTTAACTACTCCCCAAGCATCCCTTATAACACTAAAGCCCATTTGAAGCAGAATTCCTAGAGAGAAGGCCCTTGGGGGCCCAGCAGTTACCAGCAGCCTCACTGCCTGCTGCTCTCTCTTCTAAGGCGGAGAGGTTTTGGAGGGTGAGAAAGCCAACTTGGCCCAGAACAGCTTAGGAGGCATTTTGGAAGACCCACGGCAAGTGAGCTGCTTGCCTGGAACTCAGTCCTCTTCTCAGCCACCATAGGTTCCCTCTGCCTGGACCCTCCCCAGCCCTCCCCTCAGACTCGCCGGGCCAGCCTGATTTGCCTTCAGGACGTGGCTTACCCATTGGCTCCTCCCAGAAGCCTTCACTAAAACTCCACGTGCAGTTTGGGGCGGGGGCCTTACAGGCTGCCACAGCACTTTCTTTCCCATCATATATTATTACTTAGTTGCCTGTTTATCTCTCCCTCCAGGTAAGTAGCCCTGGGAGGGCATAAGGGCAGGATCCGTACTGCTTTTTCATGGTTGTATCCTTGAAGTTAGCTCAGTGCCTGGCACATTGTAGGAGCACAATGAATATGTGTTAAATGAATGAGCATAAAAATGGAACCATTCACATCATTTGGGTTCTGTAGTGCGGAGCACAGAGGGAAGACTGGAAGACTGGAAGACTGGGAGCAACCCTTACTCTTTGTCCTCTTTTGTTGAGTAAATCCACAGAACATTCCAACCTGAAAAGCACTATTCTATTTCCATTCAGAGCCCTGTGCCATTTTGGAGGAGCGAAAAGATCCATTTGTTTCTTTGTAACAGGTAACTATGTACAGGGTACAAAATTTAAAAGATACAAAAGACCATACAGTGAATGTAAGTCTCCCTCACACCCACTCCTTCATCGCTCCTTTCGCCCCTGCCCCCGCTAGACAATTAATTACTGCTACTGTCCCTGGATGAGAAATCTCTTTACAAACTGAAAAACTAAGGCAATCCCCGGTTAAGCAACACGTGTAGTCCGTGGAGGAGAATTTTACCAAGTCAGCGTTTAAGGCACAAAACGCACCCAGGGGTCCTCATGCCCCCGCCACAGGCTAAGTCCTCTGGAGCCCCTAAGCCTAGGCGCGAGGGTCGCTGGCCAGGGCAACTCCGCGAAAGCAAGCGGCAGAGGAAGGGTTAATGCGTCTGGCCCCGCCCTCCAGACCCGCCTCTTCCGGGCAGAGGGGGGCGGGGCTCACGTCACTTCCTGGAGACTGGCTGAATCCGGAAGCGATCCCCCAGGACCGAGTTGCAGCTGAGGACCCCGGCGGCAGGGCCAGGTTCGGGACCATGAGCTGGTGAGTGGGGCCCAGACGGCGGGGTCAGCTGGAGCCCCCGGCCTGCAATGCGCTTTGCCCTGCGTCCGTCCGACTTGAGTCCCTTGACCCGCGCTGCCCGCGGACCCTCCGCCCCGGAGCAGGGCCCGATTAGCCCCAGCCCGTGGAGTCGTTCAAGGGGCCTTCCTCTGGTGCTTTCCTGGAGGCTCCAGCTCTCGGCAGGCCTCACCGGGAGGTGGGGCGGGGGATCCCTTTAGAGTGGTATCCCGCGTCTGTTTCCTGACTCTGTTCCAAGGAGCCGGTCCCGTCCGTCTTCTCTCAGCTGCGTGAAGTGAGGGACGCCCCTGTTACCTCCTTTACTGAATATCCGTTGAGAAATATCCACTTCTCTCTCCCCCGTGGGCATCTCTCCACCACTGCCAGGTGGCCCTCACTCTGGCCGTCTGAGCTCAGTTCATGGATCAAAACCCCTAGCTTTCAGATGAGTAGCCTTTGCCCCACTTAGTCTTCAAGAGACAAAACTTGCTTCTCTTTCGGAAGGGGCCAGAATTACACACCCGCCCTCCCAGTATGGGATTGGACTAATTTTTTTCCGGGGCCTTACGCACTCATTGCTTTCGCTGTTAAATTAACATAAGTAAGTTTAAATGTTATGGGAACTATCAAGCCATGAGAAAAGAAGCCAGGAAGCCTCAGAGTAGTAGTCACAACTCCAGAGCTGGCACGTGCGTTGCTATGGAATTGTATGATACTTGGCTCATAGTAGACACTTGATAATGTTCAGTGGTTGATTTCTTTTGTAAGACTCAGTTTGCCCAAAGGACCTTACCTTCAGGCTTAAGGGCCTATATATCCACAACCCAAACCTCAGGGCATCCAACTAAAGTGTGCTTGTATGAATGCATTGACCCCCGGAGATGTACAAGATGAATCAGTCCTTTTGGAATCCAAGTTACATTAACATAGGGTACGCGTTTGCCACTCTCTCCTCAGAGTCTAGCCTGTTTCTTTACGAAAAGTGCACTAGTTGTGCTTTAGCTAGTTATGAACGAGTGAAGATGGTAGAATATTCTTTAGGAAGGCTCTTGCAAGCTCACATTTGGCCATCAATGGAGACTAAGCTCTGGCCACAAACAACTGATGTCATTCAGTGTCAGGGACAGCTCTGTAATGTAAAATGTAAGCCATTTCTGTCCCCTCCTCCCCCCTGCTTCTTAGACGAAGATTGACTGACAGATGTCAGACAATCAGCACCAGCACGTGGAGGGCAGCCCCGAGCAATCCCCTAACAAGCCCCAGCAGGAGCTGCTCCTTTTCCCTCCACCTTTGCTCCAGGAGGCCGATAGGGGGCTGGAGCCTTAAAAAGCTAACTTTCGCATCTTGTTATAACCTAGTTAGTGATGGGCATAGTGGCAATCCTTCAATTCCCCTTCCTAGAGGAATTACTTCCTTAAAGGACCAATCTGGGTCCCTTTACTTTGTGATGTAGATGTCTTCTTGCCTGCTGCATCTTGAATCTTTGGAGTTCTCTTACCTGATGTCTCAAAAAGCAGACAGTACAGGTGCTTTACATTGCCTAGACTGGCATTTACAATTCTTAAGAATGACTCGATCTTTTCTTCACAAATCAGGAGAAGAGTAGAGCAGAGACCACTAAAGGTAGAGGATTCTCTGGGTGATCTGAGATGCATTGTTTCCACCTGTCTTACAGAAATCTTTTTTCTGAAAAACTAATAGCCTATTTCAGGCTGGAGAGAATTGAAATTGACAAGTAACTGCCCAGCCAAAGCTGAGATTTTATCCAGTAGAATTAATTTAACAATACACACGCATCTTGGCACCTCCTTGGACTGAGGGTCACAACCAAAAGGGTGGCTTTGTCCCTCAAAGCTGAGGTTCCTTTCTCTTCCTCCTTAGAGGGCTTCTACGTCATCTCTTGCGTGGCCCCTGACCCTCTCCCCCTGAGAGGGGAACAGCACCAGCGCCTGGGCACACAATTGCACTCAGTTCCTGGCTCAATGGCTGGCAAGGGGACCAGGGCTGGGTCCTTCTGATTCACTCCTGGAGTGGTTTTCCTGCTCCCAGAATGAATCCATCCATTCATCCGTGATTGGAATTCTCAGTGGGGGAAGAGACCAGAGTGACGTAGAGCCATCATGGGAGGCTGATGCCCAAGGTCAAGTTCACCAAGCACGTGGGATATGCCAGCCATCGTCGAATAAGGCCTAAGGGTACGCGGCCCATGGTCCCCAGAGGGTAGCCATTGTTCTGGGCTAGGCTGGGCTTTCAAAATGTCACAGTGAGAAATGTCCAATATTGGTGCCCTTTGCACACTGTGGACTTTGCATGAAGAGTGAGAGGTCTTTGTTCTCTGCTTCCTCAGTGCATGCAGCCCGCCCACCACCTGTTTGTTTAGTGGGCACTTGCTGCCTTCCTGTACCATCTACTCATCCATCCGTCCACCAGTCTGCTTTTCAGCAAGGTGGCCCAGTGGTGGGTTCTGCTCGGAGGAAGGCATTTGATGTTTACATCTCAGATCACTGATCCACCTCTTGACCCCAAGCCAAGTGCTGCTTTTTTACCCCTCCTCCTCCGTGTCATCCCCTCTCTCCCTGTGTGTGTGTGTGTGTGTGTCTTTATTATGGTGTGGAGGGAGAATTAAATGGAATTAAGGATAGTGACCTTAATCTTGCTTAGCTGTCTCCAGGACCCGTAGCCTTCCTTGGAACCACACACCTTCATGGTGATCTTAGGCTTCAGTGACGAGGAAAAAGGAGCACTGCTGGAGGAAATCGTCCTATACCTAGAGGTTCAGGAGTTTGACTCAGAAGGAAGGAAATTAAAGTCAGTGCAGATAAATTTGGTAGGAGTTGGAGTGCTGAGTTCAGGCTCTGGTTCCCTCATTCACAGTGTGGCCTGGTTAGGCATCTGATCTTCCTCTGTCTTGTTTTCTCCAATTATGACATGGAA
This sequence comes from Balaenoptera physalus, assembly GCF_965194825.1. NCBI lineage: Eukaryota > Metazoa > Chordata > Mammalia > Artiodactyla > Balaenopteridae > Balaenoptera > Balaenoptera physalus. The sequence goes on along the minus strand of NC_138886.1, from coordinate 107,968,447 downwards.
TGGATAAGCTCAGCTGATACTTTGTCACCCAGACCTGTTGTGAAAAGAATGGAAACCCTGTGGATGCTATTTTTTTTTTCTGACTCTTCTGGGCTCTTCTGCCCCTTAAGTATTGGTATTCCTCAGGAAACATCTTTTTTTTTTCTTCCTGTTCTCACTATGTATACCCTCCCCATCATCTTCAGGATAAAGGCCTAACTCTGGGCCATGGCTTATAAGGCCCTTCTGGATCTGGCTGTCCCCCTTCACTCCTGTGTCCAAGCTTTTCCTGGTCTCTCGTGCCCCTGCTCCTCTCTACGTGCCGTTCCCCTGCCCAAAATGCCCTTTACTCCCCTCACCTCCCCACCCGCCATCCCCCAGGCCAACATCCACTCATCCTTCAAGAGTCAGGGCGGGCTTCAGCTCCTCTGAGGGTCTTCCCTGAACGGCCCCCCACACCCTGCCAAGCTGAGTGGGGTGCCCCTCCTCTGACCACCGTTAGCATCTGTACTTGAATTCTTGGCTTAGTTTTCAGTCAGCCCACTAGTCCATGAGCTGTTGAAAACAGAGGCTGTCTCTTGGTCACCACTGTATCCCTAGTGCTGTTCCCGGCAATCAGTAAATGTTTACTGAATGTATGAATGAGGACTTTATTCCCATTTACTGACTTGCCTTCACTCAGGAAAAAATTTAAGATAAAAATGTGCAAAAGCTACTGGCCACTTCCTGAAGTGAAGAGCCTCTAAGCGTGCTATTGTTAACATGAAGAAGTGGCTTCCGAGGCTCTCTGAGGCCGTCTCAGTTCTCTGCCCTCCCCTCCCCACCCATCCCCCACCCAGACTCCTTTATTCTCGAACTCCATGGTGCTTCTCTTGTAGTACTCCCACGCTATCCACGCATCACAAACGTGCGCCTCTCTCCCACGTAAAGTCCGTGAGAGCAGGATCTACAGCGTCTCCATCTGTGTGTACACATACTGTCTTGCACATAGTGGGTACCTAATCGGTAATCATCAAATGAAGTGGATGGAATATAAAGAAAGGACGGTAAACTGCTGGGTCAGAGGGGACCATCCGTGCAATTGCAAACATTTTCTCGGTGGAGGCTCTTTTCCCTCTAGCGTCACCAGTGCTATCTTACATTCATATAGTGCTTTTAACTTTGCACATTACTTTCCCATCCATTCTCTGATATCATCCCCACATCTACCCTTTGAAGTTTGCAGTGCAGGTCTGATTATCTCCCTTTGACAACTTATCCGAATTCACTCACCTGGCAGAACTGGAACTGAAGCCTGCATCTCCTGAGTACTCCCTGTGCTTAAACAGGAACATTAGGAAAGTGGAAGACCATTCCCAAGCTGATTGGATCCCAGAGGAAGGTGTCTGACTTTGCTAGGCCATATTGACATCACCAGGTTGGTAGTGAATTACAGGAAGTGACCAGTTTTCACAGGTAAAGTGATAGAGGAAGTCCTGTGTCCTGCAGACCTCCAGGTATTCTGGACCATCTCAGCTTCTTCCTATTCTGGGGCCTCCCTGCATGGGGCAGCCTTATCACTTGCTTCTGTGACTTTGGACAGGCCAGGCTCTCCCCAGGCTTCTTCCTCCTGTGTAAAGATCATAGTAATGCCTAGAAGACAGGGACCCCATGAGGAGCCCATGAGATTCTATATTCAACATTGTTTTGGGAACAAATGTAAAACTCTTCTTTCAGCCGTTTGTAACAAGGGGGGAAGGGACCTTTTCCCGATTTTGGAGTAGTTGGAAAGAGTCAAGTACCTTGAGTCCCACAGCTTCGTAGTCAAAGGTGTTTTCTTGTATATTATACTTTTAAGTAAATGTGTTGAGGTAGCTTTCAAATTGGCAGTTAAACTATTAAAGTTGTTCTCCCAAAACCATTATTCTGGTGGCTAATCTATTAAGTAGAGCCCAGTATAGTTTGTTGCACACAGATAGTGCTCAATGAATCTTTGTTGATTTAATGCATATCGAACAGTTTTTAATGTACAAGGGCCTGTGCTAAACACTGGGAGACATTCAAAATGCTTTAAGAATCCATCCTTGTCTTCGGCCGGTGTATGGAAAGTACCAGAGTTTCACAAGAATGACAGCAGATCGCTAAACATCCCTGTGGCAGCATCAAGAAAGACTTCAAGCAGAGGATATGATTTTTAACTGAACCTTGACTTAGCGAGCGTGTCCTGTTGCAGTGGGGAACGGGGGGGGGGGTGCAGGTTAGAAGAATGGTGTGAAAAAGGTGTGTGGAGACAGAATGCGTGAAGAGTGTTGAGGGCAGGCAGTCAGGAGGCCAGCTTGGGTTTAGTAAATAGTGATTTGGGTAGAAGCTTCATTGATGAAAACTGGCACTCCGGTTGAGGCCATATTGTAAGCGCTTTGAGTGCCATGCTGAGGAATTGAAATTGAGCCTAGCCTTCTGAAAATTGAAGGTTTTTGAGCAGGGAAGTGGCAGGGCAAAAGCAATGATTTTTGTCAGGTTAATTTGGCAGTGATCTGCAGGATAACTCAGAAAAGAGAAAGAATAGAGTTGGGGGCGGGGTACCTTGGACAGTGGCTTCCAAAGTTTTTTGACCACAACTTGCAGTCAGAAATGCCTTTGATATCAACAGACACACAAACACACACACACACACATGAAATAAGTTTCACATTGTATGGGTACAATGCACTCAGATATTTTCTACTATGTTCTATTTTGTTTTTTAAAGAATGACCCACTTCAGTTGATTTCATGACTGATTTTGATAGATGTTTACAATGGAATGATGTGTAGCAGTGTAAATGATCGGTGAGGGATGGGTGTATCTAGGAGTTTATTACAAATATTCAGACTAGAAGCTCATACCTGTGACTCCAGCCAGGTAAAGATAGTGTTGTTTATTTGGTTGTTTGTCATTGGTTATAAATAAGGAATACAGGGCTTCCCTGGTGGTGCAGTGGTTGAGAATTCGCCTGCCAATGCAGGGGACACGGGTTCGAGCCCTGGTCTGGGAAGATCCCACATGCCGCGGAGCAACTGGGCCCGTGAGCCACAATTACTGAGCCTGCGCGTCTGGAGCCTGTGCTCCGCAACAAGGGAGGCCGCGATAGTGAGAGGCCCGCGCACCGCGATGAAGAGTGGCCCCCACTCGCCGCAACTAGAGAAAGCCCTCGCACAGAAACGAAGACCCAACACAGCCATAAATAAATAAATAGATAGATAAACCCAAAGTTTAAAAAAAAAAAAAAAAGATCACCTGAGACCAGATTAAAGGAGTACAGGCCCCGCACACCCCCTAATCTTACCAGCAATCCCGCTCTTGAACCCTTGCCATAAAACTCCTCACCAAACTCCCCTGGGTTGGGACACATACTTTCCGAGTGCAGGAGCCCACTGTGTCCCCCTTTGCCTGGCAAAGCAATAAAGCTATTCTTAAAAAAAAAAAAAAAAGATTCCTGGTTGGTAAGGGACAGAAGTGAGAATGAAATTAGAGCTACTGCCTCAGCTGGTCTGGTGCTTCTCAGAGTCTGTCTGCCCTCAGCCACTGTGAACCCATCAGAGTGGAAGTCAGGCCATAGGAGGATTCTCTCTGGCTTGTTCAGTAGGCAGGACAAGACCTTTCACCTCCAAATGTCTTCTGATTCCCTTTTATAAAATGGGAAAACCGAGTTTCTACCTCTTCTTAACAGGTTAGAATGAGAATAGGTAGTAACTTGTCTGTCAAATATTAGGAGTTTCTTAAAGAGCTGCCAAAAAAAAAAAAAAAAAATCCAAACCACCTCCCTGAATTGCCTTCCTTCCTCTCTTTTCTTGACCTTCGGATGCTCCATCAGCCTCCAAACTTGTGTCACAAATCCCTTTGCTACTCACGAGGAAGTCACCACTCAATTTTAAGCAAATATATTAACTTGGACCTGGTAGTGGTGATTATGGTAGGGACTACTGCGTGCTCCCCAAACAGAAAACAACCATTTCAGGTTTCCTGACCATACTTACCTCTGTGTAATTTTGTGCAAATCCCCCATCTGGGCCTCAGTTTGATCATCAACATCAAAATACCACCACCATCGTCTTTACGACAGATACTCCCAGGCTGCTTACTGTAGGCTGGGAACGATTTTAAAGATTAAGCTCATTTAGCTTTCACAGCGACCCCATAAAATAGGTATATTATGATCCTATTTTATAGACAGGGAAACTGAGACACAGCAAAATTAGGTAAGTTGTCCAAGTCTCAGAGCTGGCAGTTGGCAGAGCCAGATCTTGAACCCAGGCAGCCTGGCTCCACAGTCCACCCCCTCATCCAGTGCGCCGTCTCTTGGGTGAAATACGGGAGGGCAGCACTTTGAATGAGCTGACATATCGGAAGCACCTAGCACAGAAACTGGCAATAGTAGATGCTCGATAAATGGTCGCTTTAATTGGATGATCTCACTCAACATTCTGTGATTCATTCTGTCTTTCCTTTTCAAGAGGTCAGCCCGGGGAGCGTGGGGAAGGAGAGATCACAGCTGAGCTGGGCCATTGTTCTGGTCAAGTAACAAATCAGCCAAGTCACAGAGTCGTGCCCTTTATTTTTAAACACACACATACCTCCTCGGACTGGTGGCAAGCGAGAGTGGTGTTCTCTGTGCTCTGGTTCGGGATCCAGCTAATTTAGGGGAAGGACTGAGGTGGGGCTGGAGAGGCTATGGTCGTAGGCACTGGAAATGGATCCTTCACAGCTCAGGCCATTTCCCCTTCTGATGGGGTCTCTCACATCCTTGCTTGGGCTGAACTTTCCTTGGCCCCGGGCATTGTGGCCAGCTGGCCCTTCTGAGAGGATGGCATCCAGCAAGCAGCTGCTCCGCCGGAGCCAGCTGACTCTCCATAAACCCTGCCCTGGCCCAGGCCCACTGTTTTCTCTCTCCGATTGTCAAGGTGGTGGTAGCCTTGGTGGGGCCTCAGACCAGAGAAGGCAGCGACCGGAGGATAGAGTGACAGAAGGATGGGGGAGGAGGGGCTTGTCCTTCCAGCCTGCAGAAGCTGCTGCCTTTCGCCCACCTTCCTGCTCTTGCCGAGACAGTGACTCAGGCCCAGACCACTCCCCGGGGAGCCAGGATTTCAGCCACTATCTGCTGCCTCCTACTCTTTGCTCAGCCCTCCCTTCGTTCTCACCTCCCTCCCCTCCCCCCACGCCCCACCCCCAAAACTGTGATCTTTGCCCAGCTGGAGATACCGGGACGATACAGGGTGGGGTAGACTGAATCATTCCAGGGTTTTCTCCACCCCCGGGCCAGGCCTCGGCCCATTCAGGCTCAGTAGAAACAAATTCTGCAGGCCCAGTGAAGGCCAGGGAGGAGGGGGTAGGTCTTAGCTTCTGTAAGCTGTTCTTGGTAATGGAGTGGACGACTCTCCAAAGAAGGCGGGGCTCGGGGGATCTGCTGGGGTGACCGGGGGATCCCCACCCAGCTGCCGTCTGGGCCTGCCTCTCTCTCTGCCTCTGCAGTGGAGGGGGTGGGGAAACAAAAGATTGAGAAACCCAGCAAATCGAAAACGCACAAGAGCTGGTTTTGTAAATAGACATTACCCAAGAGCAGTTTTTGGGGAAAGGTTTTCCTGAGACAGACAGGATTAGCCAACTGGCATCATGCTGCTAATAGAGATATTTACTGTTTGAAAAAGTATATTTGTAGCTTTGGAGAACATCCTGTTGACTTTTCTTTATTGTGAAAGAAAATAGAACCCTTTTTCTTCCCCCCCTTTCCCTCTGTACACATAGAACTTTTTTTTTTCTTTTTTGAGGTGGGGCACGTTGAGGGTTGGAGAAGGGTAGGGCTGAGAGAAATGTTTTCTCCATCTTATTGCCGAGACCAAAATATCCCTCCTCCTGCCCTCTGGTGCTCATATTTATGGAATGGCAAGCAGAACAAAGTGAAGAATCCTACTCCAGGGGCCGGGAGCTCACAGCCTTCGTGATGGTTTCCAGAACGTAGAGATTCTCTGGGGAGCAAGCCCAGTCTCCTCTCTGGGTCTCTACTTACCCACCCGATTCCACGGGGAGAGCCCTGCGGAAAGCTGTGAGGAGGAGGAGGAGGAACAAGTCTGGAAGCCTGGTGAGCGCCCCCTGCCCCAGAGCCCCAGCCGTGCCAGGGCAGCACTGCTCTGAGATGCTCTGACGCTGTCAGTCTTGCCGCACACTTGCCAAAGCAGCTACTTCTCCTGAGGACGTCCCTGTGTGCCTGGGATGAAATCAAGAGGTCAAGGAGAAGAAGAGGCAGAAGAGTCAGTTGACGTGCAGTTGCTTTGCTGTTTCGTCTCGCCATCTTTCACCACTTCAGTGGCAGAGAATCCAATCCCTCCATCAGGGCACCTGCCCCAGTTTTCTGGCTCTTTCTCTGGCAGAGTGGAGTACATTTGCTATTTGGCAGCCTGAGAATAAACCCAGGAGACTCTTCTCCTTTCATATTTCCTCTCAGGCTCTTGAAAATGTTTTCCCTTGACCCATACTCTGATAACTTCACCAGGCTTTACTGCCAGTGCCAAAGGCCAGCTCCATTCTCTCGGTCTCTGCTGAATTTACTTTCCCTTGACCCAGGCTGGTACTTGTAGCTGGTGATGCCTTTTTAGGTTTTATTTTACTCAGGTAAGGATTGGGAGACCAAGGACAATGATATTACCTTTCTTTGTTCTTTATGTAGCCTGATCTAAGAGTAGCTTTCTTCAGGAACCCTAAATCAGAGTATGGTATTTGATAGGGCCCCTGGGCCAATAGACTCATTTTACTCATTCATTTACTCATTCATTCCCTGCTTACTATGTGTATGAAGCCAGACTATAAGCTCCATGAGATCATAGAATGAGTCTGCCTTATTCATCCTGATATCCCTAGAACCTCGCGTAGTGCTAGGCATGAAGGAGGCCCCTAATACACGTTTACTGACTGTTCATTCAGTAAAAGGCTGAAAATAGCACCGTGCCTAGTACAGCACTTGGCAGGAGTTGCAGAGAAGCATAACATTGAGTCCCTACCCTTGAGGTGCTTTTGTGTCATAATCAGAAAGCAAGATGTATGCACATCAAAGTTAATTAACCTGTACCTTTTACCAAGCAGAGCTCACTTCAGTAATGAAAGGATGGCTCAGTCTTAGGACATGTATTCACACGGTTCGTCACAGCACTAGGTCGTAGGAGAACCAACTGGTCCACCAAATGTATGCTGAAAAGGCATTGATATAATTCAAAAATGCAGTCTTTGTATCTTTCAGTAAACTAGAAACAGAAAAATATTTCCTTACTATTAGCCTCCTAAATAAACCAGCAGCCCTCTTCGTATTTTATAGTGAAAGATCAAACTTGAAGTATTCTTACTAAAGTTAGAAACATTTTTCTGCAATTTTTAGCCAATGCCGTAATACAAGACAAAAATAGGTATTAAATATTGGGGAAGAAGAGGGAAATTTTACAGTTATTTTCAAATGATATCACTGTCTACTTGGAAAACCCAATTAGTTCTTTTTTTTTTTCCCAGCCAGATTTCTTGGGCTATGTAGGTTAGGTGTATAGCTGTGGTGATTGGTTGTAGGGTAAATATTTAACACCCAGTAGCTTTCCTGTGTACTAGGAAGATGAAATGAAAAAGAGAATCCATTTATAGTATAACCAAAAATATAAAATTCCATGGAATGTACCTAAGACCATGTGTAGGGCAAAAAAATTCACAGATAAGTGTTACTTTTGGATGTTAATATTTAACTAAATAAATGTAGAGGACCTATGTGAAAAAAACTCTTAAGACTAAAGGACATAATAAAAAGACTTGAATGACTGGAAAGAAATATTTTGGCCCTGAATGAGCAAACCTAATATTTATAAAGATGTAGGTTCTTCAAAAGTTAATCTATAAATATAATGTATTTTCAGTAATTAATATCTTGATTTGGAAGGGGAAACACAGCAGATGATTTTGAATTTCATCTTAAATATGAAAACAAAATTAAAATAGCCAAGAAATTACCTGAAAAAGAAATGTAATGAGAAGGGATTTGCTTCCTAGGTACCAAGAGCTGTTATAAACCTAAATAATTAAATTCGTGTTATTGGCAAAAGAATAGACAGATCTATGATATAGAACAGAAGTATTTAATGCTGATAAAATGATTTTTCAAAGATAGATTATTTTTTTAACTCATTCATTTATTTATTTTTGCTGCGTTGGGTCTTTGTTGCTGCATGCGTGCTTTCTCTAGTTGCAGTGTGCAGGCTTCTCACTGCGGTGGCTTCTCTTGTTGCAGAACACAGGCTCTAGGCGGGTGGGCTTCAGTAGTTGTGGCTCGCGGGCTCTAGAGCGCAGGCTCAGTAGGTGTGGCGCACAGGCTTAGTTGCTCTGTGGCATGTGGGATCTTCCCGGACCAGGGCTCAAACCCATGTCCCCTGCATTGGCAGGCGGATTCTTAACCACTGCGCCACCAGGGAAGTCCCAAAGATGGATTATTTTTTAAATCAGTTAAAACAACTGGTTAACCATACACTCAAACTCTACATGGAGTAAAGATTTAAATATAAAAAACAAACCACTAAAATTCATATGGAAATTCAAGGGACACAGAATAGCCGAAACAATCTTGACAAAGAAGAGCAAAGTTGGAGGACTCACACTTCCCAATCTCAAAACTTACTACAAAGCAACAGTAACTAAGACAATGTGGTACTAGCAATAAAGATAGATATGTAGATCAATGGAATAGAATTGAGAATCCAAAACTAAACCTTTATACTGATGGTCGGTTGGTTTTTTTTTAATTTTTTTTTTATATTTATTTTTGGCTGTGTTGGGTCTTCGTTTCTGTGCGAGGGCTTTCTCTAGTTGCGGCAAGCGGGGGCCACTCTTCATCGCGGTGCATGGGCCTCTCACTGTCGCGGCCTCTCTTGTTGCAGAGCACAGGCTCCAGATGCGCAGGCTCAGTAGTTGTGGCTCACAGGCCTAGTTGCTCCGCGGCATGTGGGATCTTCCCAGACCAGGGCTCGAACCCGTGTCCCCTGCATTGGCAGGCAGATTCTCAACCACTGCGCCACCAGGGAAGCCCCAGTCGGTTGATTTTTAACAAGGGTGCCAGTTCAATGGAGAAGGAATAGTCTTTTCAACAAACAGTACTGGGATAACTGGATAGTCACATGCAAAAGAGTGAAGTAGGACCCTTACCTACACCATATAAAAAAATTAGAATGGATCAAAGACCTAAATATAAGAACTGAAACTATAAAACTCTAAGAAGAAAACATAAGGGTGAATCTTCATGACCTTGGATTTGTCAAAGAATTCTTAGACATGATACCAAAACCACAAACAACAAAAGAAAACATAGATTAGACTTCTTCAAAATCTAAAACTTTTATTCTTCAAAGGACACCATTAAGAAAATGAAAAAACAACTCACAAATGAGAGAAAATACTTGCAAATTATATATCTGATTAGGGACTTGTACTCAGAGTATATAAAGAACTCTTACACCTCAACAGTAAAAAAAAAAAAAAAAAAAAGTCAACCAATTTTTAAAAAGGGCTAACGATTTGAATAGATGTCTCTCCAGAGAAGATATACAAATGACTAATAAACACATGAAAAGATGCTCAACATCATTAATCATTAGAGAAATGCAAATCAAAGCCACAATGATGCCCTCATACCCTCTAGAATGGCTAAAATAAAAGACACAGTGACAAGTCCTGGTGAGGAGGTGGAGAAATTGGAACCTTCATACAATGCTGGTGGGAATATAGAATGGTGCAACTACTTTGGAAAGCATTCTGGCAGTTTCTCAAAAACTTTAACCTAGATTTACCATATGGCCCAGTAGTTTCAGCCCTAGGTATATATACCCAAGAGAAATGAAAACAAATGTTCATAGCAGCATTATTCATAATACAAAAAAATGGAAACAACCCAAATATCCATCTCCTGATGAATGGATAAACTAAATGTGGTATATCCATACAATGGAATATTATTCAGTGATTAAAAAGAACTGGAGCACTGATACATGCCACAACAGGGATGATCCTTGAAAACATTTTGCTAGGTGAAAGAAGCCGACACAAAAGGCCACACGTTATATAATTCCATTTATATGAAATGTCCAGAATAGGCAAATCCATGGAGACCGAAAGTGTCTTTCTACTACACTACAAAATGGTGAATGACTGCTAATAGATATGGGGTTTCCTTTTGGGTGATGAAAATGTTCTAAAATTAGCTAGTGGTGGGAATTCCCTGGCAGTCCAGTGGTTAGGACTCCGCTCTTTCACTGCCAAGGGAGCAGGTTTGATCCCTGGTCGAGGAACTAAGATCCAGCAAGGCATGCAGCGTGGCCAAAAAAAATAAAATTAGTTGTAGTGATGGTTGCACAACTCTGTGAATACAGCAAAAACACCAAATTGTACACTTTAAAAGGATGAATGTTATGGTATGTGAATTACATCTCGTAAAGTTGTTATTTAAAATTAATAAATAAAGCAGTTTCTGAGTAAAGGTGACAAATTGTGGGATTTGTGAGGGAGATAAAACTAGGTGTATATAATAATATAATACATATACATCTATAATGTATAACACATTATACATTATAATGTATAATAATGTACATCTAGTTTTATCTCCCCCACAAATCCCACAAGAAGCACAGTGAGGTGATTTTTTTTTAAGTCATAAACCTACCAATTCAGGGAGAATAGAAGAGACATTGACAGCATTTGGGGATTGGAATGCAGTTACATGGGGTAACTGACTTGGCAGTTCCCAGAAAGCCAGATCGTGAACTGGCATTTAGGAAAACCAAGAACTTACATCACAGAATCCTCAAAGGTTCAGGAACTGGTGACACTAGGTACCTCTAGAAGTGGGCGGAAGCCGAACACTCAGATCAGGAGGATTGGTTGAAAGCTGCTTATAAATAAGTTGAGAGTGCTACTATCTCCTCCCCAACGCCATTTCACGGAACACTGTCCCCACCTCACCCTAGCAGAAGAATGAAGAGGCCCCACCCCTGGAGAGTGTGAAGCAGGGAGTTTCTCTACTAGGACACACAGAGGTGGATTTACTGTGTGAAACTAATAAAGCTTAAGCCTCAGGGCCCCTCGCTTACATGGACCTTGTCCAGGGCCCTAGAAGGAACCCTAGCCATGTGTTCAAATGATCCTGTGTTTCTGTAAACTTTGAAAATGTATTTATACTGCACTCAGCTAAGAATATCTCTGCCTTCCTTTCCTCCTTTTTTTTTTAATTAATTATTTATTGGAGTATAGTTGATTTACAATGTTGTGTTAGTTTCTGCTGTATAGCAAAGTGAATCAGCTACACATATACATGTATCCACTCTTTTTTAGATTCTATTCCCATATAGCTCATTACACAATATTGAGTAGAGTTCCCTGCGCTATACAATAGGTTCTTATTAGCTACCTATTTTATATATAGTAATGTGTATATGTCAATCGCAATCTCCCAATTTATCCCTACCCCACCCCCTCTTTTTCCCCTTGGTAACCATAAGGGTGTTTTCTACATCTGTGACTCAATTTCTGAATTTCTGTTTTGTAAATAGGTTCATTTGTACCATTTTTTTAGATTCCACATATAAGCGATATCATATGATATTTGTCTTTCGCTGTCTGACTACACTCAGTATGACAATCTCTAGGTCCTTCTTTTTCTTCTTTATACTACCCTTCATGTCAGGCAGCTTTGGAGTAGCCTAGACCCTTTTTGGGATGGGACAGGATTGGAGGGGGTTGTTGAATTGGGAGTATGCTGTTTTGACTTCAGTTTGTAAAGACATTTTTGGAAAACATAAAACAAGTGAGAAATTAGAGTCCTGAGTTGGAAACAAGCAAAGGATACCTTTTTTGATCATCTTCAAATGTATTTTATAGCTAAGAGAAAAATTGGATAAAAGTAGAACACAAAACAAAAGTGACAAAGGTGAGAATGAAATCAATAGATATTATTCTGAAATCATGTAAAGTGTAACAAAACATTGTCACATTGTACCAAAAGCTAGTAATTCATTAAGAAAATAAGATCAGTTTTAGATAGGAGTGATGATTATCTGATGATCTAGTTAATGAAGAGGAGGAGCAAATCATATGAACATATTGCTAAAACATTTAAATTTCCAGTGGATTTAACATGAAAGACATAACAAAGATAACATAAAACTCATACCCTCCTACTAGGACATCAGTAACAGACCAGTTGCTCTCATTAATTCAGAGAGCATTTAAGATTAGTCATTGTACAAGAAAATTTGAAATGTGGCCTGAAATCTTACAGTTTATTTATGAGAGAAACGAGATTTTCCTAAATTTTACAACAATCCTAAAATTTATATTATATGTTACCAGTAAGCTGGAAAAAAAAAGCTTTTCTAAACTGTCAGTAATAGGAAACAAATTTCAATCAACGCTACTAGAGAAAAAGCTGAATTATCTGTCTTTTCTCTCTAAGGAAATGATTTATCAACTCTGTGTCACATGAAGAGGCAATCATAGACTATGCAGCCAAAAAAATGTGGAGAAATAAATATAAAGGTATGTCAGGCAGATGATTAATAAAAATATTAGGTTATTTTTGATTTTCTGATGTTCATGTTATTTGTCAGCTTTTATAACTTGTAATTTATAATGCTCTTTTCTCTGTTTAAATAAACATTCACTTTCAGGCCTATTTTTATATTTGCAGTTTTGTAATCTCTTTTTTTTAAAGGGCATGCAAAATTGTGTAAGCTTCAGGCCCACAAAACCCAGATCTGCTTCAAGCACAGGTGAGGGCAGGACTTCATAGGATGAAGTGGATGAATGTATGTGGAGTGCTGACACACCCTCTTACACACACACACACACACACACACACACACACACACGGCCTCTTCTACTCAGCTCCCAGAACAGTGAGCTGGGCCTTTATTCCCAGTGCAAGACAGCGGAAGAATCTTCTCTAGGGAATTTTACCTCCCTTGGAGAAAAGAGTACAAACTGGCATCAAGGATCCCCCACAAAACTTCTCAGCCAGATCATCCTACACAATAGACAGACATTATTCTTGTACTCACAGCTTCTAGTCAGCCTTTTGGTCCCCAGTCATATATTGGAGAAGACAACCAAGAATTACCACTTATCCAAGGGACATGTTTAATACGAAAAATGGAGACTAAAACAAACAAAGAAAGCAACTTGAAGGGAAACTGAGACTATAAAGGAAGAAGAAACTTTTTTCAAAGCTATCATTAAGATTTTCAGATAAGGCGTCCAAGAAATAAAAACAGGGTACCATTTAAAAAAACAAAAAGGGACATCCTGAAAATTAAGAAGAACTATTGGAAATTAAAAACATGGCAGCAGAAATGAAAAACTCTTTAGAAATATTAAAAGATAAGGAAACATTGAAAAATAGAGAAATTAGAGGACCAGCCAAAGAGGGTCAGCATCAGAATTATAAGAATTTCAGAAATAAGAAACAGAGAAAATGGGTGTGGGGGGGAATGGTCAATAGCAACAAAGTTTCCTTTAATCCCAGAACTAAAGATTATAAATTGCCAACTCGAAAGAGTCCTGTGTATCCCCCAGCACAATGGATAAAAACAGACCACAAGGTACATCGTTGTGAAATTTTGCACCACGGGAGACACACACCTGACCCTCGAAGCTGGCATGAAGAAAATAAAAAGCAGGTCACATACAAAGGTTGGGAATCAGATTGGCTTCAGACTTCACCACCACAGCGGTACTGAGAAATGAGAAGCCAGTGAAGCAGTGCCTTTGAGATTCTGGAAGAAATCATGTCCAGCCTATAATTCTATACCCAGTCAAAACTAACTCGTGTGAGGATAGGATAAAAAGGGTTTGGGTTGCGCAGTCTCAAAAATGATCTCCCTCACACTTTTTCTCCACCCAGATGAGGAGTAAACCAAGAAAGGAGAAGACACGGAATCCAGGTGGAAAAGATCCTAGGAGAGAGGCAGAAGGAATCCCTGTGAGGATGGTGACAGGGGAGCCCAGAGTGGAGGCAGCCCGTCCAGACCCGAGCAGGTCCAAGGCTCCAGTAGAGACTGCTTCAGGAAGGGAAAATGATAGGACACCTGATACGCATGAATGTATTGAGAGTAGATTTAGACAGCTGAGAGAGGATTAGGGATAAACATCTAGAAGATTAAGCATATGAAAGAAAAGGAAAAATTATTTTTAGGGAAACTTGTGCAGTGTTTTTAGTTCTGTATTGCTGTGGAACGGATTACCCCACAAATTAGTGCCTCCCAACAATAATACCAGTTTCTGATTGTCAGGAATTTGGGAGTGGCTCAGCTGGGGGTTTTGGCTTGGGAACTCCGCAGTCTCCTGAAGGTTTGGCTGAAGCTGAACAGTCTGCTGGCTGCCACATGCAGGAAGGAAAACAAACCATGTTCTGTTCCTAGTAGTGTACTTCACATTGCTCTAACCAGATCCCAGTATACCTCTACTGAGAAGGCAGAGTTGCAAATGTGCCTTTGGGTAATAGGGGTGAAGACCCAAAAGAGGTGTGTGTTTTTGTTTAGTTAAATCTTCCTCTTCCAAGATAAAGAGTCAATAGCTAGGGCCTAAAACCTAATCATCACAGGGTGGTAATACACGCATTTTTATTTAGAGATGCAAAGGTACGTATCAAAAACAAAACAAAACCATCCACGTTAGAAGTGCTCATCACAGGCGATTGAGTTTAGGGGAGCCTAGAACCTCATGTTTTACTTAGCAGACATTGTTGCCTTATTAAACTATACACATGTATAACTTTGATAAGAGCAAAACTTAGATTAGTAGAAGGAAATCATAAAAGTAAAAAGTAGGTCTAGGTGAAATTTTTCTGTGTTGGAGTGGAAGAGACAGGTCTTTCTCAGTATGACACCAAAAGAAGAAATCATAAAGGAAAAAGATTTGGGCAGTTTCACTTCATACTAATTAAAAGCCTCTGTACATTAAACACACGCATGTACAAAATGGAAAGGTAAACGTTAAGACAGGAAAAAAATCCTGGGGCTGGTGGTAAATGATTTCAATCCTTTAAAAAATGTAAACTGTTTCATTCTGTCTCAGGGGCAATTTGGCAAGCGAATCAAAGCCTTGAACCTGCATGTATCCTTTGACCCAGCAATTCCAATACTAAGAATTTATCCTGGACTTCCCTGGTGGCACAGTGGTTAAGAATCCGTCTGCCAATGCAGGGGACATGGGTTCGAACCCTGGTCCAGGAAGATCCCACATGCCGTGGAGCAACTAAGCCCATGTGCCACAACTACTGAGCCTGTGCTCTAGAGCTTGCAAGCCACAACTACTGAAGCCCGCGCACCTAGAGTACATGCTCCACAACAAGAGAAGCCACCACAATGAGAAGCCCGCCCACTGCAATGAAGAGTAGCCCCCACCTGCCGCGACTAGAGAAAGCCCGCATGCAGCAACGAAGACCCAATGCAGCAATAAATTAATTAATTAATTAATTATTTTTAAAAAAAGAATTTATCCTATGTGACTAATCCTTGATGTACCCAAAGATTTAGCCGTTGGTTTTTGTTTATAATAGAAGAAAAACTTGAGGCAGTTGAAATGATACATAAGCCATGTGGGTTACAAAAAGAAAACTAGTGATACAGTTGAGTAATGAAATACTAGGTAGCTCTTAAGAGGCTGATGAAAACTTGTGTATTGGCATATAAAAACACTCCTGATATATGTTTCCTTTATTTTTCAAAAGTTGTATAAATATGCATATGCTGTACACACTGAAATTCGGGGTATTACTTTTTCTCTGGGATTTTATGTATTTGTATCTGTGTGTGTGTGTTTGTCCTTTGTGGTTTTCCAAGTTTTCGACACTGATCAGGTGTTATTTTTATAGTCAAGGAAAAAAACTTAAGGGATTTTTTTTCTTCAGTTTATTTGAGAGATATGGAAAGTACAAAAAAGAAAACAGTAATCATATTCTCACCACCCGGAATTAACTACTAACATTTGGCATATCTGCTTCAGGTTTTTTTCTTTCTGCAAATGTTTAAAGTATAATTAACACCAAAATATTAACCTTGGTTATCTTTTCAATATGAGACTGAGGGCTGTTTGGGGTTTTTTTCTTCTCCTTCTCTGTCTTTCTCTCTCCCTCTCTTCTCTCCCTTTTAAGCTTTCTGTACTTCTCCAGTTTTCTCTGTTGAGCATGTTTTACTTTTTAAAGAGATGAACTGTAATCAACTGTAAAAGGTAGAATATTTTAAAATGCCTAATAAAGGCGTAGACATTTTGAAGAAGGTAAGCAAGGTTTGGGACTCAGAGCAGCTTTGATGAAGCCAGGAGAAGGGAAAGGTTCCCTCTGGGTGGGGTGGCCATATGTCCCAGTTGCCCTGGACAGTCCAAGTTTTATGCCTTTTGTCCTGATGAAATTATTAGTGACATGTTGGCACTAAAAAATGGACCTCCCACTTTGGAACAGGAAGTTGTTTCTAAGGCGTCTAGATTTCGGGGATAAATGAACAGCCACTTGGCTGAATCAGAGTAGTTGTACTGGGTGAATGGGAAGGGAAACTAAAAGGCGGGGTGAGACCATATTATAGAGGCGCAGTGACTGCTGGTTTAGGAAGTTCCTCAACCAGTTCTAGGGCTGGCTCAGGAAATGTACAGGGTAAGCCTGGAGCATCTCATAGTCCAGAAAACAAGGAAGTACTAAACAAAACACACACACACACACACACACACACACGCACACACACTGATGTGGGTATGTCAGAAAGACAGGAGCCAGCTGAAGGAGCTCCCAGTGGCCAAAGCTGGAACAGTTTGAGCAACAAAATATAGTAGGATTGGATTATAATCCATATAAAATAAATATCGATGCATTTATACTGCTATAAGTGACTGAATAAATAAATAGAGAACAGAAATCTCCCATACAGAATCCCAAATAACTTATGCCAATACTCTGCCCGCAAAAAGGTGGAGTATTACTCCTCATTTCTTAAGTGTGGGCTGTGCCCAGTGGCTTCCTTCCAAAGGCGGGGGGGAGGGGAAGGGACCGTATAGTGGAGAATCCTGGGAAAGGCTGCTTCAGCCCAGTGACCGAGACTCACATCAGCAGTAGGAAGTCGGGTTGATAGCTCAAACCCTCAGTATGATGTGGCAAGAATGGCACTTCACTCCTTCCCTCCAGAACCTGTAACGCCAGTCTAGTCGTGAGAAAAATAGCAGGCAAGTCCCAGTTGAGGGACATTTCTATAGAGTACCTGACCAGCACTCCTTAGAACTGGCAAGGTCATCAAAACCAGGGAAAGTCTGAGAAAATATCAAGAGGAGTCTGAGGAGACTTAATGACTAAATGGAATGCGGCAACCTGGCTGGGATCCTGGAACTTAAAGGGGACGTTAGGTGAAAACTAAGGGAATCTGAATAAAGTGTAGACTTTAATATTTCAGGATTGGTTTGCTAATTGTGACAAATATGCCATACGAATATAAGATGTTAATAATAAGGGAAACTGGGTGTGGGATATATGGAGTTAGGTACTGTCTTTACAATTGTTCTGTAAATCTAAAACTTTTCAAATCAAAAGTTACTTCTTTTTTTTTTTTTTTAAGGCATTCTTCAGGCAGGGAGATGGCTTTTGAAGAGGTGAGGTGAAAACTAATCAGAATCATATGATAAAGTTATAGGTGATTGTCAGTAGCTGCAGTGAGATTACAGAGGCCTGGTTCCTTCTACACAGTTCACACAGCCTCTCATTTGTGCAGAAGCACCCAGTTCAGCACCAGCCTCCTTCTCCTGATAACACGGTCCTCTTTCATTTCCAGTCTTTTAACAATGAACCCTTTCTAAATTCCATAGTATTTTAAGATTAGGTATTTTGACCAGATGATTTTTTTTCCTAGTTCCTTCAAATACATATGACATATCTGTGTGAAAGAGTATTAAACTCTGAGTAGTAGAGAGAAAACTGGACAAGAAATCGCAACCCCTGATTGTTTGTTCTGGGTCCTGTTGTTGAATGACCCTGGGCTAGTCACTGAACCCCTCCAGATCTGCTTCCTCATCTCCAAAATGAGAGGGTTGAACTGGAAACATTTCTATGGTAACTTGCAGCTCTAAAAATACTGTGCTTCTAAATTAAGATTTAGAGAGAGGCTATGGCACCACAAATAATGGAATCTAAGTTCCTAATTCCTTTGTAGCTAGTCTGGAGTACTAGACGCCACGTTGGAATCACTTTGAAGACGGCTCTGAGGATTCTTTAGAATGCTCGTCCTGCTCGCCACGTTCTTGGAATGGAGATTCAGCTTAGAATTCAAGTTTTAGATAAGCTGAAAGGGCTACCTAGTCCAGCTCCTTTGTTTTATAGTTTGTTTAAGAAACTAGTCAGAGGCGGAGACCAGGGTTTCTGATTCCTGGTCCAGAGCTTTTTATACGGCAACATGCTTCACACAGAGCCCGATCAGTCTTTTCGCAATGCCACCAGGACCTCGTTTGCACTGTCACCAAAATGGTCCTTGCGGGCAGTTGCTCACTGTCCAAAACCATTGTGTCAGTCAACTCGAGTCCCTGATTTGGGCAAAAGTAACTGGGGGGAGGGGGAGAGGACTAAGGCTCTCCTCTCCCCTTAACCTTTCTTCTTCAGGTCTGAGAGAGGGAAATGGCAATTTCATTTTTTCTTTCCTTTTCAATTCCATAGCTTACCTTCCCCTGGTAATTACATAGCCAGAGATTATTTGTTTACAGAAGCCACGTGACTCAGCCGGCCCCCAAAGGGTTAACGCTCCCAAATTACGGGGCTGGGTTAACAATAAACAGGATGTCCTCCAGAAATTAAATTTAAACTGCTGTGACTCAGGCTGGCCCAGCCTCTCAACCAGATCGTTGTCTGGGGTTATTATCGGTGGTTAATTATACCATTGGGCTTAGCAGCAGTGTTGGTCAGTATGGGCCAAGAGAAGCCAGGCTAGGGGAGAGGGGGGTGTGGAGGGAGGGGCCTGGTGGAGGGAGTGGGGGGGAAGCAGTGGCAGCGGGAGGTTTGAATGGAAGGGACCACTGGTCCTGAGCACTGGAAGGAGAGCAGTGAGAGTGGGGTCCAACCTGCACCCTCAGGGCTCTTCCCTGAGCTCATCCCAGCCAGGGAGGCTTAACTCATGCCTACCTTGGTGGGAGAAGCCTGCGTTTCTGTAGTTGTTGGGATGCACTGTGGCTTCTTTAATTCTCAGAACTGTAGGATGGTAGAATTTTCAGCGCTTGAAGGAAGCTTCTAGATTACCCAGTTTAACCCTCTTGTTTCACGGAGTAGGAAATTAAGTCCCGGCGCCCGGCAGCCTGCTCCTCAGGGGTGGAGGCGGGGTTAGTGCTCAGGATTTGACTCCTCGACCATGACCTTCCTTCCATTATGCCACGCCTTCTTCCATTTCCAAGTGGAGAACCTGAGGGGCAGGGCTTGCCAGCAAGTTCAAGGCAGACTTGAGCTGGATTCAGATTCTTCTCCAAGCTAGCTTTCTTTAGATGTTGTCAGTTCTCGTGGGAAATAACCCAGCCTGACTGGTCCTCAGTGCCCCTACAATTTGTCATCTCTCCCCAGCCCCACAAGAAGCCCTCCACAGTCTGTCTCTCTATAGAGGAGTAGGGAAGCACCTGCTACAGATGATAGTGGGCTTTGTGGTGTTTTTTAAAGGCATGTTTTCAAGGATGATAGCTGTCCAGGTGAGCCTGCAACCTCTGACTTCGCAGCTCCTCAAGACACAAGGTTTATAGTGACTGTTACTAGTACAGCATCTCGCCTTTCCTGCCTTCACCTTGCAATGTATGTAAACATTGCAGAGAAAGATGCTCTGGGGCACCTCCATCTGATTCTGTCCACGGGGGACCGTTCTCCTGGAGCCCAGCCTGGTTGCTGATGGTCCTAGACCCGCAGGCGCGTGGTACGAGTCCCGGGAGTGAGGCACTCCTTCCAGCGGGGAAGTGGCCATACCTCATCAAGTCTTTTCAGCCACATCCTTCCCCATTTCTCCTAACCTTCCTCTTTGACTCTTTGTCTTACAGGATTCCTTTCAAGATTGGGCAGCCCAAGAAACAGATTGTCCCCAAAACAGTGAGTAACCACTTCTTTCACTCCGAGACTCACGTGGCCTTTGTGTAGAACCGGAGCTTTGACTCAGTGCGTCGTGGGGCCGGGGAGGCAGAACCCAGGCCTTATTATTCCCAGGCATGCTGCTCTAGAACCTCACACAGGCGGGGGCTTATAGGGCCCTCCTATCCTGGGACACTTTCCTCCCTCAGGGCAGCCTGGGCCCCTCCCCTTCCTTGGGCGGTGGAAGAGGTGGGTTACAAAGTGAGGACAGACACCCTGCTTCTGAGCAGCCCAGCACCGGGGTCTGGCGTGACAGTCTGCACTTTCCTGGAAGGGTTCCTGAGACATAGGCTCCCTCCAAGGACACGTCCCACGCCTCTATCTCCCACCCCCTCAGGCTGCGTAAAAGGCCAGAAAGCCTCCCTGGGGTGTCCAGGTCCCCTTATCTCTGGTGCTACGTTCATTCTTAGCCAGGACCCGGAGCCATTCACTGGGAGGGCATGATTGAATCCTACCCCTTTGTAAGTCCACAGTTTTTATCTCTATTTTATCGCCACAATGGAAGAGGAGGAGAATCTAGATTCTCAGAAAATTAGAACTGTGGGACTTCCCTGACGGTCCAATGGTTAGGACTCCAGTCTTTCCACCGCAGGGGGCCCAGGTTCGATCCCTTGTTGGGGAACTAAGATCCTGCAAGCCACGCAGTGTGGCCAAATAAAAACAGAACTGGAAGCCACGCAGTGTGGCCAAAAAAAAACAGAACTGGAAGCACTTAGAGATCATCCAGTCCAACCTTCTGAGTTTTCCTGATGAGGAAACCAAGGCCCATGGAGTTGCTGTGACTTTCTAAGGTCATAAACCTAATTCCGACGGAGCTGGAATTAGAACTCAAGTTCGAGGCTCCGTTTCGTACACTTTCCATAGCTTCACGCGAGCTCACTCGGGCTGTGAAGATCTCCTGAGGTTTTGGAATTCTAGTCAAGAATGGCCTCTCCACAGGACTTCCCTGGTGGCGCAGGGGTTAAGAATCCACCTGCCAATGCAGGGGACACGGGTTCGAGCCCTGGTCCGGGAAGATCCCACATGCCGTGGAGCAACTAAGCCCAGGTGCCACAACAACTGAGCCTGTGCTCTAGAGCCCACGAGCCACAACTACTGAGCCCCAGTGCCACAACTACTGAGTCTGCGTGCCTAGAGCCCGTGCTCCGCAACAAGAGAGGTCACTGCAGTGAGAAGCCCACTCACTGCAACGAAGAGTAGCCCCTGCTCGCCGCAACTAGAGAAAGCCCATGTGCAGCAACGAAGACCCAACGCAGCCAAAAATTAATTAATTAATTAATTAATTAGAAAAAAACGAATGGCCTCTCCAACCCCTCACCCACCAATGTGGGTGAGGCTCTTGAGGGTTTAACGTGAGAGACTGTATCTGTAAGCTTAGCACTGTCAGCCTGCTGGAGGCCCTGGCCTGTCATCCCAGCCGCTTATAAGACAGTTCTTGTCTCATAACCTTGGCCCTCCTTAGCTCCAGACTCTGAACTGGGTTTGGCAGGAGGGGAAGTGCAGCGCGCATCTGAGCACTGGCTCCGTCTTTGGGAAATCCAAAGTTAGGTCACTTAAAAGGAAATGGGTCCACGTTCAAAGGGCCCTCCCTTTTTTTCAAGCAAAGGCAGGCCAAGGACAGACTCAGAGTTTACCTCCCATGCAGAGGCTGACCAGCTGTGGAGGCTCTCAGCTGAAGCACGAAGAATCTGGGCGTGCTCCAGCCAGCTACAGGAAGTGGGAAGGTGTGGCTTTGAGTCTCCAGAGTTTAATCCAGGGCAGATCTGAAAGGGAAGTGGTTTCGAGAAGGGTCTTTTATTCCCAGCACTCACTACCAAAAAACAAACAAACAAACAAAAATTTCTCCTAACACCCCAACCTTGATGGAAATAGCCTTTGTTCTCCACGGAAAAGTATAGGGTAGCATGCAGTTTCTAGCTTCCTTGCCAGAATTTGTTGTTGGAAAGGTCTCTAGGTCTTTTACTCTGAGGGGTGGCCAGGACTCCCCGGAGGAAGGGCAGATGGACAATCTCAGTGCCTAGAGATGGGCCCGTGGCCTCCCTCTTCCCTTCCTGGCGTCCGTCGTGTTTGGGATGGAATTGTAGCCCTCTAACACCTGGCATCAGCTCCTCCAGACAGACTGGGCATCAAGGAATGGTTAAAAAACTGGATTTGGAAGATTCCCTGCCTGGATTCCCATCCTAGCCCTGCCACGTGTTGTCCTTGACCTTTAGCAAGTTCCTTACCCTCCCTGAGCCCTCATTTTCTCCTTTGTGAAGTGAGGATGATACTAGCTCCTATGTCATTGATGTAAATATTATGCGTCTTACATGAGATAATGCATATGAAGCACTTAGCACAGTGCCTGGCACGTAGTGAGCCCTCAGTAAATATTAACTGCATTATGAGAAGATAGCTGATTTGACTCTTAATAAACCACCAAGGACCCAGCCTGTCCCAAGCAGCCGGATTCCCCAGTACAATGAAATGGTAGGCTGGGCCTTTGATCTCTCACGAGGAATAGAGTCCTTTGCTTCCTCAACTCCGCAGAGGCACTGAAGTCTATGTAGCAAGACCCTGCCTCTTCGGAGTCTCACTACCCTCCCCGCCACAAGCCCCCTCCTGGCCCCCAAACAGGCCAAGGCTGTGCAGTTGTCTCAGCATCTCTGGCAGCTGCCCCCAAACATGGGTAACACACTCTACTTTTCCTGTCCAGGCACTCTCGGGGAGGGGAGCAGATGCGGCTGCCTGGGTTATTGGAAGTCGTGGCACCCCTGTCATGGGAAGAAAAGCTCATGTTATCTTCAGGGAGTTTCAGGAGGTTTCTGGCTCAAGGCACCCAACCGTCGGACACAAAGAAAGCATTGTGCGTTTGCCCTCCCCATTCTGCTGTGCCCAGGTTATTAACACAGATTCCAGTATTGTCAAGGCTTTGGCTGGAAGGGCGTGTTCTCTGCAGGGGCTGGCCACTGGGGCTGAAATGGAAGGACAGACACTCCCCCACTTCCCTGTCCTAACCTTCTGCTTAGCCCCCTCCCGCTGCCCCAGCTCATAAAGGAGCTGGAGCATCTTGGTACGGCAAAGAGAAGCTGCACCTCCCTCTGCAGCCGGGATGATGGAAGACCGCATATTGAAGCAAGGGTTTCCCTGGGTCTCGCACACACCTAGATTCCCAGCTAGGCAGGCACTCTGGAAGGTCAAGGCAGATGGGAGTCCCGGCAGGTCGCGCCTTCACTTGAGAAGGGTTTTCATGTGCAAAGTGGAGGGACACTTTGTAACAAACCAAAGGCAGGCCGCTCTCCACCCTGAGCCGCCCTGGAAGAGGAGCTTCTCAGAAGGCACAGGACTCGCTCTGCCTCAGATCCGATCTGGCTCAGCTTAGCCCCGGGATTAGAGCCTGGCCCTGCCTGCTGGCCTCCCTCTTCCCTTCACCATGAGTGTGAGTGGGTGGGAACTCAGCCCACTGTTCACTTAACAACCACCGAGCTCCTGCCATGTGGCAGCCTGACCTAGGCCCTGGGGACAAGCTGTGAGCAGCACGGCCCCTCCTGCCACCCTGAGCCTCCGAGAATGCAGGGGTTGCTGAGGTGGTCTCGGTGCTTGATCCTCCCTGCACTGACCTCGCCAGCCTGACCCAGCCCACCCTGACCTGCTGACAGTCGTGCACATGTGTTTACACTTGCATTGTTGACTGGGGTCCAGTTGCCTTTTTGGCAAAGGCATCAAGCATCCAAAGATGTTCAGATCTTTTGTATTTGGCTCCTTCCCTCTGCACGGATATACCTTGGAATGAGGCTCCAGTGTGTCCCTTGATCCCCTCAGCCGTTGTCTGAGGGCCTAGAATCCCGGTGCTGTGCCTCTCAGATCTTTCCCCTGGGGAGGAGAGAGACCTCAGGAGCAGTGAGCTATGGAAGCAACCCCAGCTGGCTACCGACAAAAGAGGTGAAGCGTTCTTGACCTTCTCTTAGGCTGTCAGATGTCCTTGAGCTGGGAGAGCAGAAGACTCAAGCTCCCACCCCGACACACTTCTCCGCTTCCAGTGTGAGACCCCGAGTTTCTCCTCAGCCAGTTGGAAACCTGCGGTCCTTCTCTGTGCAAGTCCCAACAGTGGCAGCCCGGGAGACCAGGTGTTCCCTGACATCCCACACAGCACGCTGGGGATTGCGCAAGAGAGCGAGGGGAGCCTGGCCCTCGCCTCCCCTCTCGCCCACCCCCCCCACCCCAGGGCACCTGCCCTCTGCTCTTGGTCTTCAGGAGAGCTGGACCCCGGCCAAGGCATCCTTAATTTCAACTTCATCTTTTCGGCAGAAAAAATACTTGTGCGACGTAAAGACTCAGCTCAGCTGTCACATCCTACAAAGTAAGAAAGGAGACGTGTCCAGCGGAGGGAGGCCCCTCTGTGGCCCCAGGCACAGGGCCCAGGCTTTACCCCACCTGCCAGCTGACCGAGTGCTCTGTGCCAGAGGGTCACAGACCGGTCTGCCTCCTCAGACTCCCGGTCCCCTCACCACCCCAGTGGAGGGGAGCAGGGAGACCCCGTGTGTAAGCCGGGCGCTGTGCTCTGTGCTCCACACATACTGCTCGTTAATCCTGCAAACAAGCCAGCAAGCCTGATGCTGGCCCACTGCCTCGTCAGCCACCTGAAATTCCCATGGGCTGAGACCAAGTGAAACTATCCCATTTTATTAGGAAAGAAACCGAGGCTCAAAATGTTGGAAATGTTTCTAAAGCTCCTCATCTAGTATCAGAGTTCATATCTTCTGTCCGCTCGCTCCCCTCCACCACCTTCCCCCGGGCGCTGTTGGAAAAAGGACTAGACTAACTTCAGCGCGGACTCCAAAGGGCAGGGCGAGGCCCATTTGCTCCAGAACAAATCTCCCATCCGACGTCGCACCAGCAGCTGTTCAGACCTTCAGCTAAGACTCCGATTCCTGTCCAGCTACAAATCCCCCGACTTAGGTAGCACTTTAAACTTTTATCAGGCACATGCACTTTAGCGGGAGTGAATTATGAATTTTTTCTTGAGAGAATCTTTTGGTGGGTCATACAAAAGGTGAGGATAAAAATGTTGGGTTCCCAGATGGAGAAAGAGTGGGTCTGTTGAAAAGAGAGGAGAAGACTGTAGGGCAGGAGGCTAGGGCACCAGTGATTGATTGATTGATTGATTTAGCTGCACCACATGGCTTTGGGATCTTAGTTCCCGGACCAGGGACTGAACCCGGGCCCTCGTCAGTGAGAATGCGGAGTCCTAACCACTGGACTGCCAGGGAATTCCCAGTATGAATTTTACTTCACAACTTTGTGGAAGGTCCCAGATGTTAGGATCATAATGTAAGGGGAAGACCATGTGTTTCTGCTTCTAAGTTCTACAGTTCAAATGAGGAAGGCGAGCCATCTCCATGCAAGAGAGCCCCGTTGTCAAGCCCTGAGGTCGGATGCTAAGTAGGGCCTCTGCGTCAGGCCTCACTGGGCCCTTCCTTGCCCTCCATGGGGCTCCCCACAGCCCCCTGTCACGTGTGTGTTTGTTCTTTTGATCTCCCGACCAAGGCCTGTGTCTGTTTTGGTTTTTTTTTTAATTATTTATTTTTGGCTGTGTTGGGTCTTCATTGCTGCGCACAGGCTTTCTCTAGTTGTGGCAAGCGGGGGCTACTCTTCGTTGTGGCGCGTGGGCTTCTCATTGTGGTGGCTTTCCTTGTGTTGTGGAGCACGGGCTCTAGGTGCGCAGGCTTCAGTAGGTGTGGCGCACGGGCTTAGTTGCTTCGAGGCACCTGGGATCTTCCCGGACCAGGGCTCAAACCTGTGTCCCCTGCATTGGCAGGCGGACTCGCAACCACTGTGCCACCAGGGAAGCCCCCATGTCTGTTTTATTCACCAGTGTATCCCTGGCACCTGGCAGAATGCATTACACTTAATCGGTGCTCAATAAATGTTTGTGGGATTAATGAATGCAGTTTAAAAAAAAAAAAAAAGGCCTGGATTAAGAGTCTGAATTCTAGCCCTGCTTTGCCACACACTAGCTCTGTGTCCTGATGTAAATCACTTCCCCCCTCTGGGTGGCATTCTCATTTATTTCGTGAAATAATTGGCCTGAATAATGTTCTGCCAGTCTACGACTGTCAAATTTACCTTAATCCAAACCTGGAGCACGAGGCCAGTGGGGTTTTAGAAGACTCCTGGTGAGGCGCAGCGGGGCTTTGGTGATCACTGCAGATTCACACTCCTTCACCTCCAGCCTGTGATAGTCAGGATTTACTGCTCTGCCTGGCGGGAGTCTCGGGGCAACCGCCAGGAAGGTGCTCTCATAGGTCATGGCTTTCGTTCATCAGCCAGAGCTTTTCCCCCTTAGGTAGAATGACGGTAAAGGGCACAGGCCTGGGAGGCAGGCCGCCTGGCCCGTGTTCAGACCCCAGGCCAGCCGCTTACTGGTGGTGTGACCTTGCTCAGGTGACTCCCCCTCTGTCCCAGTGACCTCAGTGCGGTGAAGGCCGTCAGTGCACCTGCCTGCCAGGTGAGTGATGGAGGAGAAACCGGTCATGGGAGCGTGTGGTGCCTCAACGAGCCATGCAGGGAGCTGCTCGGCCTCCTTGGAAGAGGACAAAGCAGAGGCGGGGGCTCCGTCCTCCTATCGGCCCTCAGACATCAGGACTCCACAGACCACTCTCCTGAGACCGTTGCCTGGGCCCCACTTTACAGATGGGGAGATTCAGGCTCTAGAAGTGCAAGTGACTTTCCTGACTTCACCTGCCTTGTAGGCCGAAGAACTGGGGTCAGGGTGCACACCCACTCGGTCTAAATATCAGGGAAATCTGATAACTCATCCAGAATTTAGAGAGCCTTGCCTGAGTCGATAATAATATCTGTGATGGCTGCATCCCAGCGCACAGAGCGGGGATACCTGGTCTTTCTTGATCCACCCTGAACGTAGCAGGTTCTGGACCTATGAGGAAACCAGGACCGGGAGGGGAGGTGACCCGTTCCAGCCCCAGAGCTGCTAAGCGGCAGGGACAGGACCGGACTCCAGCCCACCCGCTTTCCTCCGTGCCCTGCCTCTTCCCCGATGATGAGTTTCCATCACACTCTGAGCCCCTTACCCAGACCCCGCAGGGGAGGGGAGGGAGCACAGCCCAGCCTCGCTCCCTGCGGTGGAAGAACAGAGCCGGGATCTGCTGGTACCTGCCTGGCTGGCCCTTTCTGGGAGGGGCGTCCTTTGACCTAAATGAAACACTTAATTAATTTGGGAACACAGGGCTTCTGTGTCACGAACGGTGTGCTGGCCCCTGTGTGGAGTGGATGGTGGTGTTTTCTGCAGAAGGGGGAGCGGGGGGGGGCGGGGAGGGAGTTTCGTAGGTGACAGGTTTTCTCCAGCCTGCCGTCATTCCTCCAGTGACTGAGTTATCGCTTCCCTTACAGGTGGAAAGAGACTTTGAAAGGGAGTATGGAAAACTCCAGCAGTGAGTGTCAACCCCCAGAAGGGAGGGCAGGGAGGGGGCTGCTCCGAGAAGGAAAAGAGCCCCCTTCCCCGGGCTGCCTCATCCGCTCACCCTGGGAGCCGAGGGCA
Organism: Balaenoptera physalus; assembly: GCF_965194825.1. Lineage (NCBI taxonomy): Eukaryota > Metazoa > Chordata > Mammalia > Artiodactyla > Balaenopteridae > Balaenoptera > Balaenoptera physalus. The sequence goes on along the minus strand of NC_138886.1, from coordinate 107,940,781 downwards.
GCTCAGCTCACCACCTGCCAGGAATTCTCCCCCGGGGTGGTGGCTCTGTGACAGTCGTGAACTCGTAGCCTTTGGGTGCCTCGCGCCAGCTCGCGGTGGCCCTTCAGTCAGTGGGGACATCTGCGCAGAGCAGGCCCTTCCTCCTCCTGGCAGGCGACCTGAGTGTCGCGTGGGGCTCGGCTCAGGGGGACGGGCAGAACGGGGGCAGAAGCAGGTGGGTGATGCCAGGTCCCCAGGCCCGTGCCCCTGCCTTGCAGGCTGGAGGAGCAGACCAAGCGGCTGCAGAAGGACATGAAGAAGAGCACGGACGCTGACCTGGGTAGGCGGCCCATCCCCCGTGCCCGGCCTGGACGGGGGAGGGGCAGAGGTGGACGCCCTCCTCGCTCAGTCCCTTTTGGCTCAGAAGGAAGTGCCCTTAGTAGGCGCCCCGCAGATGTCCCTGAGAAGCGGCTTGAGGTCACCCTTCACTTAGCAGATCACCACTCCCTGCATTCCCTGGGGCAGCAGCAGCCACCGCTGGCGGGTGGAGGGCAGCTCCCGTGGTCTGCGCCCCGGAGCCTCCCGCCACTGCTCCTCCAGAGGACGGCGGGGGCGGGGGGGGGGGGTTCTGTCCACGACCGCCCCTGCTTCTGACCCCGGCGTCTCCAGACTGTGTGTAGCGAGCCACGGGTCTGATTTTCAGTCTGTCCGTTATTTGTTTTGTGGTGAGTTCTGAGTTGCCTGGATTCCATCTTTCGTTGTGGCTCCCCGCTGTCTTCCTAGTAGGGAAATGCTGTGGCCTGTGCTTCTGTTCCTTCCTGCTTCTCCACACAGCTGCACTCTCAGAGCGTGAACAGAAGGGACAGAATGTCAGGGATCCATGAACTGGAGTCTGGCTGTAGAGAGTGTAGGTTTTTAACAAGGAAATCAGGACAAACGGGTGCCCCCTGGCACCTAGGATTTCTGGCCGCTGCTGTCCCGAGTCAGAAGTGGAGTCTGGGCAGCGGAAGCCCTCCTGAAACTGTGGTGCCCTCGCCCATCCCAAAGCCTGCATCCCCCCGTCCAGGCCAGAGAGCCTCGCACACTGTTGGCTGGTGCATCAGAGTCAGTGAGGGCCCGCTGCAGTGTGGGTCGCCCGGCCCACCCCGAGACTCTCTGATTCATCAGGTCTGGGTGAGGCTTGGGGACCCCACTTTGAGAACCACTGCTCCACACAGTCGGGGGGGATCAAATTATACCTTTCCTGGTCTTGGAAACTCCTGAGCTGCTGCCTGGACAGGATCTCACATCCAAAGCTGTGGGTCCAAAGTAAGATCCAGTAGGCATGACCAGACCCTGCCAGGTCCTTGTCGACCCCTGCACTCCCAGGTTGTGTTAGGGCTCTAGAGACCCACGTGGGGTCCAAGACTCTTGGGCTCCCTAAGGTACGAAGCCCGCCAGCCTCCTGGTTTGTGCTGGTCTGACCATGCCCCTCCCCTGTCCCTGTAGAGGTAGAACAGGGATGTGAGCTGCCCTAGAGGAGAGTGGAGGCCACGGCGCCCTGCTCTGTTCACGCAGGCCGGTGATGTCTCGGGGTGGGGCTCCCGGACGAAGGGCCGCCCCGCAGACACTCGCCGTTCATTGACTTCAGATGGTTCTAGCAAAGAGACATCGGCGTGAAGATGTGGAGGCGTTAGGAAAGAAAAGGAAAATTGGGAAGGAAGTCTTCCCTCCCAACCCCTGACTTTTGGGGGGTTTTCCCTCAACTACTAAAAAAAAAATTAGGGGAAGAAATTTTTCAAAAACATTTCCAGTTTTGTCCTTGTTTTCTATCTTTTAATTATGCAGTCTGTGACCGTTTCATAATCCAGTCAAATTACACGTGAGTTTGCTCCTAAGCCTACAAAGTCACTTTACTTTTTTTTAAGAGGGTTTTTCCCTCCGTCGCGCCAGCACCTCTGGGAAGTTTACAGTCCCAGTCTTCTCTCATAGTTTGCCCTTTTGCTAGGGGACTGCAGCACACCCCCAGATTCAAGAGAAATCAAGGCATGCGGCACTTAGCGGTGTGCTCCGGTTTCATGGGCAGCATTTGTTTGCTTCACGGCTTACGCAATAATGGTCTTACAGGTAATAGCATCTTAAATTTAATGACATAAAATAATAAGAAATAGATCGAAAACACGTTTTCCCGTGAGCCCCTGAAACTGGTACAGACACTGTGGGGCACACAAGGCCCTTCTCCAGCCTTTCCTGCCCCTCTAGGATTTCGTTTGCTGGTAATGGAGGCCTGAAAACTCTCATGGGACCAAGAACTCCAAAGCTGCCAACAGGTTGCCTCGCCACACCAAATCCGGCCTAGTTTTGTCAATACAGTTTTATTGGAACACACCCATTCTTTGGGTGTCATCTGTGGCAAAGCTGAGTTATTGAAAGCCTAAAATCTTGTCTCTAGCTGTACAGTAGGTTTGCCTCTCTGGCGTAGATACCATGTTACTCTTTCTGTGAGGGAGCCCCAAACCAAGCTTCACGTCCAAACCGCCTGGAGAATTTTTTTTTTTTTTTAATGCATATTCCTGGATTCTAGGCTTACTGAAATAAATCTTTGGAGCTAGAAATAATGTATTCCTTACAGCTTCCCACCCAGATGATTCTGTTATAATCCAGAGTTTGGAAAATAAGTCATGGCAACAGGTAAATCTGCTCAAAAGAATTACCCAGAGCAGCATCAGAAATGCACATTACACCATAAGGACTGGTGTCTTGTGCCTCTGGGGTACTGTGTAGTTTATGGCCTGTGGCCATGGATATGGAGGTCGTCCGGGTACAGGCCTCTGGCCCCAAGGACGACAGGGAGTCCTGAGGACAAGACCTTGAAGCCTGCCCTGTCATTGGTTCACTGAGCTTTGACTTCTTACAGCCATGTCCAAATCTGCTGTGAAGATATCCTTAGACTTGCTCTCCAATCCCCTCTGCGAGCAAGACCAGGACTTTCTGAACATGGTGACAGCCCTGGACACGGCCATGAAGCGGATGGATGCCTTCAACCAGGAAAAGGTGACTGGGGTCTTTGTCTCCCCCTCCTCGAGGCTTCTGTCTGGGTGGAGCGCCGCATGGAGTCCTTATCGGTGCTTGGTCTCCTCTCTGGACACCTGCGTGTCCCAGCCCTGTGAGCTCTCGCCTGGCCGCCCTGCCCCCGCACCGGCTGCTTCCCGTGGCTCCCACGAGCTCACGTCACTCACGTGAGGCCACGAGGGAGACTCAGGCCAGCTCTGCCCACCCATTCCTGTAGCCCCTCAGACTTGCCCGCCCAGCCTCCTCACTGAGCAAGGCCATCGTCGGCTTCACAGGATGAGAACTGACCTGGGACAAGGCCGGTGCTCCTTGTCACCCTTCAGGCTCCCTTGTCACCCTTCAGGCTCCCTGGTTGTCATCTCTGCCTCGCTCCAGCGGCAGTTAGGGGTGTCTCCTCCCTGCCTGGGGCTCTCGGGGTACCCCTGTCCTGTCCCCTTTCTCTTCTCAGGAACTTGGAGCCTCCCCTTTTGGGAAGAGTCTGGCTTCCCCCCAGTTTTTGTTTGGTTTTTTTTTTAATTTATTTTTGGCTGCGTCAGGTCTTCATTGCTGCTCGCGGGCTTTCTCTAGTTGTGGCGAGCAGGGGGCCACTCTTCGTTGCAGTGCACGGGCTTCTCATTGCGGTGGCTTCTCTTGTTGCGGAGCACGGGCTCTAGGCACGTGGGCCTCAGTAGTTGTGGCACGCGAGCTCAGTAGTTGTGGCTTGCAAGCTCTAGTAGTTGTGGCACCTCAGTAGTTGTGGCACCTGGGCTTAGTTGCTCCGTGGCATGTGGGATCTTCCCGGACCAGGGCTCAAACCCGTGTTCCCTGCATTGGCAGGCAGATTCTTAACCCCTGCACCACCAGGGAAGCCCTGGCTTCCCCCCAGTTTTGACGCCATCGGGTTTTTCTTTTGACAGGTGAACCAGATACAAAAGACTGTGATTGAACCCTTAAAAAAGTGAGTAAAGGTCATCGGGGGGACCACAGGCCTGAGGGCAGTTGCTGGAAAGGCAGGTCAACCAGCCACTTGGGGACCGAATATCATTTCTGGCAGCCTGTCCCGAGACTCACACGGGGTGGACAGGAGCCTCCAGGGGACACCGGCTCCCTGATCTGTGGCCCTGGCGTTGACCCTCCCGGTAGCTCCAGAGCACCCGCCTGGCCAGGCACGCTCAGTGGCGGCAGGGCCTGTCTGATCCTCCACGGTGGCCGGCCGGCGCTCCTGTGGTCATTCTGCCATTGTCCCTTTGTTCCTGACCGAGAACCAGTGGGACCAGGACTTGTGGAGTTAAGCTAGCAGAGATCTTGGCCGGGCCTCCACGGAGATGAGTGAGGCCTTTCATCTCGCTCAGCCGGGTTGGGAGAAGCAGCTGCCTGCCACACTCGGCTTTTGAAGCCGAGGTGGGGGGGGCGCGGGGGGGTGGCTGGGGGGGCCTCACACGGGGAAGGGCGCTGCAGCAGGGTCCCGCCTTGGAAGGTCCCCCGACTCATGACCTGCCAGGGTCAGAAATTCTTCTGTGAGACTCATCTTCTGTCCAGCAGGCTCTGGTCAGTGATCAGACAGGACTATTCCCCGAGTCCCCTAGGGGGGGCGGCGCTGGGCGGGAGACAGGCAGGAACATTGCCTTGAAGCTCCCGAATCACTTCATCTTCCTCCCTGGCCTCTCCCAGCTCGGCTCCGGCCTAGAGAGGCTCCCGCTCCAGCCCAGCAGCTGCACTTTATTACCTCTTCCGTGGTGGTCCCTGGCAGTTGCCTCACCAGGACCTGGGTAATGAGGCTGTGCTAATTACCATGAGGCCTGGATCAGGGCCCGGAGGGCGATGAAGAGAGCAGGTTTTGATCCTCTGGCCCCTGGTGTTCAGGTTGTTGAGCTCTTGTTCCCTGTTCAGGTCCAAGGGGTGGGGTTAGGGAAAGCTCTTTCTAAGCTGGGCTGTCTGGAGGCTCAGCCGTGGAGGGCAGGCAGAACCTGGCCCGCAGGGATTTCTCCCCACTCCTGCCCTGGGCCCCTGTCCCCAGCCCCTGCTCGGCCCCAGGTCGCAGGGTCATGTGAGGAGCAGGGTGCTTAGGAAGCCAGTAGCTCAGGAGGGAGGCGTCGGAAGGAGCTCCGCTGCTTGTAGCTCTGTGACCCTGTCTCCAGGCCTGAGGGTTCAGAGCTGGGTGGGAAGGACCCCGAGCCGAGCAGACCCTGCCCACGGGGGTCCCAGGGGCTGCCACGGAGGCTGCCGTGGACACCCACGGCCGGCCGAGCTAGGCAGGGGACACCGGCCCAGAGAACTGGGGGACTGACTTCCGCCTTGATTTCACCACCACCGAGGCGGGCTTGAAATCTGATGCCTGGCTTCTGGAGCCAAATGGAGAGAAATCCCGGCTGCTTCCCACCACTCCAGCCACCCACCACCTGCCAGGAAGGTGGGTGAGTGGCCGAGGGGATGGGCACCATCTCCGCAGCAGATCCGCTGACCTCTGCCCGAGCCCCCCCAGGCCTGCCTGCCTGCCTACCCGGCTGGCTTCTCTGCATCCCGTGGCCGACATGCGATCTCCCCCAACCACATAAACCCAGCACTGCCTGTTGCCGCCTCTTGCCAGGAGAGAAGCTCCCAGGGACCCCAGCACCGGAAACAGGAAACTGCAGCTTTCCTGTCCTCTGATGAGGAACATTGCCACATGGCCACCCGACCGCCCCCGGCCTCCCCCCAGGGGGCTCGGCCTCTAATCCCCCAGTCTCTGGGCCGTGTTCACATGGTGGGATGGGGATGCTTTCAATTTCCCTTTCCTGGTGGGTGGAAGATCCCGGCTGTGTGGGCACAGATTGAGGAATGGCAGGCATTCCCCACCAGGGCCGGCTGCTCGCAGCCCACCTCCCAGCCAGCCTCCCTCCCTCCCCCTTTCCCTCCGCCTCTCGCTGCCTCTTCACCCCACGCTTACCCTGAGGAGCCAGCCATTTGCTGTGCCACCTTAGGGCAGGCAAGAAACGGGCCGAGCTTCAGGAGCGCCTGGGGTAGGCCCAGCCGTGTCCTCCCTTCTCTGCGATTCAAACTTTAGGAGCTTAGGATGTAGCGCAGAAGCCATGCGGCGTCCCCCGAGAAACGGACCAGAACGATAACGGCCGAGGCGGGGCAGTGCAGTGGAGTGGGGAGAAAGAACCCTGAACGGGCCAGGCCTGTGCCTCCAAGTCTCTTCCCCTTCTGCGGAAGCGGGAGCGGAGCTGAACTCTCGAAATGGCAGAGCCGGGCACTTCCCTGAGCGGAGAGGGAGGTATCGTGGGCTGGAGTGGCGCTGTATGTGGAGGGCAGAGTCCCTCCTGGGGTCCTGGCCCAGGGGCTCCCATGTGCCCCTCACCACTAATTATCAGGGGGATGCCGGGCACTGAGCAGAGAGGCTCTGGGCCCGCAGCCTTGCTCCTTCATGGCAGCCCCATAAAAGTGCAGACTTGGTGCCCCAGGGAGAGCTGGATCACCCCATCCTTGTCAGGTCAAGCCAGCAGGTACCCTGTCGGGTCCCAGGGGCATGTCTGGGAGGGGCCCGGGCTCTGGGGACCAGCCTATGCTTGTCCTTGCCTCCCTGCAGCTTCCCTGCCCTGACGAGAAGGTAGGGGGAGCACTAAAACACCCCACACGAGGAGGGGTGTCTGCTGCCAAGAGCCCCTTTTCCCGAACAGCACCCTGGTGTTTATACCCCCCGGCACGTGGAACTGGCAGAGTTCTTCCTGTTACTTCTAAGTGGAAAACGAGGCGGTGTGGCCTCAGCGGGGCAGTGACCTGAGCCAGGGATTACAGAGTTCTGGTCCCCGCCCCCCTTTTGTCAGCTACCTCTGATTACACTGCCTCATCTCCCCTGCCTGACCTTAGCTTCCCTGCTTTACTGTGAGAAGGGCATGACACCTACCCCGGTGGTTCCGAGGCCCAGGGCCCAAGGAGTCACGTCCCTCGGCAGCGCGGACATGGAGCTGAGCCCTCCGCGGCCTCTGGGTTCAGCTGAGGGTGCTGTCTGCCGTGGGAGGTGGAAGTCAGCGTGCTGAAGAAAGTTTCCCTTGGGCCTCACAGAGCAGCCGCTTCCTCCCCCCAGAGGATACGTGGCCTTGCTTCCGGAAGGCTGAAGGTAGTGTCCTGTGGACACACCCGTCCCCTGAGGTTGCCTGGAAATCGGTCAGCCCTGGATCCATGCCTTCTCCCCCTCGGCTCAGGACCTGCCCTGGGGCTGGATTTCTGCATCCTCTGTAGGTCAGCCCAGTCCCAGCATGTGGTAGTCAGCCTTGCCGTTGTACCTGACCCTGGCCCTGGAGATAAAGCCCAGTGGACAACGGGGGGAAGAGGGTCAGGAGCACTGGTCCAAGTGCTGCCGGGGTCAGAGTATCGAGAGCTGCTTGACCACCCGCGGGGCTGACACCCGTGCTGAGCTGTAGAACACCCCACACGTTCCTTCCTTACTCGTGCTGCCCTCCTCCCCAGGACGGGATGGCTCCCCAGCAGAGGCGAGGAAACTCTGCCTGCCGCTCCCCGCCTGCCTCGTCCTTGGCCTGTCGCTGAGCCCACCCCCACCCAGCACCTCCCAGGCAGCCAGCAAGGGGGAGCGGAGGCCGGGGCGCCGGGGCCACCCGAGCCGCGGGTGTTGCGCACAAGAGAATCGGGGTGGCTGCTGGCAGCCCTCGTCCAGTTGGGGGGCAGGCGGAGGTGGCATGGCGGCTTCCCAGGCCCAAGTGCACCTGCCCCCCTGAGCCACATGCCTCTCCGCCAGGAGGGAGAGGGGCTCACCCAGCATCTGAGACCCCGTCATAGCACTGCCTGAGGCAAAAGCAGTGAAGTGAGTCCAGCTCCCCCGGAGGGTCTCAGCCGTCCCAGGCGTGTTCAGCCCTACCCCAGGGGGACCTTGTGTCTTGGGGGTGGCTGGTCCAGTTTGCAGAGCACCAAGTAGGCCTGCGTCTTCTGCCCGGCAGAGCAGTCATTCAGGTGTTGATTTGATTGCAGTGCACAGGGGCCTGCGACTGAGGCTTCAGAGAAGCGTGGGTGGTCTGGCCCGCGTTAGCATCTCCAGCTACGTAGTGAGCCCATTACGGACACCCAGAAAGTGAGAAGAATCTGCTTTAGTGGCCTTTCTATCTGTTTCATCAAACTCTGCTGCCTGGGCCTATAGCTTTGTTTGGGGCATTATGCGTCAGTCAAGTTTCTATCCTCTGTTCTCTGGCAGAGGTGTTCATTACTCTTGTGTCACGTGGACTCTTGATTGATTTATTTATTTATTTATTTATTTTTGGCTGTGTTGGGTCTTCGTTTCTGTGCGAGGGCTTTCTCCAGTTGCGGCGAGCGGGGGCCACTCTTCATGGCGGTGCGCGGGCCTCTCACTGTCGCGGCCTCTCCCGTTGCGGAGCACAGGCTCCAGGCGCGCGGGCTCAGTAGTTGTGGCTCACGGGCTTAGTTGCTCCGTGGCATGTGGGATCTTCCCAGACCAGGGCTTGAACCCGTGTCCCCTGCATTAGCAGGCAGATTCTCAACCACTGCGCCACCAGGGAAGCTCCTGGACTCTTGATTTGTTGAGGCTTTTTCCTACCCCATCTTTCATCTTCTCTGAGTTGCTCTGGGAAGAACCAACTCTGCTCCTGGTCCTGGGTCTCCCTCTGTGTGCTTCGCAACCCCCCCGAATAACCACTGCGCCGTCACCTCGGCTTGAGGCCGGAGCTCCACCGGCCACTCGGGCTCCCAGCTGCGAGGTAGATGCTCCAGCCCCTTGGGCTTTGTGTTCAAGGAGGCTGCCCCATCTTCTGTCCAGTTCCAGAAAACCTGCTTGCAGGCCGGCCTGGCCTCCTCCCACACTCGTTAGTCAAGGAGAATGCAGCATTCCTGCCTGGGATGCGGTCCTGCCCTGGGTCCACCCCAAGACTGCGTTGCCCTTTCCAGTCAAAGAGGATCCTAGTCACAAAGGTTATGCCCACGGTGCCAGGAATGCCAGAGCCTCTGCCGCTGCTTTTTCTGAACAGCCACCCTAGCATTGCCCTGTGGTTCTTTTAGTCCTGGTGGGGCAGGAAGAGCTCCTCCCATCGTTTTCCTCAAACATTTGGTTTGACGGTTTGGCCGTTTCAACAGTAGAACATGAGGATTCCTGTTTTTCCGGCAGAGTTGGTAGAAAAGGCTGGGAGTAGCTTGTCGTCATTTTATTGGAGTATAGTCGATTTACAAGGTTGTCTTAGTTTCGGGTGTACAGCAAAGTGATTCCGTTTTTTATATATAGTTATAGATATATATACACATGTATATACATGTATATATATGTATATATACAGGTGTGTATATATATGTATATATACAGGTGTGTATACGTGCGTATGTATATGTGTATGTATATATATATGTATTCTTCTTCAGATTCTTTTCTGTTATAGGTGATTATAAGATATTGAATATAGTTCCCTGGGCTATATAGTAGGACCTTGTTGCTCATCTGTTTTATATATAGCAGTGTGTATCTGTTAATCCCAAACTCCTAATTTATCATTCATCCCTCCCCCCCTCTTTTCCCCTTTGGTGACCGCAAGTTTGTTTTCTATGTCTGTGAGTCTGTTTCTGTTTTGTAAATAAGTTCATTTGTGTCATATTTTAGATTCTACATATAAGTGATATCATACGATACTTGTCTTTCTATGTCTGGCTTACTTCACTTAGTATCATAATCTCCAGGTCCATCCATTCTTGCTGCAAATGGCATCACTTCACTCGTTTTTAATGGCTGAGTAATACGGGAGTAGGTTTCGGTTGCAGGTCTGTCACCTGCTGTTGGCAGCATGAGGTGGTAGGGAGGTGCCAGAGGGAGGGCTGGGACGCTGGAGTTATCTGCTGGACTGTCACTACCTAATTGTGACCTTGGACAAGTCGTGTCATCTCCCTGATCTCAGTTTTTTCACTTTTTTAACGGAAGATGTTGGACAGAAGCTTGATCTCCCAGCTTTTCTGATACCAGCCCTCAGAGCGGCTGCCCTTGGCCTAGCTCCCGGAACACCCCCGGGTCCGGGCCCACTCCCAAGGGGTGCTGCCTCCATCTGCTCAAATGGCTTCCTGAGCTCTGTCCACCCCTGTTCCTTCGGGATTGTCCAGAGAGCTCTCCTGGCTCTGCTAGCTCATCTGTCTTTTGTTTCTTCTGAGATGCCTGATGCTAATTAATAGAACCTTAATCTTTTTGTACCAGGTCAAAAAATTTAAAAAAAGACTCCAAGGAGTCTTCAGCTCCTCCATGCTGTAGCACAGGTCTCTGAAATGTGGGGTGGGGGCTAAAGGGCAGTGGCAGCGTCAGTGGCATCATGCGTGCGTGACCTGCTGAGTCTTACCCAGGTCAGCGGAGCCACCCTTACCCTGTCTTCCTTCCCCTGGCCTTACCCCGAGGCGACATTCTCAGCCTGTGCCCCACCAAGGCCAGGGCCCCGTCTATCTTGTTCACAACAAGATCCCCAAGATCTAGAACAGAGTCTGGCGCTTGGTGGGCGCTCGATACGTATTTCTGAATGAGGGATGAGCTGCCAGCCTGCAGCTCCAGGAACAGGCCCGTCTCCAACCCGCTGCGTCCGACAGGTTTGGCAGTGTCTTCCCGAGCCTCAACATGGCGGTGAAACGGCGGGAGCAGGCCTTGCAGGACTACAGGAGGTTGCAGGCCAAGGTGGAGAAGTACGAGGAGAAGGAGAAGACAGGGCCGGTGCTGGCCAAACTCCACCAGGTACCGGGGAGAAGGGGCTGGGGCTGGACAGGGGGCCGCGTGGTCCCACCAAGCAGGTTCCTCCTTCACCCAGGGGCCAAGACACCAGATGTCCTGAACCCCCGCCATACACACACACACACACCACCTCCACCCCCACCCCGTCCCCCGTGCCCCAGTCAGGAAGCTGGATGAGCCAGCGAGAGCTGTGACACCCAGGGTCTTGCCCCTCAGGCCCGAGAAGAGCTTCGGCCCGTGCGGGATGACTTTGAGGCCAAGAACAAGCAGCTCCTGGATGAGATGCCGCGGTTCTACAGCAGCCGACTGGACTACTTCCAGCCCAGCTTTGAGTCCCTGATCCGCGCACAGGTGAGGCCGCTGCCAGCCCACAGGATGGCCCAACACTTCTCCCCTCGGGAGGCAGTCGCGGGCTCTGGAGGCCCACCTCATGCCAGCCCCGCCCTGCTCCCCACACCAGAAGCGGGGCTCAGCCACTCTCTGCCCCCAGCCCCGCCCCCGAGGGAGGAATGCAGGGCGCCCTGGTTGTGGGCTGGAATTTCTGTTTCTGTTCCTCCGCTGCTCTGGTTAATCCCAACTTTCGCACGAGGTCCCTTGTCGTCCAAGAGTTCTTTGCTGAAGTTCTCTCTCCACGAGCAGCAGGAGGAGACCAGGCCGCACCCCCAGCGCCTCACCCTGATGGGCAGGTCAGGGACAGGGGCCACAGGTGAAGGCCTTTTTCCGAGGACCCTGCACCCCCTCCCCTCCCTAGTTAGTCGTTCTCTTTTGGTGGAAGACTAGGGGGTGTCTTGACTTTTAGCGACCCTTGGAGGGGTCCCTAAACCTCGGCGAGAGCCATGCTCAGGGCCCCCGCCTGGGTGCCAGGCCGTGTTGCATCTTCCAGCGGAAAGGCAGGCCCACTCGGCTTGGGCACGGGTGGACACGTGCACCGCGGAAGCACTGGGGCCGAGATCCCATGCCTCCTGCTACTCAGAGGTGTAGAGACAAAGTGTGGCTCCTGCCCTCCTTCCCCCTCCCCCATGTTCTTCAAGCCCTTAGCAGGGAGTATTCTCCCCATCTGTAAAAGAGAAAAGGTTGAGGTGCCAAAACCAAGAGGTCTTCTCCACGTGGGACCCCCCCCCCCCACCGCCAGGTGACTGCAGGTGCTCAGCATTCTGCCACCTTCCCCACCAGGTAACAAAGCTGAAGGCTCAACATGTCCCCGTCTGCCTCCAGCCCGCCTCGGCGCTGGGCCTGGGTGTCTGGCGCCCTCCAGTGGGCACTCTCGTTCTTGCAGAGTCCACAATCACAGATAGCCAGGAAAAGCCCGATTCCTGCCTCGAGCCTGCGTCTTCAGAGAACACCAAACCCCATGGGAATCATGGGATCAGGACACTTGGGATCAGGACCCCTGAGCAGGATTGATGTTGGAGCCGGGACTTGTTAGTGACCGTGTCCCCAGGGGCTCAGGGAAAACGAGGCAGAGAGCTACGTGCATAGGGACGTGAAGGTTCCCACGCTTGCCCCCAGAGCACTGCCCCTGGAGGTGCGGGCTTCCTTCCAGCAGCTTCGCCCTGGGCCGGGGACGGTGTGTTTCAGGAGACCTGTGACTTCCCTGTCCTGTGCCGCTGCTCCCGGACCCGCAGCCACCTGCCCTGCCCCCCTCCACCCTGTTGCTCGCAGGAGACAGCTCCAGGCTGCCCAGGTTGGGAGCCAGGGATGCCCTGTAACCAGGCAGCAGGGTGGCGGAGGGCTGTTTACTGCCTCGTCAGCGCCAGCCTCCCCCTGCCGCGGCTGCTGCTGCCATTAGTCACTGGAGAAGTGAGCATTCCTAGTGACTCAGCCTGCGCAGTGCGGCTCAGGGCAGGGAGCTGGGGGAGGGGGGGCCACCCCGCTCCCTCCCCCAGCACTAGCCGGGGCCCCGTCCCCTCAGGTGAAGACAGTGTTTGGAGGCCTTGATTTAGCTCCCCCTCAGCCCAGCTGTGGGAGTGTGGAAGACATGGCCTGGCCTGGCCAATAACGGCACTCCAGGTTTCTAGAGAAGGAGAGTCCCTTCTCCCCAGAGACAACTCGGAGCTGGAGATGGTAACACTTAGGGGTGTTTGAGTGGTGTGGAACACTTTCTTGAAAGTACATGACTTCATTTGGTCGTGAGGTGGAGACTGAGGCAGAAATGGTCCCTGCCCTCCTCCCCTGGGCCTGCTCAGCCCTCAGCCATCTGAGGGGCTGCCGATGGGTCCCCCCATTCCTCGGCCTGCCCCCGCCTCGTTCCTGTGCGCCTCTCCCATCCCACCTCTGGTGCCTGTGCAGAGGGAAACAGGGAAGTGAGCCTGGCCTCTGGGCCCTGCTTTCCTGGCTCTGCAGCTAAGGCAGTGATTGGCGGTGGGATGAGCTGGGAAGGGACGGAGGCTAGAACCGTGTTCCCTCTCTCACCTTTACTTCTAAGGCTGGCCCAGGGCTTTGGGAGCTGCTGTGCCCTCTCCCACGGATGAGAGCTTCTCCTAGCTTCTGTAAAGCAGTTAGCCCCTTGTCGCAGGGCCTGACTCACTGGCGCCCCCAGGACCCGCCAAGGATCCACCCACACCCCCCAGCCCTTCCCCCTCAGCTGCTTGGAGAGCTCGAAGGCAGAGCCCCCCCTCCACCTCACCAAGGACCTGTCGCTCCCTCTGCTACCCAGGCAGTGGGCAGTGAACGTTCCTGAAGGAGCCGGGGCTGTGGCTGCCATGCAGCTCAAGGGGAGGGGCGGCGGTGGAGGGAAGAGTGGAGTCCAGCCCTGCGCTCTGCCTCCCACAGGCTCCGGCCCTCCGCCCATCCACCCACCGTGCCCCCGGGGGGTGGGGGCGTGCCGCGGGGCCTGGTACCCTGGAGCCCACCACCGCCGACCTCCTCCTGCTCCCACCCCAGGTCGTGTACTACTCGGAAATGCACAAGATCTTCGGAGACCTGACCCAGCAGCTTGCCCAGCCCGGCCGTCCTGACGAGCAGCGGGAGCGGGAGAACGAGGCGAGACTGAGCGAGCTCCGAGCCCTCTCCATCGTGGCCGATGACTGAGCCCGGCCCTCGGAAGATTCTGGGACACAAGTCGGCCTCTCTAGCCTACGCTTTACGAGCTCAGGTTCGGGCATCAGGCAGCAAAGGGCCCTCGCCTGGGAGAAGGGATAGCGGCAGCTCCCGCTCCACCACCCCAGCCCTTGGGAATGAGCCTGGCACCAGGAGCCCCGAGCAGGCTCTCGCCTCCCCAGTCGTAGCAAGAACCCACAGACAGGTAAGCAGTGTAGACTGTCTTAGTCCCTAAAGAACCGTCCAAAGTGCATCCTGGCCTAGGGCCAGAGCCTGGGCTCTTGTCTGCTCCCTTGAGGTCTTAGCCTGGCTTGCACGGTTGGGATCACGTCTACCTCCAAAAGGGCCACCCTGGGGAGTCACCCACCCTCGCTGCCTTTTCACCTCAGACTCGCCTTTTCTGGGAGAGGCCTCGACACTGACCTGGGCAACGTGAAAGCCACGGTCTCCCAGCCGCAACGGGCCCCTCACCCCAGCCTCTCGGCAAGACAGCGGCCGGCTCTGCCCACTTCTAGACTTTGGGTCAACTGCAGGGCAGAGCCCCAAGTCTTGCGGCTTCCCTAGGAAGCTGGGACTCAACGCGTGTCAACAGCCTACCCCACAAAATGTCACAGACCGAGTCACAGGCCTCAGAGCAACAACAGTGGGTTTATGTCTCACCTGATTATTTGGGATTTTATTTTTCCAAGTAAAGTTTTCAATAAAATGTCTGTATATTGTTGTGCTGTAACTAAAGAGAGGAGGGGAGGAGCCACCCCAAGTCCTTCCCAGACCCCGCGGCAGCCCCTCTCCCGAGCAGCAGGCAGCAGAGCCCAGAGCTGCGCCCCCCCCCCCACCCTCCAGAGGTGACACCTGCTTCGAGCAGAGGCTGCGCTGAGGGTTGGGAGGAGGGCGGAGCACAGGCAGACCTAGAAGAGGGGCGAGGGGAGAGTTACGGAGGACACTTAGGTTTGTTTTGACTTTGGTTTATTTAAAAAACAAAAAGCCAAAAAAAAAAAAAAAACAGAACACTTTATATACAAAGTCAAACTGAAACCACGGATTATGGAAAGAGGCGAGACTTATGGGGAACAGGGAAAAGGCTGGGCCAGAGCCAATACCACATTCTGAACACGGGGAGCCAGGGAAAAGAGGTGCTGGTTTCTTCTGGCAAGTCTGGGGTGGCTGGAACACAGTGTTCACTGGCAAACACTGCCCAACGCTGAACGCTCGCTAGCACTGACTGACTCCGTTCCTGCGGTGGCCGCGGGAGACCCTTCCCCCCAGAACCTGCTCCTGTGACCTGGCAGGATTTGTGCCATCCGGAGGAAGGGGCTCTTACCCCCAGCCAGCTTCCGCGTCTGTTTCTTCAGTTTATTGGCATCAGACCTTATGACAGACTCAAAAAGCCTTTTCCTCCCGTCTTATTCTACACTGGAAGAGGACAGGAGAAAGCACAAGACGAAAGGGCCCCAGGAGGAATCCCAAGGTAGAGGGCAAAATGACATTCGAGGGGTGCAGAAGATGTTGGATTTAGTTGCAAGTGGAACCGGCTTCCTCACTCATCCGTCCCACACGGCACAGACAGACCCCACCCTGACGGCCTGAGCTCCTCTACAGAGGCCGAGCGCAGGGGTCAGCCACCCCTGCCTATGGCTCCCAGGTCCTGCTCCAGCTTCTTTCTAGAACCAAAAGGGCTCTAACTTCAGCAGGCTCCATCGCTGACCTCACAGGATGGCAGCTCCTGCACCAGGCCCCTCAGTTGCTAGGTGCTGGCTCCTCCTTCTCTACCCAGCTGTCTGCCTGTTTGAAACAGATGTAACGAGAATCGGGACTCAGAGGAAGGGCCGAGATCCAAGGACTACTGAGCACTTCCTCCTGGGAGACTCCAGGGTGCCAGCTGCTGACTGATCGATTCCATAAGAAACTAGCGGATGGAGGCGGAGGCAAGGCGAACCTGGGCCCGGCCCCATGCCGGCTGCCCTGACCCAGCCTCCCCGCCCGGCGGCCGGCTCTCCCAGGAGGCTCACCTTTTCAACCATCCGCTGCACCTCAAGCTGCAGGGGGGTCAGGCGCCTTCGGAACTCCTGTAGCAGCCGCTGAAACTGGTGCTTCTGTCGCTCCGCCGTCCGGGCCGTCTCCTCTGCCTCGGCCAGCCGGGTTCTCAGCTCCTGCATCTCTGCGGCCAGTGTCTTATTCGTCACTTCAGTGGCTGAGAAGCGGTTATGGCTCTCCTCTGGCGGGGGAAGACAGGAAAGACTGCCAAGCTAAGGAGGGGAGCGTAGGGCGAGAGGCCTCCGGGCCTGAGGGGCTGAGGGGCGGGCCTCCCGCTCGTCTCCTCGCGTCTGCGCCCGGCCGTGACAGGCCCCCGCGCCGCCAGCCACTCACCCAGCTTCAGCTCCAGTGTGTGAATCTTGTTCTCCAGGTAGAGCCGCCCGCTGTCCTGCTGCTCCGCACGCTGCAGCAGGTTCCCCACGTTGATGAGGCTGCCGTTGTGGGACACCAGGCCCTTGTGCTCCACAGGGGCAGCGCCCGGCTTGGCACTCTTCCCGGGAGGAGGGAGCAGGTCCAGGTTTCCTAGAAGGGCCGTGAAAAGATTCAGGGACGGTCCCGGGAGAAAGCAGCCTGCTCCGCCGTCCCCAGAAGGCCGCAGAGCACAGTACGCACCGAAGAGCACCTCCTCAGGGAGCCCCCCATCCGGGCCCTCCGGGCGGCTGTACTGAAGGCTCCGATACTGGCAGATGTTCTGGGCCACCACTCTGCTGACCAGCTGTTTGGCCTGTAGGAAGCACACACCCAAGATGCCCACGGATGAGAAGGTGCAAGTCCCCCCACAATGCCGTGCAAGAACCTAGAACCACAGCATCCCGAGCCGCGCATGCACACAAGGATGTCGGGCGAGGCATCTGAGAGAGGCCTAGGGCGGGGCGTGAGAAGGCACCTGCTCTGCGCTGAGCCGGAGCCCAAGGGTAAGCAGGATCCTCTCCAAGTCTCGCCGATGCAAGTAGCCACACCAGTTGGCATCAAAGAAGACAAAAGCAAGAAGACAGTCCAGAGGGAGCACAGGAGAGGGGTCCAGCTCCTTGGGCTAAAAGAGAAACAAGGATGAACAGGATTTACAAACAGGTCCCTTGATGCTAAATCACCCAGGACGAAGCCCTTATAAAATCTAGCCGCTTGATATTAAAATGGATAACCAACAAGGACCTACTGTATATAGCACAGGGAATTCTGCTCAATGCTATGTGGCAGCCTAGATGGGAGGGGAGTCTGGGGGAGAATGGACACACGTACATGTATGGCTGAGTCCCTTTGCTGTGCACCTGAAACTACCACAACATTGTTAATCGGCTCTACTCCAACATCAAAAGAAAAGTCTAAAAAAAAAAAAAAAAAATTAAGCAGCTTGGCTGACACACTCACACCCTTCCAGTTAAGAGACCTGACCCTGGGCCAGGCAAGTCCCTTGGCCTGTAACCAAAGGCCTCTTTGGGGCACTTTTGCCCCAGGGGCTGTCACACACACAGGAACCTCGGGTGCTCCCAGGTCAGACAGCTCGCTCAGATCCGCCCTGATGGAGATACCGAAGTGCTCGCCTCGATCCTACGAGCATGCCATCCCATAAGCCAAGAACCACCTTTCGTCTTTCGTCAATCAGAAGATGCCAGAGGTCATTTAGGAAAAGCACCCCTTTCCCAGGAGTGAGGCAGAGGCCTTGCTAAGCTTCCCTGTCACTGAGACCCAGAAAGGCACAGAGGTCTCACCATGTCCTGAAGGGATGAGAACTCCATCTCTGACTGATTCGAGGCAACCGACCGGACCTCGGAATCCTCCAGCTTGGCTCCTGCTACAGAAAGCCCGAGATGAACTTGGAGCCGGGAGCACACAGGCCCGGACTGGCTCCACACACAGCCAGAACGGGAGCCACAGAGCCAGGAAGCCGCCAACCAGGGCAGGCGCCAGACATACCGAACTCCTCCTCCCCATCGTCCCTCAGGAGCAGCAGTTCTGGGTCCAGGGCCATTTCACAGAGGTCCTCGGACACCTCGCCCCGGGGTTTCTCTTCTTCCTCTCCCCCAGAAGACGGGGGTTTGGGCAAAAGCCCGTCTTCCTTCTAGGAGAAGCAGACCAAGATGATGCGAGGAACTGCCCCTGTGACTACCAACAATAACAACGGTTAACATCTGTGTGTCAGCCGCGTTCGGGCACCGCGCCGAAGGCACATATGCAACGTCTCATTTAACATACTTCGTTACATGGGGGTCACAGAGCAGACCAGGGCGAGTTCCAGACACCTGGGATTTTCCTCAAGAGTCAATCTCAGTCCCGTAAGAAATTTGTTTACTTGACAGTATTTAGGCAGGAAGAAGACCCACGTGCTTTAGAAATGTTTAAGAAAATGCAGTGTTCTAGTTAACCGTCAGGTAATCAAAACACCCGTACCCTTCAAAGCGTTCCTGTTAATGGAGACTTCCGCGCTGCCGTGTCAACCACGCTTCCCTTCACTGCTCCAGGCCCGCCTCCCTTCTCCCAGGTACACCAACCACCTCTGGGCTGTGTGGCCACGTGGGAGAGTTAAGCGCCCCGCACCTGAGTCACAGCAGGGTCACAGAGCGCGTGCGCAGTGAGCGAGGGGTGATGAGAAGACCCATAAAGCACTCTGAGCAGCGCTGGTGCCACGCAGCGCCCCAGTTCTGTGCAGCATTACCATGTGCAGCCCCAGTGCCCGTGCACGGGGGCAGAGGTACTCACCGGCGGGGCATCTGACTCGGCAGCTGTGCCCTCACTCTGTACCTCATCCTTGGACTCCTTGGCCTCCTCCTTGACTGCTTCTTCCTCCTTGGCCGCCTCCTCCTTCTCAGGTTCAGGTGCGGCCACGACCTTTTCAGGAAGGCTCAGCAGCATCTTATAAATCCTATAGCCAAAATCCCTCTGCAGCATCTCCAGAAACAGCTCAGCCAACACCATCACCTGGTGGAAGAGGCAACAAGGGGTCACGAGCATCAAAAAATGGGGTGTTCCAAACCCCGCCATCCCATACGCCCTGCCCCACAGCCCCCAGACTCCTACACCTACCTCAAAAGAGATCCTTTCTTTTGGCCTCCGGTCCTCCACGATACTATGGATGGACAGGTTTACACAGCTGGGGCGTGCCATGACAGCAGGTTCTAGAGGGGGTGGAGGGGCCTCTGGGAGATCGGTGTCCATTTCCTGCTGTGCAGTGACCTCCGGATTCTCTGCATTCTGTTTAGAGGTGTCTGCTGCCTGCTCTGATGCATCAGCTGCCTGTTCTGTAGGCTCTGTTTCCTGTGACGAAAAGTCAAGAGCTATGACCAAGTGGGTCCAGGGGTTAGGGCCCCTACTTTCCCCATGTGTTCGTAAGGCTCAGCCTCACCACTGGCACCTCCTGGGGCGGGGGAGCTGCCTCTGCAGCTTTCTGCTGGCACAGGGCCTCCCACTCTTCCAAAGTAGGCATGATGGTCCAGATGTCCGGCAGGTACACCACCACGGTCTGGAGCCGCCTCGGGGGTCCCAGCTGCAGGTACTGAAACTCAGCAAAGCGCCACCTGCTCACAGCAAAAGGAAAAATGCAGTACTGACCCATGACATTCGTGAGGGCTTCAGTTTCCAATCAGCATTTAATGAACACATACTGTGTGCCAAGCTCTGACAGTACAGAAATAAAAGATATAGACCAAGTCCTCAAGAAATGGTTAGTCAGTGGGGAGAGACAAGTAAGCAGACAATTACTATCCGAGGTGCCATGGCAACAAGAAGGAGCACGGAATGTGGCTGGGGGGGCCACATCTGACGAGCCTTGGAGAGTCAGCTGGCCTTCAACACACTTACACACCCCTCGCCGTGCTCACGACCACGGCGACCACTGCGAGGGCTGGAGGGAGGGGGTGATGAGCAGGGACTAGGGGACAGACGGGAACTAACAGGTCAGAAAGGCCCAGCAGAAGCCTGGCTCCCTGCCGGGTCTCGCCAACTCACTGGGCAGCCACAGACAACAGCTCGGGCAGCCACTCACCACTTGGTGCAGGCACTCAAGTCGATGCCGGTCTGGGCTTGCGCGCAGCGGATGGCGGTGCGGACGAGCACCTGCGGGTCACCCTTGGGGTCGAAGCCGTCCAGAGAAGGAGACCACTCGCCCCCCACCAACACTACCTCCTCTTCCTTCTGGCCCAGCAAAAACTGCAAAAAGAGACCAGGGGTAAGAAAGGAAAAACCAATCACGTGGGTCTCCCACAGGGAGACAACCTGCCGCCGGTGGGGAACAAAGGGTCTGCCACATTGGGGGCGGGAGGGGTATCTCTACCCGTGAATGTGAACCCCACATAATTCTGATAAGAAAGAACATCTCTCAGCCACGCTGTCCTCCTGGTAAAACGACGGGTATCTCAGCCCCGGAACCCCGTTTCTCTGAGTTCCTGAGCAGGAACCGAACATCGTCAGTGAGCGAGTCTTGCCCCCTGGGCTCCAGCTCTTACTTTAATTTGCTTCAGAGGATGTTCTGGCGTCTCCCTTGGCTCAGCCACATCATCCACGAAGAGCATGCAACAACGATACAATTCCTCCAACCCCGGGGAAGAGAGCAGCAGTACCTGGTAGGGACGGCAGAAAGGAGACACTCGAGAGCTTTCTCAGCCTCCAACAACGGGACAAAGAGGCAGGACCCCAGCCAACTCACCTTGGAACTGTAAGCAGGGTCACTGTCTGTGGGCGCGGGCTCAGCACCAGCGTCTGGAGCTGCCTCCTTCTCAGAAGATGCCTGGATGCGGCTTGGATGATGGAGGGAGAAGGGCTGGCTCAGAGGGAAGGCCGACAGCCAGCTCAGATGCACAGCCAGAAAATCTGAGGGAACCAGCAGGGTGCGGTAACGGCGCTGGAGTTCTAAGAAGTCACAGGTGGGGCTATGGGAAGTAAGGAAGGAATTCCAGATTGAGCAAAGACTAAATTATTTTTAAAAATGGAACCATAAAAGACTTGAAAGGAAAAGGGAGCAGATTATTTTATAATCTGAGAAAAGAAGAGCTTTCTAAGTAAGACACTTCTGAAAAGATAAAAATGGATCAGACTTGACCACTAAAATGTTACAACCTCTAGTGGCAAAATAAAGTCAATCTGGGGAAGGAAAAAAAAAAGACATCTGCAATATGTGATAGAGAAAAGGGTCACTGTCTTAATATAAAAGGAACCCACAAGTCACTAACAGAGTTCACAAGTCTAAGAGAAAACTGGAAAAACGGACAGCAACAGATAACTTAGAAAAAGAAATGAGACTTAGAAGCTCATGAAAATATGCTCAATCTCACTCATAATTAAATTCAAATCAGGGTATCACTCTTCACCTATCAGACCGACAAAGATCACAAAGCTGGATAACACAGCACTGGCAACGGCTGGGGTGCAAGAGCCTCACACCTCGTGTGAGAACGTAAGCCGACACCGCCTCCGTGAGAGGCCTGGCAGTATCTGTCAAGGCTGACAGCCCTATGAGCCAGCTACTCCATTTCTAGGAATTGAGCTCAATAAAATGCTTGCACCTGTCCACGCAGATGTATAGAGAAGGATGTTTATTATTACAACAATGTTTAGGATAATTAAAGACTAAAAATGGAGAACTGGTTAAACAAATTCTGGTCCATCCATTTAGTAGAATGCTGTGCAGTTGCTAAAAAGAATGAGATCAGTCTAATAAACTTTAACGTGGAATAAATTCCAAGACAAGTGAAAAAGCAAAGTACTGAACAGTATGTACAATAGGTTTCCAGTTGTGTTTTAAAAAAAAAAAAAACAGCTGTGTGTGTGTGGCTAATTGTTAGCAGTCGTGTTCTGACCACATGAGGAGGCTCTATATTCACCCCTCCAGTGGTGATGATGTGGGGACCAGTATCTCATCAGATTAACCTTGGGAGGCAGGTGGGTCAGCATGGAGAATAAGAGGCCCTGCCTGGGCCTGGGGAGAGGAAGCGGTGACAGGGGAAGAGCAGTAGCAGCCCTCCTTCCCTGCCATCTTGAGGAGGAGGTGCCAGGAGGCTGCCCTCACCTCAGCTCAGACTTAGGTGGACTTGGCTTTGGGGCCTTATCTCTAAAACAGCAGCTGGAGCCCTGCATCTCCCCTGCTAGATGGAATCTGGAATTGCTCATCTACCTCTCAGTCAGTCAGTTTCTACGTGTGAGAAGTAAGCTTGTGGGCCAGTGACCTCATACATGCTGTAGCACTTAAAAAATAATTTAGAGCTTCCCTGGGAAACCAGTCCCAGGGTTCCTATGACCCACAATTTCTACCTGACTCATAACTGGTATTGGGTACCTGGATTTTGATTGATAAGCCTTAATTATAGCCTGGCCTAACAATTTCTGGTGATCAAATCATAAAGTTCTATCAAGGGCACCCATGTCAGTGGTGCTATGCTGGTCAGAACTTGAGATTTTGAAGTAAAAAATCTGTCACATTAAAAAACAAAAATGAAACAAAAAGGTCATGAGCGCGTGCGCGCGCACACACACACACACACACACACACACTCACACACTCTTACTCCCAGACTATATCTCACTTACACAAGAAACTGTTACCAGCTACAAGTCTCACCCCCCACCCCAGCCTCACCACTCACCTGTCCACAGTGTAGGGAGTGAGATGGACTCGGTAAGGAGGCAGGTCATGCCTTGGTTTCTTAGCACCCCAAGGCTCTCCACCAGCTCGCTGTTTGCGTTTCTTGGAGTCATAGTCATCGCTGGAGGTTGATCCATTACCAGAAGGAAGAGACCACACTGTTACATACAGATTCAGTACAAACTGGCCTAAAAAGAACTAGAAACAATCTGAATCCCCAACTTTAAAGACATGGATAAAGAAGCCATGCTAACAGTCATATACGAGTGTTATAAAAGACATTAAGATGGATATTTAAATGCTTTTAATAACACAGAAAACCATTCATGTTAAACAAAAAGAATTATATGGAACACTATATATACAGTAGTGCCTCAAATGTGCCAAAAAAGCTTTAAAAAGAAATATTAATGGTGGATACCTCTGACAGATGAAGGTGATGAATTTTCTTATATTTAATATAATTTTTTGAAATGAGAAAAAGAATTTAACTGATTTTTTTTCTATCAAGATATATATACATATGGCACCATGCTATAGGTTCTGTCAAGTTTCATTAAAAGAGACAGTTCTGGTAAAAACCCTCAACACTACACATTAGAGTCATAAAAATACTGCAACCCTTTGATCCAGTAATTTCACTCTTAAAAATTTATCCCAAGGAAGTTAATTCAGAAGAAAAAAGGTTATATATAGTAGAAAAAATTCAAGCCGAGTAAGAAAACCACGTGTGGGACTTCCCTGGTAGCGCCATGGTTAAGAATCCTCCTGCCAATGCAGGGGACACGGGTTCGAGCCCTGGTCCGGGAAGATCCCACATGCCGCGGAGCAGCTAAGTCCATCCGCCACAACTACTGAGCCTGCGCTCTAGAGCCCGCGTGCCACAACTACTGAAGCCCCTGCGCCTAGAGCCCGTGCTCCGCAACAAGAGAAGCCACCGCAATGAGAAGCCCGTGCACCGCAACGAGGAGTAGCCCCCACTCGCCGCAACTAGAGAAAGCCCGGGTGCAGCAACGAAGACCCAACACAGCCAAAAATAAAATAAATAAATAAATTTATATATAAAAAAAAGAAAACCACGTGTGTATCTAGCAATCCTGAATTTTTATAATAAATAAGTAATCATACAGCCATTAAAACAATTATGAGGATTACAGTGCAATATGGAACAGATGTTCGATAAGAACGTATAAAAAAATCTGAACTCAAATATTTAAATTATAAAAAGTATGCATATATATAGATAAAGACTAGAAAAGAACATGGGGGGAAAAAGTGGCAGAAAGTAAATTTGCATTTCAAAATTATTTTCTAAAGGTCTTTAAGAATGGTTACCTTGGGGATGGGGTGGAAGATAAGGGTAAGAGATTAAGAGGTACAAACTACTATGTACAAAATAAATAAGATACAAAGGTGTAATGCACAGCACAGGGAATACAGCCAACATTTTATAACTTTAAATGGAGTACAACTGCTATGTTGTACACCTGGAACTAATACAATATTGTAAATCAACTATACTTTAAAAGTTTTTAAATGGTTACCTTTAAAGGGAAAGAGGGAATGATATATTTTTATAGTATTTTTAACTTTATATAATAGCATGCACTACTTTATACATTTTTGTAATAAATCACTTATTATAGTATCACTATGTTATGGGGGCAAGAAATAAAAATAATAGAAGAGAAAAAACCTTTAGACCATTATAAAATGCCAGACTGATAAGGGGAAAAAACCCCCATGTCTCACAAGGGAAATAAAATCCGTTGTCCATTCTTCGTGCTGAGGTAATGCCGAGTTGACTCTATTTACCAGAACGTGTCTACTCTTTCCCTTTAGACCTGCCTGGGTGGCTTCCCTAGTCATCACACCCCTGCGTAACAAACTTGATTATATTTAACACAAAGTTTTTCTTCTTTTCTCAGATTTCTGCCTGGGTAATTTCCTTGTTCATAGCATCTCCCTCCAAAAGCTGCCTTCTAATCTTGCCCTTGTGGGGTGTCAGTGCTTCTGTGTCTCTAGCAGAAGAACTGTTCCAAAGTCATTTTGACAACTCTCTTCAGCTCACCCATGACTGAAGTGAACTCTTCAGTAAATGCTGTCAACCTCAAGATAAAGTGGATGTTCCACTGAATCCTGTAAACTCAACGACCAGTTTTCTCCCCTTATTGTGAATTGTCAGGAACAGGTTATAAGGCATGACCAGTGGAAGCCATCTCCGTAACCTCAGCAGGATACTGAGATGGTATATCCAGCTGGATAGCCCTGTCTAAAAACCGCAGTAGTTCAGCATTAGCAATCCAAAGGAGACAGTTTCCTGCCTCCCAAAACCTGAAGTTCAAAATAAAACCTGGTTTCCAGTCAAACGCTAACATGGGTGACTCCATCATAAATTGTTGTTCCCCCTCAGGGTGACCTCATTCCTACTGCCCCCTTTGCAGAATGACTCTGCAAATTCTCTCTACTGACTGATTGTAATATCTCTCTCCCAATGGTCATGTCTCCTTCCTCGAGAAGCCATGACACTGAAGCATTATGGCCAAAGTAACAGAACACAGGTCTTGCACGGGGCTTGGCATGTCCAGGACAATCAAATGCAACTGGCTATATAGAAAGGCTGAATGTGAACCTAAAGCAGAAAGTCAGTAGCAGCCACTGATTTCCACCCAGGCTACATTATCCCTGAGGGCACCTGCTGTGATTTTGAATGAAGCCTTTAATAAACTCACAGAATGTGAGAGGTGGAAAGTCCTTGGAAATTCTGAAGACCAAGAAGATGGGTGTATGCAAAACGTATACCAGTAACTCAAGAATGAAAGAGTGTTTCAAGCAGAGACACTGTGGAAAACAATCCTACACAATCAAAGCTTTCCCGCCTCCTTAGTGTTCACATGACCTATCCCGAGGGAACAAACAGTAGCTTCAGCACAGAGACTAGCTACATCACTCTGCCTAAACTTTTTCTCTGAGGAACTCCATGCTCCTTTTACATGTTCTCAGTGGACTGCATTCTCAGCCCTTACCATGTAATAATCTACTGGCCTCTGGGATAGGGGGCTGTTTCCTTCTCAGAACAGTTCTCATTTCAAAGAGAACTAGAACATGAGAACACTTTCTAGAGTGATGGAAATGTTCTATATCTTAATAGGGGTGAGAGTTACACAGGATTTTCCATTTGTCAAAACTGTCCATCTAAGATTTGTGCACATCAACCTAAATAAATTTTACCTTAAAAAAAAAAAATCAAGTACAAGGCAGGGAGTAGATGAAAAAGAATGGCAGATACTGATACTTGTTTAAACTGGGTGATGGATATATGAAGGTTCATCATCCTTTTTTACTTACTATGCTTATACTTGAAATTTTTCATAGTAAAAACTTACAATGAAGACGGACAGAACTAGAACAAGTCTTAAGCAAACTAGTCTAGAGCGTAACCCCCAGGGATATAAACAAACACTTTTAGGGAGAGAGTAAGGCAGGATAAGGAACACGTGAGCCAGAGAGAACAGGAAGCGTGCTCCTGGCAGTCCCCAACGCTCACAGATGACACAGGATGGCCTGGGATGCCCCAAAGGCCCAAATCCACCATGCCTGCTCCACACAAGGCCATGTCTGCATGGCCACGGCACAGACCTGGATTTCTGGGCAGAGTGCAACATACACAGTCTATCACACCACTGAACTGTACAGTGTATTTAAAGAAACATGTTTGATACTAAGAATTAAATTATGCACTGGAGGAAACTAAAAGACAAAACAAACGCACAAACATAAAAAAACAGAAACAGACTCACAGGTATAGAGAACATACTGGTGGTCACTAGAGGGGAGGAGGCTGGGAGGAATGGGCAAAATAGGTGAAGAGGTATTAAGAAGTACAAACTTCCAGTTATAAAACAAGTCATGGGGATGTAACATACAGCATAGAGGATATACTCAATACTATAGTAATAACTTAGTATGGTGACAGATGGTAACTAGCTATTGTGGTGATCACCTCGTAATATATAAAAATATCCAATCTCACATATATACAATGGAATAATACTCAGCCATAAAAAGAAACGAAATGGAGGTATTTGTAATGAGGTGGATGGAGTTAGAGTCTGTCATACAGAGTGAAGTAAGTCAGAAAGAGAAAAACAAATACAGTATGCTAACACATATATACGGAATCTAAGGAGAAAAAAAAAAAAAAGGCCATGAAGAACCTAGTGGCAAGACGGGAATAAAGACACAGACCTACTAGAGAATGGACTTGAGGATATGGGGAGGGGGTGGGGTGAGATGTGACAGGGTAAGAGAGTGTCATGGACATATATACACTACCAAATGTAAAACAGATAGCTAGTGGGAAGCAGCCGCATAGCACAGGGAGATCAGCTCGGTGCTTTGTGACCACCTGGGGTGGGATGGGGAGGGTGGGAGGGAGGGAGATGCAAGAGGGAAGAGAAATGGGAACATATTGTATATGTATAACTGATTCACTTTGTTATAAAGCAGAAGCTAACACACCATTGTAAGGCAATTATACTTCAATAAAGATGTTTAAAAAAAAAAAAATCCAATCTACTGGTATAATATTGTAAATTATGCTTCAATTTAAAAAATACACTGCAAAGTTACTTTTTTTGGACAATTATTATTTTCTTGATAGTTTTGATTCTTGGTGTCTCAATCTTATGCACGAGAAATAAAAAGGAAAATTATATATTAAAAAATTCAATGTGATACTTTGAAAAATGAATTACACCAAATCCCTACTTGCTGAACCAGCTTATAAAGTTCTGATATTTGTACATACATCTCAATGTGTCAGCCTATGTCAGGGTAAAGGGACTAGGATCTAGTTGTAGAAAGAGAATGTTAGTGTCAACAGGTGGCCAAAAAAAAAAAAAAAAAAAAAAAAAAGGACATTCTCTTAGAGGCAAATAAAATAAAACACCTTTCCTTTCCTGCTTGATCATCCTCTTACCTTCGGCCCGGATCCAATCGTCCATGAGGGCCCCGAGCAGGAAATCTGTTCAGGTGGCTCAGATGAAGTGTATGGGATGTTTGGAAGAGACTCAGAGCTGCAGAAAGGAAATGGCTGGTGACTCAAAACCCCTAAATAGGGCTTCCCTTGTGGCGCAGTGGTTAAGAATCTGCCTGCCAATGCAGGGAACACGGGTTCAAGCCCTGGTCTGGGAAGATCCCACATGCCGCGGAGCAGCTGAGCCCGTGAGCCACAACTACTGAGCCTGCGCGTCTGGAGCCTGTGCTCCGCAACGGGAGAGGCCGTGACAGTGAGAGGCCCGCGCACCGCGATGAAGAGTGGCCCCCGCTCACCGCAACTGGAGAAAGCCCTCGCACAGAAACGAAGACCCAACACAGCCAAAAATAAATATAAATAAATAAATAAATTTATTAAAAAAAAAAAAAAAACCCTAAATATTTGCCCAAATTTCCTGTCCCTTTCTTCCAGTGCATGAAATACCCACATCTATTCTAAGAGCAGCAACCTAACAGTTACAAGTCCATTCATCCCGAGTACCCCATAAAGCCACACCCCCAATATCCATGCCACTGGTACTCACGCTTCTGAGGAAAGAGTGGGGGAATCCGGTGAGGCTGGAAGATCAGCTGGGGCTGAGCTCCCAGAATCCCTTGCTTCTGGCCCAGGGCTGCCACATGTAGAAGGGGAGGTGCTGGGGACTTCAGCAGGGGCTGCAGGACAGTAACCAGGAAATTCAGGGCATCCCATAGCTGACCTGCTCACTACCTTGGAAAGATGCAGCCCCAGCCCCTTGACCAAAGTAAGGTTCCCTCCTACCCCTTTCCAATAAACATGCCAAGGAGAGATGAATACCTGGTTGGAGAGCGTTTGCACCTTGACAGCATTCCAGGGCACTGCCTGGCCTGGGTTGTATGCAGCCTTCACCAGCACCTTCTCACCCAGCTGGGGCAGCCGGCCCTTCACCACACTGCCAGCACACAAGCCAGGAGACCCAGTCAGGAGAGAAACCCTGGCCAAGCCACCCTGACTGTCTCTATGAGGCCCTTCCCATCAAGATTTCTCACACTTTGCATAACAACAGCAAAGCACTGGCATTATAGGGGACCCACCAGCATAGTGACAGAACTGAATCCAATAAGCATTTCCAGAAGGCGATCAGCCTCAAGCCTACCTTAGCTGAAAAAAGACCTCTTCATCCACCACCCCAAAGTAGTCATGCAAACTGGTAACAATGCCAGTGAAGACCCGCTGCTTCTCTCCACCCTATAAGAGAAGAGTGCAGTTTAAAGGTAATAGGGAGCATTTGTCCATGCTCTGCCATTAGCATCTCATCTTCATCCACCCCGCCCCACCCCCAGCTCAATCAGAGTACTGCACGGAGATTTCCATGGAAGGAAGCATACATATAGAAGGAAGCATATGTACAGTGGACATAACCAATCTACTGGGGGGGAGTCATGCTGACTCTTGGGTCATAAGCTTCTTCTAGGATTTCCAGTTCTTTAATTCCAAGAAGCACCCCAGAGAGCTCCCTAGAGCCAGAACCTAGGACTCCCCAGTCACAGATGTCTAGTCGCCTCTGGACGGGCCGAGGACAGGAGTGTCGGGAAGGATGAACACTGTGATGTATGAATGAAAGCATCGGGCAACCACGCATGCCGGGGTAGTCCCGAGTGCCGGAACTCACTAGATAGGATGCCCAACCTACCTGAAGGTGCCTGGCATTTTGGGACAGGTCTGTGGCCACAGGAGGAGTGAGCAAACCAGGAGGAGGACCCAGAAGAGATGTTGAAGCTGCGCCTGTTGGGACACAGAAGCAATCCAGAAACTGCACCTACCATCTTAAGCACTAGATTCAGCTAGAGGAAATGGTAAACCCAAAGAGCAAAGTGGATCCAAGTATGTCCCACACAGGGTTTCGCTGACAACTACTGTGGTCATGTTTTTTCCTAAGAAAAGTCAGCAGCAAATTGCACTCCACCAGGGAAACCCCAAAAGCCACATTTTGAAAGACTAACTCCAAAACACACACTTCCCAGTACTAGGCCAGGTAGAGATAAAGGTGATCACCTGAGAAGTTGCGTCCCCCTGGTAGTGGGTTGATCCGCTGGCGCTTAAACTGGGACATTGGGAATGCTGTCCTCTTTCAGAGTCTTGGGGGAAAACCTTCAATCAGAAAAGAAATAAATTAACAGCTCATAGGGAAATTTTCCATCTACCCCAAAAAAGGAACTAAGGACCTTAAGGAAAATGGGGAGATGGATACTGAGAATAAAAAGAGGAGACGGATGGTGAGAATGTGAAGAGGAGCAGGAAATGGAGAAATTACAATGTTCCAGTCTGCTCTCACGATAATCTAGTGGTGGGTGATACTGTTATGCTCTTTCAACGAAAAGGAAACTGAAGCTCGAAGGGACTGAGACTTGCCCGAGGCCACAGAACCAGGTAGGTACAAAACCAGGACTCACACCCAGATCTCCCGACAACTTAGAGCTCCTCTCACTATGCCACGCCACCCTCAGATGGTTGGGGAGAGTGGAGGGTTGGAAAGAGCCCCGATGACATTCATTCATTCAATGCATCCGCCAAAGAGCTCCACGCAAGGCCCGGAAAAATGGAGGAGGCTGCTGCCGGAGAGGAGATGGTGTGGGCCCTCTCCCCGGAAGCCCGGCCCGTTGTTCCCCGGACGGGCGGGTGAGAAGACAGCTCCGTGGCCCGGCCGAACGCGAATCCGGCTGCGCGCCCGCCCTCTTGCTCCCGCGCTCCCCGGCCCTCGGCTCCCGCCTCAGCAGCCGCCGGCGCCGGGTCTCCCGGGCCGGGCCGCGGCCAGGCCACCGTGGGAGGACGAAGGCGCGCGGCTTCTCCTCCTCCCGCCCGCCCCCAGGGCCGAGGCCGTTGCCAGGGAGACGGAACTTGCAGGCCGAAGGGGGGCTCGGCCCCTTCCGCGCCCGGTTCATCTTCGAGGCCCGGCCCTCGCAGCCCCTCGGCCAGGGGAGGGGCGAAGAGGCAGAGGGGCGGCGGAAGGCCCCCCAACCCACCTGCGGGCCAGGGCCGCGACACCGGGGGGACAAAGACACCCGGAACCACCACAGCCGCTGCTGCTGCCGCCACCGGAAGCGCCTCTCCGGAAACGCGACCACTGGTCGGAAGCTGCCTCTCTCCCGGATATGGTCCCTCCCTCCTCTCCACTGACCTCTCCCTTCCCCCACCCCAGCCTGCCATCCCGCTCCAACTGTGGAGCGGAAGTGCGCTTTCCCCGATCGGATGCGCGTTAGGAAGCCGCGCCTCAGTGGTGTCCTCTCTTACGCGTCCCACTAGAAAAGCAGGCTTCGGAGAATTGGTTCCTGGTCCCAAGACTGCTGGAGCTAGAGCCCCAAACATAAGGGAGCACCTATGCCTCATTCTGGCAGATCCCAAGACCGCAGCAGCAAGAGAACCAGCTGAGTGGAGGAGGAGGAGGAGGAGGAGAAGGAGGAGGAGGAGAACCAGCTGACCTCCTCCTGACTGGAGGAGGAGGATGCATGATCAGTGCACATTTCCAGAAGACATCCCTGTGTCTGATTCAACCATCCCTAGCCCTACCCTTCTGTTGATGGCACACCCCTCCACACACACCTCCTGGGTACCTGCAGGAGACTAAACTTTCCCCCTTTCTCAATTAACAAAGAGCTAGGAACCTAATAGGCTAGGTAGTAAGATAAACCTCCACAATATTTAGGTATACATTTACAAAGAGTTCTCACAGTCATTTCCTTTAGTCCTCACATCCACCCTTGGGGGATAAGGAGGTCAGGAATTAGTGTCCTAATTCTCAGCTATGAAACCTGAGAGACTTCAATGAAATGACTTGCTCAAAGTCTTGCCGCTAATCACTGGCCATTTTAGTCCCCATTAGCAATCCCAGTTCCCCCTTACCCTCTGACCTTCCCATCACCCTCCAGTCTAGCCTCCTTCCAACACCCTTTCCTATTCATTTAACATTCACCAAGCACTTTGAGACAGTTTAATCTCACTTTACCCTCAAAACAAGCCTGTGAGGTAGGTAGGACAGGCATCATTATACCATTTGGGAGATTAAGTGGGAAGCTATGGCTCAGAAAAGTTAAGGGATTTTTGTCAAGGTCTAAAAGCTAGTATGGGCCTCTGGTTTCAGCTGTGATGCGGAAAGGCTAGTAAGGAGTAAAGCAGCTGAGAATAGACCTTGAAGATTACTCTGCTGTTCCCCATGTTGTCCTTGACTCCCATCCCTGGTACGGTCTTCAGGCAAGATTCAGTGCAGAGGCAGCCAAGAGAGCAACCCTTCTCTGTCCTGGGGCTGCCCATGCAAGCATGAGGAGGAAGGGAGGACTCCAGATCAGTAACTGCCCGCTCAGGAGTGAAGGTCAAGTCCATCGTTCTGCAGTTACCTCACCCTGAAGACTGACTCTTTGAGTGCATGATTCCAGAGAGATGTTTGGATCCAGCCAGTTCACAGCACTGACAGTCCCACAGTCCCCAGCGACACGTTGGGCCCCGACAGATCACCACGCCAAACACACTCCATGGACGCCAGATGAATCAGTAAGTTCACATTGCCTAAGCCCAGGGATTTCTGGCGACCAGGGAGGAGCCCGAGAGCTGCTGCACCTTGGGGCCTCTCAGGGACCCAGGGTTCCTTGGCTGCTCAGAGGAGAAAGACTCAGCCCTCGCCTCAGAGAGAAAACTGAGCATCAACAGCTTTTCCTGGCAGTGCCCAGAAGCAGCAACAGGGCAGAGGGCGAGGAAGAAGACTTCACTGCACTCCCCCCGAGCTGGGGTTACATCCCTGCACCAGGAAGTCTCAGCATACAGTAACGTTTTTTGCTCGTTGCTTCTTAACCACTAATGATGGCATAAAGGTCTTCTGGAGGGTTTGGCCTGCAGGCCTTTCAGGGAGGTCCCTTGATGCAATCCTATGGAGAAAGAAAGGAGGCACTAGGCTAGGAGGAAGAAACAAAGGTAACGATGGCCCCAGAGTTGACCAAGCATTGTGGGAGGCCTGGGGATATTAATTGACAGGGATAATCCCCCTTGGAGAATTATTCAGTATAGACCCCTACCCCCACAACCCCCAGCATCCACTGTGGCATCCTGTATGCCCTACCTTGCTTTCCTGGGGAAACCCAGGGAGGTGACCTAAGTTTCAGCTTTGAGGGGTGAGGGCTTGCTGGGCTTATGTGAGGATTTCCCAGCTTTTGGTCCTGGCTCTGCCACTGACTCACCATGTGGCCTCGGGAAAATGACTTCCCTCCCCAGCCCAGTCCTCAGCCTCCTCATCCATAAATGGGCTGCTTTAACTACTTTCTGTTTCTTCCAGCACCCTCTCCAAGACTACGTCTCTCAAATTTTGCAGGGACGAAGATAACAACTGGCAGCACAATCTTGGCATCCTAGCTTATCAGGCTCCTCCCTCTGCCCTGGGCTGGGCCACAGGACTCACCTGGGGGCAGAGCCATCACAAGGGGCAGCGGGTTCAGCAGGTCGAGGGCTCCTCCACCGGATCCGGTTGAGCAGGACCTTGACCTTGTTCCAGTGGGAGAGATCCCGCTGAGCAGAGGGTGAGAGGGTCACCCAGGGCCCCTCCCCAAAACATACCCCTGACCAAGCTCCCAGAGATAGCTGTCACCACAGCCAGGACAAGTCACCTGTTCCAAACAGGAATCCTCTTATTTTCTAGCACACATCCCAACCACCCCCGACCTCCAGCGCATCCTGTCACCTGCCCCCACGTACATCCCTCACCTACCCTGTGTCCCTGGGAGGATGGAAAGGTGTGAGCTGGCTCTGCCGGGGCCTCTGACAGCCTGGAAGGGCTGGCGCTGGGCACCCCTACCTTTGGGGCGGAAGCTGTCCTTGCTCCTTCGGAAAGAGAATCCAGTTACCCAAGGCCGGGAACAGGAAGGCACTCGTCAAGCCCAGAGCTCAGGGGGTCTGCCTGTGGGGCCCTGGGCAGGCAAGATACAGACAGAGACACAATTGCGCCTCACCTGTCTCCTCTGTCTGGCTGAGCCGCTCCCACTGCCCGTGTACCTCACTGCCCGGGGCGTGAGAGGGTGGAGGTGAAGGCGCCAGGGCCGGCTTCTCCTCCTCTTTAGGATCCTGTGCACAGGAGAGACGGGCTTTCAGGGCCTGGCTAGAGCGCTGAGGCTGTTCTGAAGGGAGTCCTGGTTCCAGGGGTCCCCCCCATCCTCTGCATCCCCCACTCACCTGCCTGCCCGCTGGCCCGACTGCCCACAGCTCACTCACCCCAGGGCCCCTCCGAGTCTGCAGCTGCAGGCAGAGCTGCTGCAGCCTCGCCATCTGCTCCAGCACCAGGCACAGGTGTTCCAGGTAGCGAAGACCC
The DNA here is from genome assembly GCF_965194825.1 of Balaenoptera physalus. NCBI lineage: Eukaryota > Metazoa > Chordata > Mammalia > Artiodactyla > Balaenopteridae > Balaenoptera > Balaenoptera physalus. The sequence goes on along the minus strand of NC_138886.1, from coordinate 107,907,072 downwards.
TGCCCTGGGAGGCAGGCCCAGGCTTCAGGCCCCAAGCCCCCCACCTGTGGGACATAGTGAGGTAGGGGAGAATTCTGAACTCAACCAGACTCCCACCCTAAGGGGCCAGCAGATGGGGGCAGGACGAGTGAGAGGAGGGACGCACACCCAGCTGGCCTCCCAGTGCCCAGCCAGGCAAAGTGCCAGGCAGGCCCCGGACCTGGCCACCTCCACACAGCTGGGGGCGGGGTGAGGCAAGACGTTCTCACACAACCCATCAATGAGGGGTAAGGAAAGCCCCACCCCGAGAGAGCTCCAGGGAGAAGAAGTTGGGGGGCGGGGACATCTCCATCCCACGCTTGAGAGTTGGCACTCACCACCTCTGCTTCTTCCAGGCCTGCCTCTAGGTCACTCTCTGCCTCGGTGGCCTCCTGTCCTCCTGCTCCAAAAAGGGGCATTTCACACTCAGGGTTGCTTGGCGGCTTTGGGGAGCGGTAGTGTGACAAGCTAGCAGAGGAAGTCGGGAGCTGGCGGGACCGCTCCAGCACCTGCTCCAGCTTACGGCTGGCTAGAAGCCGGCTTAGGTGGGCAGGAGGCTCCATGGCACCAAGGGCCAGGGGATCAGCGCTCCGCATGGGCTCAAAGTTCAGAGAGTCTTGAGAAAGGCCCGGTGAGGTGGCTAGGGAGCTGTCCCCAACCGCCATCTCCACTCCTGAGTCCTGGGAGGCCAGTTTGAGAAGCGGCACCTGCCTCCCGGGTGCTGTCAGCCTGCCATGCCCCTTGCAGGACTCTGCCGACCACCCTGGAGCGGCATCCGGGATCCGTCTGTAGGTGCTGGTGACTCCAGGCGCTACACAACCACGTGCCAGGTCCTCGCCAGCCCCATCTGCAAGGAGAGTCAGTCATCAGGCTGGGCAGGCTGCCCCAACACCCCCGGCATTCCTGGCAGCTGGCGACATTCCCTGAGGAGGAGTGTCCTGGGCCAGAGGTGACAGGAGGAGACTGGTTGGCCACAGCCCCGCCCAGGTCTCTCTCCAACCCTGGCTGGGAGATGGTAGAATGGGGTTCCCTTTACAAAAGTAATTGTTAGTGATATCTGCCTTTGAGGGGCGAGCACTTTTTCTTCCAGGGAGCCCTCGTGCTCCAGCCCCTGAGATTGGCCTAAGACCTCTGAGCCGTAACTGGGGAGCGGTAGCCTCTTCAACTGCTCCCCATGGGGAAGTATGACTGTGCCCCAGCCTCAGGGGGAAGGGCGCAAAGAGAGAAGCCTGGGCCCAAACTGGCAGCAGGATGCAAAAGGAAGTCCATCCTGGAATTCCTGGGGGGAGTGGGTAGTAAAAATAACAATAGCTATAAACATTTTGGACTTTCTTTCTTTTAAGTGAGAAACAGAAGGTTTTGGAGAGTTGAAAAGGAAAAATTTAAACGGAAGAAAGGGAACCAGGCGGGCAGGAGGAGAAGCAGCGTGATCGCCCATTCGCTGTCCTCTCCTACAGCTCTCCTGGCCTGTGCCAGGCTCTCCCGCGATCTGGGTGCCCCGATTGTAAGGATGCAGAAACGGAGGCTGGAGACGATGGAGGGCCGCCTTCGTCTCCCTGCCCGCCACGCGGGAGAGCTGGAATGGGATGCCAAACCAGGCCCCTCTGGGCAAGGAAGTCGACCAGGAAGTCCACCCCTGCGCGGCTCCTTTGGAAAGGGGTCCGCCGCCGCTGAGAGAGCTTTTCGCAACTGCGGGCTGGGGCAGGGGCCGGTCAGAGGAGGATCCAGATCGGGAATTAGAGGGAAGTGGACCCGGAGGAAATGGGATGGAGGTGCGGTCGGTTCAACGCCAGAAGCCAGAGGGTCTCCAACGGGCAAAGCGCGATCCCCCGGCCCTTCCTAAGGGAAGAGGCGAGGAGGGCGCAGCGAGGTCGGGCGAGCTGTGCTGTGTGGGGCGGGGAGTGCAGACAGGGGCCCGGGCGCGGGAGTCGGCTCCAGGCCAAAGGTCCCAGCCGGCCCCGGGGTGGGCGACTCACCCCGGCCGCCCAGCGGCTCCACGGCGAAGACGCGCCGCCGGCCCAGCATGGCCCCAATCCCGGCCCCGACAAGGCGCCCCGGCCGTGGCCGCTGCAGCCGGACGGAGCGATCCCGGCCGGCGTCCCCGCGCCGCTGTCGGGTGCGCGTCCGGACCTGGCTAGGCGAGGCCCCCGGACACTCCCAGCGGGGATGGGGGAGGGACGGCGGGAGGGGTGCGCAGGTGTGCGGGCGCTCCGAGAGGGGCCGCGGGGGCGGGGCCTGGTCCCCCCCAACCCGCCCCGCCCCCAGTGCCGGCGGGGCGCGGGCCCCGATCTGCCGTCCTTCGGACCCCGGCGGCCCCGCACGGCCGGCCCCGGACGTGGAGCGGGGAGCCCTGCCCGGAGACGCCGTCTGGTCCGTGGCGCGGGGTCACCCCGCCCTCGGTTTCCAAGCGGGGTCTGTCTTCCTGCCGCCGAAATGAACCCGGGCGGGGATGGGGGGCGGCGGCGACCGGACGCGAGCGCGGAAGGAAATGGAGCCGCACGTGCAGGCGGAGGGAAGAGAGCGGACCTGGACACCGGCGTACCCGCGCTCCCAGCTGTGTGCCTTGGGGCAAGTCACTCAGCCACTCAGAAACCTGGCGCGGTCAAAAGGGGAAGTGATTCCCGGCACAGGAAGATCCTTTCCAACAACTGCAGAGCGCCTTGGGTTCTGGGCTAGATCTGAACCCCCTCCTCGTCCCACATCTCTTCCTCACTCGGGTACCCTAAAGCTGGGGGCTGGTGCGGGGGGAGGGGGCTTCAGGATCCGGGGAAGTGAAACAGGGGGGACAGGAGGGCAAGCCTGAGGTTCTGGAAGTGTAAATGCTCTCCGGTCCCCGCCCCCAAACTCTTTGGGTCCGTGGGATTCCACCCCCCAACCACCCTGAAAGGGGGCTGGGAGCCCAGGCAGACACTGACGGTGAGACAGCCTGGTGGCCAGATGGGATGGTGGCCTCTAAGGAAACCTCAGCCTCCTGAGGAAGGCGACCACCAGGCTGGAAAAATCCCAGCAGGACCTAAATTCCCTAGAGGGAGATAAGGGAGGTGGCGGACGTGCAAACTTGCACCTGAGCCTCTGGGGGAGGGTGCCGGAGCTGGAGCTGGAGGCGTTGGGAGTAAGTGGTTATTAACTGGGAGGGAGAAGACAGTCTGCCCACCTCCTGCTCCCTCCTTCCCTTCTGCCAGCACCCTACGCAGGAGCCGTCAGCAATCAGAGTCACGAACTACAACATTCTAGCTTCTGGGAAACAGGCCTACAGCTAAGCCTGGGGAAGAATGAGAGCCTCTCTTAACACCTTGATTTTTCAGGCCAACCTCTTCCCTGCTAGCTTTGGGTTCTCTGGGTTGCCCGCTCCCAACCCTATCCTCCTGGAAAGCACCACCCCCCCCTTCCTCTTTCCCAGGTACAGAGAGGGAAACCTGGGCCTGGGGGAACTGCTTTACCCAAGTCCAACAGCCCGTGAAGATCCCACGCCAGGCCTCCCTGGGGAGGAGAGGAGGAGGGCTGGCCATCAGGTGGCTTCCTCCCTCCAAAGTCAGAGGATGGGGAGGTAAAGGGAGGGAACCTTTGCCAGATCTTGTCCTGAATTTGGAGAATGTAGGGCCAGATTCCAAGCAGTCTCCGTGGTGACACTGGGGCAGGAATGCATCTGGAGCAGGAAGCCCAGCCAGCAGGAATGCAGTGTCTCAGCACGAGGCTCTGTGTGGGCTCAAACCACACACAGAACACACACACACACACACACACGCACGCACACACTCACACACACACACACACTAGGCACACTCTCCTCCAGGCCATTCTCCCCTCTCCATGCAGATATACCAGAATCTTCAGGGCGGCTGGGATCCCTCGCAGTTGGGGGCCAACATGCTGCCTTCCCATCTGCCTTCTGCTGCCCTGACTGTGGCAGCCCCAGGCCCAGAGCTGGGCCAGGCCTTCACCACCCAGAGGGCTGTTTCTCCTTCACCCCACCTTCTACCAGAGGAGAATCATCTCCCTTTGAGTGATGTTTCAAGGAATGCGAGGGGCAGCACAGGCACCCCCTCGCTGCCCACCTGAGGGGCGAGCAGCTACCGTGAGTTCCTGAGACGCGTGGTAGCCCAGCAGAGTCATCCTTCAGGCTGAGGCCAGAGATGCTCGATGCCTCCCAGCCTCCATGGGGAAATCCCAGCTTCAGGAAGCGCGTTTCCTGCCAGCTCAGCACTGAGCTAGGCCCTGTGTGAGGAAGGGCAAAGCCAAGAGCCTAGGGCAGCTCCTGCCAGATTAGAGATGGCTGGAAGCTGTGGGGACCTCCCTTATGGCCTGGAAGGGAAGGGCAAGAGCACCCCAGGGCAAACCAGAAACCCAGGAGTCAGGCTCCTGGCTCATCCTTTGCCCCCTGCCCTCACTGCTAGGAGCTCTTAGACCAGCGACGTATCCTCCCTGTCGTTGCTTTCTTCATCTATACAACAAGGATGACAACAGTACCTACTTCAGAATGATGAGGATTGGAGTTTAAAGCACTTTAGAATTATCTATTGGTGTCACTTTGGGTAAGTCATTTTCTCATCTCCAATAGGCTGTATCAGATGCTCTCTCAGGTCACTTCTAACTCGAATCTGTCATCATTTCTGAAGTTATTCCCCAAAATGAAGAAAAAGTAAAGAGGGCACAACACTGGACAAATAACAGCCGCATGATTGGGCGGTGCCCCCTCCCCACCCCAGCACGTCTGGGTCAAAGGGGGTGGGTGTACACAGCTGGGCAGAGACCAAAGGCTGCCCCCAACCTTCTCTGCTGACAAATGAGATGGACTAATAACTCCATCTTCTGAAGAAGTTCGCCCCCAAGCTCGGGCTAGTTGTGTGGCTGCAGAGAGCTCTGATGCTGAAACCCTCTGGCCCCGGGGAGGAGAGCTGGCTGACACAGAGAGGTGGATTTTAGCTTGAACCCCCGTCCAGTCTTCGAAAGGCATTCAACAACTCACTGGCCTACCCATTTCCCATGGGCCTCCACTCTCTCTTTGTTCTCCATTACTTAGAGCACTGCTAGCCCAGCATGGTTTGTTACAGGCGAGGATCTGACCATATTAAGATTCTAACACACCCTTTTCCAACTTGTCACTTCCCTGCTGAAAATTTTTCAGTGTCCCCAGAGCCTCAAGGAGAAATTCAAACCGTATCTTACAACATTCAAGGCTCCCATCTTCCTTTCCAATCTTATCTCAGTGTCGCGTTCAGCCGCTGCCCTAAACTGATCATGCCACTTGCACTCACCCCCTCACTCTGCATTTCTCTCCTCCATATGTTTGTGTCCTGTTCTTCCTCTCACACCCACGGCCCCTGCTCTGAACTCTCAGGGCGCTCCTGTCCCGCACGAGTTCTTTACACTCACTACCGTGTAACATTATTTCATTCATGCCACCTCAGTCGCTGCCACTTGACTATTATCTTTAGGAAAGCCAGAAAAGTGCTCTATCTCTGTACTCCCACTGTGCCAGGACCTGAGAATTTACAGAGGAGTGAATCCCCTTCTGTGAGCATTCTCCCCGCCAAGGGCTACACCTGACACTAGGTGGCGCCAAGGAGCCCGTCCCACTTGGGACCAGACAGTTCTGGCCTGACAACTCCTGAGTCGCAGACAGCCTTGATCTTTCCTATGAAAATAAAGACAGCCATCCAGGCAAAAGGTGAGACAATTATAGCAAGGTGTAAATTACATCAAGGTGCCTGGGGACGCAATACACACAGTCTCTGCCAAGATTCCTTCCCAAAAGAGCCAGATAGCACAAAGCACCCTCTGAAGCCCAGCTTTGATCTTTTCCCTCAGGCTGAGTGGGCGATAAAGCCCACTCAGGTCTAGAGCACCCAGCAGCACCCATGCACCTTTCTGAAGTGTCCTCTGGGATTAGGACTGGGAGTGATGGGTGAATCAAGCCAAAAATCTGGCAGAGGACCACTGCCCCCTGCCTGACTCAATATACCCCCAGGGCAGGCAAGCCTAGCAGCAGCTTTCAAATCAACCACCAGGGAAGCCAGCTGGGGCTCCCGGGGAAGGGCAGGCAGACCAACCCTGGCTTGGAGGGTGGTGGTCCTCAGGGTAGGAGCGCTGCAGGGTTGTCCCTCCCAGGCAAAGCTAACTCACAGCGCTGTCCAAGGTTACTCCTGGGGATAAGCTTTCTCAAACGGGTGCAGACAGCCTCGGGCAAGCGCAGGAGGTTCTTTAGATGTTGCCCCCTCTCTGGCCCACTGAGCTCCTCTGGGTGCGTCAGCAAGTCAAGCAGCCTCCATACCAAGTAGAGCGAGGGGCACAGAGCGCCAGCGCAGATACCGTCTCACGGAGACGGGCCTGGGCAGAAGGAGTCTCAGGGCCTGCTTCCTGTTTGCTGCTAGCCCTCTAGCATCCCTTCCCCTCTCCGGCTCCCAGTGAGAAACTCATTCCTCTACCAAGGATCATCCCAATAAAACACACATCTTTAAAAGAGGGTCCAGGAAGAGCACGACCCTCCACTAACAGGAGCGGGTGTCTTCAGTCGGGAGTGTCACGTGGCGAAGCATCTGGTAGGGTGGAGGTTTGAGGGAGGCGGAAATAAGAGGGGAGAAAAATTGTATGTAGGAAGACTCTCCACCCAGTGGTAGGAAGAAGCTCATCCCCAGGGGCTGGGGCAGGGAAGGAGAGAAAAGAGGGGCACCTACTTTATTTTGTCCACGTACAGTATATATTTATAGAGCTCGTATGTTGAAAACTTTACACAGTCAATACCTGTAGCCTCTGGCCCAGCCCTCTCCTTCCAGATACTTATCTCCCATGTCCCAGCCTGCTTAACCCCTGGTACACAAAGGTGTCCAAGGCAGCACCCACTTCGCACTCTGATGCAGAGCCTGTCCAGCAGGGGGACGCGAGAGTATCCAGCAGAGACCTGGGAAGGTGAGGCTGCCCTCACCCACAGCACAGGCAGGTCCCAGCCTCCGGCCTCACTCAGCGAGGAGGAAGGCGCCTCACCAGCCCCCATCGCCTATTCCAGGCCAACTTGATATTGGCGCGGCCCCGGTGCGGAGGTGCCCGCAGGGTGGAGGGCGGTCTGAGAGCGCAGCCGGGCGCTCAGGCCTGGGAGTTGACGGTGCGCGGTGCGGAGTAGCGCTGGCGGGCGTGCTTCTCGCAGTACAGCTCGTCCCCCACCCAGAAGTGCCCTCGCATCTTCAGGTTCAGCCCGCAGTCGGCGCAGGCGTAGCAGCCCGGATGGCGGTACCGCCCCTCCTGGATACGCACGGCCTGGTTCCTGGGGGGGGGCGGGGCACAGGGAGGAGAGAGCCATTAGCCTTGTGGGGGAGAGGAGGGAGGGGCAGGCGCCCCAGGCACGATGCCACCATTCCCATTCTCAGGGAGCCTAGTTTCCAGCCCAGAGTCAGGACCCGGTAAGGCCCCAAAATCTGTCACTTGACTCCCCAGGCCTGCCCTCAGGAATCTCCGTTCAACAAACAAACAGCCCACACCCCCGGAACCCCAATTTTTAAAAAGTCATTCCTCCCCCACACAAAGGCAGACAAGCACCATCCTGAATCTTCTGGATTGTTAATAGAGCAGTGATTCTCAAAATGCGGTCCCAGCGCCAGGACCCACAGCATCACATCACCTGGGGATGAACTGGAAATGGAAACTCTGGGGCTAGGGACCTCCTGAAGAGGGAACTCTGGGGGTGTGGGCCCGAAATCCCTCAGAGGCCCAGCTGCTGATCTTGAGAAACACCGTATAGGACCCCCTCCTTGGGCCTGCACAGCAGGGCTGGGCAGTGTCGTGTTCTGCAGATGACACACGGAGGCCCACGGAGGCTAGGGATTTGCCTAAAGTGAGTCATCTGACCCTCACCACTGTGCACAGAAGAAATTTATCTGGGGGGGCAGGGTTCAATTTTCCAGAGAATGTGGCTGCATTATAATGAGAAAAATGGGCCTACCTCTGGAAAACGCATCCCATTCCAAAGAGGGGGAGGAGGAAGTAACAGCAAGAGTTTCCAAGAGGAGGCACCTCATCCAGAGGCAGATCTGCAGAGGCTTTGAGATTGTTGGAGAGAAATTGAAAGCAGTAGCATTTCTTCCTCCTCCAGGGAGGTGGGGAAAGAAATCAAGGAAGACGAGAGAAAGCAGGAAAAAGCCAGTGCAGGCATCCTAAGAAGGCTGAAGTGACCCCTGAGCCCATCACAGATCCACTGTAGCAATGCTCCCCGCAGGGTCCCTGGCTAGTGGGTCCATGCAGGCCCCTCCTGAGAGCGTCCTGGACCCCGTCCCCCACCCTGCAGGGTGTGCCCTGCCCCCCAGGCCGCCAGCACTCACGCGATGCTGGTGCTGCACTTCTCACACGTGTGGAGCTTGGGTGGGGTGGCCAGGGCCCTGGAAGTGGGCCGGGAGGACTGGGGGCTCAGCGAGCTGGGCAGGAAGGCAGGTGTGCCACCTGTGGGGGGCGGGGGATGAGGGTGGTGAGGACAGACAGACACATCAGAGCTCGTCCACAGCAGTGCCATCAGGCTGTATTTTTGATGCCCACTCCACCTCCTCCAACACAGCTCCAAAGAGACTCTTGTCAAAGGGGCACTTACAAGCGGACCTCTAAAGTAAGCCTGGGTATGAGAGGGGGTCATGGGGGAAGGAAGTGATCACCCCAGATCCTTGGCTGAGGTTGGTCAAGGGCAGGGAGCATGTTCAAGGCTGAGTTAGCCCAAGCTAAGGCAGCCTGAGCAGTGTCTGCTCGGTGTCTGACACGTCAGGCCAAGCAGGCATTTCCTCTCTCCTGACCCAGTGATGATGATATTAAGAGATGGTAATAATAGATAATAACAGTACCACAGCAACTCTATACAGTTTTCAAAGGGCTTTCACATGCATTATTGTGCCTGAGCCTTAGAACAACGCTAAGATGAAGCACGGATGCTATCAGACAGGTATGGTCCTCATCTGCAGCCGAGGACCCCGTGACTCCAGGGGTGAAGTCACCATCTGTCTGCGCTGCCCTCACCCCACCCTTCCGCCTCTCCCCGTGCCCCCTCCCAGGGCCTGCTGAGGCCTCAGGGTAGTGATGGACAAGCTTTGCTCCAAACCTTCTCACCTTGTCTCCGAAACATCAGAGTTGGAACCAGCCCCCAGGTACCAGTGATTGTGCCAGTCAAATACTTCTGACTGTCCCATCCTTTCTCTCCCTGATACCACTGCCCAGGCCAGGCCTTCCTCATCTCTCCCCTGGACCACGGCAGTGCCCCCCTCACCCCCACTCCCCATGCACCCACACGAACTCCTGCGGCACGGTCCACTTCCTGGGGAGCTGGGCAGCCAGTCTGCCCAATAAACAGGGTTCCTGGCGGGGCAGACGTGGGTCCTGACTGCCTTCGATCTCCACACAGCACATGACTGGTCCATCACACGACTCGGTAAACATCTCGAATGAACAACTGAACGGCTGGCAGAAGCCTGTATCTCTGCTGCTCACTTCGGCACCTCACACACCACCTGGAGTTATTTAACTGGCCCTCCTGGGTTGGGACGCTCCTCGGGCCTGGCATGCGAGGCCTCGCAGCCAGGACTTAACCTCCGTGGCCACCGTCCGTGCAGCCAGACCCCAGTGTCCTGTCAGTCCCACCCCAGAGCCCTGCGGCTCCAGCCTCCACATTCCACACTGCTCCCGGCCCCCATCTTAAGGCCGTTTGTGAAAGTCCTGATCTTTCTTCAAGGGCCAAGTCAGACTCTTCTTCCTCCATGAAGCTGTCCTTGGAGACCCAGGCCCCACAACCCACATTCATCATTCCCTTGGCACTTCCCCTGATGCCAGCCAGCACCTCTGGGTTGCACCCCAGTAACTCCTACCAGACCGTAAGCTCCTGTAGCGCAGGGGCTGTGGCTTCTACGAGTCAGAGCCCACTCCCGTGATGAGCACTTAACAAATAACTAATTTAATAACATGCCCGGTCGGGGGTCCAGGGTGTCCTGGGGGAACATCCTTCTCCTACCCGAGCCCCCCGGGGGCTCACCTCTCTCCTCAGCCTCCAGGGCTTCCTGCAAGAGCCGAAAAGAGCTGGACTGCCGGGGGGCCACCCGTGCCTCGCGATTTTCCTGCAGCATCTTGAAGACTTCTGAGTCCTCTCTCAGGAGGTGGCTTTCCCCTTCCGAGGCCACACTGCAGGGATGAGAAGGAGGCAGCCAGGAGTGAGGGCCCCGTTCCCAGGGGTTGGGACGAGCATGAGGACAGAGAAAGAGTGTCCCGGGGGGGAAAAAGGATTCTGGGGGCCAGAGGAAAGCGGACGGGGCTTAGGGAGGGGGGACCCCCCCCATCCCTCTCTGGGAAGCCTGTCTGTCTCCTGCCCCTCCCAGGCCCTCCAAGATCCCACCCCACCCTCCAGAACTCACTGGTACCTGAGCCTAGGGCTGGAGGAACGGGGACCTGGGGAAGGCGGTGGCGGCAGCACCAGCACAGCCGAGTCGCCAGCGGGGCCCAGGCCGGCCTGCGGGAAGGAGAGGCACCAGGGGAGGAGTCAGCGGCCGGGCCTGGGGCCAGCACACCCATCTGGGCAGCCGAACCCAGCTGTTCCCCAGGCCCACCACCAGGGGGCCCCCGGCCCTTGCTGACCAGCAGCCCCACCCAACCAGCTCGCAGAACCGGGGGTCAGCAGCCGCCAGCAGCTGCTCCTGCTGGGTCCCCGAGGGGAGGGAGGCCAGCGCCCAGCTCTAGAAGGGTGAGCCTGCTGCCCTAAGGGGACTGGGCAAGGGGCAGGATGAAGATGAGTGTGCGGGGCCACCGTGGCTGTTCCTCTGCCATCTCACATGATGCGTTTGCAAAGATGTTGCACACTGGGGCCTGGCAGGCAGAACAAGCGGAGAGAAAGTAAGCTGACCCTTTTGCAGTGAGGAACAGGAAACATAAAGGGCCAAGACCCCTCTTGGAGTCAGGGCTCAGGCCGCACAAAAGTCCTGTCTCCTACACCCTCTGGTCCTTCCTCTGAAACGGCCAGGGTCTGGGCTCACCAGCCTCTCCCGGCTGCCCTGGAAGGTCTGGTCCTGGCCCACAAAGCCTTGGGGAGCCGGGTCCCCAGAGCAGAGCCCCCCGCTCAAGGTGTGCTGTCCCTCTTGGGCTCCTACACCTGCTCTCTACCTGGAGATCTTGCCTTCAGTCTCCCTGTTTTCCGGCCTGCACTCTGCACCCTCCCCTACTCTGCTCCCTCTCCGTGGCCAACACCAATGGAAAGGACAGCCTCAGAGACGACTAGGCCGGCCAAGGTGCACCAGGCTGAGGGCATGGTCTCCTGGAAAGGAAAATGCCCTCGATTTTAAAGTTCAAAGTTGGGGATGAATTATGGGGTCAAGTAGAAAAGCTGCATGACTTCTTAACCTGAAAACAGAAACTTCAGAGTGCTAAAAATACAGCCCTAGGGACTTCCCCGGCGGTCCAGTGGTTGGGACTCCATGCTTCCACTGCAGGGGGCAAGGGTTCGATCTCTGGTCAGGGAACTAAGATCCCACATGCCATAAATTAATTTTAAAAGTTTAAAAAATTTTTCTTTTAATTAAAAAACAAAGCCCTAGGCCTTCCCTGGTGGCGCAGTGGTTGAGAATCTGCCTGCCAATGCAGGGGACACGGGTTCGAGCCCTGGTCTGGGAAGATCCCACATGCCACAGAGCAACTGGGCCCATGAGCCACAATTACTGAGCCTGCGCGTCTGGAGCCTGTGCTCCGCAACAAGAGAGGCCGCAATAGTGTAAGGCCCGCGCACCGCGATGAAGTGGCCCCCGCTTGCCGCAACTAGAGAAAGCCCTCGCACAGAAACGAAGACCCAACACAGACAACAAATAAATAAATAAAATAAAATAAAATTAAAAAAAAAAAAGAAAAAAAGCCCTAGACCCTCACCCCACTGGCCCTCTTGCACTAGCCTGCATTCTTCTTCTGTTCTTGGGCTTCTACAGGTAAGGGGATTAAGGGTCAGAAGGGCAAAGTGGCCAATCCAAGCCACCTGGGGAGTGGGAGCCAGGGCTGGGAGTCCATGCCTAGGCTCCTGGGTGCCCAGCTGCTGCCATGCGGCCAACTCAGGAAGGACAACTGGCACCAGGTACTCAAGAACGATGTCCCATCTCGCTGCCCTAGACAGACCAGCGTGTGCCCTGCATGGGGGCACCGGTCAGCAGGGAGAGAGGGCTGAAATCCGCCCTGACTCTCTTCTCAGGCCATGTCCTCATGCCGGCCAGAAGGACAGGGGTTGTTTTCACTTTACATCTGCTCACCCAAGTGTGTGCCTCTCCAGAGGGGGCAACTTCCAGTCTCTGTAAGGTCTGTAGATGTCCTTTGCCCTGGGCCCAGCGCAGCCTCAGCCAGCTCAGGAGCCAGCAGCAAAGCCATGGCCACAAGAGCCTGGGGCAGGGGCACCTCATCTGTAGTCACCTCTGCCACCTTTCTCCTGCCAGAGCACCTCACCCCGGTGGAGAGGAGCCCAACGCCCTTAGCTGGAGCAGCTTCACTTTTCCTCTCCCCACCTCCCTCCCAGTCACCTGTAGGTGACACCTGCCTTCACAGAAGCGACCTTTCATCTCTAGGTCCAGAAAAGCTGCTCACCTGTCCATCGAGAGCTGTCTCCAGCCAACCCCTCTCAAAATGTGTTAGGGGGCTGTTAATAAGCGATTGGCAGGGGGATCCCCGGAGAAATTCTGCAGTTAAGTAAGTTCAGGAAATTTAAAAATTAAACATCTTTCTTCCTCACAGGCAGGACTTTTCAGAGCCTTTAAAGGTGCTCAAGTGCACGGTGACTCCCAAGAGGGAGCTGTGGGACCCGGTGACTCCCACCCCGTCTGACCACAGTCTCATTTGTAGAACAGAATGCAAGCTTCACGGGGTTAGGAATTTCTCTGTTTTTCCACCTATGCATCCCCAAAGCCTAGAAGGGTGCCTGACACAAAGCAGCTGCTCCACAAATATTTGCTGAAAGAATGACCAGGGGCCTCAGGGTGAAAGAAGGGAATTCAGAGCATCGGGTCTGACTCTGAGGCCCAGAGAGTGGAAGGGTGCCTTGTCCAAAGTGACACAGTAGAGGTGGGACTAACCCAGGTCTCCCTGCCACCCGGCTCAGGGCTCCTCTTCACACCACATGGGTGGTCCTCAAATCTGTGCGTGCATCAGATCCCTGAGGGCTCCTTAGAACAGGGATGGGTGCCCTCACCCCGCCCCTCACCCCTGTGTCCGATCCAGTAAGTCTAGGCTGGGGCCTGAGAACTTGCATTTCTAACAATTTCCAAGTTGCTGCTGCTGGTTTAAGAGCCACTCCCTGTCCCACCCGCCTCTACCCTTTGCCCCGGTTGCGAGGAAGGGGGGTAGGGTGGACCAAGCTCATTCCCAGCTGGTCTCAGCCCGGAGCTCTCTGGAGAAGGCCCCCAGGCCCCGACACGCCAGGTCTTGCATCTCCCCAGCTCATCGTTCTCTAATCGGAAACCTACCCCGTCCTGCCTCTGACATCCAGCAAAGTTCCTGACAAAGCTTTCTCAGGCCACCCCAGCCCACACTCAGCTATCCCCTCCCAGAATGCCTCCTGCTTTTATAATTAAGATCATACTGCTCAGTGCTTAATTTTTCCAAAATTGTTTTGCATGTTTATCTTATCTCTGCAACTACATTTTTAATTCTTTAAAGACGGGATCTCACTGAATACATACACCTCTCTGCCCACCTCTCCTGGAGGGTCACTGGGCAGGCCAACAGAGGGTCACCAGGGAGCCACTACTATGCAGCCCCCAGAGGACCCTGCTCTTTCCTTCTCCAGAGCCCCCAGTTTCTAGCACCCTCCCCCAGTCATCTCCAAAGGCTCTGCTTTCTGGAATGCAGAATCTACCCGAGGTAGGATTCCAGCAGCTGGGCCTCATCCTCTTCACCCCAAAGGCTGGACATGCCCCCGCTAACTCTGCCCCCAGCAGTTGTGGCCCAGGACTCTTGGCCGCCTCCCTCCTCACCTCCCCACCCCTGCCCTTAGAGAGGAGACATACCCCCAAGGGGGTGTTGGGCTGTCACTAGTGGACAGTGGGACCTGGCAGGGGTGTCCAGGGGAAAAGGGGAGGGGAGGGGGGGCAGACAGAGAGTAAGCCAAGTGCAACCGGAGTCGGAACCACAGGCCGGCTGGTGGTTCTCTGGTGGTTCTCGGGGGCTGAGTCAGAGGAGGAAGAGGGGGAATGGGTGATGGGAGTTGGGGGCGGGCATGGGGCTTGGAATGGGAAGGAATGTGTTCAAGAGATACAGCCAAAGGGAGTCATCCCAACAACAGCAGCTAAACTATTTCGGTCCCGGCCCAAGAGAAACACTTGAGAAGGGAGGAAGCCAGAAGGAAGGGGTGAGGCAGCGGCGGGTGGGAATGTAGGAGGTAGACGGACACCTGGGCCGGGACGGGTAGGGCCAGTGCAGTGGGTGTGACCCTCACCAGAGCTCTGGCCTCCCGGCTCCAGAGAGGAGCGTGCCTATTACTAGGAGACCGTGGTGCTGGCTGCCGAGGTGGCACCAGCCGCACGCAGCCCCACGGGCACCACTAGCAGCCAGCCAGGACGGGAGGCTCTCTCCTCCCCTCGGGTTTCCTCACCTGTCGGCTTCCGGGGCGGCCCCTGTAGGACAAGTGGTCAGCAGTAGTGGGTTCCGGGGAGTACGCCAGGCTCTGGAAACTGAAATGGGGAAATGGACAGTGTGTGCCGAGGGCCCCGCCACCAGGCTGCCCCGGGAGACAGAGGTGACCCCAGGGCCCCCTAAACCCAGCTACAGAGACTTTGAGAGGCCGGCTTGGACCTGGTGGCCAGGGGGCCCACCCGCCGCACTCACCTGTGGCTGGTCACCACCTCTCCCGCGGGGGCCTGTGGGCTGGTGGCGGGCAGGGTGGAGAGGGGGCTGCCTGGCCGGGGGCTGAGGGAGGCCTGGCTGGAGCAGGAAGACCGCAGGGAGGACTGGCTGTCGGTGTGTGTCCTCCTGGAGCCCTGCGGAGAGAGGGGCCTGGAAGGCGGGGCCGAGAAGAGCAGGGAAGGGGGCCCCCCATCACTTCAGGGTGGGGGAGTCCCAGCAGGAGGCACCGTCCTACCTGGAAGCTAGTGGCCAGCACTTCGGGGGAGCTTTCCCCGTTGGTCTGCCCGGGAGAGGCAGCCTGAGGCCTGAGGAGAGGACAGAGGGAGACGGAGGGTCACTGGGTTCTCAAGATTAGGAACATGTCCAAAACATTCGGACATCGGGTAGCCAACTTTTAACTTTGTCAAATTCACAACAAACAACTATCCTCAACGACCACCATCATTTCTTAAAAGAAAGGACAATTTAGCACCAAAAAGTAGAAAGGACATGATTTCAGCAAAAATTCAATAAATTCAATTTTTTTTAAGAGCTCCTCACATCATCACCCCTCCCCCCGCCTCGCCTTTGGTTTTTCTTTTCTATTCTTTTTTTTTTCTTTGGTGGGGGGAGCATTTCATCCAGACTTTGTCGCTGGTCAGCATCAAGTTTGTAGATTGATTTGGACTGCTGATTGTATATAAATAATCCTTTATCTTTCACCCCTGGAGAAGCTGAAGCCCAGAGAGGGAAAGTGTGTTGCCCAAATTCCTAAAGGCCAACAATGGCTGGGTCAGCTGCCCCCTCTCCCCAGGGGCCTGTCCCCCATCAGCTCCGCCTTTGAGAGGATCCCATCCTGTGATTTCCGAAGTCTTCCCCCCCACCCCGCCCCCTGTAAACCAGAGGGTAGAGCCAGCCCCCCTTCCTGCCACGCAGGCAGCTGAAGGACCTAGAGAGCAAGGCGGCCCAGCTCCCCTGCTAATCACCAAGGCTCCCCCTCCTCAACTCCCCAGGGACCCCCCCCCTCCTCCAAAGCCCTGCCCAGTGGAACCTGGCCGAAGCCTCGAACAGGAAGTGACTGGAGGGCTGGGAGCTGCTGAGGGTGAGGGATGAGCCCACCATGTCCCACTGCACCGTTTCTGGATGTCTGACTGCTTCCAGAGAGGTCAGCAGGAACCTCAGTCACCACACGCCACACCAGCCGCAGCCTCAGCCTCCCTCCCTGGGGAGAATTTAGGTCCAGAGCGGGGGAGCTTGGGCTCTGGCTCCGCCCAGAGCACTGCTTCCTGCCTGGGGCTTTGAGTGCTGGAGAGGTCTCCTGGGGGTGGGTTACTGGGGGAGGTTAGGAGGGGTTTGGCTAAAAGAAAGAAGAGACAGGGAGCCTCGGCCTGCCCAACGTGGAACTGGAGGCCTGGGGGTACTCGGCCAGGCCCACCTCTCTGATGGAGCTGGGTCCCTCTTGGAGGGACCCGAGAGGAAGTGATGGTGTCAGCAGCTCCCTGCCCCACCCCCGCCCCACTCTGCAGCTTCTTGTAGATTTTGGTCCCCTTCCCAGATGCCATGAGCTATTCTCTACCCTCCTCCTCTGGGTCCCACTCCTGTAAACACTCATGAGCCAGAGTGGTACAAAATAGTCACTGAAGGGGCCGGGGCCGCGAGAGCGTCACGGGAGCCAGCTTCTGCAGTGACGTAGGGCGGCAGGGGCGAGGAGAGGGCATTGAGCAGAGGTACCTGACTCAGGTTCAAGGCCCGCCCAGAGGGCTCTCCTGGCTGGGGAATCTCCCAGCATTCCTGCCCTGTGACTCACTGGGATGCCCCACCCCCAGGGAGCCACCTGTTCCCACCCCCACCCCCAGGCTGAAGCCCCAGGAGCCTGGGAATCTGCCTTCACCAGCAGGGCCCAGAGAGGCAACTTGGGGAGCAATGGAGTGGTTCTATGGGGAGTGAGCCCCCAAACTCCTCACCACCCCAGGATCTGAACAAAGGCTCTCCCCTCCCCTCTTGGAGGCAGGGGCCCTGCAGACCCAGCCTAAGGCACACCTTTCCCCTCTTCAACCCACTTCATGCCCACGCCCTGTACCCTGCACACCTGGGAACCAGTCAAACCCGGGTGTCCAGGTGGCTGATGCCAGCCTGCTCTGCCCGTGACTGCACGCCCAGCTGGGCACAGGGACACCCCTCAGCCCACCCTGCTGCAGCCCCAGAGCTTGGGACCTTCTCACGGATGAGCCGTGAGGGCCCAGGAAGGCCAGGTTGGAGCTGAGAGCAAGGGGTGAGGGCGGCCACTGTGCAGTGGGCTGACAGAAGGCAGAAGAGTGCTGGCGGGCCCAGCAGAGGTGGAGGGCCTACCGGTCCAGCTGCAGCCTCAGGGGCGAGGGGCTCTGGCGGATCTTGCTCTGGGCCTCGGCATGCAGCATGCTCTTCGCGCTCTCACCATTGATGGCCACAATAATGTCACCAGGCCGGAGGTCAGCAGCTTCGGCCTTGCCCTGCTCAGTTACCTGTAGGGGGTGAGGGTCAGGTAGTCTGAGGTGACACTCAGGTAGGGATGGAGAAGAAGGGATTTCCTTGTCCTGCCCAAGAAACACAGAAGCTGGTTTCAACCAGGCTGGCCTGCATCTCCCTTCAACCTCTCTCTCCCAGCCTGCCGGTGTCCACCCGGCCCATCAGCTAGTCCCTTCCAAAAGCTGCAGTGGCAGCCCCCCGCCACCCACCTCAGCACTGGCGTTCTAACGGGGCTCCCCAAAGAATGTGTAATGGCAGAATTTCAAGAATTGTGCTTGGAAATACTTCTGGATAGAGAGCCCTGCCTGTGCAAATCAAATCATGCAGGCACTGCCTGCACGCAGGCCCTCTGCGTGAACACTCCCTGGCCTGGGCCTGGGTCAGGGGAAAACTGCCAAGAGCTCGGGGCTCTTGTTCTAATAACCACCCAAAATGGCTGCCAGCAGGTATGGGGTTAGTGACCAAGGAGAAAAGAGAAGGCCTTGCATTGGGCCCAGCTCCCTTTCACTCTCCAGAAGCCTGTTTCTGAAGTGGCCACCACATCCCCATGGCAACGGGGCCCCAGCCCTGCCCACGCCAACAATCCCAGAAGCAGGCCTCTGCCTCCAAAACAGAAAAAGAAAGGTGTCCGTGAGGACCAAGCGGACAGGGCAGACTCTCACTTTGGGTGGACCTCCCCGTCTCCGGGAACCAGCCCTTACCCTGGTCACCATGATAGGCGTGTGGAAATCCCTGCCGCCCGAGATGCGGAAGCCCCAGGGTGCGGGTCCCACCACGTCCACCGTCAGCGCCATACCTGAGGGAGAAAGGTTGGAGGGATGGAGCCGGCCCCTCGCCCCACAAGGGACGCTGTGAGGTGGCAGAAGGGGGTGACAGGTCCCCAGAGCAGCCAGTCAGGGGCTGGCGGCGGCGGGTGGAGGTGGGTAGAGGAAGTGACTAACCTCTCCCGCATGCCCCAGTTCCACTTCCCCCCCACCCTGGGAAGTCAGGACTCAGAGTTCCCCCTGTGCGCCGTCTTCAGCAGAGCGGCGGGGTGCTACACGGGGGCTTGCTGAGAACAGGCGGGCGGGCGGGCGGGGCTGGCAGGTGGTAGATGTCAGCATTTCCTCCCTCTCCCCTCCTCCACCATCAGGGCGAAGTCCCCCTAGTGCTTGTTTCCGGTCCCCAAAACCGACAGCACAAGGTACTTCCTCCCCGCTCTGGGGGAGGGCAGCGCTCTGGGAACAGAGGTGACAGCACAGAAAGGGGTGGTACCACCACATACTCTCAAGTACTTGGCTGGGGGACGGGGCGGCTAGCCCACGTGAGGCCAGGGTCTTCAGAGGGACCTCCTGGCTGCCTGCCGCGCCCTGGGCCGTGTGGTCCAGGTAGGCAAGGCTGGGCTTCCCACCTCCGCCAGCGGCCTGCTGCCCTCCGAGCAGCTCCGGCAAGAAGGATGGGCTTATCTGCCAAGCAGGGCACACCCATCACCCACCGGGCGCTGGCCAACAGGGCGAGCTGACTGATGCTGCCCGCAAGCTGGGGCCCCAGCCAGGCCTCCCACCCACTGCCCCTCCGCTGGGCAAGGGAGTGTCCCTGTAGACCAGACCCTTGTAGGATTTCCTGACCCTCTAGCTCTGGAGTCAGGAGCCAACCGAGGCAGGAAGCTGCAGTGCCAGGCTGGGCCACCACCCTACCCAGCGCCCACCCTGAGGCCGTCCCTGGAGAGGGCCACAGACTACAAGCGCTGCCCGGGTCTACCAGGCACAGTGGGGCCACTTCCCGCGTTTAGGAGCCTGGGGAGAGGGCGCCCGGGCGAGCGGGGCTGTCTGCCCTCTTCCCGGCCCTACGGCTTCCCCTTTTGCCCAGGCCCAGCCTCTGTCCCTCCCGCAGGCCCCAGGTCGGCGCTGGCGGCTAGCAGATGCCTTGGATACCCAGACCTTTGAGCCGGCCAGTGGACTCCGCTCAGGGGGCCGCCCGGAGGTGCCCAGACCGTCGGCCCGGCTCGCCCACTTCTGGCTCCTTCTGAGCTCCGAGACCAAAGTACCCGCGCACGCTGGGGGCTGGAGGAGGAGCAGCCGGGACGGGAAAGCCCAGCTCGCGGGGGGCGCCGACCGCAGGCGAGGCTGCGGGGAGCGGCCGTGCGCGGAGGAGAGGTCCGGCCGCCGAGCCGGCCGCGGGCGCGCAGAGCTGCGAGGGCGCCGGGGCCGGGGAGGTCGCCGGCCGTGCGGACCGTACGCAGGTGGGCGCGCTCACCTGGCTCCCGCTCACCTGTCGGGCTGGGCGGCCGGGCTGGGGAACGAAGGGAAGGGAAGGAGGGAGGCGAGGAGACGCCGCCGTTCCCGCCGCAGCCGTCTGCCCGACTCTGGGGAGAGCCCGCCCGGGCCTCCGGGACCTGCCTCCGCCCATGTGATCCCAGGGCCGCCCCTGCCGCCGCCCCTGGCCAGGGAGGCCGCCTCCTCCGCGCAGCTCAGCCCGGGCGCTGCCACCTGGCCCGCGCCCCCTGGGGGCCCGGGGCTACTCTCCCGAGAGCCCCCTAGAGGCTGCGGCCATCCTCCCCGGGGTGTCCCCATCCTCCCGAGGTGAGGGGAGGTGATCTGGTGACGGGCCCGGAATCCCACTTCGCAGACAGCTGAGCCTGCTGACCCCCGAAGCTCGCCCAGGCCGCCTGCGCCCGCCCTCCTTCAAAGGGGCCCTGAGCTCCCGCAACCCCAGTCCAGGGCCGGGGAGGGGGAGGGGAGGGCAAGCTGGGTCTGTCTGCGGTCGACCCGCCCGGCTCCTCCGCCCACTCCAGGCTCCGAGGCTGGCGCAGATGCAGCCCCGACACCCACAAATCCCAACCCAGAGGCCGCCCCTCCGCCTTCCTGCCTGGCCAGCGCGCTCGCGGGGCGGTGGCCGCGGACTGCTGCGGCGCTTTGGCTGCGCAGAGCTCCCCTGCTTGAGATGCGCCGCAAGCCTGCTCCACTCAGGGCGACATGCCAGGCCCAGGAAGAGATGAAGAGAGACTCCGGCTGGAAGTGACCGGGCCCCCTCCTGGGCTACACACGTCCCTTGCGGGCTGATGCCTGCTCCGTCCCTGGCTGCCCTCCCCTCACCCTTTCGGCTGCCCTGCCTGCGGCCGGCCACTACCAACAACCACCAATGGCCCTGGTCCCCCCTGCCCCCAGGCCTCTGCCAACCACCTGGATCCTCGGCTCTACGGATCAGGAGAGGACAGCCAAGGAGAGGCCCCAGGTGTTAGCTCAGAACCATCTGGCAAATGGTTCCCCCAGAGCCAAACATGGCAACCCTCACCCTGGGGACCTCAGGGCCCACCAGAGCCGGCTTCTCCCATCTCCCTCTGGTCTCCACTTTACTCTCTGTCAGGCTGGCCTGTTTCCAGGGGAGGCCACCTGGAGGCACAGCTGTAACTTGCCTGCCTCAGGTGTGAGTCATTCCCTCCAAGTTCTGTCTGCAAGGTGTGCCCTCACCATACCTCTCGCCTACCTATGCCCTGGACCAGCCCGCCTCCAGCGCAGCTACGTCCCCTGTCCCTGGCCTCCCACACCCTCTGTCCTCGGTGTGTGTAAGCCACTCTCCACTAACAAGTTCCAGGCCAGCTCGTGTGGCCTCTTTGCCTGATGCACCTGTTCTGCCTCCCCAACTAGACTGGAAGTCCCTGAGGGAACAGGAAGCTTCAGGTAGGGCAGGCACCACTGGCGGGGGGTGGGGTGGAGGCGTGGGGTGCCTCAAATGCCAGGTCTGCCTCTTCCCAGCTGTGTGACCTCGGGCAATTTCCTCAGCCCCTCTGGGTCTCAGTTTCCCCTGTGTAAACTGGGGATGACGCACAGCTCACCCTCCCGTTGTACACACTGCCCTCCTTTTAAAGCTCCCCATTCCTCAGAGGGCAGGGTGGGTTTTGTTTGGTTTGTTGCTCCATTCCTGGAGTGTTCCATGATATTTTGTTGAAGGGATATTGTTTGAATGATCAAATGGATTAATTTCCCTTTCCTTGCCGCCCATCCCCATCCTGCCAGTTTGTAACAGGGACTCAGTTTTGCACCTCCTTCTGCTCAGACTCTGCCTTGGAGAGTCTCTAGAAAGATCTGCAGGTTCATCGGCAGGATTTCTGCTCTGTGGGTTGTGCAGTCACAAAATTCACAACAAAGTCAGCCGACCGCAGGGCATGTCCCTGTGGAACAGAAGGGCATACTGTTCTGCCCTTAGCAACTCTGTGGCCAAGTCACTCACCTAACTGGGGTGAGCATCCGCAGTGACCTAAGGTCCCTTCTGGCTCTGACCACCCCCCGCCCCTCCCACCTCATGCCAAGTCAAGGCAGAGAAGGGGTCATGTACAGGCAGGGCGTAGGGTTGATTTGCTGCAGAGGCTCCAGGGCCCCGCCAAAGAGAGGGTGTGGATTTGGTTTCTGCCCTAAGGAAAGGAAGTCTCAACCCTGAGGTCCTTTCTGAGGGCATCAGGCAACTCGAAGAAGCTGAGATGGGGGATCAGGAACAGGCTATCAGGTTCGTGAGGAACGGCCACTTCCATGGCATAGGCTGGGCCTGCCAACCTAGCAACAGACCATGGTGAGGACTGGGGTGGATGGCGAAGTGAAAGCAGGTCTTGTTCTTCAAGCTGCTGTTTAACCAGCAGTGGAGCCTGGGCCGCACCCGGGCACGAGGAGCCTGCCAGGGACCGGCCATAGCCCTGTCACTCACAGGCCTCTCCCACCTGTCCTGACAGTTAGCCACCACCGCCTCTTTCCACCCACCTGGGGTGCGGGTGCCCTAAGTGACAGGCCTAGATGACAGGATTGCCAGGAAGAATGTAAGAGAGGCCCAGCCCAGGGCCACCCCAGGGACCTCATGCATGACCTTCCTTCTCCAGGGCCTCTGGACAAGGACTGCATGGGCATTTGGTAGACTGTGCAGAGAGGCAGCAATAGTCATCAGACCTGACTTCAGGTCTATAATGATGTGACCCAACTTAATTTCTCTGCCTCAGTCTCTCCTCCTGTAAAATGGACTCATAACCTGCCTGTTGGGATGCTTACATCAGATAACATGTGGGTAACACCTTATGCCCCGCTCATCTCCCAGCAGTGGCCAAGGAATGGAGCTTTTCTTCCCAGCCAGGACCAGACTATGCCCCTACAGGAACCACCAAGCCCCAGAAGAGTCGCCTTGGCTAGCTGTGCCCCACCACTCCCAGCTTCTTGCAATCGATTGCTCAAAAACCCGAGCCCAAAAAAAGAAAGTCAACAAACATATGAGAACTTCAGTGTGGAAATGGAGCACACAGAAGGAAAACATTAGGAGCAGAACAAACAGAAATGTCATTTAGTTCAGCAACCCCATGGCAGCTCCAGAACCAAACAGCCCGCAAACAAGGCCACATTCAGCTCCCATCTCTGGTTTCTCCCCACAGTCAGGCCTTGCCCTCATCCCTGTGACGTTAGTTCTTCTCTCAGCACTGCTTGCCAGACAGCTGCCCAACCCTTGGGGCTGCCCAATCGTGCCTGAGACCTGAGATCTTGAGAGATAATAATGGTTCTTTTGCAGCCTCCCCTTAAACACACACACACACACACACACACACACACACACTCACTCACTCATTCACATCCTACCTGATTCCCTATGGCAGAAAGAATTCCCATAACCCTAAGCAGGTGGAGCCCTCTCCCACCCCAAAAGAAAAGGACAGGAAGGCAAGGTCCCTGATAGCCAGATTTATTTTACATTCCCTTCCACAGGGGACTTGGGGGTTGGGGGCCGCTGGGCAGGCAGGAGGACAGCACACATCACGCTCCCTGGAATACATCTGGGACAGGCCAGTCCTCGGAGGCCCCACCCTTCCTGGGCGCTACAGCAGCAGGAGGATAAGCACGACCGAGCCCAGGGCTTGGCAGCCTGTGGGAAGAGGGAGCCTTTGGGCAAGACCTCTTGCCAGGCCTCGAATGCTAAGGAAGTGCTGCGTCCATCCCCCATCTCACTCCCAGGCCCAGCTGGAGGCAGGAAGGCAAAGGGGATGGCAGGAAAGCTGGAGTGAAAGGGGAGGAATCCCTTCCAGGCAAAGATGGCCTTTGGTCTCTATTAGGTTAGGAAGCTGGTCCTTGTTAGAGGAACCCCATGGGGGTGAAGCTGGGAGCCGGCCCCTGTTAGAGGAAACGCCATAGCAGGGTGGGGTGGTGGACACGGGGGTCTGGTCTCAATAAGGCCTGGAAATAGTCTCCACTTCAAAGCAGACCTCTATATTTGGGGAGTGGGGTAGGGGAGGATATAAAAGGGCTGTTAGAGGAATGCTTGTGAGTTGTGGGTGGGAATCAGTCCAGGGGGCTTCAAGGGAGGTTCCGTGGGAAAGGCCGCTGAGGTTGTCTGCAGATGCCAGCGGCTCAGGTCCTGCGGGAGGAGGATGGGGGGGCGTCCTCTCTCCCGCCCATAAGGGTTCTGCTCCCCATCCCATCCTGGCTGGGCTCTGAGTTGCCACGGAGATCACTCACACCGGGGCTACATAATTTCCAGGGAATGTCCCAAATTTCTGGGTCCTCCGGGAGACACCTGAAATAGGAAAGACAGAAAGAGCATTCCCCACGTTTTAAAAGAGGAATGGGGTTTGGGGGGAGTGAGAGCCCTGCCCTCTGCTGGCAGTGTCCAGAACTGCAGGCGGAGTCCCGGTCCCAGGGAGGATTTGTTTTTTCTCACTCCTGCCCCCTAGAGGCAGAAGCTTAGATGGGACAAGCCACACTTCATGATTTCGATAATGATGGACGAAATCTGAGCACTCAACAACTGTGTACAACTCTGCACACAGCACTGAATAACCCCACCCGTCCTTGGGAAAGCAAGGACACAGGAGGATGAATCACAGAACATAAGTCAGGAGGAATCTCACTGGTCTAGTATGACACCCTAATTTTAGAGATGGGGCAGGTAAGGCCACATGAATTCCCCCAAAGCATTCAGCTGCTTAGAGGCAAAGGCGGGACTAAAATCCAGGCCTCTGTCTGCTACAACCCCAAAGAAACCTGTGTGCTGGGGTAGAGGAGGGGAAATGCTAGAAGACACAGGAATATAAACTGAAATTAAAGTTCTGGACCTTCCCTTCCAGGCAGGCAGACATTCCAGCCTGACTCTCTTCTGAGCAGCCCAGGCCCATCTTGCCCGCAGGCCTTGCTGATACTCCTCCCCTGCCCGGAGTGCCTCCCCTCTCCTCTCTCCTCCCCAAATCCTTCCCCTGTTCCCCTACTTCCTCCAGAAAGCCTTCCCTGACCTGCACTGTCCAAAATGATACCCACTAGCCACATGTGGCTGCCGAGCACTTGAAATGTGCCAGTGTGACCGAGAAACCGAACATTCTAAACCTCTCCTCTAAAAGCACTTGTGGCTTATTCCACGAAAGTGGTGCTTTTTCCTCTTGTCTTTATTAGGAGTTGTAAAAAAAAATGCAGAAGTAGACGTGTACAGAGTAAAATTAGAATGTGCCCCGAAGCCCACCCATCCAAGGAAGGACTGTTAACAAGGTGGTGCTTCATAATTACCGGTGTGTCCGAAGCTTAGTCAGCAATGAGGTGCTGGGATTCAGATGAGAAAGGGTGGGCTGCCAGGTCAAGGGACCACCCCTGTGGCCACCGCTCCTCAGGCAGCCAGCCCTCCAACCCCTCAGGCCCTGCAGCCTGCTGAGTGGGAGCTTCAGCAGGATGTTCACTCCTCTGAAGCTGAGGCCTGGACAGGGCCTGCCCACTCTGGGAAAAAGCCTGCTGGGTTGGTCACCTTGAACCAGGCCAAGGCCAACCTGAGGCTTCCTGCTTTAGTCCTTTGCCTGAGCTGCCCTTGGGCCAGCCCCGAAAGCCGGGATCTTTCTCCTCTCTCTCCTCTTGGGGGTGGGGGGAGCTAGCTGCTAGCTGGGGGTGGGGATACACAGGTGTGAGACTTGCTCCTTTCCGTCGGGGGCTTAGTGTCTCAGGAGATAAGACCCTTCCCCTGCGAGGACTGCTCCAGAGACAGAGGTGTATCATGGAAGGAACAGGGGCCTGGGGGTTGGGAACCCTGCTGCCCTGAGTCCAGCTGGCTTCGCCAATGACCCTGAGCTGGTCTGCTTTCCTCCCAGGTCTCACCCCTCTTCAGGGAATGAAGGCAGGCAACAGAAGTGCTGGCTTTGGGGAAGCAGCCAGTGCCCGGCCGGAAGGGTGGGGGATGGTCAGTCCGTGAACCTTTGCTGAACCAGCACTGGCCGCCAGTAGCAGCCACCCAAATCCCCCCAGGGACCCTGAGATACCCTTTCTGAACTGCCCAAAGCCCATCCCCCACAGGACCCAAAGATACCCCTTCTGGCCTGTCCCCCAACGCATCCCCCTAGAACCCTGAGATACACCTGCCCCCAGCCCACATACCTACAAACCAGCCGTCGTCACACTGCTGCATGACATCCACCCAATCCCCCTCCCGCAGCTCCAGCTCATCCTCATTCTGGGGCCTGTACTGGTACATCGCCCGGTACCTGCAGGAAACATCGCCATGGCAACCACCAGAGCCCTCGCCCCTTCCCCAGACCAGGCCTGGAGTGTCTTAAAAACCAAGGTAGCCACATCCTCTGAATTTCCCAGCGTCCCTCCATGCTTCTATTAGCCCCTGGCCCAGTTGCAGGGATGGCGACTGTGTCTGGCTTTAGCGCATTCTTCCCCAGGCCTGCTCCCCGCTCTCCAAGCCCTCATCACCCAAACCCCACCTCCTCTGAGTTCCCAGTGCCTTCAAATCTGTCCTACCAGTTCCCACACTTTGCGCACACACGCGCTGAACTCAGGGCTGGAAACCCAGTGAGGAGACGGAGGCCAGGGGGCCCAGTGTGGGAGGCTTGCTTTAAGGCCCAGGGCTGGCAGGGACAGGTCAGGAACACCGCAGACAAGCGCCCTCCTGCCCCCGCACCGCCCCCCCCCCCCACCAAAATCACTCATAAGCACTATAATGACAAGCACTCTTTCGCAGGAATTTACCAACTCCATCCTGGGATGGGGGCAGGAGCGGGTTAGGGCGTCCGTGTGCTCAACACTCCTTGCGGGGTAGCCCCCCCCACCCTGACCAAGCACCCCAGACAGTACTCACAGAGTCCAGTGTATCTGAGTGGTGTTGGGGGATGAGGTCCCCAGCTCCAGGGGACGGCTGGAGCCTCCAGGATGGGACAGAGCTGACCCAGGGGTGCTGAGACTCTGGGGTCCACAGGAAGGCAGGCGGGCACATGCAAGCATGAAGGAGGAGAAGTGAACGGGCCTGCCCACCTCACCAGGAGCAGCTTCCCATGATGCCTCATCTTATCTCGCAATCCCCACAGCACAGGGAGATCTGTCTGACTGTTTCACTTCACAAGTGCTGGGAAGTTGGGTCCAGGTAGGGTAGATGGCTGATTTGAACATGTGCACGGACAAAGCCAGGAGTGGGAGAAGTCCTGTGCGCTGGCTCTGTTTGCCCATAACAGTTTGCTGAGTGAGTGGATGAACCCAGGAGCAGATGCACTTGTCTGTGGGCTATGTCAGCATGAGGACCAATGGCTATCACTTACCCATCAGCTACTACCTACCAACTACCCTCTGCACCTCTGCAGTGGGGATTACTATCCCCATTCTACAGGCAAGGAAACCCAGAACCAGAGAGGGCAAGTCATCTGCCCAAGGTCACACAGCAGGTGAATGGCAGACCCCCGACTCATGGCACACCCTGTCCCAGAGGCTGATATAGGGAAATCCCAAGAGTGGATTCTGGAAGGTCAGGAGGTTGGTGCTGGCTTTGGGTCCTACCTAGAAACTCCTGCCTCCCTGGGCTGCAGCTCAAGGACAGAACCAAGGGTCTGAGGTCCTCAAGGCCAGGATGGGGCTGCAACACAAGGTTCTGCCCAGTCACCCCACTAGTCTGTCCTGAGCAGTCTGGGCGGGATTCCGAAGCACAGACCATCCCAGGAATGGGGGATACAGTATGCGGAGCAGGGCTCAGCTCTCCGGCCTGAGGCAGGTCACCTTACCTGGGTCTGGGGTCTGGGCTCCTGGGTGGGGAAGGAGAAGCCAGTGCGGCGGGGGGAGGTCCGGCCCCCCCAGTCGGTGGGGTCAAATGGGCTGCGCGGCATTAATGGGGAGCTGGGGTGATGGGCCAGGCCGGCACTGGTCAGGCGGGGAGACGCAGGGAGCTGGGGGCTGTCGTCGCAGACCCGAAGCCGGGGCTCCCGGGTCACCTGCACGTAGCTGGCAGGGAAGATGCCCTGGCGCCCGGTGCCTGAGATGCGGCCCTCGTACCAGTGCTCGTTCACCTTGCGGATCAGGCAGATGCGCTCCCCCTGGTCACAGAGAGGGAGTTAGTATCTTCAGGGCCCTCTCGGGTGCCACGTACCCGAGGGAGCCTACGTGGGACAGTGTTATTTAAACCTAACACCTTGCACGAAGGGATCAGGCTCAGAGGGTGTCAGCAGGTTATACAGAGGTCACACAACTCAATGCCAGGCTGGTAAGAAGCACCGGGCAGGCATTAGCCACCACTGCCGTGACTGGGTCCTTCCTTGCCTCCGCCCTGGGTGATCCGGTCACCACCGCATCAGAAAACAAACTCTCTGAGGGCAGCTGGTGCGTCCTCACGCCCCCATGCTGACTAGTGTTAGTGGGGCTGACCTGGGAAGGATGGTCTCTGGCCTCCACCTGCCCCCACCTCTCTCCATCCAGCCACCTCCTTCCCTCTCTCTCCCTGGGCCAGCTCTTCTGGGGAAACATTCGCTAGTGGCAGTCATGGCCTCTGCCCCCAAAATCAACCAAGGGAGACCAGTTCCCTGCTTTCCAGGACAACATTTTTCAAGCTTTCTGAACTATGATCTATAGTAAAAAATATGTCGTAATAACAATTCAGTACACACACAAACATATATACATAACTGTCTAAAAGTTTGTAAAACACCTTTCTACATGCAAGGCATTCTAAGATTTCCATTCTATTAAACATGCTGAGGAAATTCCCTGGCAGTCCAGTGGTTAGGACTCGATGCTCTCACTGCCATGGGCCCGGGTTCAATCCCTGGTTGGGGAACTAAGATCCCGCAAGCTGTGAGGATCTCGCCACCAAAAAAAAAAAAAAAAAAAAACTGACTGTGATCCTCACAGCCTATCAAACTGCAATTTGAACAAAGCACAACTACTCTAGAAGTTTTGAACATTTTAAAAAATGGGCAAAATTAAGGGAAATATATCCAAAGAGACTGAGGAAAAAAATCTGACATACTACTGAAGATGGGTACACCTGATATTTTTTTTAAATGTTTTTACTGCACATATTTACCTGTGTCCTCACTTGCCCCTGCCCTGCACCCCCACTCCCCGCCTGGCCGCACCTTTCGGAAGGAAAGCTCCACCTCCAGATCCCCCTTGAAGTTGTACTGGGCCACGGCTTCTCCATACTCTAGCACCTGGTAGGTCGGAGGCTTGATGGGCTTGGGGATCTCATCTGCAGGCAGCACCTGTAGGAAGAAAGGGCATGAGAAAGAGTCACCTTGGGCATCAACTGGGCACAGACCTGGGGCTCCTGGGAGGGTGAGGCAATATGGGTAAGATCTGTCCCCAGACCAGAGAGGAGACAGACACCAGACACAAGACTGCGGGTGGCCAGGGGTGAACACAGGCAAGGGGGTGGTCAGTCCCAGAATGCTCCTGGAAGAAGAATTTCCATCAGAGGTATGTGGAGTGGGCATTATTAGAGTGGACCACAGCAGTGCAAATAGGAGAGAGTGTAAATTGGAGCACAGAAGGACATGAGGAGTTCCAAGGAGCAGGGAACTCCTGGTTACCTAAAAGTGAGGATCTACCATTTCACTGCTGCTGAGAACCAAGTGTCCCTCCTCCTCCTCCTCCTCCCCTTCTACCCCACCAGGCGCCCTGAGTTCCCACGCTCTCTCTGCTTCACCCTACCCAGAAAATCAAGATACTAATAAACTAGTTCCTACTAAGATGTAAATGATTGATGACATAGAATACTATATATACTTTGTGGAACTTCAGGATCAGGGACATCGTTCTGAGGATAGGGGAGGACTATTGATGCCTATGAGATGAAGAGCCTGAATTAGATGACCCAATCCACGAGTCAAAAAGGAAGCCACAGAGGAAATGAGAATAGTTTGAGTTGAGTGAAAAAAACAAAATATCAAAATCTGTGGGATGGGGCTTCCCTGGTGGTGCGGTGGTTGAGAATCTGCCTGCCAGTGCAGGGGACGCGGGTTCGAGCCCTGGTCTGGGAGGATCCCACGTGCCGCGGAGCGGCTGGGCCCGTGAGCCACAATTGCTGAGCCTGTGCGTCTGGGGCCTGTGCTCCGCAGCAAGAGGGGCCGCGATGGTGGGAGGCCCGCGCACCGCGATGTAGGAGTGGCCCCCGCTTGCCACGGCTGGAGAGAGCCCTCGCACAGAGGCGAAGACCCAACACAGCCATAAATAAATAAATAAATTTAAAAATTAAAAAAAAAAAATCTGTGGGATGTAGTTAAAACAGTGCTTAGAGGAAAATTTATAGCATTAAATGTTTACATTAGGGGAAAAAGGTTTCAAATCAATAATCTAAACTACCACCCTAAAAAACTAGAAGAAGAACCTAATGCAAGCTGAAGGAAGGAAATAACGAAGTGGCAGAAATCAATGAAACTGAAAACAAAAATAGAGAAAAATCAGTGAAATCAAAAGTTGGTTCTTTGAAAAGATCAATAAAATTAACAAATCTCTAGCCAGAATAAGAAAAGATACAGATTACCAATATCAGGAATGAAAGAAAGGACATCACTCTGCATCTTACTGACATTAAAAGGATAATCAGGGGACTTCCCTGGTGGCACAGTGGTTAAGAATCTGCCTGCCAATGCAGGGGACACAGGTTCGATCCCTGGTCCAGGAAGATCCCACATGCCGCGGAGCAACTAAGCCAGTGTGCCACAACTACAGAGCCTGTGCTTTAGAGCCCACGTGCCACAACTACTGAGCCCACGTGCCACAACTACTGAGCCCACGTGCCACAACTACTGGAGCCCGTGCTCCACAACAAGAGAAGCCACTGCAATGAAGACGGAAGGCAGCCAAAAATAAATTAAAAAAAAAAAAAAAAAGATAATCAGGAAACATTATGAACAACTTTATGCCAATAAAATAGATAATTTAAAATTCCTTAAAAGATGCAAATACCAGAGATAACCTGTAGCCCTATGTCTATCAAATCCAGAACCTGTCTCTGGATTCAGATTCTAGATCTTCTACTTAACGACTTGTCTCTGAACCTTAGCAAGTGCATCTGCAAAAGGGGGATGATTTAACACTTTCCCAGGTTAATGAGGGGAACAAGGGAAGTAATACACATGAAGAAGATGACGCAAGTATATGTGATTTGTGAACTATCACATGATTCGTACTCTTGTCAGTTGCAATTAGAATTCTTCCCAAAGACAGCTTGAGAGAGGTGGATTCTGAGTGGTGAAAGTCGGGGAGGCCCACAGGGCTGGTGGCCTCTGGTACAGGAACTGAGTTGTTTGGTTCTTCCCCCCTGGGCTGGGCTCCACCTTTAGCCCTCATTTAACAAACATTTCCTGAGGGCATGAATGAGGCTGAGACTTGGCCCCTGCCCGGAGCTCACAGTTTTACGTCTTAGGAAACTTGCCAGATGTGAGGGAGCAGCCAGCTCCAGAGAGAGGGGCCCTGGATGCTTAAAGGGGTCTGCACTCCCTGCAAACCCATGCGCCCGCCCAGCCAGGCCCCTGCTTGCTGCTGCCCTGCTCACCTCCACGTAATTGGCAGGGAAGATGCCCAGCCGGCCGTGGTGCTCCCCCTCCAGCCAGTTCCTATCCACCTCCTTGTGGATGTAGACAATGTCACCCTTCCTTAGAGTCAGCTCCCTGAAGGCCAGAGCAAGGACATCCAGCAACCTGAGGTCCTCCGGGTCCTCCTTCCCTTCAGACCCTGCCCAGCGCACCCAGAGTCCCCTCCACCCTCTGGGCGGCCCACTGCAGCTCTGTCCTCCCAGAGACTGGCCCAGAGGGAAGGAGAGGGAAGAGAAGGGCACTTACTTAGGGGACTGTGCCTGGAAGTCAAACTTGAGCCGGGCGGCCTTCCTCTGGGCAGGGGGAGAGGACAGAGGGACTGACCTCAGTCAAGCAGCTGGCAGGTCGCGAAGAGCAGCCACCGGGACCCACCCCAGGCCCTCCTTGCACCCTGACCCTAACGCTCCCACCCCCCCTTACCTTCTTCTCTTCCTTCCTGGCTGGGCTGCCCCCTGGTTCAGAGGCACTAGGGTCTGTGGAGAAGCACTACCTCAGCTTGGGAAGGCCACGTCTGGGGGGCAGGGCTGGGATGGGGTTCTGCTCCCCCTCCCCGCCCAGGACCAGTGGAAGCAGGGGGCTCCATGACCTTCCTGCCCCCTCCCCCGGGGTCCCAGCATATCTGGTGCCTGGGGGTGGTGGTGGGCGTCTGCCTGGGTGAGAACAAGAGCAGGATCTGCTTCTTACCTCGGGTTGAGGAAGGGTAGTCGAAGTCCCTCCGACCTAGGAAGGGGCTTCCTCCGTCCGCCATCCTGTGGGCGCTCAGGGAGGAACCCTGGTAAAGTGCATTCGGGGAACTGGAGCTCCAGGCGGAGGCCGGGCTGCGCGGGGGGCACACGAGTGAGCCACCTGTCTGGAGCTTCACAGCCTACCCCGCTCACCCCTGACCGCCCAGATGTCCCACCCACCCCCTTCTCCCATCTCCCGCCGCCTCCTCCCAAGGCGTCTCCCCAGGTCCCGGGCTCTCAGCAGGATGTCCTACTTCCCGAGCGGTAAAGGCCTGGAAAGGGTGCGGCCCGGGGTGGGGGAAGCGGGAGTGCGCGGCGGGATCCCCTCGCCGCCGCCACCCGAGTCCCGAGCTGGGGGCAGGCTTCCCTCTGCGGGCCAGGGATGGCCCCCCTGGCGGCGAGCTGTGGATCGGGCCCCCGCCGACCACTTTCCGCGCTCCGAGCCCCTCCTCCCGCCGTCAGTGTCCCGGGCTCGCCCCCTCCCCGCGCCACGTCCCCGCCGGCGGCCCTCCCGCCCCGCCCCGCCCCGCCCCGCCCCGCCCCGCTCCGCTCCGCCGCCACTCACCGCGCGGGGGGCCGCGGCTCCCGGGACCGTCGGGGCGCCTGCGAGCTCTGTGCGGGAGACGGGCGCGGTCAGGGCCCGGGACGCCGGTCCCCGACACAGCCGAGGCCGCCGCCTCCGGAAAAGTTTTTGGCTCGTAAGGGAGCGGGAGGGGGAGCGGGAGGGGGAGGGGAGGGGCGGGAGGGGGAGGGGTCCTAGAGTCGCCCGCGCGGGCGGCGGGCTGGGAACTGGAGGAGCGAGGAGCCGGGGGAGGAACCGCGGGTGCGGAAGGGGGAGGGGAGGCCGGGAAATCGGGGCCTGGTTGGGGTTGGGGTCCCAGCGGGCTGAGGTCTAGGGGGCGGGGCTAGGCGGGGCTAGGCGGGGGCGGGGGACGCCTCCGGCTCTCGTACGGCAGGCTGCCGTGGAGTCGGCCTGGGAGGGTTCTTAGGGGTCACTAGGGACAGTGAACGCCCTGCATTTTAGGAAGGAGAGAGCAAACAGGGATGAAGTCTCCCAAGGTCGCGAGTGTGGCTGGAGGCGACGCCTCTCGTCGGCCTGCGCCTCCCACCCAGGCCCGGCAGCCGCGGCTCCGGGTTCCTGCCTCCCCCCAGGAGGGGACTGGGAGGCCGGTACCTTGGGGGACGGCTGCCCGGTCTCAATGGCACGCAGGTCCTTGTCCAGCTCGGCGCTCAGCTTGGCCAGCTCTCTCTCCAGCAGGACCTGGCGGCGGGTTATGGGGATAGACTTGGACAGCGGGGAGGGGCGGGGGGGGGGCAGTGCACCGTGGGGGGCGCTGGTCAAAGGTCAGATGTGCGAAGCCCAGTGGGCAGCGGGACAAAGTACAGGGTGCTTGGGTAAAGGGCAGGCTCAGGGCACAGGGCCAGGCCAGGCTGCCTACCTCTGGGCCTGCCAGGAGGTGCGTCTCAGGGTGTCAGGAGGGCCCTGCCCGCTGACCCAGCTCACCCATCCCCTACTCCCATGGTAATACTTTAGTACTTCCTGATGTGCCTCAGTACCATTTTCTGTTGTGTTACTTCTCTGTTCAAGAGCCTACAGGACTTACTACTTCCTTGCCCATCAAGTCTTCTACAGCCTTCCACAGCCTGGCTTCACTCTACCCAACCTGCTTTCCCTCCCACTGCCCGTCCAGCCGGCTGAGTGTTACACACACACACACACACACACACACACACACACACACACACACAGAGGCCCCTCCAGCCTTTGCGTGTGTCTCCCCCATCCTGAGCCCCTCTCTCTGCCTGTCCTCCAAGCTCCACCTCCAAGAACACTTCCTGACAATTCCAGTCCACACTAATCACTCCCTTCTCAGCTCCTGCTTTGATGAACACACAATTTTCAACACACGTTTACTGAGCGCCTACTGTATGCCAGGCACTGTCCTGGGTGCTGGGGGTATAGAGGTAAACTGTATGGGACTGGAGAGGGTCAGAGCTTTGGGTCCGTGGCCTTTGCCCATGGTCACTGGGACCAACACCACCCATAATCTCCCTCGTTGTTCCCCCAACATGCTGTCTCCCCTCCTGCCCACCTGCCCGCAGCACTCACCTCGATGGGCTGGGGAGGCTTCTCAACAGGGTCATCTACCAGTGGTTTCTTGGGCTAAGAGTGGGACAAGTGAGTCAGAGGGGGTGAACTCGCTC